>NC_081406.1:374741566-375391566 GCF_030272615.1 Cryptomeria japonica | reverse complement strand
TGTGATTTCACCCGTGTGAGATGTTTGTAAAGGTGGCATAGATGGAAAAGGCAGTGTGGAGAACATTTGTGCTAGCGGGTGGTATTTCTTTGCATTGACAAGAAAGACAATATCTTGCTTATCACTCCTTGACAGCAGTTGGCTTTTTTGGGGACGATTTTTGCAAAATGACTCAAAGCCCTCAAATTTCAAGATGATGCCTTTGTGGAGATCATGGTGACCTTGTTGGGCGATGTTTTCTTGCATTCATAACACAAATATAGGAAAAATGTTGACATTGTGTCAATGGTGGTTGCCTGGGGCCTGGAATTGGGCCATGGAGAGGAGGAGATTAAATGGGTCATGAATGCTTGCATACATGAGGACTGGACTCACAGGTTGGGTTGAACCTTGGAATGGGTGATTCTGGGTGCAAGCTTTGACATCCGTGAAGGGTTTGATGGTGATGATGAGGAAGTGTGTAAACTGGTTCCTTTCACGCATTGGGTGATTGGAGAAAACTGGCATGAACGACGTGTGCAGGTGGTAATTCGGTGGGATGCATTAAGGTTTTTTCTGCAGGAATAGGAGATGGCGCTAAGGGATAATTTGTCGATGGTTGAGAAAAAGATAGGTGGAGTAGGTAAGTGGAAGATGGAAACAAAGGTGGCAGCAAGGATCGCCGAATAGTCCAAGTGGTGTGCTAAGTGTCAACTTCTTTGGGTGTACTAGTTAGGTTTTCTTTTTATTTTGATTGTACAGTCTCAAAAATTTGTACTACATTACAGTGTTTATAGTCGGTAACTATTTCCAGCCAATTTTGTGTTTAGGGTTGGTATTTTGAATAGAATTCCCTCTGTTTGTTTTGTGGGATGTTGGGAGTATGTAAATTCAATAAACTTTAAGGGCTTCCAGATGTATTAAGGGTTGTATTTTTTGGGGTGTTTTGGAGTAAGGGTAGTTTATATAAATTGCGGACTTATTTTTATATGGATGCATTTTTTATGTGATAAATGTACTATCTTTTGTATTATCATTAAAATCAAATATTACTGACTAGAAAAACTAGTCTCATGTACCAAGTTTTTCACAACACAAGATAATAATACCCCTAAGCATACACTAACCATGCATATAATCATAACAACACAATCATAATACTTACAAAATCATCATGGATGATCACATCACAACGAGTGATAGAGGAGATAGAGTCTCCTCAAAATAATTTGCATCCATATAGAACTTTTCACACGATGTTATGGGGAAAATAAGAAAAAAATGTATTCAAATTATACGATATAAATGAGTAGATAAACATACCATCAAGATGACACAAGATGTACCCTAGGAAAACCCTTAAAGGAAAAAACCAACCTCACAAAGCATCCACACTCTATTTATTTTCTCATGAATAAATATTACAATGCATTTGTAATGTTTTGATGACTACCTTTGAAACATCAATCTCCTTTCTTGCACTTCATGTGAACAAGAAAATACAAATAATGTAAATGCACATTCCAATCCATACTTCCTCTCTTCATATATACAACCTACAAGAGATCCTTAATCAACCTTAACTAACAAGCCAAAAAGTTATGATAGCTAACCTTAGTAACTTCTCATGTGCTTACTTTTATAGAGATAATCTTGTAAAAAACCATCAAGTGGTATTACATGAATAGTATTTTTAATTCCATGAGATTACCAAACTATGCACTCCTCATTTACCTTGTTGTAATAATGTTTTACAATATGTAACCCACACATTAAATATGTACATCCTAATCCTATATAATACAAGATATAAAGTGGCCCCATGAATGTCTAACTCATGTGATGCATTGATCCCTAGATCCCCTAAGTCCACCATAAATAATATTAATTTAAATTACATTATATTATTATGCAAGGTGAGCAATGCACCTTTTCCCAACAATTCCCTATATTGATGATAGAGTACATGACTTCTAATATCACAAATAAAAGAGATAATTCTTAGGAAGGGAAATATCAAATCTTGAGATTAATTTTTAAATCATTTTAGAAAAAAAATAATATACATATATACATAGGGATGTGATTACAGTGCCTCTTTAAGTTAGATTCGCCATTAAACTTTAACAATTGGAGTTCTTCATGGCTCTTGTTGGGAATATTTTTATGACAATTCCAAAATCTTCCTTGAGTCTATGTGTATCCTTTTGTGAAAATTCCATAAGCATATCTTGTGTGCCCATAATAAGTTGGAAGTTGCAAAAATCTAAGAAAATTTGTCTATGTGTGCACTAGTCATTTTCTTTTTATTTCATGAAGATGTATATTTTGGTGTGGATGTATGTTTCTTGTTTGACCAATATCCTAATCTAATGTCATGTTCCACATAAAATTCCCACAAGTTTTTTCGCTCTTGTCCATTCATTTTTTTTTTCTATTTTGGTTTTCTTATTAGGATTTGGATGTTTTCCTTACCTCCCAACCCTTTAACCACTTTCTTTACCCTTCCCCTAAAACCTATGTTCCCTCCATTATCCCTTAATTTTCATAAACTTTTGAATCAAATCCAATTTTTTCTCATCCTTCAACTTTATTCATATCCAACATCCAATTCTATAATATTTCCTTGCAAATTCCTTATTTCATCTTGTGTGGACTCTTGAATTTCATCCAAACATCTTTCATTCTCTTATAAATATAGAACTCCCTTACATTCCAAAAAATCTTCCATTTTCCTCCTTTTGTGGGATTCATCAACACATCCAAACATTTGGATTCCTTGCAAATATATATTTTGTATCCAATTTCACATTATTTTCTCACATCCCTCCATATTGATTCACCCTTCTCTTATCCTTCACATTTCTCTAAGGTTATAAAACTTGTCAAAGTATTGACAAGAAAGGTGGCAAAGATTTTCAAAGTTCACAAAACATTAAAAATAGAAACAAGATTTGAGGTGAGCCCAAAGTATCGATTAAAGATTCACCAATTTAATATGCCGACAAGTTCACAATTTGTGAACTTGTTGAAACATCAACATAGGTTCATGAGTTGGGGAAACCACAAAAATGCTACCAAATTTTAAATAACTAGTTCCAATGTCATGTTTTATAAGTAAATCCTAGATCTCCCTTCCTCACATCTATTTCCCCTCTTCTTTTCCATAATTTCTCCCACAATCCTTCTTTCAAAGTTTCATTGTAATTGAGGATGTCCATTCATTTTATCCATTCCCCACATCTAGTACAGACCTAAAATATTGCATCCCATTCTCATGTCCTATTCCACACAATATTTTTTAAAAATTTCTTGGATATTTCCTTATCACTTCAACCACCACTAGACCTACCTAGAAGTACTAAATTAGTGTCTAATTAGACCCCCACAACTACTAGTTCACTATTTCACACCTATAAAATTATATTTATCCAAAGGGAATGGATTCACATGCAATCTGATGCAGGAGCACCTAGGACTTAGGCTAGTAGTGATTTCTCAATTTTGGCTTGTACTGACCATAGCCAAGTTAGTTAGTGAATAAGGACTCTAGGAGGGTCCAAGAGTTAGTGTTTAGAGTCAATTTAGGCCTAGGTTGAGTTCATTCTTCTTGGGTTTGCATTTTGTGCATAAATAGTGGTTTGAGTAGGTAGTTGACCTTCTTGATGGTCAAAAGTGTCAAAACTTGGTATAGAAATTAGTAAGGGTTAAATTAGTCTTAGACATGTTTTAAAAGTCATGTGTGATAACTTAGAATAGGCCTCATAGGTTGAGAAGGCCAAAAAGTGGAAAAGTGCAAAGTTGCAAAAAGTTGTCATGACAACTTTTGTCCTAATTTGATTAGCGATGGAGTTAGGGATTGTCCAACACCATAGAAAGACTCCACACGACATGGGAATGCTAAAAGAACCCTCTCTTTCATGGTTACCAAGGTTGGAGACTTGGTTTTGTAAGTTCAAGAATCTGAAACTACTCATTTTCAGACTAGTTGGCAGCATTTTGGCTTGTTTTGTTCATTTTTTTGTAAATGCAAATTGATTGAATCCATTAATCCAGAAATCGATTGAGTTTATTTAGTGTTTTAAAGATTTTTTAGTTCCATTTCAATCTTTGTAGATAGTTTACTTTAGTGTTTTCTTGTTTTGGTTTGCACACAGCCAGTTTTGGCTTGTATATAGCAGTTTTATGTAAAATGGTTGCCCCATGAATTCCACACATGCTTCCATCACGGCCTATTGGGAAATGGAGGGAAACCACTTGTAAAATGTACATATGTAGGGACAAGTTCTGGAGATGACATTTAATGTGACTATCACCTTGTTCTAGGTGAGTCCAAGAGCAACCCGGCTAGAGGAGACAAGGTGAAATTGAAGTGCAAAGTGCAGGGGTGCATGCCAAACCACCATTTAAGATTTTGGAGGGGTACATGAAGTTGGGAAAGAGTTTCCAATGCAAGGAGAAGCCTTGACAAAATAATTTTATTCCCAAACACCAACTTGACCATTCACTATCGGTTAGAAGGCCTAGAAACCCTTCAAAACCCTCATTTTGGGGTTAGCATATTGTAAGGTGGATTAAGGAGAAAAAACAACAAAAATAACTTGAGGTTAGGTGTATATTTTAATAAAATCCAAACTTTCTAGGGGGCCTTTTGGACCATTTTCCTCCAAGCCCTAGAAAACCGGATTTTGGAGGCCTAATAGGGCTAATTCCTTATAGCCCTTTTCTAGGCAAAATGGTGAAATCGGTGAGGGAAAAGATTGCAAACCTCAAATGCACCCAAAAGAAATTCAAAAAATATTAGTAGCCACCTCCACACCTCTTCATCAACTCACAATAGTAGGAGGTCAATTTGACAAGTTGAAGCCAAGAAAGCCATAATTGAGCACATGGGAAGCATTGTAACTTGGTAGGGTTCCTAGCTAAAATACTTGAAGAAAACATCTTGGAATGGTTAAGAAGCAATCCCTAGAAGATATTGAGAAGGATTTGGAGGTCTAGAATTCAATTAGGCCTAGAGATTTGGTGGAATTGAGCAACATCAACTAGGTGAAGTGTTGAGCAAACTAGGTGAACCCCTATCAAATTGGTATCAGAGCTTATAAGATTTGGGCTAGGTGAGTAGATGCCCATAGTGGAATATATAGGAGATAACACCATGGTGACCAATGCAGAGTTGGAAATGAAAGTGGATGATCAGGAGGAAGAGAATAGACTCCTGAAGGAGAAGTTGCTAGAGTTGGAGAGTAAGCTTGGTGAGGTAGAAACCAAGGCAGATGAAGTGTTGGTAAAGGTAGAAGGAGCAGAAGGGAAGGGTAAAGAAGTGTCAAAGATAGACAAAGTACCTGAACCTAATCCTATCCTATAACAAGAACCTTTCCTGAAGGCATTGAAGGCCTTAAGTGTTAAATCACTAAAAGGATTGCCATTGTCATTGGTAAGATGGAGGCAGAAGTGGTCCTAGAATGGATAGAAGGCATGGAGAATCATTTTGAATGTGAAGGCATAACTAAAGCCCAGAGAGTCAAGGTAGCCAATTCAAGGATGAGAGGAGATGCTCTCACATGGTGGAAATTTGTGCAAGATGAGAGGAAGAAAATGGGTAAAGTACCCATCTCTTCTTGTAAAGAGATGTTAGTCAAAATCAAAGAAGTCTATCTCCCTGATGACTATGAAATGCAAATTCATGGGAAGAGGCAAAACTTAAGACAAAAAGACCATGATGTCAGTAGCTATATGAAGGAGTTTCACAAACTTAGCCTTAGATCTCATGCGGTGGAAAAAGAGAGTCTCAAGGTTGCTAGGTACCTAAATGGCCTACGGTGGAACATCCAAGAAGAAATCAATTTAATGAGCCCAAAAATAGTCCATCAAACCTATCAAATTTCCCTTAAAGTGGAGGAAAAACTAAAAAGGATACATGACTCAAGCAGCAATAGGGGCAGGGGTAGAGGAAAAGACAATAGAGGCCATAGGGGAGGCTTTGGAGGAAGAAGTTCTGAACAAAGAACACAAGAAGAGTCTAAACTCACTGAGCAACAAGAGAGTGGCACTAGTAAAGGAGGATTCAATAGAGGAAGAGGGTCCAATAGTGGTTTCAGAGGAAGATCTAGTGGCCAAGGTAGTGGTTCCTCATATTTTTCAATAATGAAGTGTTACCATTGCAACCAACTTGGTCATCTAGCATATAGGTGTCCAGAGAAGGGAACATCATCACATGGTAATGAAAGAAGAGTGACCTATCTTCAAAAAGAGTCTTCAAGCAGAAAGACTTTAGAGGTTTCCTTAGAGTCAGAGGTAGGTGACAACTTGATGATAAGGATAACTTTGATCAAAGAACCGGTCAGAGAAGAGCCAAGCCAAATAAGGTCCTTATTTAGGATCAAATGCAAGATTATGGACAAAGTTTGCAAAGTAATCATTGATTCAGAGTCTATAGACAATATTATGTTAGAAGAGGTAGTGAGTAAGCTCAAATTGCAAAGGAAACCTCACAACAATCCTTATAGAGTCACTTGGTTGAACAAAGGCCAACATGTCCTAGTTAATGAGCAAGCATGGGTGGATTTTACCATTGGGAGGTATAAGGACAAGGTGTTATGTGATGTCCTACCCATGGATGCATGCCATCTTCTATTAGGAATACCATGGAAACTTGATAGAAAATCTATTCATGATGGAGCCAATAATGCATACTCATTCAATAAATTTGGAGTCACATTCAAGATTCAGTCTATCCTTGAGGAAGGTGAAAAGAGGGCAGCAAGTCCTAATGTTCTTTTGGTAAGTGAAAAGCAGTTCTTGAAGACACTTGAGGAAGTGAAGGAATAGGGTTTGCACTAGTAATGAAGCCCAAAGAGGAAGACAAGAAAGAGCAGCCATATTTGCCAATAGAGGTGCAAGATTTGTTGAAGAAATTCAAAGGCATAGTAAGTGATGGACAATCGGCCATCTTACCTCCAAAAAGAACCATAAGCCATCAAATAGACTTCATTCCCGAAGTATCCTTGCCTAATAAGACAGCTTATAAAATGACTCCCCAACAAAATGTTGAGGTTGCCAAGAAAATCCAAGAGCTCTTAGACCAAGGCCTAATTAGGAAAAGCATTAGCCCTTGTGTTATCCCTACCGTGTTAGCCCCAAAGAAATGTGGTACTTCGGGATTGTGTATTGATTCTAGAGCCATAAATAGGATCACCATTAGATATAGGTTCCCAATTCCTAGAATAGAAGACCTAATGGATTGTCTAGGAGAAGCCAAGTACTTTACCAAGATTGACCTTAAAAGTGGATATCACCAAATTAGGATTAAGGAGGGTGATGAATGGAAAACTGTCTTTAAGACAACAAAGGGTCTTTATGAGTGGCTTGTAATGCCATTTGGCTTATCCAATGCTCCAAGAACCTTCATGAGAATCATGAATGAGGTTATGAAGGACTTCATAGGTAAATTTGTGGTGGTATATCTAGATGATATTCTCATTTTCAGTAAGGATAGGGCAGATCATATTAATCATTTGCAAGATGTAATACAAAGATCGTATGATGAAAATCTAACCATGAACTTGGACAAGTGTGAATTTTTTAAGAAGGAGTTGGTTTACCTTGGATTTGTGTTGTCTCAAGGAAACCTCAAGATGGATCCCAGCAAGGTTGAAGCCATAGTAAATTGGCCTACTCCTAAGTCAGCAACAAAGGTGAGAAGCTTCCATGGACTAGCTCAGTACTACAGGAAGTTCATTACGCAATTCAGTGCTATATGTGCACCAATGTTAGACACCATTAGAGGTGGAATGAAGGCAAAGTTTCAGTGGAGTGAACAAGAAAACAAAGGTTTTGAAACCTTGAAGGAGAAGATAGCTACTCAATCGGTGCTAGTGTTGCCTAGTTTTGAGAAACTTTTAATAGTGGAATGTGATGCAAGCAATGTTGCAGTAGGTGTTATCCTAAGCCAAGAAGAAAGACCAGTAGCCTTCCATAGTGAGAAGCTAAGTGATACCAAGAGGAAATACTCCTCTTATGATCTTGAGTTATATGCTTTAGTGCAGGCTTTGAGGAAGTAGAGACACTATCTCCTCCCTAAAGAATTTGTAGTCTATACGGACAAACAAGCATTGAGTTTTCTAAACTCACAAGAAAAACTCAGTCATAAACACATGAAATGGGTGGAGTACATGCAGGCCTAAACATTCACCATTAAGCACAAGAAAGGGCAGTTAAACCGGGTTGCTGATGCATTAAGCAGGAGACTTTTGACAGTCCAAGAAATCCAATTGAGAAGCATAGGTGTTGAAATTTTTAAAGACTTATACCCAGAGGATGAAGACTTCTCAAATGCCTACAAGGTGTGCAAGGAGTATCAAAATCACTTCCATAGTGAGAATTCTGATTTTACTTTGCAAAATGGGCTATTGTTTAGAGGTGGGCAACTTTGTGTGCCTAGAGGCTCAATGAGAGAAAATCTCATTCAAGAGAAGCATAATGGCAGTCTTAGTGGACATTTTGGAGTCAATAAGACTCAAGAGTTGGTTCAGAGGTACTACTATTGGCCAAGGATGAATCAAGATGTGAAAAAGTATGTGGAGATTTGCATAGTTTGCCAAAAGACCAAGGGTACTTCTTCAAATGTCGGTTTATACCAACCTCTTCCCATACCAAATAGACCTTGGGAATACATTAGTATGGACTTTGTAGTATGTTTACCAAGGACAAAGTAGGAATATGACAACATTTATGTCATTATGGACAGATTTAGCAAAATGGCTCACTTTGTGCCTTGCAAGACTACTTATGATGCATGCCAAATAGCTCATTTGTTCTTCAAAGAGGTAGTGAGGATACATGGTTTACTCATTAGCATTGTTTCAGATAGGGACTCAAAGTTCATGAATCATTTTTGGAAGACACTTTGGCAAAAGCTTGGCACCAACCTCTCTTTTGGATCAGCCTGCCATCCTCAAACAGATGGGCAGACCGAAGTGGTGAATAGAAGCTTGGGAAACTTATTAAGGTTCCTTACTAAAGAGTATGGTCAGACATGGGATCAAGTACTCTCACAAGCTGAATATGCATATAATGACACCATGAATAGGACTACCGGCAAGAGCCCTTTTGAAGTGGTCTATGGTGTGCACCCAAGAGGTATTTTGGATTTGAGAGACTTAGGAAGTGCAGCAGCAAGAAGTGGATATGCAGAAGACTTTTCTCAATCAATGAAGGAGGTCCATGAATCAGTCAAGCAAGCATTGATGGAGAACACAAGAAAAATCAAACAAAAGTTGATGAAAGAAGGAAGAACCTCCAATTTCAAGTGGGAGATCTTGTCATGGTGCACCTAAACAAAGAAAGGCTATAGCAAGGAGTGCCTAATAAGTTTCAAATGAGAAGGATAGGTCCATTTTCCATTCTAGCCAAGTATGGAGAAAATGCATAAAAGGTGGATCTACCTAGTGACATAGGATTGTCACCGATTTTCAACATAGCAGACTTAGTTGCCTACAAGGGACCAATTCAAGGTTAGATTGCAGTCACTCAGAGGTATCAGATGATGTCAACAACCTTCAGTTACCAGCCAAACCAAATCCAAAGGCCGAGAAGGTGTTGAGTTCAAGGATCACCAAGAAGACAAGGCATCAAGCCTATTGGGATAACCTAATCAAATGGAAGTGTATGGATGATGATGAAGCTACATGGGTTCTTGAGATAGAGTTTAAGAAGCTAGGAATTGATCAGAATCTGATTCCCAAGGAGGTGACATGATTTTCTTTTGTTTGGGAGAATGGTGCAGGAGCACCTAAGACTTAGGCTAGTAGTGATTTATTAATTTTGGCTTGTACTGACCCTAGCCAAGTCAGTTAGTGAATAAGGACTCTAGGAGGGTCCAAGAGTTAGTTTGTAGAGTCAATGTAGGCCTAGGTTGAGTTCATTCTTCTTAGGTTTGCATTTTGTGCATAAGTAGTGGTTTGAGTAGGTAGTTGACCTTCTTGATGGTCAAAAGTGTCAAAACTTGGTATAGGCATTAGTGAGGGTTAAATTTGTCTTATACATGTTTTAAAATTCATGTGTGATGACTTAGAATAGGCCTCATAGGTTGAGAAGGCCAAAAAGTGGATAAGTGCAAAGTTGCAGAAAGTTGTCATGACAACTTTTGTCCTAATTTGATTAGCGATGGAGTTAGGGATTGTCCAATGCCCTAGAAAGACTCCACATGTAGGAAATTATATAAGAACCCTCTCTTACATGGTTACCAAGGTTGGAGACTTGGTTTTGTAAGTTCAACAATCTGAAACTACTCATTTTCAAACTAGTTGGCAGCATTTTGGCTTGTTTTGTTCATTTTTTTGTAAATGCAAATGGATTGAATCCATTAATCCAGAAATGGATTGAGTTTATTTGGTGTGTTACAGATTTTTTAATTCCATTTCAAGATTTTTATATAGTTTACATTAGTTTTTTCTTGTTTTGGTTTGCACACAGCCAGTTTTGGCTTGTAAATAGCAGTTTTATGTAAAATGGTTGCCCCATGAATTCCACACGTGCTTCCATCACGATATATTGCGAAATGGAGGGAAACCACTTGTTAAGTGTACATATGTAGGGACAAGTTCTGGAGATGACATTTAATGTGATTGTCATCTTGTTCTAGGTGAGTCTAGGAGCAACCCGGCTAGAGGAGACAGGGTGAAATTGAAGTACAAAGTGCAGGGATGAATGTCAAACCACCATTTAATCTTTTGGAGGGGTCCATGAAGTTTTGAAAGAGTTTCCAATGAATGGTGAAGCCTTGAAAAAATCATTTGATTCCCAAACACCAACTTGACCAGTCACTGTCGGCTAGAAGGCCTAAAAACCCTTATTTTGGGGTTAGCATATTGTATGGTGGAGTAAGGATCCAAAACCACAAAAATCACTTGATATTAGGTGTATCTTTGAATAAAATCCAAACTTTCTAGGGGTTCTTTAAGACCATTTTCCTCCAAGCCCTAGAAAACCGGATTTTGGAGGCCTAATAGGGCTAATTCCTTATAGCCCTTTTCTAGGCAAAATGGTGAAATTGGTAAGGAGGGAAAAGATTGCAAACCTCAAATGGACCCAAAAGGAATTCAAAACATGTTACTATCCACCTCCACACCTCTACATCAACTCACAATAGTAGGAGGTCAATTTGACAAGTTGAAGCCAAGAAAGCCATAATTGAGCACATGGGAAGCATTGTAACTTGGTAGGGTTCCTAGCTAAAACACTTGAAGCAAACACCTTGGAATGGTTAAGAAGAAATCCCTAGAAGAGATTGATAAGGACTTGGAGGTCTAGAATGCAATTAGGCCTAGAGAGTTGGTGGAATTGAGCAACACCAACTAGGTGAAGTGTTGAGCAAACTAGGTGAACCCCTATCACAATCCAAATGATAGACGACAAGAATTTCATGCCACCATGAATGCGAATAAACCTAGACAATAGTGAGTCCCAAACTTGTGACATGCGATTTTTTAATTTAGATGGAGATGAAAAGTAAAATATAAATTTGTTTAAAGTTGATTAAAAGATCACTTGCATTCAAAGGTATAAAATATGAAAAACACTTCAAACGAAGGTAATTTACATAAATGAAACTAAAGAACTTGTATTTAAAGGTCCCTTTATATTCCTTTTATGAAAATTACCATAAAAATGAAAGTAAGAGATCTTTGATCAGCGGTCTCTTTTTTTCATTTACGGGAATTACTTTCATTGGCAGGGTTATTTTTGTTTTAATTTTGTGAAAATGGCATACCTTCAAACAAAGGTCTCTGAATACCTTTGAATAAATGTCCCTTTTTCAAAGGTACTTCGAATGAAGGCCTTAAAAGTGACCTTTCCACCTTAGCCCTCATTTTTTTAATCAAAAATGATTGTTTCAAACCTTACGTTGGACCAACAAGTGGAATGAATATGACAAGATAGTTTGCAATATCATAACACTTGAAATAAAGTTTTCAACAAGTTTAATTTTGAATATATTTAGTTTTATTATTATACTTATTCCATTTTCTAGTGAATATACGTTTTTCAAAAATCATCAAGTTGTATATTCCACAAACATGGAAAAATAGTAAAATAAATTAAACAATGAAAAATATCAATGCATTAGGTATTGATATTATTATTTCAATAAAAAAGAAGTTAAGTTGGATGCATAAAAAATAAAATTATACATTATAGAAGTAACCTATATATAGATTAAAGTTAATATCACTTATAAAGAAAAAATAATAAATAAAAATTGAGAAAAAATATGTGCACTAGATATTGGTGTTACGAATCTATGCTAAAATTTTTATAATTTTTGGCTTTCTACAAATAAAGTTATGCTTTACTGTAATGCCCTTCTAACCCTCACATGATAAGGCAGGTATTATGATACTAAACCTACACTTTAATGAAAATAATGTAGTAATGTAGTAATAATCAATTTAGATAGAGATGTTGTTGGATCTAGTCGTTGTTATGATGATAATGTTTATAATATAATTAATTATTGAAAATAGCTTTGGTTATGTTTCTATGGATGTTAGAATCCCCTTCCAATGAATTTAATATTTTGGTTGCTTATGTGAATATGAAGATGCCTAGGTATAAGGTGTATGTTTCTTTTGCATATATGATTGATTAGTTGCTTGTTAGAAGTAGGCTTAGTTGATTTATCGAAGGTTGCTAATGTTTAATGGGCTTGTGTTTTAGGACATGACTATGTTATGATGATATATACTTTTAAGGACCTATTGGTGGTATTAGGGTGTATGATTACAATTATGATGTCCTAGTGGTGTTGATACGATGAGGGTGTAACAATGGTCTAGTAGGGTTTAGTGCTAATGGTTTCTTGATGTTTTGTCAGACTATGGACATCATTTTGGAGGCAAATTTTGGCAATGTTTCTTTGTAATGTGGGATATATGATACTACAACTTATGTACTTTATTTTGATTATCAATAAAATACATATAATTACCGACAAAAAAATGATTAAAAAATTTATGAATTTTAAAAAGTATTAAAAAATAGAATGATTTCGAAAAGATTTATAAAATACAATTATAAAGAATACACATAATAATTAGGTTTATTTTTTTAATAGAAATATTTGTATTCAATTTTTTGTTCAATTTGATTTAAATTGAATCAAACCCCTATAATTGTTTTTTAAAATTAATATATCTATTTAGAGAAAATATTTTATTTACAATATTATAAATAATAAAAAAGAAAAAAATATTTAAAATAGACATTTCTTATTTTTCAAATACAAAGAAATCCAAAAAAACCTAAAAAATCTATCATTCCTAAATATTTGTTCCCATAACACCATTTGTTTTAAACCAATCTTAGTGTAGATAAATAATTTCTACAATATCTTAAATTTAATAATACAAATCTCTACTTTAGAAAAATCAAGTTTATTTTGAAAGAAAAAATAATGATCACTTTTGATTGGTGCAAACTAACTGATTGATTCAGAAAGTACTAATAACAATTTGTTACAATATTGATATTTATAAATACGAAAAAATACTTTTGACATAATTTTAATTCATTTAAACTTAAATTCTAGAAATAATGGAATTGAAAGTATACAAACATATTTATTCTTAAATTAATTACTTTTTATTTATTCATAGAGTTCAATTTAGTTTATAGTTAAGTTTTATTTTATTTTAGTGTTAGGGGTAGATGTAATGCCTGCTAAAATACCCTAGAGAAATAATCTAAAATCTACTAACATTTTTTTTTTAAACATCCTTGGCATTATATCAACATTAACATACATCAATACAACATTATCCAATTGCAATAACACATGTAACATCAAGTAAAACATCATAATTCTATACTACCCAAGCGGATTAAATCTTCTAACATTAGTATATTCCAAATATACACTTACAACACATTTATTCCCTAGGGTATCTTAACGTCACTACTTAACAACATTTTATCATAACATCCATCTATCTAGAAGATCAAATTCTCTAATCCTCTAACCATTTAAATTTCATGCATCTAAAGCATAACCAACACATATGTGTATTTTTTCACTTAGTAATCTCTCAAGAAAGAAACATAGGCTACATTTAACCATTCATTCCTCATAAATTCCTAACTACTCAAGTAAAGCTTTAAAGCAACTGTTCAATTCTTTCTTTCATTCATCCTAAGGCATAATATAGCTCAATCCCAATGCATGAATATAAATAAACCCGAAATCATATGACTACTCCATTTCACAATCACATTAAATCCATAAGCACATTTAACTTATTAATCATTCTATAGATCAAGGAAAGAACAAAGTATCTTCCTAACCTCTACATCATGTTCTTTCTACATTTACATATAGATACCTATTTCAAAGATACATAATCCCTTACATAATCAAATCAGCATTATCATCTTATGCAAAGTTAAATACACATAGTATACTTTATTAGAACATTATACAAATCATTTAACCTTTAGTGTCAATGATCACCTAGTTACTCAAGTATAGATCAATGTTGTCCAAATCATTTTACTATCATTCATTCTTATAGCATAACATAATAATATTCATCACATGAATTTAATGTATCTCAAATACATATAAACTATTCCAATCACATGGTCACTTTAAACTCATAGCAAATGTCTATTACATCATGAAATAGTCATAGATCTATACCTAACTCTAACATCAAGTCCTATTACAACTTTCTTCTTCAAATAAATGATAATACCATATTCAAGGATACATCATTTCTTTTACATACACATTATATTATGGTACAATGTCTTCTTTTCACCAACATAGAAACCAACTCCAAAGTGCAATCTCATGAAGAATCCAATCCACACACGCAACATCAAGGAGAGTATCCCAATGGAAGAAGGCAATCAACCACCTGACCATGTGGAACCAATCAAGGAACCACCCCCCATGCTAGGAGATGACAAAGGTTCTAACTCACACTCAAGACCAAAGTTGACACCTATCAACCAAAGGATACAACATGACTTCACAAAACCCAAATATAAGGATACAATACTAGAGTACATCAAGTGGCTAAAACAATGTAATCATCCTCTTGAGGCAAATCAATAAAACAAGACATATGGACAATGGATACATGTGGGGTAGAGTTTCATCACATGCTAACCTCATGTGGCATCCGTCTCCACCTTGGAGTAACTCAAGGGAGATTGGGTATACCACTCCACTAGTCTTCCCAATCTAGGATCCCAAAAACACCTCCCTCGGTCCATCCAATGAAGGCATATAATATCATATTCTTTATCTTGATTAGGTGTATTCCTAATACCCAACCCATTAATCAATTATTATTATGTTATCACTTACAATTATACCATCAACTTGTCATGTGGTTCCATAGGTTTAGAACTCCTTCCTAGGGGTCTAGTACTCATAACCTAGGTCCAACACATGCAAGAGCCCACTCCCCCATCAATGAACCAAGGTCATATGGTAAAGATACAAATCAAATTAAAACATTACACCATCATGAAATCCCAAGAAGATACAATAACCATATCAACAAACTAAGCACAAACTGAGCAATATGGACTTATGAATCAGCTCAAAGAAGGAAGCCTTCACAAATACAATATCAAGATAAGCCAATCATGGATGAAAATCATAAAAGAGGTCCAAATAACATCAAATACTCAAAAGTGAGGCATAGAACATCCCATTGGAGACATATAATCAATCCCTCAACAACGAGGCATTCTCCCTCTTGCTGGAGCGTCAAATTGCATAGGAATCACCTCAACGGTAAGGCATGAACCCTCTTACTAGAGAACATGAAACAAAATAAGGGATCAAAATAAATCATAATCAAATCCAAAAATTTCAATACACATTGCACAAGCCTCTGTAGTATACACACAAATAAAAAATGCACATAAATAGGCTAAAAAATGACTTATGGAGAAACCCGGGACAACTTAGCGCCCCTGAAACCTAGGATGGTGTTCATGGTATGTATTTCAGCATTTATGGTATTTATGATGGTGTTTCTTATGTGTATGATGGTTTTTCTGGTCTCTAGGGTGGTGTTTCTGGGCATTTTGCTTGCATCTGCAAATTAGGACCTTAGCTCTCTTGTTGTGTTTGTCAGCGCATATGGTATGAACAGTGGCATTTTTGGGATGAAGAATGGAATTATTGGCATATAGGGTGGCATTCCTAGTACATACTGCAGCATTTTTGTGTGTTTCCATAGCCTTTTTGGTAAATTTGCAGAAAAAAACCCAACACTGAGACATAAGGCTTAAGAGGGGTCTCCGGAAGACTCAAGGGTGCAAAATGACCCTCATACTACACACAGGTGGTTTGGGGCATCCAAAAGACAACAAGAACAACAAAATCATTCACTACGTACTCTCTGGTAAAAGTTACATAAGAAATCATCTCTCCTACTCAGCATAATCAGAGGTATAAGGAGTCAAAATCACGAGAGAGAGAGAGAGAGAGAGAGAGAGAGAGAGAGAGAGAGAGAGAGAGAGAGAGAAACAAAAGAGACTCAAGAAAGCTAGGTAGGGGCTAAATGCAGCCGAAACAAGTGGAAGGAAGAGTCCACACACTCACAGTGCATCACAAAGAAATCACAGAAAACACAATGAAGACATAAGGTCAATTTTGCATTTTTCCCCATTCCCAAACTTGCATAACATATTGAAATGCATCAAGGCAAATCATTCTACAATCAACCAATCCCCAGCGTCAATCAAAACTCAATTTCCAGACATAGAGAAGACAATATTTTCCAGAAATGATATGTAGAAGTAAGACTCACCAACCTACAATTCACAAAACCAAAAATTGAAGAAAAAATCTAAAATTGTCAAGTCTTCACAAATCCAAATCGTGATCCAATATTCAAACCAAATTCTAAAGCCTCTTGGAATGATCTATCGGATGATTAATCTGTGCACAGACCAGCAATCCAAAATAAATAGAAAAATTAAAATTTAAACTATAGTTTTTCCCACCAATGGAAAAATTTTAAAAACCATATTTCTTACTTACCTTTGCAAAGTTCAAAAAATACATATTATAAATATATATTTCTTACCTACTCAATCAAGCCGACAAATCAAAAACAAGGGTAGGTAAAATAAACCCAAAACTCAATTACTATAGTATTGGGATGATAGTCAATTAGGATATACAAATATTTTCTCATAATTAGATGGTAGGTAGGAATAATATTATTTACAAATAATTACCCATATTTTAATTAAATAATTCCCATACAATACTTTATAATTAATTATCATTATTCATAATAACACTAATAAATAAATAAAATAAAATAAAAAAGAGCTCAAATAAATAATTAAACTAAAATCAATAAATAAAAGTCATCACAACCATAAATCAAACAAATTAAATAATTAAATAATTAAATAATAAAAGGAGCTCAATTACATATCAATAAATTAGATTAAAAAATTAATTACTCAATTAAATTCTTAATAAAATGAATAATCCAATCATGCAATAAAACCAATGACCAAACCGCAACTGAGCAAAATAAGAAGCCAAAGAGGTTTGACCTCATAACCTATAGAACAAGGTAGAAGAGACTTTACCAATACACCACATCTCTTAGTTGACTCTAAAGGAAAATCAACCAAGCATAAGACATCAGGATAAACTAACAATGTATACATCTTAGACCAAGAGTGTGTGAGGGAAACTATGTCATCTCTGACATCTTGCCATTTGGATAAAGACATGCTCATACCTGTGGAGCAAGGTGGAGTCAATGTCTAGTACCTGCAAACCTGCATCAAAGGCCAACATGACATATACATCCCAATAAAGAGACAGGTGATAGAGAATCGCGATGACATATCCTGCTAGCAATGAGTGATATGGCATCGTCTCTACTCACGAAGACAGTCACAATTTAATACCAAAACATCGCATAGAATTATTATCATGAAGTAGAGTTAGTATCATCATCAATCTCATAATCCATGTAAACAATAATCATATGTAAATCCATGAGTCAAATAAATCCATCTATCTAGGAGATACCATATATCAACATCCATAAGAATCAAATGTCATATAATAAGTCTTGTATCATCAATCATAAAAGTCTCCAATTATATAGAGTCATATCAGATAACATGAATCCACATAAGGCCCTAGTATCATAGACACAATCCAAAATAATAGAAGAGTCATAAACAACCATCCAAGTAACCATCATGAGTCTAAATAAGTCTATCAAAACGTAAATCAAAATGCAAATCTAGGAGGGACACTACATCCTCCCCGCCATTGCCTAGGCTTACTCTTGGAAGCCTGAGAACAAATAGGGGTATAGCTCTCTCATCCGCGCAACATCCTCCCAAGTCATTGAAGAATCATTATCCAGGTCCCATTGGACCCTTACCTTCTCTATGTCCCAACCCCTAAGGGTCAATCCACGACACTGCAGAATGCATACATGATCCAGAGAAAGTTGCCTGTCCTCTACTTGCAATGAATGCCAATACAAATTATGTGTTACTTCAGGATAATAAGGTCTCAATATCAATAGATGAAACACATCATGGATGCAGGACAAGCTGGGTGGCAAGGCTAGGTGATAAACTATAGGACCAATCCTCTCCAAAATCTTGCATGCTCCAACAAAGTGAGGCACCAACTTAGAGCCTTTCTCCATATCGAATATGACTCTTTCGTGGACACACTCTCAAAAACACCTTGTCACCTACCAAAAACTGATGATCAACCTGATGAGCATTCGCATATTTCTTATGTCTATCCTATGTTGTTTCCATATGCTCTCTAATATGTTGCACCTGCTGCTCCAAGTCCTACAACATCTCTGATCCAAGGAGCACATTGTCCTCTAATCTATCCCAAATCAAGGGTGTACGACATGGGCGACCATATAATACCTAGAAAGGAGACATTCTAGTTGAACTGTGATACCCATTATTGTATGCGAACTCAACCAAATGTATGTACTCCTCCCATCTAGACTCCTGGTCCATGGCATACATTCTCAACATGTTCTCCAACACCTGGTTAACTCTCTCTGTCTAACCATTTGTCTATGGATGATACGCTGAACTAAATTTCAGTTGTGCTCCCAAATCATGTTGAAGGGATCTCCAAAATTCTGAAGTGAACATTAGATCTCGATTTGATATGATCCGTCGAGGAATACCATGTATTCTCACTATCTGCTCCATGAAAATATGAGCCATTGACCTTGTTGTGTAGGAAGATCTGATTGGCAAGAAATGAGCTACCTTGGTCAAGCTATCAACAGTGACCATAATAGCATCATGATGATGTGAAGACATAGAAAAACTGACTATGAAGTCTATAGATATGATGTCCCATTTCCACTCCGGAATAAGGTTCGACTGCAACAAACCTGTTGGATGTCGGTGCTCTGCCTTCGCCCGTTGACACTCTAAGAAACATGATACATAATCCATTGTCTCTCCTCGTGCCTGCCCAATGATATAACTGTCACAAATCTGTGTGCATCTTCTTGACATCTAGATGTGTTGAGTAAGGTGCATGATGAGCCTCTAACAGAATCAATGCTTGAAGCCCATTTGATGGTGGAACATAAATACACCCCAAATAAGGAAGAAGGCCATCAGACTCTAGAGAATATCCTGTATACCTGTCATCCAAAGGCATCCCTGAAGAAATATCATCTCTAACAACCTGATACCAAGCATCTACTGGAAGTGCACTAAGAATATGACTCCTCAAATCAACACTGAGAACCACTGCTAATACCTCATGCCCCTTGCGGCTCAATGCATCTGCTACCACATTCTCCTTACCCTGTATGTATCTCACCTTAAAGTCATACTCACACAAAAACTCCATCCAACGCAGTTGCCTAGCATTCAGATTCGGCTACGTGAAGATATAATGAAAACTGTGATGATCGTTGTGCAACTCAAATTGATGACCAAGAAGGAAATACCTCCATCTAACCAATGCATGAAAAATTGCCACTAACTCTAGATCTTGAGTAGGACAGTTTGACTCATGATCTTTGAGTTTACGTGACTCATAAGAAATCACATGTCCATCTTGCATGACAACTGCTACAAGGCCCTCCAAGGATGCATCTGTGCAAACTACAAAGTCACCCAAAGGATCTGAAACTGCTAAGATAGGTGCACTGGTCAAATGCTCCTTCAAAATCCAAAACATTGTCTCACACCGTTCTGACCAAATAAACTTCTTTGCTTTCCTCTAAAGAGAAATGATAGGATGTGCAATCCTGGAGAAATCCTAAACAAACCATTGATACTAGCCTGCAAGACCCATAAAACTACGTACTTCATCGACATTAGTGGGTCCTGGCCAATCCACAATTTCCTGAATCTTAGAGGGACCCACTATGATACCCTCTCTTGAAATAACATGCCAAAGGTATTTCACCCCAGACTGGAAAAACTCACACTTTGCCACATTGGCATACAACTAATTCTCATGGAGACACTGTAAGACTAGCTGCATATGCTCCTCATCCTCCTCCCCTATCCTTGAATAAATCAAAATATCATGTAGGAACATAGAACAAATCTATCAAGATAGGACCTGAACGCTCCATTCATCAAGCTCATGAAAATCGATGGAGCATTCATCAACCCAAATGGCACCACTATGAACTCATAATGGCCATACCTTGTGCGAAAAATTGTACGATGAATGTCTGCCTTATGGATCCGCAACTGATGATACTCGGATTTGAGGTCTATCTTGGAGAAGACCTTCGCATCCTTGATATGATCAAATAGATCATCGATTCTTGGCAAAGGATAATGGTTCTTCACCATCACCTTATTCAACTGTCTATAATTGATGCACAACTGAATAGACCCATCTTTCTTCTTCATAAACAACACTGGTGCACCCCAAGGAAAAATGCTAGGCTAAATGAATCCCTTCGCCAATAACTCCTAAAAATATAATTTACACTCACTCAACTCCTGAGTGGTCATCCGATAAGGAGCCTTAGATATAGGCTCAACTCCTTGAATCAAATCAATCCCGAAATCAATGTTGTTCTTAGGCTACATGCATGGAATCTCACTTGGAAACACATCTAAAAAACTCCTGCAAAATAGGATGATGAGCAAAGTCATCATCCCTACTCTCACCCTCACCCAAATCATCCACTCTAACTACAAAAATTTGACAACCCTTGCACACACAATGCCTCATTTGCATCATAGAAATCATGCAAAGAGAGATATGTCATTGAATACCTACTGTCTCCACACTCTTCCCGCTATCATCCAAACATTGTACTCTCTTACCCTGACAACCAATCCTAGATTGATGAGACTCAATCCAATCCATACCTAACACCATTACATAAGATACCAAGGATATTACATGAAGCTCTAATGTGGTAGAGAGCACACCCAACTCCAAACAACCACGCACAAGGGAATCCATAGCCACCTTGGATCTTGTGGCCAACTCAACCTGCCACCTATCAACCTTCTTTTCCACAACAAGCCTGTATCTCTCTACTAAAAAAAAGAAATAAAGAATTAGTAGCACCAGAATCAAAAAATATTGAGCAAGAGATACCACCTATCTCACCTTTAGTCTCAACAACAATTTTTTGATGTAGCCTGGCGATTATCAACTGCCACAAACACACGATGGGATCTACCTGCATCACCAACTGTAGGCTCTAAAGTTGCGGGTCTTTATCCTGACATCTATGTGGACCTCTGAGGACACTAAAATTCATAGTGACCCAACTGGACACAAGTGAAACAACTCCCTCTCGTGAAGCCTCGTGCAACTGGTGGGGCACTAGACTGCCGCACACTGCCTCTACTAGACTATTGAGCAGTTTGTGTTGGTTGAGAGGAAACCGGTTGTCTATCAGGAACTAATCACCTATCATGTTGTCTATTGCAATCTCAGTGTTGATGAGCTCTAGCACCTTGAGAGACTCTCTGACTCGTTGCAAACTTCTTCCAAGATAGTTGTCTACCCTTGAAAGATGAAGGATAGCTCCTAGAAAAACCTAAACCCTGTGACTGAGCACCTCTCGCATTTTCTCCTGCAAATGGAGTACTGAAAGACCTCACAACTATTGATCCTCCCACTGACAACTTCTCCTCAACCAGTCATGCCTTCTCCATCGCTATCTCCATAGTCTTTGGTTTGAAAACCCGAACATCACCACCAATACAGTCACTAAGACCTCTGACAAAATGTTGCACAAGCATCGCATCATCATCTACAATCCTGGAGTATTTCCTAAGCTCAAAGAATTTCTTCTTAAACTATTCAACTATCATACCTCGCTGCCTCAAATCATGGAACTCGTCAGCCCTGCGTTTCTCTCAAGATCTGATAGAAACTGAGCACAGAATCGCTCAAGGAATAACTCCCACAAAACTCTCGCAATATCCAAATAGAGCTTCTACTCCTCATACGCCACCAAGTGGAAGCAAAATCTCAAAGATGCAAAATCGCACACTTGGCCTTGGTGTTAATGACATACTGGTGCATGGAAAAACACCTACCCAAGTCAAGAAACCAATTCTTTGTCTTCAATCCACTGTCGGAACCATCAAAAGTAGGGGGACAAGCCCTAAGGAGGTCTCTCATATGACCATTTGTAGTTGCATTCTGATCCACTGCAACATCACTCTCCTATGAGGTGAACGTGAATGCTCCCTCTCATGCTCCTGATACTAAGCTCTATCCTCATAACCTGAATTATGGGACTCCTCATGATGATTCTCTTGCTGCCCTGGTCCTAGATGATCAAGAAGATTCTGAAGTGTTGTAGCCAGTTGTGGGATCACATCACCACCTCCATTATCCTATTGTTGATGCTCGTCATGGTGTTGACCCTGTTGCTGCTTCTCCTCATGGTGTGACTCTAAAGAAACCTCGGGATGAGGATTCTGATGAGTACCCATGCAACCACCATGACCGTGACCATGACCTTTATCTCTATCAGGCATCTTGTCTAGCCCAGACGCAAAAGAATCTATGAACTAAAATCTATGAAAAATAAGCAAAACAATAATAAGCAGGGATGCACCGCTAGGCTACCCCATGCTATTACATGCTAACTCGCACAATGGGCTCATATGAAACTAGAGTACCCAATGTATGAACATGGGCTTTGATACCAGATGTAATGCCCACCAAAATACCCTAGAGAAATAATCTAAAATCTACTAACAATTTTTTTTTTTAAACATCCTTTACATTATTTCAACATTAACATAAATCGATACAACATTATCCAATTGCAAGAACACATGTAAGATCAAGTAAAACATCATGATTCTATACTACGCAAGCGGATTAAATTTTCTAACATTAGTATATTCCAAATATACACTTACAACACATTTATTCCCTAGGGTATCTTAGCATCACTACTTAGAAACATTTTATCATAACATCCATCTAACTAGAAGATCAAATTCTCTAATAGTCTAACCATTTACTTTTCATGCATCTAAAGCATAACCAGCACATATGCATATTCAGAGGCCTACCTAGTTCAAGATAGGATAGAGACAGCTATGGGAGCGGGAGAAGGTGGCGGCAATGGGCGAACTCAAACTTCAAACTCTCTGCAAGGCGGGAACTCTAGTTCCAATGGTGGGAGCGGCCAGATCAATGCAGCTAGTCCTATAGGCGATAAGGATAACCCTCTAGACATCCCAGAGGCTATTGTTGACTTGCAGTCTGATGGTATTCTGCCTAAGGAGATAGCAGGTTCATCTGGGCTTTTGGGGGAAGGGTCCAACGGGGGGTCCATTCCATGTGATGACTCTGTTGATAGCGGAAAGGAAAAAAAGAAATGGTCTTCCCTATTTGGAACTAGACCAACTGGTAAATCCTCCCTACCTCCTATCAAGAATATTTATGACCCTTCTTGTGGTAAATTCGCTATCTCTATCCCTGACCAGGTTCTGGACCATAATATTAACAATATGTCGAACTCCTTGGTAGGGAAATTAATGGGTTCACGTTCTAATATTGAAGTTGTTAGGGCTTTTGTCAAACGAAAATGGGTCCTCAAGGGAAATGTTGAAGTCTCGGCTTTACCTAAAGGCCTTCTGTCTTTTTCTTTTTCATGTGAAGAAGATAGGGTTAAGATTTTGTGCGGAAGCCCCTGGATGGTAGGAAAGACAGCATTGGTCCTTCGAAAATGGCATCCGAACTTGAATATGAACAATTCTCTCTTGGCACAAGTTCCAGTCTGGATAAAGCTTCTAGGCTTGCCTCTTGAATATTGGGCAGAAAGTATCTTCTTTGGAATTGCAAGCTCCTTTGGTGAGCTTCTCTTTATAGACCCAGTCACTGCTTCAAAAAGGAGACTGACTCATGCTAGGTTTTGTGTAGGAGTAGCCCCTGATGCAGATATGTCGAAACAGATAGACCTAGTTTCAAAGTTGGGAACTTGGAAACAACACATTGAATATGAATCTATCCCTTTTGCCTATTTCCACTGTAAAAAAGTAGGTCACTGGGCAAAATCCTACCCAAACAAGCCGAAGGTAGAACCTAAGCAGCCTAAACCCCCTATTAAAAACCAAAAGCTGCCAAAGAAAATGGTGTGGCAAGTTAAAAACCCAGAGAATAAGGAAGATAAATCCAATCGCTTTAATCCTTTGGGGGAAAATAAGGAAGTGACATCAAATTCTATCTCTATCCCCTCAACCCAAGAAGCAGTGAGAAATGAATCAACCAAAGCCAACCCCTTGGGTACTACTCAAAAAGAGGAAATGAAAGATTAGACTAAATCTTCAGATGAGTTAGCTAAAGTGGTTGCTGACACTTATGAAGGCAAGGAACTAGAAGCAAAAGATTACCAACCTGAGGAAGGGGAGATCCCTGACCCCCAAGAAGAAAGGATTGATTCTTCACTAGCCTCACCAAGTTTTGAAATTCAAGAAGCCCAAAAATGTGCAATTTTGGGTATGAACCTATCGGACTCAGAACAGAGTTCAAAAATAGTGAACAATGTTTCAACTGATTCCAGAACTCCTAACTGGGGTAATGAAGAAGAAATCTCCAAAATCCTCAGCAACCCGGAAGAGGCTCCTGTGATAGAAGCTGAATGGAAGCAACCAAAATACAGGAATAAGAAAGGATCTACTCCCATGACTTCCCTTCTAAGGAAATCCAGTAGAATAGCTCAAGTTGATGTGGGGTACATCTCCTCTTCCCCAGGGTGACCCTCTAACCATAAAGTCAGAGATAAGGAGGCCAGCAAGAACATTGCAGATGGAACCCAAAAGACTCTTAAGGAGTTGGGAATCGGTAAGTAGTTATGAAGATTATCTCCTGGAATATTAGGGGACTCAATAATCCCCATAAACATGATATCATTAGAAATATGATAAGAGATAGTAATCCTGATATTTTTCTAATTCAAGAAACCAAAATGAGTAGAGAAAAAGTTGAATCTTTGAAGTTCTTTAAAAATGGTAATGTTAGTGGTGGCAGCTCCAAAGGTGCTTCAGGAGGCATTGCTACCATCTGGAACCTCAATACTGTTAAAGGTCATGATATCATTCAGGACAATAATTTCTCTTGTATCAAATTTGAGCATTTAAAAGATGGTACTTCATGGGTTCTCACTAATATTTATGCTCCTAATACTTTGAAGGCTAGAAACTCTTTTTGGAAAAAAATTATTCAGGCTAGGGACAGCTTCAAAAATATTAGTTGGGTGGTTATGGGAGACTTCAATACTCCTTTGAGAGAGGAGGAAAAATTTGGAGGAAGTCCTCCTCAACTATAAAGTAGGATGGCCCTCATGGATTTTATTAATTCTCAGGCTCTCAATGACTTGGAAATACAGAGATGCACTTACACTTGGACTAACAGAAGAACTGGTAATGATCTTATCCAAGTGTGTCTTGATAGAACTCTCATCTCTGATGACTGGTATAGTCATTACTTTTGTTCTTTGACGGCCCACATTTGAGTTGGATCTGATCATTTCCCTATCACCTTCACTACTGACTCAATCAATAGAAGGAGAAGCTTTCCCTTCAGATTTGAAAAAATGTGGACTCTCCACCCCGAAATCAAAAGAAATATTAAGAAATGGTGGAGCATTCAAGTTGAGGGAACGGCTATGTTTAAAGTTGTCAAAAAGCTCAAAAGTGTGAAGGACAACATAAGACTCTAGAACAAAACCAGCTTTGGGAATATTTTTGAGGCTAAGAGAAAAGTTCAGGAAGACCTTAAAAAATACAAGATCAAATCCAGAAGGATGGTTTCAGTACTATGTCTATTGCTGATGAAAATGGGACTATCAAAAAATACCATGATATCATTGCCAAAGAGGAAACGTTCTAGAAGCAGAGATCGAGATGCATTTGGCTTAAGGAAGGAGATAGGAATACAAGATTCTTCCATATGTCGACGATTAAGCATAAAGCAGTTAATAGGGTTAACAAGCTAGTGATGGATAACGGGGAGTTGGTCAAGGAGGATGAAATAAGGAATGAAGCTAAAAGGTATTTCTCAGACCTCCTCAAGAGGGATCACAGTCTGGATACTGGAGTCCAATCCTCCTTTCTTCAGAACATTCCTTGTCTCATTGATGATCAAAAGAATGCCTTTATCTCTTCCATTCCCTCTAACTTGGAAATTAAAAATGTTGTTTTCTCCTTTGATGGTAACAAAGCGCCTGGACCAGATGGCTTCCCAATGTTCTTTTTCCAAGAATTTTGGGAGATTGTTGGAAAAGATGTATCCAATGGAGTTAAGGAATTTTTGGGGGCTAGAAAACTCTTGAAAGAAATCAATGGCACTTTTATTTCTCTCATCCCCAAAACTCAAGGTGCTGATTCTTTGGACAAATTCAAACCTATTAGCCTCTGCAATTCTTTTTACAAGATTATTTCCAAGGTTCTTACCTCTAGAATTTTGTCTGTCCTTCCTGAAAATGGTTTTGTTCCTGGAAGACAAATTCATGACTCCATTATTACGGTCCATGAGAACATTCATTCTCTTGTTAGAGCAAAGAAACAGGGTTTCATCCTTAAGCTTGATCTCTCCAAATCCTATGACAGGGTTGACTGGTCTTTACTTCAGAAAGTCCTCACTTCTTTTGGTTTTTCCTCTAGAGTTGTCGACCTCCTCTCTCAACTTACCACCTCTTCTACTTTCGTTGTTCTTGTCAATGGTTCTCCCTCAACCTTTTTCCAAGCTTCTAGAGGTCTAAGGCAAGGGGATCTTATCTCCCCCATCCTCTTCATTATTATGGCATAATGCTTTGGAAGGACTATGGAAAAAAAGGTGTTGCAAGGCTCCTTTAAGGGCCTCCAACCTTCCTCTGCTGACCTTATCTATTCCCACCAGCAGTTTGTTGATGATACTATTATTATGGGGGAATCAAGTATTTCAGAAGCTAAAGTTTTGAAGAGTATCCTATGTAAATTTGCCTATGCTTCTGGTCAGCTTATAAACTGGGCTAAAAGTGAAGTTTTTTTCATTAATACTCCTGAGAGAAGACAACAGAGGATCAGCAGAATCCTGGAGTGTAGGATCACTGATCTTCCTGCTACCTACCTTGGTCTCCCCATGGGCATTGCACCTCCTGATCCCTTCTGGAGTTCTCTAGTGGACAAATTTCATAAAAAACTTGCAGGTTGGAAAGGAGCCCTCTTAAGTCAAGCTGGCAAGCTCCAACTCCTTAAGGCTACTCTTCAAAGTATTCTGATTTATGCTCTAAGTCTTTTCAAAATTCCAGTTAAGTATGCTGATGCAATCAAGAAAATTCAAAGAAGATTCCTATGGTCTAGGGTTGAGGATAAGCAAAGAATTTCTTTGGTGGCTTGGGACCAGGTCTGTAGGCCAAAAAGCAAAGGTAGTATGGGCCTCAGAAGGATTCGAACCCTAAATGAAGCTCTCCTATCCAAACAAGTTTGGAGAATGTTTCATTCAGACTCTAAATGGTGTAAAATTTGGCAAAGTAAGTACTCTCTTCTGTCCTCCTATCTCTCCTTTTTTATCCATTCGAACCTTAGTATTAACGGATCCCACATATGGAATCATGCCTCTAAATGTAAAGAAGGTATAGCCAAAGGAGTGATCTGGAAACTAGGAAATGGTAGGAAAGTTAAATTCTGGGAGGATCCTTGGCTTTTTGATAAACCCTTGAATGATATCAATGAATGGGCCCCCTATTCTCCCTCTTGTATTAGAACTTTTGGCTCCTTAGTTGCTGAGTACTGGGTTGGTAATGAATGGCAGAACATTGAAAGCATCCACCCTAGCCTTTCTAAGCTCAAGATCCATCTATCTGCGGTATGACTGAATAAAGAAGAAGACTCCCTGATTTGGAAACATGATCCTAAAGGTACTTTACCAGTTTCCACTATGTATTGTGTCCTTCCCCCCCCCCTCTCTATCAACCCTTACTGGTCAAAAGCCTAGATTAAGGGTCTCACCCCCAAAATCAATCTTTTCTTCTGGACCATCCTCCAAAATAAGATTCTGACCCTTGACAACCTCAAAGGTAGAGGCTTTTCCCTCCCTAATAGATGTGAGTTGTGCCATTAAGAGGAAGAGTCTATGGACCACCTTGCTCTCCACTATTCCTTCTCAGCCTCTATCTAGGAAAGTTTTCTCAAGAGCTTTAGTATGGCCTGGGTGCTTCCGAATAACATCAGTGACTTGTTCTCCTCCTGGAATATTAAATGGACTAACTCTTTTTTGAGATGTTTGTGGCAGCTCTCTCTTCCTCACATCTTGTGGGGACTATGGAAAGAAAGAAATAACTAAATCTTCAGGGATGTCTCCCTTAATCAGGATATTGTGTTCCAAAAAATTCAATGGTCGATTCAGCAAAATATAAGGATCATTGAGGGTCCTTGTTACTCGAACAACTCACTGGAATCAAACAGCTTGAGGGTATGGAATATGAAGATTACTGATGGTCCTAACAACCACAATAAAAGGCTTGAAGTTAAATGGAAAACCCCTCCTCAAGGCTGGTTCAAAGTTAATTTTGATAGTGCTACCAAAGGTAACCCTGGTCCTTCAGGTTGTGGAGCTATACTTAGAGATGACAGAGGAATTTGCAAGGAAATGGTTGCTATCCCTATTGGAAGCCAAACCAACCATAAAGCTGAAGCAATGGCAGCTCTTCAAGGCATCCTCCTAGCTAAAAAGTGGAATTGCCCCTATCTATGGATTGAAGGGGATTCAAATAATATTATAAAGTGTCTTAAGGGGGCTTCAAAACCTTTATGGTTGATTCACAACATAATCACCTCTACTATTGATCTTATTACCACCTTTAAAAAATGCCATATATCCCACATCTACCGAGAGGCCAACAGCTCTACTGACTGGGCTGCCAACGCGGCGATTAAAAGTGAGGAAATTACCACGTGGATGGGTGAATGTGGACTCCCTGAAGATGTCAGACAAATCATTAGTAATGAGCGATATAGAAGCACTCCAAAGATTCTTGATGGACAGGATAATTATGAAAAGTACTAATGTGAGTACTTCGAGTTACTATAATAATGAGAATATCACTCATTCTAACATCAATGCCATTAACTCTCACGCTTTTTGGGTAACTATTATATTTCTGAAAAGCTCTCTGGTTTATCTGCTCTGCAAGCTTCAAAATTTGACCGTGGGCAACGACAACATGGGTGGAAACAGGAGGCGATATGAACCAAGTAGCTGTAAAGAATGGAAATAGAAGGAAGAGGTTTGGGGCATTCTATAGCAAGGTGGTCTCTCGAACTTCATGGAGAGTCTCCATGGTCGAGATGGTATGGTTACCAGTCTTTTCTGCAAGAACTAGAAGAAGGGCATGTTAAAATGGGCAATCAAATGGTTGAAATCGATGAAGACTTAATTGCTCAAGCTACGGGCCTCACAAGGGAAGGCTGCAACTTCTACAAAGATAGGAAGGTTAGCAGGTAAGCTATTGAAAGGTACCCGAAAATTGAGAAAGAGAAAAAATGACTGGTAAAGTTGAGAAAAACCTACTACCCGCCCAAGGCTTTTGCCAAACCCTGGCAGGAGATCCTCTTTGTTTTAATGCGTTATATCACTCTAGATGGTAGGTTTACGAAAGTTTATGGTTATCACTTTGTTCTGTTAAACCACTTTAGGCACAATGATAAGGTTAATTTCCCTTATTTCCTGCTTTTATTGATGAATGCATCCCCCAAGGCCTATAAGGAGAACCCTCTGGGTGATTCTGCTATGCACCAAGGCCTCATGGTCCTAATTTAAGACCATTTAAAAGCCAACCAAATAGCTCGGATGCAGCCCTCTGTGGATTCTGAGGAAGAGACGTTTGATTCTGCCTTTTCTGAGGAGGAGGAATCTGATAGTGACTCTTCAACTAACATAGAGGATAGCACTGATGTCTCAGAGTATGAAAGTGGGAAGAAGAGGAAATACAGTAAAACAAGACCCTCTTCCTCTAAGGGCAAAAAGCCAAAAAGCAGACCCCTGGTCAGCATCTCTTCAGAAGAGGAGGACTCGGATGACTCTGAAAAGGAGAACCCTAAAGGGTTGCCGAAGAAGAAAACAAAAGACCATACCTAGACCAAGAAAAAGCACAAGAAGAAAGAGGAGACTGGTAAGGACCCAGCAGCCGACAAGAAAGCTAAGGCCCTGGAAGCTTATCGGAGTCTAGAAAAGGAGAGCATGGAAGAGACTATTAGGCCTGCCGATACAATTTCCGCGCTACACATCTCTAAAGAGGAATAGGTTACCCCTAGAAAAGCTGCCCCCCCCATCTAGTCCTCCTCCTGAGGGTTTGCATGGTTTCATGGAAACCATGGAGTGGCTCATTAATGGCTACAAGAGAGCTGAGGATGAAAACAAAAAACTTTGCAACAGAGTCTTGATCCTGGAAACCATTAACACTGGGGAAGGGAACACTATGGCCGACTATATTGAGGACCTAAAAAAACACCATTGCCAAAGTTGAAGACATCAGAGATGCTTTTAACCCCAGGTTTGAGAAGATTGAGAAGGATTTGCTGGAAAGGAAGAGCCTTGCTAACACTAGCGATAAAACCCTCTCGGACACCATTACCAAAATTGGTAAAATTGAGGAGTATCTTAAGAACATTGCTGAACAGAGCCTAAGTATCCTCAAGATCTCAACTAGCAACACCCACACCCTCATCAGCAAACTGGATGATGAAAAGGAAATCCAGGATATAGACCCGGAAGCTAAAGGAATAGGGGAAGCTCAAGGTCCCAGAACCCGCACTAGAGGCAAGAGGAAGGAAAAGAAACCGAACAAGGATCTGGAAGACCTGAAAGTTGTTGGGGCCACCTACGATGAGCTGGTGATTAAGGCGGAGGATTTGCTGAAGACAATTACTATGTAGTGCCTTCTCTGTTTCTTTGTTGTTTTTTGTTGTTAAGTTGTTATTTTTGTTTACTAGTCTTTTGGCCAGTCTTTTTGTATGTAGACTTTAAAGCACTATTCTTCTTGGTGCTTTTTCTCTATCTATGTTGTAAAGGTTTCGAGTCATGAAAACCTATTTTTTAATTAATCAGAACACATATGCATATTCTTTCACTTAGTAATCTCTCAAGAAAGCAACATAGGTTACATTAAACCATTCATTCCTCATAAATTTCTAACTGCTCAAGTAAAGCTTTAAAGCAACTGTTCAATTCTTTCTTTCATTCATCCTAAGGCATAATATAACTCAATCCCAATGCATGAATATAAATAAACCCAAAATCATATGACTACTCCATTTCACAATCACATTAAATCCATAAGCACATTTAACTTATTAATCATTCTATAGATCAAGGAAAGAACAAAGTATCTTCCTAACCTCTACATCATGTTCTTTCTACATTTACATATAGATACCTATTTCAAAGATACATAATCCCTTACATAATCAAATCAGCATTATCATCTTATGCAAAGTTCAATACACATAGTTTACTTTATTAGAACATTATACAAATCGTTTAACCTTTAGTGTCAATGATCACCTAGTTATTCAAGTATAGATCAATGCTATCCAATTCATTCTACTATCATTCATTTTATATCATAAAATAATACTATTGTAAAGTGGAAAATTCGATCCTAGTGACCCCTCACCTAAGAGAGAGAAAGGAAGCCACTAGGATGATTTTCACTTGGAGGAACTCTACATTCAAAAGAGGGGCTTGAATCCACTAGATCCAAATCCAAGGGAAACAGGGATGTGAATTCCAAGTGGATTGCAAGAGTTGAAGTGTGATTTACCCTCTTTTGTAAATGAGAAATTTGACTTGTTGACTATGTGGAAAAGAGACAGAAAATGAGTGAAATGGGGAGCTACCAATTCGGGATCGCATTGTAACTTTGGATCTGAGCTAATTAGACTAATACAAACTTGCTCCGCAAATTTGGAGAAAATTCGTCTGGATCGTGGCGGGAGCGTACATGGTCCTCCACAAAATCCGCAAAATGAAAAGGGTTTTTTTGTCTCTGCAAATGAAACCCAAACCTGCAATTAAACTTGTGCACTTGGAACCTACACAAATAACAGAGATGAAAAGGCATTGTGGATAGAGGTTTGCCTCAATCAAACCCCGGTTGAGGAATCAACCTTGAAAGAAAGTAATTGCAAATGCTTGAATGTAAGCAATGGAAATGTATACCTTGTACATTTGCAACTTGTTGATGATGATTGCTTTTCTTCTTGAATGTAATCACAAGTATTGCATGGAATGGCATGTAACATGACAAAACCCTAACATGCAAACATGCTTGCAAATGAATGTTGAAATATTGCTCCAATGGATGAATGAAGAAGACTTGAATGCTTGAATGCTTGATAATGCATATCTTCGCCTATGTTTTCTTATCATTCCTATGCTTGAAATTCGCCTCCCATTCCTTCCCTTATGCAAATGAGAAAACCAACTCCCTTTTATACATGCCTCTTGAAGATTAATTCATCTCATAAAAGGCCAACATTGGGGAGATTCAGGATCCTGAAGTGCAGATGGGGTTGCGGGGACCTATGTTGGGGCCACCCTAAGAGGGTGGGATAGGGGCACCATGCCCCTATCCCGCCCTATCTTGGGGCCCAGACAGGGTCCTGAGGCTATCTCAGGGCTCAAACATGAAGGGGGCAAGGGGTGAAAATGCAGAAGTATGTCTTTGTTGGGGAAGAAGATGTCACCATTGAGGTGAGGACCTAAAATGTGGTTAAAATTGTAGGAGGCACAATTTTATGACACTACATTTAGCCCCCACTTTAGCAGGAGTATGGCTTACGCCACTAATACCGGTAAAGTAGAAGAAAGAGAGAGATGAAGATGAGAGATGCAGAGCAATACCACAAGGAGTATAAGATGTCACTAATCTTGATGAACCAATCCCCCAATCTTAGGATCTTAACTCACTCAAACATATGAAAGAGCACACAAAACAAAAAGGAACAAGATGATGATGTAGAGGGAATTGACTCATGCCTACTTATGGCTACTTTGTCTACGTGTCTCCTCAAAGCTATACTAGAACAATCTAATGGTTCTACACCTTCACACCCTCCAAGGTTCTTCAAGACTTACCCTTTCTAACCTTCCAAAGGTCCTTGGACTAGGATAAACACTTTTTGCTTGTGATTTCCTTACTCTTGCTTAGGAGACCTTGTTTTACTCACTCCCTTTCACACTCAACTTGTGAGTTCAACCCCTCTACCACAGGCTCTTCATTCCCCACATTACACACACAAGGATGGATTATTTTTTATGGGTTCCCAACCCCAATCCTTACTCAAGAGCTTTGGTATTTACCAATTCCAAGTTTCACAAGCAAACTGCACTTTTACGCCTAATAGGAGACCTAGTTCTAGTAGCCCTGTCAGTGAGGTATTATGTTATTAGCTGAAAATATTCCTTAACAACCCTATAAAATATTTGGAATTCCAGACACCCTTTTTGGAGTTACCCACAATATCTCAAAATAGGAGGTGGGTTCTTCCGCTAACATGTCTAACCCTTATAGGGCTAACTAGGCCTAACTGCCCCTTCCTAGGCCTAAAAAGTAGGGATTTGCTCAAATACCTTCACTAGTCCAATTGCCTAAGTGAATTGATGTTATTTTCAGGTCTTTACCTCCATAATTATTTCCAATCTAGACATCCTTCACCTCCATCCACCGGATTCACCCAATTAGGGCCTGTTATCCATGATTCCTAATGCTTGCCAACTCAATGTGCCAAGCCTAGGGTATGGTCAAAAATATATAGTTTAGCTTCCCCTATCTCAAAAACAAAAATAAAACATAGAATACATTATAACCTAACATTCCACAAGGTTTTGGAGTGGGTATCCACCATGGAATGCTAGGCTGGAGCCATTGAGCTCTCAAAACCCTGGGTTTTAGGTGTTTTGAACCCGCCTGCAACAAAATGAAGATAAATTATAAACTACAATACTTCAGGACTTCAAACCAAAATCAAAATAAATTTAAGACACCATTCTAGCAATCCATGTCCCTATTTGGGGATTTTCAATCTGTACCAGTTGTACAAACTTGCCAAAAGTAGTTAATAACTTGGAAAACACACCAAATGGAGAAACTAAACTGGTCTAATTGCTTCAAATCTTCAAAAACCAATTATCATTGGTCTTTACAAGACTTATACTATCCCTGGAGTAGTTACACATGGTCACAACCAATTGTGACAACCAACTATCCGTTGGTGTATGAAAATGTTGCAAAGTTGCTACAAGCAACTTTTGCCTTGGTGAGCAACTTTTGCTCAGCCCAAAACTTGGTCACTTCCAATTGACTCATATGACCTCAAATACCCCTAAAATAACACCAACCAACCTACATTAACCCAAAAACAACTTATCCTAGCAAGTTCTCTACTTGGCACCCTTAAGAGCTCACATGCCAACATTGGCCAAACTAAGACTCTTAGGGCCCTTACAATCATTTGAGAACACACTCAATGGCCTCTTGGCCTTATGAAAAATCTAAGAACAAGATTCCAAAATCCTGGAAACAAAGTTAAAAAAAATTGCTAAGTGCCCCTACACCAGATTCACAACACAAAAACAAAGCGCAAAAGACACACGACAAGAACGAGACACAAGACGACAAACCAACTAGCCAAAGAGACCTCGATGCTCAGATTTCTCAACAACTAATCAAGACACGAAGACCAATGCCATCACATAAACACAAGTGATCACATAAAAGAGTAAATTTGACATCATCCATGAATCATCAATACAAAAACTATGGGTTCATGAGAGGAAAAAGAGAGAGAACATGAATACACGCTTTGGTGATCCATGAGAAGAAAAGAGAAGAAGAGAGAAACCATGGACGTCTTTCCCCTAAAACTATGTGATCCATGGAGAGAAGGACATGGAAATCTAGCCCCCAGATCCTGTCTACGTGATCCATGCAAGGGAGGAGAGTGGCAACACCGTTAGTTCCACCTAACCTCAAGCATGTGTGTGTGCAAGTGAGGTTCAAAGTGCCTCATAGGAGTCTATGCCTGAGTACGCTACAACCTATATAAAATGTATAGTACATGAGTTAAGAAATGTGTGACATCTCTCTCTAAGATTCTATGCTCTGGTTCCAATAATAATCACCCTGCAAAAAGTGACGTCATCTCGCTCTAAGAGTCTGCACTCTAGTTCTGAGAATGACCCATTGTACAAGAAAAAATTGACGACATCTTGCTCTAAGAGGCTTCCCTCTAGTTCCAAGAATGTCCCATTGTACAAGAAAAGTGATGACATCTTCCTCTAAGAGGCTTCCCTCTAGTTCCAAGAATATCCCACTATACAAGAAAAGTGATGACACCTTTCTCTAAGAGGACACCCTCTAGTTCCAAGAATGTCCCACTATACAATGCATGAGAGAAGTATAGTACAAAGGAGCAGTGTGGGTGCCCCCCCCTTAAGATGTCAACATAGAATAATGTTGATATCTTAAGGAAATAATAATAAGAATACCTACCTTCAACACAAAGAAGATATCCACTGTGCAACAATTTCATAAATCCAAGCAAGAGAGGGAATACTCTTCAAGCAAGGATAAGATAGCTGAAAAGAGATATCTTGTTGTAAGTGTAAAGGTGATCCTTGGAGGAGAAGAGATCTTTGTTCAAAATACATCTACCCCCAAGAGGAGTTGTCTTAGACAAATATAACATCTTCTAGAATGAAGTGCAGAAGAGAACAAGAATGAAATCCTTCCTCCTATTGCTTGGTGAAAGGGATTCTTGATTAAGGGTGACTCATGTTTAGCCCCCAGAGGGATGGTTGAATTTATCATAGATGTACATTACCAAGTGTGAAAAGAGGTTGTAATCAAGGAATTAAACCTCTTGTATAAGAGAGAGTTCTTGATCAAACAACCAACAATTTTGCACAAGGAATGACATCAAGTAATAAAGCTCACACCATCCACAAAATAGGGAAAAGTGGATCCTTAGAGAAAGAGAAAGGGAGAGATATTATTTCCCCCCAAGTGTAGGACAATGAGAATAATTACACATCTTCTAGAGAGATATTGATCATAAAAGATGTATCATTTCAAGCAAGGAATACATCCTAACCAAAGAACAGGCATGCACTCGCATGAAGGATAACTCCATTCATGAAAGGACATCAAGCTATGAATAACACAATAGAAGAGGTAATTTTCAAAGAGAGAAATAAGAAGAAGTTTCACAAAAGTTCTCCAAATAGAGATTATTCATAATAGACATGTCGTTTCAAGCAAGGAGAAGATCCCACTCACGGAACAGACATGCGCTCATATGAAGGAATACTCCATGTCGGAAAGGACATCAAGTTATGAATAACACAATATAAGAGGTAATTTGCAAAGAGAGAGAAAGAACAAAAAGGTTCACAAAGGTTCTCTAAATAGAGATTATTCATAATAGATGTACCATTTCAAGCAAGGAGAATATCCCACTCACAGAACAGACATGCGTTCACATGAAGGAAAACTCCAAGCAAGAAAGGACATCAAGTTTATGAATAATGTACCCCATGAAGAAAACAATGAAACCTTAGAAAGAGGAAAAGAAATATTCTTGCCCCCCAAGCATAGAGGCAAAAATAAATAGACTATTGTGTTGCTCACTAAGTATGATTACACCTAAAATTGTACCACCATGAATGACAAAGAGTCCCCAATAAGTAGGCTAAGTATGTCACATAGTGAGAAGCAACATAAAGGATTGCATTCTTGTTTTTTTGTCTTTTTGTGGTTCTTGTTATGTGTGTTGAGATCCCTTTTTGTTCGAATGGGATCAATTTTTGTTATTGGAGTGATCAGGCATGGTTCTTTCTAGTTCTTTTGCTCTCCTGATTTGTAAAAGGTTCGGGTTCCTTTCAAAACCTATTTTACTTAATCAAAACATAATAGGAACTTGAATTTTATTTTAAATGATCATGATGAATAGGCCATTCATTGTCAGATGTTATTTTTAAAATGCCTGAATCAATGCAATGTTTTATTTGTGTTTTCAAAGCTTGACACTCATTAGTAGAATGGCCATGGGTTTGATGATATTTAAAAATAATAATAATTTTGAAAATGTTGTTTATGTTTTCTTCTTTGTTTAGGACAAAGAGGAAATATTAAGTTGGAATTTAGAAGATTGGTCAACACACTTTCTTGTTGTAACTCAAAATTAGAATGAGAAGGTGTGGATTTACAAGACAATGGAGAAGAAGATGTGGACAAAGGAAAGTGTGATTTCTTGTGACTTTGTCTCTCACATTCAAGCATTTATCCATTGCATCCATGTGTATGTTCAAAAGAAGGTTCACTCTTATGGGTAATTGAATTGAATTTTAAAGAGGCCCAATCAATTTCAAGATTTGCGTGAGGAGAAAAAATTGGAATATGAAATTCAGGCATCTTAGACTTTCTAGAAAAAGTAGGAGTAAAATCTAAAGACCCCCAATCACCCTCTAAGAGTTCTTCGTTAGGAACTTTGTTAGTAGGAGATGAGGTATTTGAGTGAATTGAAGAGAGGATTGTAGGAACTAAGAAAGCATATGATGCTTCACTTATGTTCACATCAATTACCTCATTAGTATATGTGTAAGGCACGACATGATAATCAGGAAGAAATTTTGGTTTCCTAGGAACATGAATGGAATTGATTTGATTTTTGTTAGGCTCTTGATTTTTGGGAGAGAGAGAATTATGATGAGAAATAATATCATCCTTGTGTTCAAAGGTATCTTTATGTTCAAGGTACTCATTATAAGAAGGACTATCATATGTAATTAATGCTTCATGTTTAGAGGGAAGATCATGAAAAGAAGGTATGGTATCACTAGGATAAGTAGCCATAATATCATCATCTTGCACCAAATAGTCCTTATGAGGGAGGTACTTTTTAGGAGAAGAAGGAACACAAATCTCCAAAGATTCATCTTTAGGAGGGAGATCTTTGAAAGAAGTGTCCATATTCCCTTTTTGCACCAATGTGCCCTCATTAATGAGATCAATTTTGGGAGAAGGTAATTAATAGCTATGAATGAAAGGGAGAAATAAATTACCATCATATGCATGAAAGGGAACATCATGAATATCTTTAATGTAACTCTAAATTGAATTAGCAAAATAAGATAAGAACTCCATGTTCATTGATGATCAAACAAGAATAATGTTCACCCCATACATGCATAGAAAATTTAATAAAGGAGGGAAAATGGAATTTGAACTGCAAATTTGAAATTTGAATTTGAATTTGTGTTTGACCTTAGAGGGTGTTAAAATTGATAAAGTATGCCAATTTTCAGGATTTAAGCATAAAAACACAGTCAATTTCATCTCCTAAAATTTCAAGAAAAAAACCATGGACAGTGGCGAAAGTGCACACGGTCCGACCAACTTTTTTCAAAATTTTCAGGGATGATAGGTATTATGATATTATTGTGGAATCCAAAAAAATAGCTGATTTGGAGAGGTCTAGATCGGTCAAATTCGCAGTCAAAGGTCGAAAATAGAAAGATCTTAAAAATTAGGGTTTTATGATTTAACCACTGAATTTTCAAAATAAAGAGACAGATTTGAATTGCAATTTTGAAATAGAAATCAGATCTGAAACAAGCAATTAAAATGTTGCACTTCACAAGCTTAATTTTCTCAAAATGAAAAAATAAGGTTTTAATGCAATTAACCTCTAAAATTTGCAAATAGATCAAACTTGGAAATGAAAATTTGAAATCCAAATTGCAATTAATGAGATCTAATAATGAGAAATCAGAATTAATGTGTAAGACGTCGGGCTCACCAAAATGTAAAGTGGAAAATTGGATCTTGGTGACTCCCACCTAAGAGAGAGAAAGGAAGCCACTAGGATGATTTGTTAGGCCCAATATGGAAAGCTAATGTACTGAGAGGGGAGGGGGAATCAATACTCCAAAACCTTTCCTGAATAATAACCTTACTGTTATGCATAAATAGAATAGTGCAGTAACATAAAATAAAGTGAAAACAAATAGATAACAATCATACATGATTCACTCCATAACACATATATTTTGGTTACGCAAAAACTCTTTGTTAGAGAGAAAAAATGCGGTGGGGATGGCACCCACAACTTCACTACTGCAATAATAAAGAATGCTCAATTAGAGCTACATTTAGCTATTTCTGATAGCTTACCCTATTAGGAGTAACAATATCTGTTAGATCTACCTTGCTAAAGGATTTTACAACATTTATTCTGAATGCTCCACCTGGTTAGAGGCTTTACAATTTATAGACTTGGTTAGAGTCTTTTACCCTGTTAAAGGTTTCTCTTTCAACTTCACAATATTACAATAAAATCATTACAAACATCTGTAACTTTACATCTAAAATGTTATAGCAGATTCTATGTGCTCAGGATAAGATTACCTTGCTTATAGCATACCTCGGTAACCCATATAGTAACTCGATAAACCCTTCTGTTTACTCTGTTCTTCGACTATTCTCTGAAAACCTTCTCGGTGACCTCTGTGTCTCTGTAACAGTCTTCCTTCATGCATATATAAACTTCAATAATGTTGTATATATAGATCTCTTAAAATGGTGATCCAATTCATTGCTTCGATCTTACAAACAAGATTCCTCGAATGAATAACTAAGCAAAATATTTCATTGGTTAGATTGACCTCGCAATCATACACAATCTTCTAGTGCAATTTCCAATGTAATAACGGTTAGATGTGCCTCGATCTTGTAACACGATTTCATATGCATGTCCAGGTTCAATGTATCTGGTAACACGTTTCACTCGGTGTGTTAACTTTACTGCTCGGTAGCCATAAAAAGATACTCGGTAGACAGCTCGGTGTATACTGCATTCTGTGACTGCTTTCTTCTGTAACCGACTAGACTGTGCATACCGACTTCTCTGTTTATACCGACTTCATGATTCGGTAGTGCTAACCGACTAGAATATATAGTATGACTTTGAATATAAAAAACTAATGGCAACTTGATAAGTAGTAACAATCTCCCCTTTTGACATTAGTTGAGATGTTTGACAAAAACTACTTTCAAAGTCATAACTCAAAAATCTATATACTTTGCAAAATGACTACACTTGACAATATATACAATAGTCAATGAAATAGTATATGCAGATATACTCCCCTTATCATTATTCTGTATATAACTCGGATTTTGCATGCTTGGTTCTGTTATGTGCTTGTGTGCTCTGCTTGCTCTGCATGCTCTGCTCAGTATACTCCCCTGTATACAATACTCAAAACTATTACCAAAACTGTGTCACTCTCCAAATATAGTATATTACTCCCCTTATGTAGTATTACTCCCCTTTTTTGACAAACATCAAAAACATAATCTCCATCCGGGGGCGATAACTGATCAAAAATAGATTTATACTTGTTCCGGGTGTCGGTGAGTGCGACTGAGAGTGCATCCTTTACACTTTCCATTAAATAATTTTGTGCTTGAATATCAGCCAATAGTGATATTAAGCCATCAAGAGTGTTTCCCTCTTCTGTAGTAGATAGGCATGTAGCTCAGTTAATTTGCTCTTGAACTAATGAGAGATGAGGAAGGAATAATGTCTGGAGGGTCATTATATCCATCCTGATCTTATGCTCTTCATTTCTGAGTTCTAACTGTTGAGCCATGAACTGTTGAAGCTTAGTATAAAAATTCTGAACTGAATTAGGCTCGGTGGTCAACTTAGTTGATAGATCAGTGATCTCTTTCTCAATTGCATCAGTTTTATTCTTGATATCTTTAATGAATAAGGAAAATGTACGAATTTTCTGAAATAAATAAAGAATATGCTTGAGTTGAGGGGACAACTCAGCAATGAATTTGACAAGCTTTACTTTCCCTATAGCGAGAGCTTTTTGTACCTCTTCTATCATCTTTGCAGTAAGCTCTTTATCTTTTAGCTTGCTCAAGTACTTAGATGCATCAACTCCAGATGTTTCTATTTGAGTAAGGAGTTCATCCAGTTGAATGTGGATGGTTGCATCGGTTGACACTATTGCTGAAGGTAGCATATCTATTAGTAGTGTATTTACCTTCTGTAGTACTTTATTCTTCTTTTGAATGGCCAATTGTTTTTCTTGTTCGGCCTTTGCTTTGCATAGTTCACCAAAATCAATAAGTACTTGCCCTTTTAATTTTGAGATATCCACATTGGGAAACACTATCAGTTTAGTTAAATCAACTTTGAAACTATGCTTTCTCACCTTCTTCTCTTTACCTTTGGTTGGTTGTACCAAGAAAAGTGCTTGTGAGGCTTGTTGACCCTCAGTAGGTTGCTCGGTAGATGCAACACTTTGGTCGGTTCCTGTAGCCGTTGTGGTTTCCTTGGGTGTCTCGATACTAAGGGTCTCAGCTGTAACATTTTCAGTGCTTGACGGTGCTTGAGACGTCTGATCTTTAGTTGTATCTTCTGTTGCTTCAGACTTGTGACCTTCGGTGCTTTGTTCTGTATCCTTAGGAGCTTTGATAGAGACAGGTGGCTTGACTGGTGGATAAGGCTGAACTTGTTCTAAGACAGATTCAATAGATACAAGTTTTGCATAGGTAGTGCCTTCTATCATTTCCTACTCTGGTGCTTCTGCATCCATGACATCTTCATCAATTTGAATAGTGTCAACCGGGTCTTGCTTGGTAGCATCAGGACCTTGCTCGGTGACATCAGGATCTTGCTCGGTGACATCAACAATTTCAACTTGAGATTGCTCACCAACATCCTTTATTTTGAAGATATCCTACCATTTAGATTTTGTCTCCTTTTCCACATCAATGTATAGCCCATTCATCAATTTTAAGGCTCTTTGTTTGACAAGAAATTTAGAATTGTATGTTGTCAAATGTTCTTTAATTTTTGCTATAGACATATCAGGAAATAGATGGACTAGACTTCTTTCTCTTATTTATTTCTCTAAGTCCATTGCATATTTCCATCTGTTATCAATATGTAAGTATAATTCACTCGGAAGTGACTATACTAGTTCTAATGGAGCTAGCCAAAACTTTAGAAGTGTGCAGATGACGGCTTCTTCAATTTGTCGCTTCTCATCATTATTCCTAGTCTCATACTTGACATATCTAAATCCTGCAAATCCACCATATTCTTTAAGATTGGCACAAAAGTTTTCAACACTATGAATATTTACCTTCTTGCTTTTTACAATCTGAAATTTGTTTGCATCATCGGATTCTGTATCACTAGATTCTTTTGCCAGAATGAGTCTCCGAGTAGATTTCTTGTAGGTCTTGGTTACCTTGGGTGCAGTAACACTCTTTTGTTTCTTACTCAGTGATGCAGTTGATGCTCTAGTGTTAGGTCTCTTTGTTGGTGGAGTCGATAGGGCCTTTGAAATGTCATGTTTCTTTCTTTTCAAAACTTTACCCTTAGGCAACTCGGTACTTAATGTTATTGCTACCTCTTGAGCTTTTGATTCCTCTTCAGTAATGGCAAGAGTGCCTTTGACAGGTGTAGAGAAGGATTCTTCTCCAAATTTCTTAGATAAAACCTTAATCATCTTTGTAGCCTTTCTTGTAGCCCTGGGTGCTACCATGCTCATTTTTACTTTTCTTTCACCTCTTCATAAGTTCCATATCTTAGTTTGGTAGCATGCCTTGGCAATGAAAGATAGGCATCGATTTGTTGTTGTGTGATATCATAGTCAATCTCATAACCCATTGGTGGCAAAGATTGAGTCCTTGGTTCAACAGCATTCATATAACAGTAATCGGTGTCTACCTCAAAACATATATCATCCTTATATTTCTCTACCAGCTGTGGTGGAATCTAGTACCTGTTGTGCATCTTCTCTTGAAATTTGCTGAAATAGTCATCCATGATATCATTAAATTTATCTCCCAATTTCTTGATAAAATCATTGATTTGATGGGTGATAGGTCGGTGTAGCTCCCAAACTACTTTACCGACTGAGGGAAAGAACTTCTCAAAGTAGAAAAACATGCATACAAGAAGTGAACCAAACTTCAGTGTGTTTGCCGAGTTGTTCTTCTTCGGCTTCCTTATTGTGTTTAGGTTCTCAAACAAGTTCTTCAGTAGCACTTCATATAAATCTACTTTCATTCCCTTTTTCACTATTTTATAGGCTAAGTCAACTGTGGCACATGGTACACTGTTTTCCCTTGCTGATTGGAAGAAACAGTAACCAATTACTCTAATTGCAAACTTAAGTTTTGCATCATTGACATTCTTCAATTTCAGTCCTTGGTAATCAGATTCCACTCCAGTTAGACTAATTAACTCCTTCTGTGATATCATTTTCTATGCTCATGCATGATCATAGATAGGATACCCGGTGATCACATGAATGATTTCCTTGGTGATTTTGAATGGTTGCTCCTCTAGCCACACAAAATCATCATGAACTATGCTTAAAACAAACTTAACCCACTGGGGTTTGAACACACGGGGATAGGCTAGGGCTTCAGTTAATCCCTTGATTTTGATATGCTCATACTTGCTATCCATTTTGCCATTGGTACAAATTTCATCATATGTGTCACTAATCTCAACATGACTGAGTTCTTCAACACAACATTTGGTGAAGAATCTAACATCTTCGACTAATAAGACTCAATCCGGGATGAGTGAAAATGCAGTTTTGTCATCCCGTTCAAAGGTGACTTTAGGAGTCAAAGAGTACTTCAACGAGGGCTTCTCCACATTCTTGACAACTATGGGATCTTGGATCTTGGGCGCCATTGTAGATTTCAGGTAAAAACTTAGCAAACTATCCTTAGGGTTTGACGGTTTACAAACGACTGATGCTTCACACTCGATAGATAATAGCAATTTGACAATATTGGAAACCAACTTAATAGTGTGATGAGATTTGATGTAAATACCTTGAAATTCGCTCTGAATGAAGTTTGATCGCCTTGATTTGCTCTGCTCTGCTCTCTTGAAAACTTGGTGAATTAAAATGACCATGAAAATACCTTTAAGTACACAAAATACCTTATCGGGCTCCGTGCGAGTTAGGTCAAAACATTAAATGCACTCGGTTCACCTTTAACTGATTTACTCATTTTTCATTTTGACCGAGTAACCAAATTTCCTTCATTCACCGACTTGAAAGGCTTCCTGTATACACCGACTTGATAGGTTTCCTATAAAGTACTTTTGATAGAATTTCAAACTTACTAATGCATCTTAACTATGCAGATTTTGAATTTGTACATAATAGAATAGGAACTATTATGATTTAACCTTTAGAGAATGCAGTCCCTTCATACCTTTTCTGATTAATTTGGAATAGGTGCACCTAACTCAGTAGGTAAGGTGCTTTCTTCATCTGACATGATTTCCTTCTTTTTCGAAATCATCTTAAATTTTTTTTTTATCTCTTCAGTGTCTCTTCTAGGTTGATCTCTGTAATCTCCAGCTAAATGTTCAGCTTTGTGACAATGAAAACATGCCATACCAAAATTTCTCCATGATCTTTGGTTGTTCATTCCAAACCTTATAAAACAGTTGGCACTAATATGTCCATATCTTCCACAACATTTGCACCATATCCTTGTATTGTAATCCTATGGTACTGCTGCATATTGTCGGTAAGGATCTATGTGAGTTCGGTAACCTCTAGTGTTTTCTCGGTGTGGACACCGCATGTAGTTCTTTTTCTTAGACCAACACTTCTCAGTACTATGTCCATATCTATTGCAGTTTCTACAAAACCCTTTGAATTTTGTCTTCTGATAGTTGTTAATAGACTTGTCCTACATTGATTAGATGTGTGACCATATTTATTGCAATTATAACAATATCCATTGGACTTAGTGATATTCGGTTTCTTACCTTTTCTAATCTGGCATATGTTGGCAATATGACCTTGATTTCCACAGTAGTAGCAAATAGGCTTCTTCATTTTGATGTTATTCCTGTTTCCAGCTTGCTTTGATGATTCTCCTCTCTCGGTAGTATGAATTCCTTTCTCAGTTGATTCTTTTCCTTTGTAACCGAGTCCTGCATCTTTGTTGGGTCTTCTTGTATTCAGTTGCTCATCCAACATCTTTGATGCATCATAACTCTTCTTCAATGTTTCTTTGGATTTCTTCTCTGTTTCAAGTTCATCAGTCAACCTTGATACTTCAAGTTTTAATGCTTGATTTTCATCATTCTTTAGAATTGCTTCATGATGTGCATAACTTAGTTGATCTGTCATATTTTGTTGAATCCCAGTTAACCTTATGATTTCATCATTCTTATCAGATACTAAGACTTCAAGTTGTTGTTTCTCTCTTTGTAGATCTCTCGCTTTATCCTCTGTTGTCCTCAATGCATCTAGATTTTCAGTCATCTGTGTACTGAAATGTTCATGTTCTCTTTTCATTGCTTTTAGTTGATCAGCCAATGCTTTGTTCTTTTCTTTCAACACTCCAATTATTTCTTCAATTTCTTCAGATATACTATTCTCAGATGATGTCTCAATTTGTTCCACTAACTCTTGAGAATCCTGCAAGTCATCAGATAATCTTCTTCTTACTTTCAGATATTTTTGCATTTGCCTTTGTATGTCTGCAATCACTTGATTTGCATGATCCAGCTCTTCTTGCAGATACACAATCCTCTGAGATTGTTTATAGCCTTCCATTGATAAGATCTTTCTCTTTAGGTAGTTAAACCCTTTTCCAAGATTCAAGCTCTGATACCAATTGTTAGGCCCAATATGGAAAGCTAATGTATTGAGAGGAGAGGGGTGAATCAGTACTCCAAAACCTTTCCTGAATAATAACCTTACTGTTATGCATAAATAGAATAGTGCAGTAACATAAAATAAAGTTAAAACAAATAGATAACAATCATACATGATTCACTCCCTAACACATATATTTTGGTTACGCAGAAACTCTTGGTTAGAGAGAAAAACTGTAGTGGGGATGGCACCCACAACTTCACTACTGCAATAATAAAGAATGCTTGGTTAGAGCTACATTTAGCTATTTCTGATAGCTTATCCTGTTAGGAGTAACAAGATCTGTTAGATCTACTTGCTAAGGATTTTACAACATTTATTCTGAATGTTGCACCTAGTTAGAGGCTTTACAATTTATAGACTTGGTTAGAGTCTTTTACCCTGTTAAAGGTTTCTCTTTCAACTTCACAATATTACAATAAAATCATTACAAACATCTGCAACTTTACATCTGAAATGTTATAGCAGATTCTATGTGCTCAAGATAAGATTACCTTGCTTATAGCATACCTCGGTAACCCATTTATTAACTCGGTAAACCCTTATGTTTACTCTGTTCTTCAACTGTTCTCTGAAAACCTTCTCGGTGACCTTTGTGTCTCTGTAACAGTCTTCCTTCATGCATACATACACTTCAATAATGTTGTATATATAGATGTCTTAAAATGGTGATCTAATTCATTGCTTTGATCTTACAAACAAGATTCCTCGAATGAATAACTAAACAAAATATTTCATTGGTTAGATTGACCTCGCAATCATACACAATCTTCTAGTGCAATTTCCAATGTAATAACGGTTAGATGTGCCTCGATCTTGTAACACATTTTCATATGCATGTCCAGGTTCAATGTATCTAGTAACACGTTTCACTCGGTGAATATCAACTCGGTGTGTTAACTTTACTGCTCGGTAGCCATAAAAAGATACTTAGTAGACAACTCGGTGTATACTATGCTATGTGACTACTTTCTTCTATAACCGACTAGACTGTGCATACCGACTTCTCTGTTTATAATGACTTCATGATTCGGTAGTGCTAACCGACTAGAATATATAGTATGACTTTGAATATAAAAAACTAATGGCAACTTGATAAGTAGTAACATGATTTTCACTTGGAGAAACTCTACATTAAAAATAGGGGCTTGAATCCACTAGATCCAAATCCAAGGGAAACAAGGATGTGAATTCCAAGTGGATTCCAAGTGTTGAAGTGTGATTTACCCTCTTTTGTAACTGAAAAAGTTGACTTGTTGACTATTTAGAAAAGACAGAGAAAATGAGTGAAATGAGGAGCTACTAGTTCAGGATCGCATTGTAACTTCATATATGAGCTAGTTAGGCTAATACGGATCTTCCCTGCAAATTTGGAGAAAATTCGTCGAGACCGTGGTGGGAGCGTACATAGTCCTCCACAAAATCTGTAAAACGAAAAGGGTTTTTCCAGCTTTGCAAATGAAGCCCAAACCTGCAATTACAGTTGTGTACCTACAACCTACACACACAAAAGAGATGAAAAGGGGTTGTGGATAGGGGTTTGCCTCAGTTAAACCTCGGTTGAGGAATCAACCTTGAAAGAAAGTAATTACAAATGCTTGAATGTAAACAATGGAAATGTATACCTTGTAGATCTGCAACTTGTTGATGATAATTGCTTTGATTCTTGAATGTAATCACAAGTGTTGCATGGAATGGCATGTAACATGACAAAACCCTAACACACACACATGCTTGCAAATGAATGTTGAAATATTTCTCCAATGGATGATTGAAGAAAACTTGAATGCTTGAATGCTTGATAATGTATATCTTCACCTATGATTGCTTATCATTCCTTCACTTGAAATTTTCCTCCCATTCCTTCCCTTATGCAAATGAGAAAACCAACTCCCTTTTATACATGCCTCTTGAAGATTAATTCATCTCATAAAAGGTCGACATTGGGGAGATTTAGGATCCCGAAGTGCAGATGGGGCTAGGGGGACCTATGTTGGGGCCACCCTAAGAGGGTGGGATAGGGACACCACGCCCCTGTCCTACCCTATCTTGGGGCCCGGACAAGGTCCTGAGGCTAGCTTAGGGCTCAAACATGAAGGGGGCAAGGGGTGAAAATGCATAAATAGGTCTTGGTTGGGGAAGAAGATGTCGTCGTCGAGGTGAGGACCTAAAATATGGTTAAAATTGTAGGAGGAACAATCTTATGACACTACAACTATTCATCACATGAATGTAATGCATCTCAAATACATATAAACTATTCCAATCACATGGTCACTTTAAACTCATAGAAAATGTCTATTACATCATTAAATAGTCATAGATCTATACCTAACTCTAACATCAAGTCCTATTACGACTTTCTTCTTAAAATACATGATAATACCATATTCAAGGATACAACATTTTTTTACATACACATTTCATTATGATACAATGTCTTGTTTTCATGAACATAGAAACCAAATCCAAAGTGCAATCTCATGAAGAATCCAATCCACACACGCAACACCAAGTAGATTATCCTAATGGAAGAAGGTAATAAACCACCTGACCATGTGGAACCAATCAAGTAACCACCCCCCATGCTAGGAGATGACAAAGGTTTGAACTCACACTCAAGACCTAAGCTGACACCTATCAACCAAAGGATACAACATGACTTCACAAAACTCAAATATAAGGATATAATACTAAAGTACATCAAGTGGCTAAATCAATGCAATCATCCTCCAAAGGCAAATCAATAAAACGAGGCATATGGAAAATGGATACATGTGGTGTAGAGTGTCATCACATGCTAACCTCATGTGGCATCTATCTCCACCTTGGAGTAACTCAAGGGAGACTGGGTATACCTCTCCAACGGTCTTCCCAATCTAGGAACCCAAAAACACCTCCCTGAGTCTGTCCAATTGGGGCATACAATATCATATTATTTATCTTGATTAGGTGTAATCCTAATACCCAACCCACTAATCAATTATTATTATATTATCACTTGCAATTATACCATCAAATCTTCATGTAGTTCCATAGGTTTAGACCTCCTTCCTAGAGGTCTAGTACTCACAACCTAGGTCCAACACATGCAAGATCCCATTCCCCATCCATGAACCAAGGCCATAGTGTAAAGATACTAATCAAATGAACATATTACACCATCATGAAATCCCGAGAAGATACAATAACCGTATCAACAAACTGAGCAATATGGACTTATGAATCAACTCAAAGGAGGCCTTCACAAATGCAACATCACGATAAGCCAATCATCGATGCAAATCATAAAAAAGGTCCAAATAACATCAAATCCTCAACAATGAGGAATATCGCATCCCACTAGAGTCATATAATCAATCCCTCAACAGGGAGGCATTCTCCCTCTTGTCGAAGCGTCAAATCGCATATGAATCACTGTTAAGTCCCGAAGATAACTGAGGGGGGGGTGAATCGGTTGTCCAATAAATTCAACCAAAATTAACTTAACCAAAACTTAATGCTTAATACCGGTAAACTAAACTTTATACCAGTAGACAGTCTTAACAGTTAATTGCAATACCGGTAAAGATTAATGCATGAAACAGAAAGATAATAACATCCACAACACATAACACAAATGTTTGTATGTGGAAACCCTATAAGGGGAAAAACCACAGTGGGAAGCCTTACCCACAATCAAATGATACTATTGCAGATAGTATGTGTGTACAATATGGATTCTGCACATGCAAAAAGGCCAACTGCCTAGAGCTCAGTGCTCAATCACAAAATGAGAGTCACACTGACTACAATTGGATGGTTAAATCCAATAATAATGTACTGCACAAAATAGCATCTTCATATGCTGGATTCAGTACCGGTTTAGTTATGATTGCCTTCACAAAATCCTTCCTTCAACCTTCAAATGATGTATGTGTGTATAGCTCTACTTATTTTCGCATATACCTTATTGCAATCCTTTTCGCACTCACTACTTCGATCTTACAAATGAGATCTTACATTTATACCATAACCTAAGACCAATTGAATAGGTCATCTCACTAAAAGATATTACAATTAAACAATTACAAGTAAATCAATATCCAATACATGATGTCGGCTCAATGCATTTACAATAATAATAAATCATCTCCATAACATGTCGTGCTGATCTAGAATAGATATGTCTGTCGGTGCTTATCCTGGACCTATTTGCCGGAAACAGCAAATATGCAAACCCGAATAAACAATTAACCAAATCGCCAAAACCAAGTGATCGAATAATGTCTTCAACATAACCAAGTAGTCTCCAAGTCATTCCAAGTGTTGGTGAACAATATAATCTATCGGTGAACCAAATACCAGTGATTTTGCATAAGTCTCTGAATTGCTAGTGAACATAACCAAAGATCTCCAAGTGTTGATAAGTGTTGACAAGCGATGACAAGTGTTGACATCAATGACAAAACCATATCAACATATCCAAAATGCCAACAATCTCCCCCTTTGGCATTGATGGCAACACAAGACGGAAAAACCATCAAAGTGCCAAAAAAAAATGCCAAAAACCAAAAACCAACAATCTCCCAGAATACAGATACAGAGAGTAATCAATCTCTCCAACAATCTCTCCCCGAAGTAACAATCTCTCCCCAAAGGGATAATGTGTTTTTTCATATCAATCTCTCCCCCTTTGACATAAAATGCCAAAGCAATATAAAACCAAATACAATTAGTTCAAAGAACTTATCACAAAATACCAACTCATTCAATATACCAACTACTCCCCCTAAGAAGTAGCTATCCTCATCAAAGCCGAAATAAAAAGATTTCTCTATTAATTCTGACGGTTGATGACAAACATCAACTGTCTAAGTCTCTACCGGTGGGGGTAGGACTCCAAGTTTCTCTTTGAGATACTCAAATGTTTCCTTAGGCAAAGGCTTTGTAAAAATATCTGCAATCTTCTCTTTACTATTCACATAAACCAATTTCACTTCTTTTGCTTCAACATTCTCCTTTAGAAAATTGAATTTGATAGAAACAAGTTTAGTCTTAGAGTGAAATATCAGATTCTTAGATATATCAATTGTTGTCATATTATCATAGTAGATAGTTATAGGTTTCTTGCATTTTACCTTTATGTCCTTCAACATTTGCTTGATGCATAATACCTGTGTACAATTAGTTGTTGCTGCAACATATTCTGATTCTGTTGTTAATAGAATTACAACTCTGTTTCTTGCTCAACCATGAAATTAGTTTGCTGCCAAGAAAGAATACTTCGTCGGTGGTGCTTTTTATGTCATCCACATCTCCTGCCCAATTAGCATCTGTGTATGCACATAAGTCAAAATTTTCATTTCTAGGATATCATAAACCAAGATTTGTAGTGCCTTGTAGGTAACAGAAAATCCTTTTCACTGTTGATTCATGATTTTCTTTAGGATTACTCTGAAATATTGAAACAATACATATTGCATAAATAATATCAGGTCTTGTTTGTGTCAAATACAGTAAACCTCCTATCATATATTTGTATATAGTCAGATTAATAGGTGTAGATTCATCCTTCAAAGATAATTTATCAGTTGTAGTCATAGGTGTGCTTACCGGTTTATAGTTTTCCATGACAAATTTATTTAGTAGTTCCTTCAAGTACTTAGATTAACATAGGAATATACCTTTATCAGCTTGTGAAATCTGCAATCGTAAAAAGAATTTTATCTCCAATCATAGACATTTCAAATTCTTGTTGTATTTTGTTAGAAAAATCTTTACACAAACCATCTTCTCCTCCAAAGATTATATCATCAACAAAAAATTCAATAACCAAGATGTCATCATTAGTCACTTTGTAGTATAGATTAATGTCAGCATTACCTTTAGTGTAACCAAGCTTCAAAAGATATTTGTCCAATCTCGCATGCCAAGCTCTAGGAGCTTGTTTCAATCCATATAAAGCTTTCCTTAACCTACAAACCATGTCTTTGTTAAGTGTCAAATAAAAACCATCAGGTTGCTCAATGTAAACTTCTTCTTCAAGATCTCCATTTAGAAATGCACATTCAACATCCATCTGATATACTTTATAGTTCTTGTGTGCTGCAAAAGCCAATAAAAGTCTAACTGCCTCAATTATAGCTACCGGTGCAAAGGTTTCATTGTAATCAATTCCTTCTTTCTAATAATATCCCTTACACACCAATCTTGCTTTGTTTCAGATTACTATGCCATCTTCGTTAAGTTTATTTCTGAAAACCCATTTAGTTCCAATTATATTTTTGTCTTTAGGCCGGGGAACTAATGACCAAGTGTTATTCCTTTAAATTGTTCCAATTCATCTTCCATAGCTTTAATCCAATATTTATATTCACATGCCTCATTAATTGATGTAGGTTCAAATTGAGAAATAAGACATACCTCCTTATTTGCTAATCTTCCTCTAGTCATAACTCCTTGAAATTTATTTCCAATTATCTGATCTTCAGAATGATTCAATCTTACATATCGGGGTGTTTTTGCTTGCTGTTGTTCTTTAGTGACTGTTGAATATCTAGATGATGTCGGTGTAACTGGATCACCATTCTGTACTGGTGTATTCACAATAGGTTCATTTGTGATTATCTCTATTGTCAGTTCAGAGTCTGTGTACCTTGAATTTCCTCTAAATTGTTCATCAATTTTCACATTTGTACTCTCAACAATTTTCTGCAATCTCTTGTTAAAATATCTATATGCCTTGCTCTTAGATGAATAACCAAGAAATATTCCTTCATCACTTCTAGGATCAAATTTGCCAATATACTCATCTCTTCTAATATAGCATTTACTTCCAAATATTTTGAAATATTTAAGAGTAGGAGTATTACCAAACCATAGTTCATGTGGGGTCTTACCGGTTTCTCCTCTCATGTGAACTTTGTTGAATGTATAAATAGTTGTATTGACCACTTCTCTCCAATATATACAAGGTAGATTTGCTTCTGATATCATACTTCTGGCTTCATCCAAGATAGTTATGTTTTTCCTTTCCACAACTCCATTCTGCTGGGGTGTCCGGGGTGCTCACAACTATCTTCTGATCCCATTCACTTCACAGAATGCATTAAATTCCTTAGATGTGAATTCACCTCCTTGATTTGATCTCAAACATTTGATTTTCTTGTTGCTTTCATTTTCTACCATTACTTTGAATAGTTTGAATTTTCCAAATGCTTCAGATTTTTCTCTAAGAAAAGTAACCCAACACATTCTAGAATAGTCATCAAAGATTAGCATAAAGTATCTATCTCCTTGTATACTTCTAGTTCTTGTTGGACCACATAAATCAGTATGAATTAAATCAAGAACATTGTTAGACTTCTCTGGAATACTCTTGAAAGATGCTCTAACTTGCTTTCCAAATTGACATTCCTTACATACCGGATTGTGAGGTTTAACAATCTTAGGTAAATCTCTAACTACCTTAGTAGTACTGATTTTCATAATGCAATCAAAATTTACATGACAAATTCTCTTATGTCATAACCAACTTTCATTAATATGTGCAATCAAACATGCTTTCTCATTATTGTTCAAATGAAAGATATTACCTCTAGTCTGATTACCAGTTGCAATTTCCAAACCAGTTTTGTTTAAGATTTTGCATTTGCCATTCTTGAATTGTAACTGAAATCCTTTCTCAACTAATTGACCAACACTCAAAAGATTATGCTTCAAACCTTCAATATAGTAAACATTATCAGTATTGTGCTTACCATCAAAAGATATAGTGCCTTTTCCTTTGATCAAACAAGCTTTATCATCTCCAAATCTTACTAGACCTCCATTGTAATCCTGAAAGGTTAAGAATTTACTCTTATCGCCAGTCATATGATGTGAACATCCTGAATCAATAATCCATTCATCCTTATCTTCAACTTTAGCTGCTAGGGCCTACTCTACCGATTGAATAGTAGGTGTCGGTTGATCTTCTGTTATAGCAATAAAATCCCATCCATTGTCTGTTGGATCTTCATCAGAATCATCAGTAACTCCTTCATCAGCATAATAACAAGATTTGTCTCTATTCTTCTTAAACTTATATTTCTGATAGTCAGGGTTAGGCTTATATGTTCTTTTAGCTTCTTCTCTTAATCTTGCATATCTATCAAGACATCTAGAAGCCATATGACCAATCTTATTACAGTTAAAAAATTAAAAGGGTTCTTTACCTTCATACTTACTTCCAATTGGACCTTTAGGCATTTTCCTTGCAAATAGTGCTTCAAGTTCTTCAAGTTCTTCATTTTCTCTCCTGCTTTCTTCAAGTTCTCTTGCATAGAAGGCTTTCCAATCAGATTTATCGTGTTGATGATGATGATGCAGTAGTTGATGATGATTCATTGAAAGCTAGATCTGTCTTGATAGTAGTAATAGGACCAAATTTCTCAAGCTCAAAAGCTGAAAGTTTTCCAACCAAAGTGTCTCTGGATACTAATGCATTAGGCATTGTTCTTAATTCATTTATAGTAGTAACTGTCATTTTATATGCCGGTGGAAAAGCTCTTAAAACTTTAGAAACAATCTCATCTTCACTTAAGGTTCCTCCAAAACAATTGTATACCCTTATGTTGAGATAAACAAACTTTCTTTGAGAGATTCTCAGGAAATTAATATTCACAGAGAGAGGGTTTTCTGAAATAAATAAATAACAGAACAATAATGAGAAGAATTCATATTTGATATACTATTTCTCATAGAGAGATTTCTCAATACAAGTGATTTTATGCATAGAGAGAGAAATTATCTACAAAGATAAAAGAATTTGAGTTTTTCAAAAAAAGAATAGAGATGTTGAAAAGCATGATTTATTTTCTTTTTTTTGTTTTTGATTCAAGATCTTCTCTAGATTTAAAAAAAAACAGAAAAAGCAGAATCTGATTTCTTTATTGTAAATAGATTAAATAAATAGATTAACAAATAAAAGAGAAATCTGCATTTGTATTTTAAAAAGAGAAGAAACTTTTATCAATGTATTTCTTTAATGAAAAATAGATTTCCTTTCTAATTAATCTATCTAACAATTAAGAAATGATTTCCTTTAGAAACCTATATTCAACTAAAGAATCTAAAAAGAGATATTTCCCTTGAAAATATAAAAAATTTACATAAAGAATTAACAAATGCAAAGAGGGAACCTGGAGAAGCCTTTTGATGTTGAATCCTCTCCAAATCTTCAAACCTGGCCTTCCTTGATCCTTCCTTGCAAGCTTGGAATAATTTCTTCAAAACAACCTTAACTATTCTCCAAATGAAAATATGACTACTAAAAATAAACTATTTGAGAAAACTTTCTTCAAAGAATAACCAACTCCCTCTTTTGAAAACTTGTATACAATATATAGGAAAAATCCCTTAATTCCACTATCTAGAGAAATTAATTAAGAATGAGATTCTTTTTCCAATATTGGATCCATGCAAAATTGATTAATATCCTAGTGGGGGAGTTACATGCAAGGGAATTAAAGAATGAAGATTCCTCTAGAAGCTTCTAATTTCTCCTACAACATGTGCCATAATTGGGAATGGGAAAAAGAATAAATAAATAATGCCTATTTAAATTATATTCTCCAAGTGTGTATGTGGATCCATTATTTATTCTTTTATAATATTTATTCAATCATTTTCAATAGCTCAACCAAAAAAATATAATAGAAATTGTATCAAATCAAAAGTGATAAAGGAGGGTTGTGACATCCTCCCCCCCTTAATTTGTGCATCGTCTCGATGCACTTATTGAGTGTATCCAAAAGTGTCTATAGTTCATGATTAGTTTAAAACAAAAAAGGAAACAATTGTTGCATTTCCCTAGTATCTTCCCACGTGGCATTCTTTTCATCATACTGATTCCATTGTACTTTGCATTGATCAACCTCTATGTTGCGCAATTGGCACTGGCACCTCTCCAAGATTCTGAATGGCTCTATCATTATTCCTCCCATTTCTTGGACCTATAAAGCATCCCAATTCAAAATATGTTTCTCATCAAGTACACACTTTTTAAGAAGAGATACATGGAAGACATCATGGATTCGTCTCAACTGGGGAGGTAAGGCCAACCGGTATGCAACTAGATTAATCCTTTCCAATATTTCAAAAGGTCCAACATAACGAGGTGCAAGCTTGGTCTTTTTCCCAACCCTTATGGAACTCTTGTGTGGCCTAACCCTTAGGAAGACTTTCTCTCCCACCTCAAATTCCCTTGGTGACCTATTCTTGTCTGTATAACTTTTCTGCCTATCTGAGGCTTCCTTCAATCTTTGCCTAATTTCCTTAGTTTTCCTTTCCATTTCCTTCAACATATCTGGTCCAACAATTACTCTATCTTCAAGACTATCCCAACTCAAAGGTGTTCGACATGGCCTACCATACAATGCTTCGAAAGGTGCCATTCCCAAAGATGTTTGATATGTATTATTGTAAGAAAACTCTACCAGAGGTAGGTAATCTTCCCATTTCTTCTATTGGTCCATGCAGTACATGCGAAGTAGGTCTTCCAAAATCTAATTTGTCCTCTATGTTTGATTGTTAGTTTCAGGATGGTATGCAGTACTAAAATTTAGTTGAGTTCCCAGAGCTGATTGAAGAGTTTTCCAAAACCTTGAAGTGAATCTAGCATCTCTATTTGATATGATTTTCTCTGGCATTCCATGCAACCTAAATATTTCCTTAACAAAGCGCCTTGCCAAGGTAGGTGCATCATCCGTCAGATTCCTTGGTATAAAGTGTGCCACCTTAGTGAGTTTGTCAATTACCACCATTATTGTATCATACCTAGAAGGTGAAATGGGCAACCCTTGCACAAAGTCCATGCTAATAACTTGCCACTTGTGTTGAGGTACATCATGTAACTGTAATAATCCAACTGGATATCTATGTTCTGCCTTTACTCTTTGACACTCCAAACATTTAGCCACATACTTGACTATGTCATTCTTCATCCCTTGCCAAAAGTATAACTTCTTTAGATCTGCACAAAGTTTGTTAACCCCCAGGTGCCCTGAGTAAGGGGCATTATGAGCCTCCAACAAGACTACTTTCCTTAAGTCTTCTGAATTAGGAACGTAGATTCTATTATTGTATCTGAGCAACCCATCTTCATCTAATGTATACCCTTCAACCTTAGGATCAGTTGGATCATATTCTAAAGTCAATTTGACTTGCTCATATGATGGGTGATGTCCCTGCTCATCCATTACTTGCCTTTTGAAAGAAGTTTTGAATGTTGCTATAGTCATCAAGTGTCTCCTCCTACTTAAAGCATCTGCCACCCTATTTTCCTTCCCCTTAATATATTCAATTTCAAAATCATATTCACTTAGAAACTCTAACCACCTTCTTTGTCTAGCATTTAAGTGGGGTTGGGTAAAGATGTACTTTAGTCCTTGGTTATCTAACTTTAACTCAAAGGGCTTCCCTAGTAAGTAGTGTCTCCATTTCTGTAGGGCATGCACAATCGCTGCTAACTCTAAGTCATGGGGTGCGTAATTAACTTCATGAGTCTTCAGCTTCCTGGATTCGTAAGCTACTACCCCTTCATCTTGGACAAGTACTCCTCCTAAACCTTCAATAGAAGCATCAGTTATGACTATGAAGTGTCCATTCGGATCTGGTACTTTTAGAATGGGTGTTGAAGTTAGTTTCCCCTTCAAAATTTGAATTGCCTTATCACTTTGCTCTGTCCACACAAACCTTTTACCCTTCCTCTGTAATGAGGTGATGGGGTTTTCTATCTTAGAGAATCCTTCCACAAACCTCCTATAGTACCCTGCTAGCCCCATAAAGCTTCTTACCTCTGAAACGTTTTTAGGGATTGGCCATTCTACTATTGCCTTTATCTTATCTAGATCGACTGCTATTCCTTCCTTTGATATTATATGCCCAAGGTAGTGAATCTTTTCCTCGAAGAAGGCACATTTTGATGAGTTTCCCATATAACTTATGTTCCCTCAACCTTTGCAAAACAATTTATAGGTGTACTAAATGTTCCTCCTCATTCCTAGAGTAAATCAATATGTCATCCAGAAATACCAAAACAAATTTGTCCAAGTAGTCATGGAGTACACTATTCATTAGGTTCATAAATGCAGCTGGGGCATTGGTTACACCAAAAGGAACTATTGTGAATTCATAATGCCCATATCTAGTCCTGAAAGCTATCTTCAAAATGTCCTCCTCCTTAATTCTGAGTTTATGATATCTTGATCGGAGGTCTATCTTTGAGAAAACTATTGGTCCTTTCATTTGGTCAAAAAGATCCTCTATTCGAGGTAAGGGATACCTATTCTTTATTGTGACCTTGTTCAACATCCTATAGTCGATGCATAGTCTGAAGGTTCCATCCTTCTTCTTAACAAATAAGACTGGTGCTCCCCATGGTGACACACTTGGCCTTATTAATCCCTTAGCTAAGAGTTCCTCTAATTGCATTTTGAGCTCTTGTAATTTAGTTGTGTTCATTCGGTAAGGTGCCCTTGATACTAGTTTAGCTCCCAGTAGTAAGTCGATAGAAAAGTCAAACTTCCTTTAAGGGGGTAAGTTGGGTAATTCTTCTGGGAATACATCCTTGAATTCTCGTAAGAAAGGGGTATTTTCAAAGGTTGGGGTATTTTCCTCTTTTCCTTCATCAATTTCAACCATATAGATTAGGCCTCCTCTTCTTCTTTCCTTCTTTAATTGCATGGCTGATATGGTTTCTATATTAATGGGGTTAAACTTTCCTTGGATTTTGACCCTTTTCCCCCCATCATCCAAACATTCAACAACTTTGTTATAGCAATCTACATTAGCTTGATGATCCGTTAACCAAATCATTCCAATAATTACATCATATAATCCTAGGGGTGCCACATAGAGATCTACCCTTGTTTCAAACTCAGGAAATTGTACCCTTGCCCTCGGCAAACACTTAGTTACTTCCCTAGTTGCCTTATCCCCGTATTGAACCGTCCATGATGACTCCATTTGATTAACTTTTAATGCATATTTTCTTACTAATTCAGGTGAGATAAAACATTCAGATGACCCAGTGTCAATTAGAATTGAAATTGGTTGTTCAAATAGTGTACTTGCAGTTTCCACGGGAACATTCTAGAATCTTGCTCTTCGATTCCTAACTGTTGCATGAATCCTTTGTTGGGGCCCTTGTTGTGGTTGATTGACCCTAATCTGACCTTGCATCCTGGGACATTTTCTAGCAAAATGGTTTCCCCCACACATAAAACATCCACCTGGAGGACCCCTCCTACCTTGATTACTAGGGGGATGATTCCTTGTTTCATTGGCCCAGGGTGGATAAGTTATCCTGTTCTACTGGTCATTCCTATTATAGTTGCCTCTGTTATTATTGCCCCTGTTGTTATTATTATTTCCATTCCTCTGATATTGATTAGGGGGTGGCCTTCTTTCGGAAGAATTATTCCTTTGACTTTTGTTGAAGTTAGTGTTCTCCTTGAATTCCTGCTTCCTTTTAAAAGAGTGGTTCCCATTATAGTTCTGCCCTACTGCTGTTAGGGTTTGAATCTTCCTCTCTTCCCTTAGGGACTTTTCAAGTACTTCGTTCATGTTTTTGGGTCCATGCATGTCAACCTCTGCCCCTATGTTGGTATTTAGTCCCAAAATGAACTTCCTCGCTTGGCCTTCTTCATCTTTCTGGTACATAGGTACGTACTTAAGCAATTTGGTGAACTTATCCCAATATTGTTGGACCGATAGGGGCCCTTGACGTAGATTATGGAACTCCATCACCTTCTCATCAAAGAACAATTGAGGGAGCCACCTTTTATGAAAGTGGTGAACAAATTGATCCCATGTGATTATATCCCTGCTATACCCATTTTGCTCCTTGGTGTTGGTCCACCAACTAGCTGCCTCCCCTGTGAGTTGATAGGAACCCCATAAGGCCTTGGTTATTTCACTAAAATCTCTTAGTTAAAAATACTTTTCCATTTCATTTAACCAATTCTCAGCTCCTTCACCAATTTGCCTCCAATCGAACTTAGGGGGTGTGATTTTCTTCAAATCCTTAGAGAGTTGCAATATGTTATTTTCTTTTCTATTGCCCATCATATTCCCCTGATTGCTACCAGGGTTCCCATTTTCAGTTCCACTTCGATTTTCAATGTCATTCTACCTTGCCCTAAGGTCTTGCATTGATTGTTCCAAGAAGTTGATTTTATCCCTTTGTTCAGTTAGCAGGTTGATTATAGCCTCGACCCCATCTTCGTTATTCCCTAGGTTATGTTGATCCCCTTCATGGTCTTCCTCATGGTTTTCTTCATGGTTTTCTTCATGATTTTCCCCATGGTTAGCTTCCCTTTGTCTCCTAGTGGTAGCACGTCTTCCATTTCCCCTTCCTCTTCCTCTTCCTCTTCCGCTTCCTCTTCCTCTTCCTCTAGCCATTCTAGGGTTTTACCTGAAAATTAAATTGTGTAGTTAGTTCTTGATTTAAGATTTTATAATTTAATCTCTACCATTGCAAGACATTCTGTTGGTGTAAATAAATATTCATTTTGGATATTATTACACTTACTTAAGTTAACTTAGGATAATGCATCTCTTCGTAGTTTGGATTTGAGACACTTAGGGAAGTGTGCACATAGGGATAGAGCTTGTAGGAGAAATTCCACCTTTTGTGGTCTTATTTTGCTGTTACACTCCACATTCGGTGGGTCATCCACCTCTTGTGGAATATTATATTATTTCTCCTACCTACCCCTAGTATTTCTTACCTACCCTTGTTTCTCATTGAGCCACATGTCATATTTGTGTGCTCATACATCCATATGGCCTTGCCTATATAAGCAGGCCTATATTCATTGTATTGGTTAATCCAGTTGATCATTTTGCATATTGATGAGAATACAGTTTGTTCTTGTCATTCTATTGTCTCTTTTATGCTTTTCATTGTGCCCTTGATCTTGGCAAAATCCTACATGGTATCAGAGCTATTGGGGCTTCATTGATTGGTTTTTGGAGACATCGTGGAAGGCTTCTATTTTCGGATTTGGGGATCTTCATTTTTTGGGGGCGTCATACAGTGATTTGGACATCACCGTTGAATCCGGGAGGTCGTTTCCATAAATTTCAACTATAAAGTCGACCTATTTTGGTGAGAAAAAAAATTTCCCCATTTTGGCTATTATCGTACGGATTTCGAAATTTTTTTATTTATTTTTCGAAAAATCAAAAAATCAAAAAAAAAAAAGTTTTTTTGTGCTTTGTCTGGGGGTCCGCAGACCCCCCTGTACCCGCAGTACGTGTGCCGCAGGTTGCAAGCATACCTGTTGTCGGAGCCGTCGCCGCCACGTTCTGTCACCGCTGCCGCCGCAGAGTTTTCCCGTGCCGCCGACGCCGTGCACTTTCCGCGGCGCCCAGGTCTCCTCCCGCCGGCCGGGACCCCGCTGCCACCGCGCCCCACCGCCGCAACACCCTGCCGTCGCCGCTGTTGTGTCTCCGCCTGTGCCCAAGTCTTCCGCCGCCAGCCGCCTCGACTTCCGGACAGCCGCCGGCCCCCTCTGCTCCGGCCGCTCCCTCCTCTCTGGCAACCACCAAAATAGGCGGCCCCGCGTCCACCATGTGGCAGGCGGACACTGGCCCGCGAGTAAAACTGTACACTGCACAGTGCCACGTCAGATCCGTACGCCCTGTCAGCCGTACTGCACAGTCACCTGCCCAGTCAGCAGTCCGTATAGTACAGACGCCCAGTCAGCAGGGAGGCGAAGTTTTCGAGACGACTAGACGATCATCAAATTTAACACAGTTAATTGCTGACATCAGTGCCACATCAGCATTTTTTGAAAAAAATTTGACCCCTCTCCATTGGGCTTTTCAGTTTTGTAGTCCAACTTTGAAAGGCCATATCTTGCTCATTTTTGCTCCTTTTTTGGTGCAATTTTTTTTGAAATGGGCTAAAATTTCATGATCTTCGCAGTGGTGTGGTTATTTTCTGATTTTGGTGCACAGGTTTTTCGGAATTTTCAGATTCTCTCAGCTGTACCTATCCAATCCTCAAATCTGCAACTTCAAAGGCCTCGTTTGAGCTCATACGACCTCCTTTTCAGGTGCCGTTTTTTTTTAAGTGCTTATTTTTTTGTCTACTTTCATAATCTATGATCAGATTTCAGAGATTTTGAGTGGAAATTGTACTTACGGATATTGGTCTTATTTGGCCTATTAGGTACTTGTAAATTGCTTGGATCTTAGTTAGATCTCTTGCATTATCAGTTTGAGTCTCTTTTGGCCTTATTGAGGCAGTTGAAAAATTGTAATTAGAAGTCCACTTTGCCATTTTTTGCAAGTGGCCCATTGTATACGCACTACTTATAAAGTGCCAAAATCATCACATTTGGGGGGGGTTCTTTGATTGAGTGAATTTGGGGGGGTGTCTTGTGTGATTGTGCCTCTCTTTGTGCTCTTTCCATTTTTGTTGCAATGAGTCCTAATAAATTTCCACCTTTAACTCCACATAATTATGCATCATGGAAAATTAAAGTATGGTAAATTAATGGAAAAAGGTCTCACACATTACATAGATGGAACAATAACAGCACCACCTGATCCCAAGGCTGATCCAAATGCTCAATTAGAATGTCTCACAAAGAATTGCATGGCTCTTGGAACCTTATGCAAGTATGTATCAGATGACCTCATTTTTCACATTGAGAAGTGTAAAACAGTCAAAGAGGCTTGGGATATGTTTCAGAAATTGTATGGACAAGTTGATGAAATCAGAGGCTATCAGATTGACAATGAGCTCACCAACTTGGATCCCAAGTGTTTTGATACAATCCAAGATTATGTCACCAAAGCAAATGAGCTAAGAGCAAAGCTTAAGGATTGTGGAATTGACAAAAGGATGCTCAGTTGATATTCAACTTGTTGGACAAGCTTGCACCAGAATATGCAGCATTTGTATCTAGCTTCCAAACTCATCGTTTGACAGTGGGGAGTTCTTATGTTATGCCTTCATTTGATGCTTTCATAGAAATGTTGATATTGGAACAATCTAAGTTGTTGAACATGGGGTTTCTCAAGTCTTCAAAGTCCAAGGCTTTGGTGGCTAATCAAGGGAATCAAGGAAGTCAAGGCAAAGATTCCAACAAGAAGAAGAAGCAATCTAAGTCTAAACCACACCAGAAAAAAGGACAATCATCCTCTCCATCACAAGGCGATTTTTCATCCTCTTCCAAGAAGGGGACACCACCTAAGAAGGATAAACCAACTTGTGCATATTGCAAGAAGTATGGTCATGATGAGCATTGATGCCACGCAAAGCAAGTTGATGAGTTAACCAATCTTCTCAAGAAAAACAACATCAACTTGCCATCTGCCTACACAAAGAAGGATTCATCTCCTTCCTCTTCCTCACAGTCTAAGGGAAAAGGGCAAGCATTTGTGGCTACAACAAGTTTTTCATAGCAGTGGATACTTGACTCGAGTGCCTCATATCACATGGGTTCTACAAAGGAGCAGTTTTCTTCATTGGAGCCATCTAAGGTACCTCACATTTACATAGGTGATGACACACAAGTAGAGGTTGAAGGGAAAGGTTCAGTTGACATGGATGATGGAACATTTGAGAATGTTCTCTATGTTCCTAACTTGTCTACCAACCTTCTCTCCATCTACCAAATCACTCACTATGGGAATGGGAAAAAGGTTGAGTTTACACCAGATTCAGTTGTGGTAAAGGAACTTGATGATGATGCCTTGTTAGCAGTGGGACAAGTCAATGACAACTCAAGGCTTTATTCATTCTCCCACTTTGTGCCAAGTTCACCTTCTAGGGCCTTGCTTACTCATTCAAATTTAGAAAGTAAGCTATGGCATGAGCGGTTTGGTCACCTCAACTACCGCTATCTTCAGCAGCTAAGCACTAAAGACATGGTCACAGGTCTACCTCGAATCAGTTTTTCAGAGGGTGTATGTTCAGGTTGTTCCATGGGCAAGCATCCCGAAGAGAAGTTTGATAAAGGGAAAGCTTGGAGAGCTTTGGCAGTTCTTCAACTTGTTCACAGCGATGTAGCAGGTCCATTTCCAGCACCTTCATTTAGTAAGGCCCGCTATGTTCTCACCTTCATTGATGACTACTCCTGCTTCACTTGGGTCTACTTTCTCATTCATAAGAGTGAAGTATTTGACAGATTTCAGGACTTCAAGACTCGTGTGGAGAAACAATCAGGGAAAGTGGTCAAGATTCTTCGCACAGATAATGGAAGGGAATATGTGAACAAAAGACTTGAGGATTTTTGTACATTTGAGGGAATTGATCTTCAGCATTCTGTAGCATACACTCCATAGTAGAACGGGGTTGCAGAACGCAAGAATAGAACTCTCAAAGAAATGGCTAGATGTATGATACATGCACGTTCTCTTGATCCCGCCTTTTGGGCAGAGGCTATCAGTTGTGCCACACACATCCAAAATCGGGTTCCTCACAAAGCTTTGCAAGGTATTACTCCTTTTGAAGCTTGGGCTGGTAGGAAACTGATTGTGAGACATTTCAGAGTCTTTGGGTGTCCAACATGGGCTCGCATACCTCCGCAGAAACGCAAGGCATTGGAACCTCAGAGTCGGCCTTGCATATTTGTTGGATATCCTGAGGGTGTTAAGGCATACAGATTGATGGATCCAGAGACACATGAGGTGTTCATTGAGAGGAGTGTTCACTTTAAGGAAAGCTCTCCTAGCTTAGCCTCTCTACCTCCTCCACCTTCCTCCATTGTGGATAGTGATGTTAGTGATTCAGATGATGAGACTCCTTCCACTCCGACTCGCAGGGTAACACCTCCGCAGGGTCCACTTGTAGTTGAGGAGCCTCGTTCTCCACCTCCACCTAGACCTCGTTGGGCTTGACAGACACTTGAGTCCGCAGGTTCTCTAGTTGGGGATCCTTCAGATACATGGAGAACTCGATCACAACATCAGGATCTTCCACATGCATTCATTGCTACTGCTTCTGATCCACAGACATTTAGGGAAGCATCAGGGGTTCCTGAGTGGGACCAAGCTATGGAGGAAGAGTATAGTTCCTTGATGAGGAACAACACATGGGATTTAGTCCATCTCCCTAAGGGGAGAAAGATGGTTCGATGTAAGTGGATCTATCGGACCAAGTTTGCAGTGGATGGTAGTGTGGATAAGTATAAGGCTTGGCTTGTTGCGAAAGGTTTTTCTCAGGTTGTAGGTGTTGACTATACTGAGACCTTTGCACCCATAGCCAAGATGAACTCCATTCGTTTGACACTTGCTATTGCTGCAGCTCATGGTTGGGTTGTACATTAGATGGATGTGAAGAGAGCTTTTCTTCATGGTGATCTTGATGAGGAGATTTATATGGAGTAGCCACAGGGTTTCATCTAGGATACTTCCTTGGTTTGCAGACTAAGGAAATCTCTCTATGGCCTTAAGCAGGCCCCCAGGGCTTGGTACGCCAAGATGGATTCCTTTCTTCTCTCTGCAGGATTCACCAGGTGTCATTCCTATCTGAATGTTTACATTTTGTGACAGGATGACTCTCACTTGATACTTGTGCTCTATGTTGATGACTTGATCATTACAGGGAGTACTTCATCCATCATTAGCAGGGTCAAATTTGCTTTGCATGACAAATTTGCTATGACTGACTTGGGTCTTTTGCACTACTTTCTCGGGATAGAGATTTCACAGTCACCTTTCGGGATTACACTATCGCAGCCCAAGTATGCTCTTGATCTACTTGCACATTTTCATATGGCTGATTGTAAGCCTGCCCCGACTCCCTTTCTTTCAGGAGTCAAGCTTGAGGCTCAATGTTCTTCTCCACCAGTTGATGCCACTTTGTATCGTCAGCTTGTGGGTAGTCTCATCTACTTGACTCATACACGCCCTGATATTTCATTTGCAGTTGGCATGGTTTCCCGCTTCATGCAGGAACCACATGAGCTTCATTGGAAAGCCGCCAAACGTATCCTTCATTACATCCAGGGTACACATCACTATGGGATTCACTATGCAGCAGGCATAGGACTTCGCTTGGTTGGTTACACAAACTCCGATTGGGCTGGCGATCATATTGATCGTAAGTCTACTTCTGGTTACAGTTTTCACCTTGGTTCGGGCCCCATTTGTTGGCAGAGCAAGAAGTAACATGCTATTGCTCTCTCTTCGACTGAGGCTGAGTATCAAGGTGCTATTAACGCAGTGACTGAGACCATTTGGCTCCAACAGATTCTCACAGAGTTTGGATTCACCACTCCACGGCCGACAGTTCTACATTGCGACAATCAGAGTGATATTGTGATCTCGAAGAACCCGGTCCAGCACCAGTGGACCAAGCACATCGAGATTCATATGCACTATATCCGAGAGCTCATCCAGGAGCAGGTCATTGATTTGCAGTATTGTCCTACAACAGAGTAGGTTGCTGACATATTCACCAAACCTTTCACCGAGAGTAAGTTCCAGTAGTTGCGAGCTCTCTTGGGGGTGCGAGATGTGTCATTAGGGGGGGTCAACTGACTTCTCCTTCCTCTCTTATGGGGGGGACTTTTTCCTCTTTGAGGTTTTGTCCTTCTTCTTTGAGAGTCTTTTGTACATTCATCTCTCTTTTGGGGGGGAGTTTTTTCCCACTGGGTTTTCTCCCTTTCTCCATTTGTGAGAGATTGCATTGCATATTTTTGCTTGCATTTACATATTGTACATGGGTACCTATCATGGCCTAGTAGCCGGGACCCATCTTGCATTGTTGACTTGAGTCTTCATTCTCCTAAGTTGCACTTAAGGGGGGGTGTTGGTGTAAATAAATATTCATTTTGGATATTATTACACTTACTTAAGTTAACTTAGGATAATGCATCTCTTCGTAGTTTGGATTTGAGACACTTAGGGAAGTGTGCACATAGGGATAGAGCTTGTACGAGAAATTCCACCTTTTGTGGTCTTATTTTGTTGTTACACTCCACATTCGGTGGGTCATCCACCTCTTGTGGAATATTATATTATTTCTCCTACCTACCCCTATTATTTCTTACCTACCCTTGTTTCTCATTGAGCCACATGTCATATTTGTGTGCTCATACATCCATATGGCCTTGCCTATATAAGCAGGCCTATATTCATTGTATTGGTTAATCCAATTGATCATTTTGCATATTGATGAGAATACAGTTTGTTCTTGTCATTCTATTGTCTCTTTTATGCTTTTCATTGTGCCCTTGATCTTGGCAAAATCCTACACATTCCCTTAGTTGTGTAAATTATAGTGAGCACAAGGCCTAGATTTGAACCTTTGCTCTGATACCACAAGTAATAACCCACTTTACTTAACCCAACAAAATTTGACCACTTTTTCTTTCTTTTTTTTTTACTTTAATCATTTGTGTTTGATTCAATCGCATACTCTGGGCATCCATCCATTAGGATTAGGCATTCATCCATCCGGGATGAGAATCTAACCATACGGGTTAGGCATCTATCCATATGGAGCAAGAGGTTTCATCTATCCAATACGGGATAGGCATCTACCCATACGGGGTAGGCATCTATCCAATTGGGATAGGAGGTGCTCTGGCCAGAGACTTAGACTCGTCAGGACCATTCGGGTCCTGAGTCACTCACTAAATACTACACTCCTCTAATAGGAGTGCACCGAGGTTGCCTTCCTTAGGAGAAATCAAATAACATAATACAAGCTTGAATTCTGCCTTGGAATTTGGTTTAAAGCCTCGGGAAGTCAAGCAAATCCATACGGGATTCCTTCCGAGTATGCATTGAATTACTTTTTCCTTTTATTATACTTATCTTTCAAATTAGGATTCTTCTCAATCCTTCTTCTTAACAAAACCTAGACCCCATCCACGAACACCTGAGTACTAGGGACAACTCCGTCCCTAGACTGCCTACATACCCGTTTCGGCACAAGATCAAGGCGTAAAGTATGTAGTTCTATTTTCTAATCTATGGTTTGATGTAAACTGGTTAGTGGGTACGCAACCCTTTCTAGGGTCAATGTCCCAGACAATTTCTCTGCGGTTGCTACCCACAGTGGTAGCACTTAACCAAAGGCTCGAGATGGCCTATTGCTTGTGGCCTAAACAACTAGATCCTAATACCTATCATAAGCGTCACCCTTGACCCAATTATCAATCGCCAACAACTCTTCAAGATTAAATCAATTTCATAAAAGCATTTCACTCAATCAACCCTAAAGGGGGTTTACTATGGTTTAACTCAGCGGATGTAAAATCATTTAAGGATTATCTTATTAGATTATCGATCCAAGGGGGATTACCCGCCCCTTGGATTTTAACTTCCAAGTGTCCCTTATTACTCCTCGACGATTTGCAGGGACGATGCCACAGACGTCATTGATGCAACTTTATTAGGCGTTAAGTGCAGTAGTTCAACACGACGGCATTACTCGTAAGCGTGACCCAGAGGCACCGTAAATACCGAACGCTGCTAGGTTTTGGTTTTTTGACTTCCTTTATTTAATTTTCTAACTAGGAAGCTATGAAAAACAGCATGCTTGAAACAATTATGAAATGAATGTACATAATTGGACATTCAAAGTTTAATAAATTGAAATAACTACTTCGATGGCATTCATGTACCACTTGATAAAAATACTATCCTTCTACAACTAAACTATTTAATATTGAAATATAATTGCAAGATAATGACAATTATGAACTCAAATATTAAAACGTGTAACTTGCATGAAGATGATGAAAATGTAACTTGCTCATCAATAAATGCAATTAATGTATAAGTAATTTGCATGAAGCAAGGATAGTGTAAGTTACATGCAAGGTTAAGCAATGTTTTACTTCTACCATGAGAATAATCACTTATAGAGTCACTGGTTCAAAAATAGCAATTAGTTTAGACATTTGACAATTTTGGTTCAAATCATGAATTAATTGTTTTTGATGAATCTAAAATGCCAACTAAGTGACCCAATAAATCTTAAATAGATTGAAAGATTTTAATTATAAAATTTGATATAATTTAATTTATGTAGTGGCTTTAAATTAAGATTTAAATTAAAAAGAAATTAACAAAATCCAATTGCCAAGAATTAAATTTATGTAGTGGCTTTTATAGCCAAGTGGGAGTGGGGGCCACAGGTCCCATCACCACTGTGGACATGCGGGTGCAGGCCCGCAGTGATGAGGGGACAGCCATGGTCCCCTCCACTCCCCTGTAGCCACTGTTGTAATAGTGACCGCAGGGTAGTGGAGGGTACCACTCCCCGGCGGTAGTAATATCTCCGCCCCCTATGTTGGCCCATTACTCTATGCAACAACAAAAATAGATGAAATTTATTTTTCAGACTTCTTCGTACAGTTCTACATATTTTTCTTTGTATAAATTTGAATTTTATATATATATATATATATATATATATATATATATATATATATATATATATATATATATATATATATATATATATATACACACATATGTGTATATATATATATATATATATATATATATATATATACATACATATATATATATGTATGTATATACATACATATATATATATGTATGTATATACATACATATATATATATATATGGTTTTTATACCAGTTTATTTAATAGTATAAGAGAGGTATATATATAAAAAATGTTATTATAAAAATAAGAATAAGAATTTAATCACATGAATGAAATAAATTAGAGAAATTTATTTCAGCAATATAACAGATAACTAAATTATCACAGAGATAGGTAAATGTTTAAATTTTGATTTCATAGTGATCATATCCAACAATTTTGCCCTTATGTTGAGATAAACAAACTTTCTTTGAGAGATTCTTAGGAAATTAATATTCACAGAGAGAGGGTTTTCTGAAATAAATAAATAACAGAACAATAATGAGAAGAATTCATATTTGATATATTATTTCTCATAGCGAGATTTCTCAATACAAGTGATTTTATGCATAGAGAGAGAAATTATCTACAGAGATAAAAGAATTTGAGTTTTTCAAAAAAAGAATCTAGAGATGTTGAAAAGTATGATTTATTTTCTTCTTTTTTTTGTTTTTGATTCAAGATCTTCTCTAGATTTAAAAAAAAACAGAAAAAGCAGAATCTGATTTCTTTATTGTAAATAGATTAAATAAATAGATTAACAAATAAAAGAGAAATCTGCATTTGTATTTTAAAAAGAGAAGAAACTTTTATCAATGTATTTCTTTAATGAAAAATAGATTTCCTTTCTAATTAATCTATCTAACAATTAAGAAATGATTTCCTTCAGAAAGCTATATTCAACTAAAGAATCTAAGAGGAGATATTTCCCTTGAAAATATAAAAAAATTACATAAGGAATTAACAAATGCAAAGAGGGAACCTGGAGAAGCCTTTTGATGTTGAATCCTCTCCAAATCTTCAAGCCTAGCCTTCCTTGATCCTTCCTTTCAAGCTTGGAAGAATTTCTTCAAAACAACCTTAATTATTCTCCAAATGAAAATATGACTACTAAAAACAAACTATTTGAGAAAATTTTCTTCAAAGAATAACCAACTCCCTCTTTTGAAAACTTGCATACAATATATAGGAAAAATCCCTTAATTCCACTATCTAGAGAAATTAATTAAGAATGAGATTATTTTTCCAATATTGGACCCATGCAAAATTGATTAATATCCTAGTGGGGGAGTTACATGCAAGGGAATTAAAGAATGAAGATTCCTCTAGAAGCTTCTAATTTCTCCTACAACATGTGCCATAATTGGGAATGGGAAAAAGAATAAATAAATAATGCCTATTTAAATTATATTCTCCAAGTGTGTATGTGGGTCCATTATTTATTCTTTTATAATATTTATTCAATCATTTTCAATAGCTCAACCAAAAAAATATAATAGAAATTGTATCAAATCAAAAGTGATAAAGGAGGGTTGTGACAAGTAGTATAACCATTCTTTGTAACCTCCCAAATGTCCTTTCCAATGCAATTCAAGTGTGTCTCCATCCTGGTCTTCCATATGCCATAGTTAGTTCCATCAAGTTTTGGATTGTCCTTCCTGAAATAGTTAGAAGACATTGGATCTCCTCAAGCTATTAAACTTCTGCAAAAAGAGGACTGCGCTCTGATACCAATTGTTAGGTCCCGGAGACAACTGAGAGGGGGGGGGAGGTGAATTAGCTGTCCAATAAATTCAACCAAAATTAACGTAACCAAAACTTAATGCTTAATACTGGTAAACCAAACTTTATACCGGTAGACAGTATTAACAGTTAATTGCAATACCAGTAAAGATTAATGCATGAAATAGAAAGATAATAACATCCACAACACATAACACAAATGTTTGTACGTAGAAATCTTGTAAGGGGAAAAACCACGGTGGGAAGCCTTACCCACAATCAAATGATACTACCGCAGATAGTATGTGTGTACAATATGGATTCTGCACATGTATAAAGGCCAGCTACCTAGAGCTCACTGCTCAATCACAAAATGAGAGTCACACTGACTACAATTGGATGGTTAAATCCAATAATAATGTACTGCACAAAATAGCATCTTCATATGCTGGATTCAGTACCGGTTTAGTTCTGGTTGCCTTCACAAAATCCTTCCTTCAACCTTCGAATGATGTATGTGTGTATAGCTCTACTGATTTTTGCATATACCTTATTGCAATCCTTTTCGCACTCACTACTTCAATCTAACAAATGAGATCTTACATTTATACCATAACCTAAGACCAATTGAATAGGTCGGCTCACTAAAAGATATTACAATTAAAAAATTACAAGTAAATCAATATCCGATGCATGATGTCGGCTCAATGCATTTACAATAATAATAAATCATCTCCATAACATGTTGTGCTAATCTAGAATAGATATGTTTGTCGGTGCTTATCCTGGACCTATTTGCTGGTAATAGCAAATATGCAAACCCGAATAAACAATTAACCAAATCGTCAAAACCAAGTGATCGAATAATGTCTTCAACATAACCAAGTAGTCTCCAAGTCATTCCAGGTGCCGGTGAACAATATAATCTATGTGACTTTGCATAAGTCTTTGACTTGTCGGTGAACATAAACAAAGATCTCCAAGTGTTGATAAGTGTTGACAAGCGATGACAAGTGTTGACATCAATGACAAAACCATATCAACATATCCAAAATGCCAACAATCACCTCAATGGTAAGACATGAACCCTCTTACCGGAGAACATGAAACAACATAAGGGACCAAACTACATCATAATCAACTCCAAAAATATCAATACATACTGCACAATCCTCTGGAGTACACACACAAATAAAAAATGCACATAAACAGGCTAAAAACTGACTTCTAGAGACCCCTGAGACAGCTCAATGCCCCTGAAACCTAGGATGGCATTCCTGGTATGTATGCCAACATTTCTGGTATTTATGACGACATTTATGGTATGTATGATGGTGTTTCTGGTCTCTAGGTTGGTGTTTCTAGGCATTTTGCTTGCATCTACAAATAAGGACCTTAACTCTCTTGGTATGTTTGTCAGCACATATGGTATGAACAGTGGTGTTTCTAGGATGAGCAAAGGCATTCTTGGCATGCAAGGTGGCGTTCCTGGTACATACTGCAGTGTTTTTGGGTGTTTCCATAGTGTTTCTAGTAAATTTCCAAAAATCAACCCAATACTGAGGCATAAGGCTTAGGAGGGGTCTCATGAAGACTCGGGGGTGCAAAATGACCCTCATACTACACACGGGTGGTCTGGGGCATCCAAAAGACAACAAGAACAACCAAAACATTAATTGCATAGTCACTAGTAAAAGTTACAGAAGAAATCCTCTCTCCTACTAAGCATAATCAGAGGTATAAGGAGCCAAAATTGAGAGAGAGAGAGAGAGAGAGAGAGAGAGAGAAAAAAAAGAGACTTGATCAAGATAGGTAGGCGATAAATATAGCCAAAACAATTGGAAGGAAGAGTCAACACACTCATAGTGCATCACAGAGAAATCACAGAAAACACAATGAAGACATAAGGTCAAATCTGCATTTTTCCCCATTCTTAAACTTGTATAACAGATTGAAATCCATCAAGGAAAATTATTCTACAATCAACCAATCCCCAACATCAATCAAAACTCAATTTGCAGACACAGAGAAGACAATTTCTTCTAGAAATGAAATGCAGAAGTAAGAGTCGCCAACCTACAATTCACAATACCAAAAATTGAAGAAAAAATATGAAATTTCCAAGCCTTCACAAATCCAAATTGAGATCCAATATTCAAACCAAATTCGAAAACCTCTTGCAATGATCTATTGGATGATTAACCCGTGCACAGACCAGCAAGCCAGAATAAATAGAAAAATTAAATTTTAGAATATAGTTTTTCCCACAAATAGAAAAATTCAAAAAACCATATATCTTACTTACCATTGCAAAGTTCGAAAAATATATATTTCTTACCTACTCAATCAAGCCGACCAATCAAAAATAAGGGTACGTAAAATAAACCCAAAACTCAATTACTATAGTATAGGAATGATAATTAATTAGGAAATACAAATATTTCCTCATAATTAGACAACAGGTAGGAATAATATTATTTACAAATAATTACCTATATTTTAATTAAATAATCCCCATACAATACTTTATAATTAATTATCATTATTCATAATAACGCCAATAAATAAATAAAATAAAATAGAAAAGAGCTCAAATAAATAATTAAACTAAAATCAATAAATAAAAGTCATCCCAACAATAAATCAAACAAATTAAATAATTAAATAATAAATGGATCTCAATTAAATATCAATAAATAATATTAAATAAATTAATTACTCAATTAAATTCTTAATAAAATAAATAATCCAATCATGCAATACTACCAATAACCAAACCGCGACTGAGCAAAATAAGAAGCCAAAGAGGTTTGACCTCATAACCTACAGAACATGGTGGAAGATACTTGACCAATACGCCACATTCTTAGTTGACTCTAAAGGAAAATCAACCAAGCATAAGACATCAGGATAAACTAACAAGGTATACATCTTAGACCAAGAGTGTGTGAGGAAAACTATGTCATCTTCGACAAATTGCCATTGGGATAAAGACATGCTCAGATATGTGGAGCCAGGTGGACTCAATGTCTGGTACCTACAAACCTGCCTCAAAGGCCAACATGACATATGTACACAATACATATACATCACAATAAACAGACAGGTGATAGAGAATCGTGATGACATATCCTGCTTGCAATGAGTGATATGGCATCGTCTCCACTCACGAAGACAGTCACGCAATATAATACCAAAACATCGCATAGAATCATTATCATGAAGTAGGGTTAGTATCACCATCAATCTCATAATCCATGTAAACAATAATCATATGTAAATCCATGAGTCAAATAAATCTATCCATCTAGGAGATACCATAAATCAACATCCATAAGAATCAAATGTCATATAATAAGTCTCACATCATCAATCATAAAAGTCTCCAATTATAGAGAGTCGTATCAGATAACATGAATCCACATAAAGCCCTAGTATCCCAAACACTATCCAAAATAACAGAAGAGTCCTAAACAACCATCCAAGTAACCATCATGAGTCTAAATAAGTTAAATCAAAATGCAAATCTAGGAGGGACATTACAATAGAGGTCAATTTGGTTTAGATTTAAATTTAAATTTGGTTTATATAATCTTAATTTATTTTAATAAATATTATGGAATTGAGAATTGAATGGAAAGGCAACAAATAGAAAAAAATAAAAAATAAAAATGTTACTGTATTGATATTTATAAATATGAAAAGGTACTTTGACATAATTTTAATTTATTTAAGTAATTAAATCATAGAAGTGAAAATATAAAAAATATCTTTATTCTCATTCCTTACGTTTTTATAGGATTTCATAATTAAATCTTTTATAGATTTTTTTCAAAATAACAATTTCATTACTAACTTCATATTTATAAATATGAAAAATATAATTTTGATATAATCTTTAATTATTTTAAATAATTAAATTATAGAAACATCATGGAATTGAATAAAGGAAACAAATTGATATTTTAAAAATAGCAATTTTGATACTATATTTGTAAATATGAAAAAAATACTTTTGACATAATCTTGATTTGTTTTAAGTAATTAAACATAATCGAATTGAGAATTGAAAACCCCTAATTATTTTTTAAAGGATATCAACTTTCCAATTAAAACAATTTTAATTTTGCTTTTAAGAATTCATGAAATTTTTTAATAGGAGCAATAATATTATATTGAATTGATAATTTAGCGTAAATTTACCAAAAAATATTTGTATGTTTTTTATGTTTTACTTGTGCAAAAAGTTGTATTCCTAGATGTTGATATGTTTGTTTTTTATTAGTAAAGCAGCATTAACTAGGCCACTAACCCTTAAATAGTCAAAAACTATCAACAAACAACAAGCAACATCAAAGTGATCATTACCAAAGTGATTTTGATGTTGATGTTGATGTTGATATGTTTGTTGATTGAAGATGAAAGTGATCATTATCAATTACATTTATAAAATCAACATTATCATCAATTATAACTACAAAATCAAGATTATTACCAATTAAATCTATAAAATGATAATCTCCATCAGGCTTCTCAATCTTTCCATAGTCATTCATATAACAAAACTTAATTAAACGTTGGAGTTTTGTTTAAGAAGGGTTGCAACTATGCATAGACATACTTGATTAAAGATTGTGATTGAATAATTCAATCCTGCAACCTTAATTCAAAGGATAATGTGTAAGATAGATTAAAATCAAATAAAATTTACCCCTTTCCTTAGAAACCTCTACTTGCAAGATATACCATAATACATATGACTATATGCAACATAAAAGAAGCAATGGTGTTTTATGCAATTAGATTAAAACTTATTTTGGTTGCCTTCTTTTATCAAAGATCATCACATGCAAAAGAAATTGCAATAGTATTTGAAAATGTAATTTTAAAAGATAATAAAAGATCTAAGGATAAAAATTGTCTTCTCAATATTCCTATCACTTTTCAAAAGGTGAATCCAACTCATTTTCATCAAACTTTGACTTGTAATTACAAAAAAAAAAAAAAAGACAATATTAGTATTCATATAAATGCATTGGTGACAGTAAGATATTTCTTGGCCTTCTCAAATGTTATCTCCCTTTCTCTCATCCCCACCCATAATGCATGGAAAATAAAAGAAAATAGACAAATGATACTCTTTCTATGTTGTTAAATTGTGCTCAAAACCTCACTTTATCAATTGATCTACCATTTTTTTTTAAACAAAACTTCATATAATAATGCCCACCCTACATTCTTCCTAAGGCAATAAACCTTGTGATTTTTTTCAAAAGAAACAACTTTAGCAATGATAAAATGTAGTTAAATATAAACTTATCTTTTAAAGCTAAAAAAATTAGAAACTTAAAAACTATCCATTCTTTATATGTTTTTTTTTTTCTTTTTTTTTCTTTGACATAGTTACTATATAGTTACACCTCAACGTAAAATTAATAATATAATAATTTAAAGATAAGAGTATTTAGAAATTTACTTTAATTAATTTGATTTTTAGGAAGGATATCCTTATCATGACAATTTATCATTTAATATTTTTTAAAAATGCATTTTTGGAAGAATATATTTATATATATCATTCTTAGACTTTTTAAATATAACATAGCTAATAATAATTGAAAAAAAAAATTGAAATGTTTAAACAAAAAAAATTACATTTAAAACTTATAAAATTAGATAATAATCAAGAAAATACTTTTTATTGCTTTTGAAATTAAAAACTTTATATTTAAAAATTATATAATCTAATTAGATGCTTGTTTTCTTTGAAAACTAAAAAAAATGCATTTAGAAATTATAAAATCTAATAATAACAATAAATGAATGATTTTTTTAATTGACAAATTTGTTTTTGATTAGTAAAACAATGTTAACTAGGGCGCTGACCCTTAACATAGTCAAAAATTTTCAACAGAAAACAAGTAACATCAAGAGAAATAATGTTGGCAAAAAGAACCACAACCCAAAGGTAGTTAGAAACAAACACAATCAGACAGGCAAGGAATCCTATCCAATCGTAGAAAAAAAAAGAGCCCACTCAAGGGGGGGAGAGACACCCAAACCCCAATGAGGGGGGGTTTGGGGCAGGGGAGAAGACTTCCCCTTCCACCTACGAGCAACCATAGTCCAAACGATGTTGTCATTAGGTCCATCAAAAGAGAGATCAACCGGAAGGGACCCTGCAGGGTTACAAACAATGGTGTCAACGGAGTGGTACAACAGGAGGTTGTTGTAGAGCAGCAATAGGTTCTGATGAAATAGTAACAGCAGAAGTAGATCCAACAATAGAAGAACCTGTCTGCAGAATAGGAGAAGCAGAAGTGTGGACCTCAAGAGATGAGGCCACAAAAGGAGCAACATGAGCATCAATAGCCATGAGGACCACGACATCGACATCATCATCATGAGAGGAGCCAACAAATGCAGAGTCGAAAGCATTGACTGTTAAGTGGTCAGCAATAGGATTCTTCCACCAGGTAGAAACACCTTTGTGGCGTGAAATAGAGTAGTCTGAAGCAAGATGACCTGTAGAGAAGCATCTCCTACAGCGAAGGGGAGGCCTTCAAAATCTAGCAGTTGTGACCAAGGCCTATCCCCCACCATAAGAACTACATCTCCCAGGAGAGGAGAGGAGATGTCAATGTCCACAAGAATGTGGGAAAAGGTAGTGTGGTCCATTGAGGATGTAGCTTCATCAACCTTCAAGAAATAACCAATAGAGTTATCGATAGCCTCATAACAAGAGTGCTCCAAAAATGAAGAGGGAGATTGATGAGCCAGGCCCAAAATGGATGCACATTAAGTGGTGCAGTGAGAGGGTTAAAAAAAGTTTTCCAAGGCTTAACAGAGAGGGAGTGCACCCCCCAAGCCCACAGCATGCCCAAAATCAAATCCTGATCAACGGAAGATGTGAAGGAAGTGACAAAAAAGCCTTTAGCACAGGGGAAAAGCTCAATATTGTGAGCAACCAAAGGCCACCAAGAGTCACTTACCCAACGATGAAAGTTTGGTAGAGAAGGTCAGAGCCCAAAGAATCTGCACACATGAGCATAGCGTTGGTAGAACCCAATGTTGTCCATGACATCCTGTCCACAAACCACCACAAAGGAGGATTTAGCACAGGGAAGAGGACGAACCCCCTTCGAGGGTTGGGCGGAAGATCTGGCCACACGAGCAAAGCTATGCTTGCCAGCAGGTTTGGGCAAAGAACCAACAACATCAGTAGCAGTCAACAAAGCAACATCCCCAGAAGCCAGAGAATCGACAACAGTAGGACCCACAACCAGAGAACCAGGGGGCATGGGTGTTGCACCAGGCAAACCCCCATGGGGAACATGGGGAGCCACAACAACAACCACCTGAGGAGCATCAGACCAAACAAAAGCAGCAGCATCAAACATATTGTGAATCACAAGAGAAAAAGCCCCCCCGCAAGGAGGAAGGGGGGGAAATCAAAGGATGAGGGAACACCACAAACATCCGTAGCAGATAACACCGTAGAAGTAGAAACCATTGTCAAACTAGAGGCACTGACAACAGCATTCAAATGGAGAGAGGCAGGAGAGTCGTTGGAGAGAAGCGGGAGAGCCATATCAAATGAATATGACACTTAATTGACAAATTTGTTGACGGTCAAGTGCACGTCAAATTAAATGACTTTTGTTTTTATTTAAGAGGTTTTTACATCCGTCTTGAGTATAATACTCTCGGCGTAATTAAAATAAAATAAAAATTATTTAACTAACCGTAGAGATAAGATAAAAAACTATCCAATAAAATTAGGTTTTTTTTAAATAAAAAATCTATAAAACTAAAATATTCAAAATAATATTATTTAATTATGTAATTTTCTACTTATTTGATTATTATTTATCTAATTAATTATATTTCTTCCAATTCATTTAAATTTTATATATAGATAAAAATTTCATAATTTTAATTATATTTATTTAAATAATTTTCCTAAATTTATTTATAAATTCCTTCCACTTGGATAAATTTTTGCTTTTAATTTTTTAGTTCTAGTTTTTTCCTTTATTTCTAATAATATGAGTCTTCACATGATAAGTTTCTAAAAGTCTTTGGATGTATTTAAGACCTCTATATAATTTTGCAAATGTAATTCATTCATCTTCATTGTTAGTGGTAACATGATCAATTTTCACCTAATAATATTCCCAACTATAATACCAAATCAAAGTAGTAGCTTTCTCAAGCCAAGCCATTGTGCTTTGAGAAGCCAAGTTGTGGTACCTTAACCAGCTAGATAAGACTCTCACAGGGGGTATTTAGTGTCAGCAAAAACAAGCTCATAATGTTTCTCTTTCATAGGGACATCTCAAGTGTGTTCCTAAATTCCTTATGTTATTTCTTAATTCTTATTTCATATGGTCTTGAGATAATGTAATATGTGGTGATTCACTTATAATGAAAAATGAAATAGTTCTGATGGCACCTACTTGTAGGGGTAGTTGTGGGTAATTTTTTTAATTGTTGCTAAGAAGATTTAAAATACTAATGTTTTGGTTGGTTATCATGCAAATCTCAGTGTTATTTGTTTCACTGCAAATCTACCTTTGTTATCCATTTTTTGTATTAAGTATCATAGAACAATTACAAACTTATTACAAATACTAGGTCACAACTTAGAAATCCACTTTAAACAATGTGACAAATACAACCAATGGAAGACCAAGAGTCACAAACTAGAATTCCACAAAGATGTCCCTCTTGGGAGTTGAACTTGGGTCTCCACATTGAGAACTCAGTGCTTTAACCAACTAAGCTCAACCCCCTGGACTTTGTTATCCATTTCACTCCTCTTTGCCTCTTATTGAAACAATATTACAATTTTGATTCTGGTTTTGACTAATTTGGTGATGCCACTATGTATGGGACAAGTTTGTTTTTCATTCAAATCCAATGAGGGTTTAATCTACTAATATTAGATGGGAAGCAATGTAGCGGAAAAGAATGTGGGGAATTATTATTGTGTCAAGACTATGGCCCCTAAATGGAAGATTGCATATACCAACTTCTTCAACTACTTCACATTTATAAAAAAAATTATATATTTCTATTAACAATTTTCCATGAAAGAACATTAACAAATTATTTCTAGTATTTCTTGTTTTACTCCATGGCCAATTTGGGTTTGTAGAATCCAACTTTGTTGATGCTTGGTACCAAATATGAAAGTGAAAGTTTGTGTAAAAATATGATATAATATATTGTATTGATCATGATTATGAATAATTAATTTCAATATTGATAACCTAATCAATTCTATTGTGCATGTATCTGTGAATAATAATACTTTTTACAATATCAAAATTATATAACCTACCAAGAACTTACAATTTGAGAATACTTCTTTGATGATGAGCATTAAATAAAAAAATGAAAAACGTCTTTCTTTATATTTTATTAAAAATAATTATTTAATAGATTGTAGTGTATTAAATTGTTATTGATTTTAAAAGAAATTAAAAAATTGTATTCTTCATTATGATCAATTGTATAAAATTATTTGATTTTACATTGACAATATAATCAATTTTATCATGCATATATTTGTAAACGACTTTTACTTAGACATTAGTTTGACTTAAATCAAAATTATAACATTTGACTATGTTTGTAAATGGCTTTTAATCTATATAAGTTGAACTCTCATGAAAATTATAACATGACAACAACTTAAACTAAATAATAGAATTTTCATCATTGTGGCCACCAAACGAAAATGTGAAAAAGATTTTTCTTTATATTTTACTAGAAGATTCTATCTAAGAAATTTTGATGTAGACACCTTCCTATTGCTTCCAAAACACACATTCACATAGGAAATTCATTGCCCACAAACTCAAATAACAATGACACAAAAATTGCAACAAAACAACTAAATTCTACTCAATTTCACTATAAAATACATTATACATTTGCAACAAATTAATTATAGAGTCTCTCTCTCTCTCTCTCTCTCTCTCTCTCTCTCTCTCTCTCTCTCTCTCTCTCTCTCTCTCTCTCTCTCTCTCTCTCTCTCTCTCTCTCTCTCTCTCTCTACATAGTATCCTTTTGTACGAATTTTAACTATGAAAACTTCAATCTACATATATCCTCACATAAGTCTTGATTGCAATCTATAATGCTTTGCATCCTCACTTGGCTCCTCTAATTCTCACAACTCCCCACCTCCATCTCTAGACAAACCCAATTTATGCTTATTCGATCGATACCCTTCACAACTCCACCTCTTGGCTATAAAGCACACTCTCTTGGCCAATACCTCTCTCCTCTTATATCTCATATTCTGCAATTTCTATCAATTGTTCTACATTGATTCATTTCTACCAATCAATAGTTCAAGCGACTCTTGACTGATTAGCTTACCATTTTTCCTAATTGATAGTTGTGTCTTTTCAATTTTCTAACTTCTCAACTACATTGTCTTTTTGTCTTCACTCTATGTTATTCATTTCATGAGTTTCAAAACCATGTTTTAATTAAAAATAGATGCATTCATTTTTTAACTCCCTATATTTGATTTTAAAATTATTTCAATGACAAATGGGCATCGATCAATTGCATTTGTTTGAAAGTTTATAAGCTTTTCTTGCAATCAATATTGTCCATTTGGTGATCAAGACTTGAAAGCAACATGAAATTCGGCCATAATTGCACCACGCCACAAGTCCAAACACCAATGCTAGGTTTGGAGATTTCTCCATGCCCGAAGCACCCAAGTTGGCTTTGCTTACCCAAATGATGTACAACAATAAGGAATATAAAATAGTTCATAAGTCTTGTCTAAGTTTCCACATTTTGCATACATATCCACCAAGGCAGTTGCAATTCGAACATTTGATAGAGTTTCTCATCCCTTATGCTTCGATGGATAATTGTACCCCATTCCAAGACTCCCACATAGGTTGCAATGATGGTGGGAAAGGTTGTGGAGACTTTTTTTTCAGCAACCAATTGCATTTGCTTAAAAGTTTCTCATCATCACTTTCTATGAGACAACATTTCTTTGAGGCATTAGTGTGAAAAATATTTCAGCCTTATCAACCATGTTATACATATCTTGAAAATGCTTTTGGGTGATGTCAATTTTTTGTCTACTTGGTTTCTCGTGCATCAAGATTTCTTATTGATTGTTTAACTTCTAAAAATTTATTGTTTAAATAAAATATTCCATAAAAAATTTCAAAACAAAAAATTTCTTGCAATGTAAATATTTTTAATTATTAAACCTCCATTTCTAAACTATTTTTCTATTAAAATATTGTTTGTCTAGGTTTTGAGTATGTTTTTTGCACTTTTTTTATTTTTTATTTTTTAAAATAAAAGTGGATATTCCACTAAACTTTTTTATTAATATATATTTTATTTTACATGGGATTCAAAGAGCATACCAGAGGAAAGAACCCTGGCAAGAAAACCTCTGGTCATGGCCCATAGAATAAAACCCATAATACCCCACATATCAGTTTATACCAAAGTCCCAAACCCAAAATCCGCTAGCAAGGTGTGGTCATAACAAAATTCATCAGTTACATAGAGCCCATATGGCTGATTTCATAAAGACCTTATAACAACTTCACATATATGAATGAAGACCCCATAGCCGATACCAATCAAAGGAAACAAAAAGCATTCCAAGTACCAGATTCCATATACCATCCTCCTTCCTACAAAAAGAGAATATCAAAAACCTATGGAGAAAAACACCATTATATCATTATACCAAATGCCAGGAGCGCGGGCTCTCCTCCGGAGGAATGCCTGGAAATGCATAAGGAACAACAACCTATAATGGAGCTGCAGGAAGAGGAGGAGCAGACGTAATAAAGTAGTAGTTTATCAAAGCATGTAATGCCTTTAGCACATCAAGAGCTCTGTTCACAATCTGAGAAGGAACAAAATCTAACAACCTTTCCAAAGCCTTCAAAGCATCATCTATGTTGTCACAAATTAAACCCATTGTAATTTCAAATAACAACTCCCCACACCACCCATTATCCAATAAATCTTGATAAGAAATAAAACCACCATAACGGAAAGAACCCATATCAAACATGTAATTATCCAAAGTTGGCTCAATAGTACCCAAATTATGAAATGAAGGAGCCAAGAATTTAGCTGCCAGAAGTCGGACCAATGCTTTATCCAATAACACATCATAACATATAGTGAGAAATATAGACACAACTTCGGAGAAAGAGATATAAGCATGAGAATGCAACCAAGGATTCCCCACCACCCTACGAATTTTAGACTCCAATTCTGCAAAATACAAAACAAAAACTCTAGAAAGTTTTTCAGAGCTATACCCATAATTATCCACTAGTTTTGCCAATGGAGACTCAAAACAAATGCGATACCCAAATAATGGAGAAGACATGAATAGTAATTACCTCTTTTGCAGACCAGAACTTCAAAAAAAACCCATCGATGTAGATGAGAAGCAGAAAACAAAGACTAAATAAAACTACAACTGACAAAACTATAGTCCCAAAAGCACCGTCATTGAAAATAAATAGCCATTTCATAATAATCATAAATAAAACCACCCTTCCAGAGCACTAAATGACCAGCTCGTGTAAAAAATACTAAAAACTTTAAATGAAGGCACCCCAAACCATGATGTAAACATAAAATGACGGCTGATAAAAAAACCACTTAATGCCAAATATCTAACACTATAGTGCCAGCAACATACCTAATCCACTGATAAAAGTACAATAAAAGGAATCCAGCATCATAGCAATCAAAAAATAATCCCAAATACATACGAAAAGATCCTGGCACATAGAGAAATGATAGCTCCCACCACTTACCTCAAACCAAAGCAATGTTAACCAATCGTGCGAGCCAGAGATGACAAGACAAGCAACATAAAATACTACGACAAGCCACCACCCCCAAATTATTGTAGATACCCATCCATACTGCCTACGTCAAATGAAAACCGTACCTCATAAATGATGGACTATGCCATCAGTTAAAATGTACACTGAACACCTCTACGTAGGCCAGCAAACATGACTACCTCCAATGAAAGGGGAAGGAAGGAAAAAACTACAAATTTCAAAATTCCAAGACCACAGAAAGAATTTATTCAAAACTTACCTCCCGCATATTAGCATTACTAGCAATGGCTAAATTAGCCAAGAAATCCGCAATTTTATTCACTTCTCTATAACAGTGAGATATCAAAAAAGAATCAAAAAAGTCTAATTTTTGTAAAATGTGATCAAGTATATATTGTAATTGCCAACAATTCGACTTCTTCTTCATGACTCATTGAATTATAACCATAGAATCACCTTCTATTACTAAATCCTTAATACCCAGAGATATTGCCAAATCCAAACCAAAAGATAAAGCATGGAATTCTGCAAAATTGTTAGTCTTAAACCCAATTGCATAACACCAAGCCTAAATAAATCTTGCCTTATGATCATAAATCACCATACCTACCCTAGCCCGACTAGGATTCCCACGAGAGGCTCCATCAAAATTCAATTTAAAATGTCCTTGAGGAGGAGGTTTCCAACTAGCCGAATTTCTCTTACATATAGCATAATTCTTTTTTAAAATTGATCCATGAGCAGGTAAAACCGACAACATCTTACAGACCCTAGTTACCCTACTATCCCAATGCGAAAAAGAAGTAATACTTTCCAGATTCTTGTAAATATAAGACAATGCAACTTCAAAAATAGAAGATTCGATTCTTAATAAAACCTCATCCACGAGAGAGCTTATTTTTTTGAAAATCCTGTTGTTTCGTTCTAACCAAATATTGCAAATCACAATAGATGGAGAAATAATCCAAAGACATGCATAAAAAGATGAAGAAAACGAGAGGGGCCAAGATCTGAAATGGGAAATGAGATCCTTACTAATAACAAAGGATAGATTTAACTTTTCAAACAACCAATGCCAACACTCATAAGAAAAATCACAATGAAGAAACAAGTGTGAAGAAGATTCTAAGTTTTTGTTACAAAGCACACAAGGGAATACTGTAGTAATACCAAGCCTATCCAATCTCATACCCATAAGGACCCTGTCCTAAACTGCCAACCAAGCGAAAGCACTAGCTTTTGGAAGACAAGACACATGCTAGAACAACTTGTATGGCCAGGAAGATAGATTTTTAGCAACCATGAGAGAGTTGTACCCATCTCTAACCGTATATTTACCAGAGATATTCCTTGTCCAAATAAGTTCATCCTCAGAATCAGAAAGGATTACCACTCTGTCTCCCAACATCTTCTCATATTCTGACTTCACATTTTGATCAACATCTAAAAACTCAATAGACTTCCATCTAGCTATCTTAAGATTTCCACTAGACACAACCTCAAAATAATCTGCCACAAAGACACCCCAAAAGGAAGAAAGATAGAAATTAGAGGAGACCAATCCCTGATGTTCACTAGAGGGGTGTGTCCATTCCATACTTCATCCCAAAATCTGGCCTTCCTACCATTATGGACAACCCATGAAAGATGAGGCAAAATAACTGATCTACACTTACAAAGAAAATTCCAAATAGCAGAACCAGAAGGCAAACTTGAAACTTTAAAGATATACTCTCTTGGTCCATTATTTAAGTATTTAGCAAACATAAGTTGTGCCCAAAAAGAACTAGGTTTGTCATACAACTTCCAAACCAACTTAGCACCTAAGGCTAAATTTTGATTTTACAGGCTCCTAATACCTATACCCCCCAATTCATTAGGCAAACATACCTTATACCAAGCTACTAAAGGGAGTTTTTTCTTGCCATCTTTATTATTGTTCCAAAGGAAAGCTCTAAGAGTGTCCTACAAACTAACAACAGCATCTTTTGGAGACTTCAAAACAAACATAAGATAAATGGGATCAACAAAACAGACTTGATTAGAACAATTTTACCAGCCAAAGTTAACCACCTATGATTCCAAGATATAATTCTTTTAGAATAACCAAAATAATCTTATCCCAAAAATCAATCTTATCTTGCTTCATAAAAAAAGGAATACCAAGGTAAGTGCATGGAAGATTTCCAGATTCAAATACCCAAAAAGACTGCAATCTATGTTGAACCAATTGTGATGTATTAAGGAAGAAAATCTTTGACTTATCAACATTTACTTTCTGACCAAAGAAAGATGCATAGTTCTATATTATCTCCTTAATCACATTAGCCTCACCCAACGTAGTCTGACCAAATAACAGGGTATCATCTACAAATAGACAATGGGAAATACTTTGTGTAACATTCTGAATCGTAACTCCCTTCCAAAACCCCCCTAGTTTAGTAGCCTTAATAGCCCAATTAAAAGTCTCAGCTAGGAGAATAAACAAGAAGGGAGAAAGGGGATCCCCCTGCCTCAAACTCCTAGAGGAGGAGAAAAAGCCACAAGGGGAGCCGTTGATTAAAACCGAAAATCATGTAGAAGAAATACATGCACGAATCGATTTTACCCAGGCCTTGGAGAAACCTAATTTCTCAAGAACAACACATAAAGCCCCCCATTCTACTCTATCATAAGCCTTCATCATGACTAATTTAAGTATCATGGTTGGGATTCTTTGGGTAGAAATAGAATGCATCACCTCATGTGCCACAATTGCACCCTCTGCCGTCTCTCTGCCAGGATCAAAACCACCTTGCTCCAAAGAAATGATCCTAGGTAGAATTTTAGCCAATCTTAGGGAAATTGCCTTAGTAAATATCTTATACAAAGTGTTACATAACGCAATAGGGCGGAAATCAGCAAATGTCTTAGTAACCTCTTTTTTAGGAATAATTGCAATCATTTTAGTATTAAGCTCTTTTTAAACATATCTATTTCTCCTAGCTTCCTCAAGGGCCAATAAAACATCATTGCCCACAAAATCCCAACACTTCTGAAAAAATAAAGGAGTAAAACCATCTAGCCCCGGAGCTTTATCCCGGTTCATGGCAAAGACAACTCTTAACTTCTTCCAAAGAAAAAGGAGACATGAACATCTTATTGTCTTCCGAAGAGACTAAAGAAGGAATATTAGAAACAATATCATTTTTAGGATTTCTATGTTCTAAAGTTAATAATGACTTAAAAAACCTAATTGTCTCTGAAGCAATATCCTCTAGCTCTGTCAATAAATTTCCATTCAGACACTCAATACAAGATATCCTATTTCTACATCTTTTTATCTTTGTTGAAGAATGAAATTTTTTTGTGTTTTTGTCCCCATCTGAAAGCCATACATCCCTAGATTTCTGTCTCCAATAGGTTTCTTCTCTGGATAACACTTCCCGAAGCTCTACTTTCAGTGACTTCAATTCATCAAACACATGAGGCACCATGCCATGATGAAGCACATGAGTATTAAGACATTTAATCATATCTTGAATCCTCTGTTTCTCCTGAAAAATGTTCTTAAAATGTGTGATATTCCATTCTCTAATGTTCCTCTTTAAAAAGCTTAACTTCTTGACAATCTGAAACATATGGGACCCAAAACAGAAAGGACCAAAATTCCACCAATTCATAAGCAGAGGCAAAAATGAAGAATCCCTAAACCACATGGGTTCAAACTTAAATGGTGACTTAAAAGGAGCCCTATCCTCAAGAACAATAAGGGAAATCAGAAAATGATCAGAACCCGAAATTGCGAGAATAGAAGAAAAAAATTCTAAATTTGAATCTATGCAATTCTCGGATAACAAAAACATATCTAATCTCTCATTAATTTGAGAAAAATCCCTTCTCATATCTATCCAAGGAAAAACCCCATTTTGAGATTTGTAGTCAAAAAGACTCATATCCGAAATGAAATCCCCAAAATCATCCATAATTCTTTTATTAGGAAAAACCCCTCCCCTTTTTTCACCCAAATCGGTGATTGCATTAATGTCTCCCCCAAAGATGACCAAGGACCCATGCTTTAAAGGAGAAGAAATTATCTTTAACTCACCCCATAGCTTAGCCTTACCTTGAATACCTGACGGAGCATAGATATTAAATAACCAAAATTTAACCTTTGAAACCTTACTGAACAGTAAACACAACATCCAATTTGTAGCAGATGCCAAACCTCCTGAAGCACCACAAACTGGAGAAGAAAGAAAACTCCACCTTCTCCAAGAGGAAAAAACCAAAGCAGTGGACTCCTTTAACAACTTTGCTTCTTGCAACATAACAATATTACACTAAACTAAGTCCATCTGAGACTTAATTAAGCGTCTCTTGTTAGGGGCATTTAAGCCCCTAATATTTCAGGAAATGATTCTCATTGTCCTCGAGGGGAGACCAAAGCTCCCCTCTTCCCATGATTCGGAGAATTTTTGCTTTCCCCAAAGCAACCTTGCAAGTTACGCTTCACAACCCCTGATCTAGTCACAGGAGGACTAGTCACAGATTTCTTACTCCTTTTTCTTTGAACACTTGCTGGATTTAAACTTGAATTGTTAGGTCTTCCCAGAGAGACCGGTTGCATCCCTTGACCATCACCAGGAGAAAGGGACAAAGTCTTTTGTATCCTAGCATCAATTTCCATTTGAGTCTTAAGACTCTTCAGAGGCCTACCCCTCCTAGGAGAAACCACTAGTGGTGATAAAAGAAATTGGTTTGGACAATAGGTAAACTCCTACATGACTTTGGAGAAGCCAGAATGGTTGGGTTGTCGTCAGAACCCCATTCCTTAGTAGCCAAAATCTCAAAAGGATTAACCGATGTCGAGATTGGGAGGGTCGAGTTTATACCCCCCAAATCGTTCTCAATTGAACAAATAACCCTATTAGTAATACCCGCATCCATCTAAGGTGCATGATTATTAAAAATTTCATTGACTTGATGAACCAGATTTTCATCTGGCATAATAACCTCGGGCATGTCACTAATCCATAAAGTAGTGTCCTTATCCATATTAACTTCCACCTTCTGCGATGAATTATTAGACACTAAATTCTTAATTTCTTGAACTAAAGAAGCATCATCAGGAACTCCTATGATGGGTGCCTCTTTGTTAATTTCCATAACCACTGTATTTTTATCTAAATTTACAAGTATAGAAGATTCCAAAACCTCCTTATGAGTATTATTGTCATTAACCTGTATGTGTTGCTTTGACATTTCAGGGCAAGCTACAGTCGGTGTATGATCTACCCCCACCTCTAATCCCCCAATATTTGAAAATGTCTTCTGAGAAAACAGATGTGAAACAAAACCCGTAATGTGATCATTTGGTTGCCCAGGACTACGACACAAAGGGTTATTTTGGATATTATTCTGGCACGTATCTAACAATTTGTGCGAAAAAAACTTTTCACATCCAACAACCGAAGGTCCCGTAGACAACATATGTTTATTAGAAGGTTTAGGGGCAGAACCAAGCATCTGCTGGTTTTTCTTAAAATCTATAAGGAAAGGAGCATCAAAAAGTAAAGGAGACTTACGAAGCTCCGAATTCAGTTTATGAATAGATTGACGCCAAATACCATCATGTGATTTGATATTACAAGTATGGGGGCACACATTATTAGGGTTAATTAAAACAAATTTTTACCATTACCTCCCCCTCCACGAAGTCCATTTTAGATGTCAAAAAAGTCCCAAATGTATTCCCAATTTGCTCGAGGGCATCCGGATCCATAAACTCAAAGGGAATTTTAGGTAAACCAAACCAAGCAGGTATAAGTTTCGAACCAGACCAAGCGGGAACAAAAAAAGGTTTCCAAGCCGAAATAGAAATTAAGTGCTTTCCAAACCAGCGATGCGAAGATCTCAATACTTCATCTCTAACAGAAGAAGAATCAAAGACAATAATAAAAGCATTTGCAGACAATAATTGAAAATAATGCATATCTGCCCATCTTTTTTGCAATTTATGGTAAAGTTTTAGCAAGCTTATCTGATCACCCAAAATTTCCCCAAAAATAGCATTAGTGTGTAAGCAATACGCTTTCTTGTCCACATAAGAACCCAAAAGATCAATGCAAGGAATCGGAGCCCAAACCTGTGATGATGAAACCCCGGCTGAATAGGATCAGAAGGAATCATACTGACCTTTTCCTTCTCCGAACTAGCTTCCTTGGGGTTTAAAGTTACCTTCCTCCCCACCTACTTTAAAGAAACATAAGTCCTATCCGCATTCTCCACATTCGCCGAACCAACCATCTGAGAAAATGTTCGCTTCTCACCCAGATCTTTAGCCCATTTCCCCTTAAAAAATTTCTTAAAATTTCCTTGCATCACCCCATTATTGAAACGTCCCTAAGTAATTCTCCTCCCATTATTATTTTGTCACCACTAAAAGTTGCGTCTATTCCGAAAGAAACCCTGAAAAATATCTTAAGACCGACCGAAACACATTATTATTCCCATTCCTTTTTACCTGCATCGCCTTGCCCTCCCATCTGCCATTGGTATACACCCATTGCAGAACATGTGGTGGATCTTCCCAAGCCACATCTACCCACAAGCCCACTTGCCTTCTGTCACCCATCGCATGCGAAAATTCAAATCAATAGGAAGGTTATTCCTACAATCCTACAATACTTTTGGATATTTATTATTTTGATTCAAAACACATTTTCTACAATTTGGTTGTAGTTGGATGTTATCTTCTAACCATTAAAATTCTAACTGACAATCAGGTTGCATCCACAGTTTTCCAAGTTTTTATGGTACTATTAAATTGTTTGTGACCTTGAAGCTTTTGAGAAGGTTATTATTTGTTACGAAGCTTTCTTTCAATGTAGTACTAATGGTGAAGCAAGTGTGGTTTTTTTCCAAATACATAGCTATCTAGAAGGTCCATCACTCTCTTTAAAATGGATATCTCTCAGTATATTTTACCTGGTTTTTTTAAAATATAAGTATGCTAGTATGATATTTCAATACGCATCAAATTCTATAATCATACTCAAACGTTGTTAACTATCAACGTTTTATAATATTTATTTGATAGTTATGATACTTATGATACTTAATACTTTCCAACAGTTTGCAAATTATGAACTTCTATATCGTATTTATGATACTTAATACCTTCCAACAGTTTGCAAATTATACAGAAAGACCCCAAGGGCGACCATGCTCTTCATCAGGGTCTTATGGCTCTTGTGTATAAATTGTTGAAAGGGAAATGCATTGATAAACCAATTAGAGGTAAAAATGCAAGGGATGAGGAAACAGAGAGTGAGGTTAGTGGTTTTAACTTCAACTTGGAAACTGAAGGCGAGTCAAAGGAGCTAAGCAAAAAGGGGAGGAACAAGAGAAAGAGGAAGAGGATAGTGGTGGATTCTGATATCTCAGAGTTTGAGGATGAGTCCTTCGAAGGTAAATTCATCAAAAGCAAGAAAGGTAAAGGTACTGGAAAGCAAACCCAGAGGAAGAAGAACATTAGCAAGGGACGTAACAAAGATATTAATCAAATTTTGATTGTTTCTGATGAGGAGGCAGAGGAGGATAAAAATGATAATGGGCAGGGTAAGGAAGGGGATGATATCCCGGTTGTGGTCAACAATGAGGATTTGAATACTCAAGGTTTGCAGAAAGAGGACCAAGAGGACAAAAGGGGTAAAACTGGTGATTGTGTTGGAGATAACGAGAGTATTAAGGGTTTTTGTGATACCGTCAGCATAATGGTGAAAGACATAGGTAGCCTGAAGAAGGATATGAATGTTGTCAAAAGAGCCACGATAGGCGACAAACCTCTGTCTGAAAATGTCAAAGAATTGGCGGTGGCAATTAATAATGTTGAAGCCATTGAAAACATGGTGAGTAAAATTATTGAAATTGAAAAGAAGGTTAAGGAGATGGAAGGAAATAAAGATGTGAAAGGGATGGAAATTGCTATGAATAATCTGGGCAACAGAGTTGACAGGATGGAACTTACAGTGAAGAAGATAGTTGAACAGAACTTCCAGTTTCTCAAAGCCTCGGTGGACAATATGAACATTTTGATTAACAGATTTGATAACATCAAAGATAAAGAGGGCGACAAGGATCAGCTGGATAAAAAAAGGTCATGAGAAGAGGACTAGAGCCAACACCAGGAATAAGGGCGACATCAAGGGTCGAGAGTTGGATGATTTAAAGACCTCTGTGAACAACATGAAGCAGATGGTGGTCCACGCTGAGGATATTATGAAAAATATCTAGCTGTCTCGGTCTCGGTCTCTGTCTTAGTCTTTGTGCTGTCCTTTTGCTTTCCTTTTGTTGTCTTTTTGTGGTTCTTTATGTTATGTGTATTGAGATCCCTTTTTGTTCGGATGGGATCAGTTTTTGTTGTTGTTGTGATCAGGCACTATTCTTTCAAGCTCTAATGCTCTCCTGATTTGTAAAAGGTTCGGGTTCCTTTCAAAAACCCATTTTTACTTAATCAAAACAGTTTGCAAATTATGAACTTTTATATATCGACTATATTTACTATCAAATGTTCATCAATAATTTACAAAATACTTCACATTGATATGAATTTAATTAATAACAATAAATGCCAATAAACTCTTAAAAATTGTGATTTCATATTATGCTCTCAATATGAATTTTGATATAACAAATTATAAAGTCTCTCTAAGATATAGAAAAAAATCCAATCTATGAGAAGGTATGCCTTGAGACATAAAAGTTGTGACTAATAAAAGATGAAAGGTGCAATCGAATATACGAACTGTTTTAAAAAGACATGTTATATTTTCATAGGTTCAAACCTTGAAAAAATGATCTTCAATAATTGGTGTATGCCAATGTATATCCTCTATATTTAAAATTTGTTTGGCCTATTCACATTGATACAAGACCACTGAATCTACCATCTCTTACTGATTCAATTAAGGTTGCTCATACCACGTCATCCATTGTGATGATGCCAACTAGGGATGTAGCTTAACTAGGTCATTTAACATTAACTATGGATCCTTTCGTATCATTACAATGCATATGGTTGTGTTGGAAGTTGGAAATCCTCTGGAAAACATGTACAAAGAAATGTGGTGTCCTCATACGAGGCAAATCAACTAGTTGACATAATGCGTCAAAGAAAATTTTTGATAGCAAACCGCACAAATTGTTTAACATAATGCCTCAAATAAATGTGATCACATTAAATGCAGATTTCATGCCAAACCTGTGATCTCAACTAGCACACTCCATCCCTGTGTCAAAGTGCACAATTTGGAACAGGGTATCGTCATCCTTCCAAGAACATAGGTTGAATGTGAACCACAAACAAGGCATGTGAACTGTTTGACAGAATACCTCAAAGAAATTGAAATGCCACAGTAACGGTATTGTTGTCATTAGTGAACAAAAAAATGAGTCAAAGTTCATGTGCCATCATTAAAATGCATATTGTCGTGTTGGAAGTTGGAAATGCTCTGGAAAACACGTACAAAGCAATTTGGTGTCCTCGTACAAGGCGCATCAACTAGGTGACATAATGAATCGAAAGAATTTTTTGATAGCAAACCACACAAATTGTTTGACATAATGCCTCAAATAAATGTGATCATATTGAATGCCATGAATGCAGATTTCATCCAAATCTGTGATCTCAGCTACCACTCTCCATCCCTATGTCAAAGTGCACAATTTTGAGCAGGGTAAGAACATAAGTTGACTGTGAACCACAAACAAGGCATGTGAACTGTTTGATAGAATACCTCAAAGAAATTGAAATACCATAGTGACGGTATGATTGTCCTTAGTGAACCAAAAAAAATGAAAGTTGTCACGAATCTTTTGATGCTTTATAGCGGGATATGCTTAATAAAATTGACATGATTTCCTTTTCCTTTGCTCTTAGGGTTAATACATTGTTAATGCTAGGCAAGTAATAGGAAATTGTGCAAACAGTATCATGATTGTGTCAAATGTTGGGGATCAGAAAGGTGGAGTCAGGTGCATTAAATTTTTCTTGCTTTATTAGTGGACCAATACACTTTCAACATTATTTGGCAACAAAAGTGTGCCTCTTAGTAGGTGTGAATGCCTATAGGCAAATCATCAGCAATATAAACCTATTTGTAGGAGATCCCAATATTTTTTTGGTTTACCGATATCAATCTAATCTTTGTGCTCAACAAAGACTAAGGTATGCAATAGATGTAATTATTAAACTTGATAGGCCAATCTTATGGCTTAAGTCTGTATGTTGCATCATGGCTATATACTTGCCATGCCAAGAAAGAATTTGCAAATTATAGCGTTTATAAGAGTAGAATTCTCCACAAATTGTCGCTACAAACTTTACACGTACATAGATGGGGTGTGGATGCAATAGAATGAGGGGGACCCCCGCTACACAATTACCCATACTCTATGGATTGGTAAAACAATCCATAGATTAAAAGAATTGAGTATTGATCTTTCCAAAAAAAAACATTATTGTCAATTATTTCTCTACTTGGTTATACCCTAAAATATACCAATTTATTGAGGAAGGAAAATTTATGTATGAGAAATGTTACACTCAATTATTATTCGTTTTTTTCATTTCATAATGAATATTTCAATATGTTCTAACACTTTATGGGCTTTCAGTTAATGTAGTTGGCATACATGTAAATAAGCTTATGTAGCATAGCCTCCAATTGACCCTTCTTTATATAATATTTGAGAACTCAAATAAGCAATAGATGTCAATGATATTTTATGGTTGTAATTAGAGCATAAAAAATATGTTGGAATGTGAAGTCAATTAGGACTTTGCTTCCATATGTGTCATACAAATTGTCTTCAATTAGGACTTTGCTCCTGAATGTGTCATACATGTAGTTGTGTGAGTCGTACTTACTATATTTAGTAAGTTGTCTCCAACTAGGACTCTGCAACTCGGTTGTGTTGACTTAGTAAATTATTAAGTGATTCATAGGAGAATTAAGTTGGACTCTATATGTGTCAACCTTCTAGACGATTGAGAGCCACATATAGGCTTAGTCAATAATATGACTATAGTTGTGGCATTAGAAGGGTTAGAGGTGGCCAATTTTAGAACTTAATTATAGCATTAAGTTTCTCAAATTTGTATATATATAGAGTAGATTTCCCTCTTTTGAAAACAAGGTGAGAACAGTTTTTGAGATTGTTGTAACTTTGTAATTCTTGAGAATCAATACGAAAGACAAAATTTGCCCTTTTTACTAGTATATTTTTACCAGCTTTTTCCACATAAATATGTGTGTTATATGCTATTGTTCTTCTTTGCAAATTTTCTACACTTGTTATTTTTCTCACAATTGGTATCAGAGCTTAGGTTATTTGTGTAGAAGTTGTTTGTTTTTAGAAGTGAGCAATGGCTGGAAATAGTGTTACCAGATTTGAGGTACATAAGTTTGATGGTTCGAATTTTGCTCTATGGAAGCTTAAGATTCAAGCTTTGTTGGTGAAGGATGGATGTGACAGAGCTCTTAAAGGAGTATCATCAAAACCTTCAAATATGCGCACGGGAGATTCGAATACCATGGATAGCGTGGCTAGAGCAACAATCCAGTTATCTCTAGCAGATTCAATTATGTTCAATGTTGCAGAGGGGAAATCTGCTCATGACTTGTGGAATAAGCTTGCAAAGTTGTATGAGACGAAGTCATTAGCAAACAAAATTATTCTAAGGAGACAGTTGTATAATTTAAGGATGTGTGACAATTCATCTGTCACAGATCATCTGACCGATTTCAACACACTGATAAGCAAATTGGCTTCAGTGGGTGTGAAAAACGATGAAGAAGATAAGGCAACAATATTACTTTGCTCCTTGCCAGATAGTTGGGATCAGTTGGTTATGGCTCTCAGTAATTTTGCACCGAGTGGGAAGCTGGTCTTTGAGAATGTGGTGGCTGCTTTAATCTCTGAAGAAGCGGACAAACTCAAGAAAGAGTAAATACTGAGCGTGGACAAACCAGGTCCAAATCAAAGGGGCGAAAAAGGGTAAAATGTTGGAACTGTGGCAAAAATGGACATGTCAAGAAGGATTGCAAGCTACCAAAAGAAACCAAGGAGAATCCTAGTACACTTGCATCTGAGGAAAACACTATTGAAGTTTAGACACCATTGGAAGATGGAGAGGTATTAACTGCTAATTTGAGAAGTTCTTTACTTCATGTTTGGATTCTTGATTCTGGTGCTTCCTTTCATATGACACCACACAGAGACTGGTTTACTTCTTATCAGTCTTGTGATGGTGGTATGGTCTACATGGGAAATGACAACTCGCGTGAAGTTGTTGGTGAAGGAGAGGTAAGAATCAAGATGTTTGACGGAGTAGTTATAACTATTCAGCATGTTAGGCATGTACCTAGTTTAAAGAAAAATTTACCTTCACTTGGGGTGTTTGATGAACAAGGTTATAGATTCAGTGGTGAAAATAGTTGTCTCAAGGTAACAAAGGGAGTTTTGGTTGTGCTAAAGGGAGAGGAGGTTGGCAATCTCTATAGGTTAGTTGGACAAACTAACATTGGAGAGGTTGTTGTGGTATCTGATGTAGAGATGGACTCATTATCAACTTGGCATCAAAAGCTAGGCCATATGAGTGAACGAGGTCTCAAGGTACTGCTAGATAGAAATCTTCTCTCAGGTGCAAGATCTAAAGATTTAAGTTTTTGTGAACATTGTTTGTTTGGAAACATAATAGACGTGAGTTTTCCTAGAAGTACTACCAGAAGCAAAGATGTATTAAATCTAATTCATTCAGATACTTGGGAAGCTCCTGTAACATCTATTGGAGGTTCATCATATTTTGTTTCATTTATAGATGATTATTCCCATAAGGTATGGATTTATCTTCTCAAGAAGAAATCTGAAGTGTTTTCTTGTTTTAAGAGGTTTAGAGCTTTGGTAGAGAATCAAAAAGGCCAGACAATAAAATGTCTTAGAACTGATAACGAAGGTGAATTTTGTTTAGTAGAATTTAATCAATTTTGCAGTGAGCATGGAATTGCAAGGTAGTTGACGGATGCTAGGACACCACAACAAAATGGTGTTGTTGAACGCATAAACTGTACAATCATGGAGCGAGCTAGATGCAAGTTGAGTACTACTGGTTTGGAGCAAAAATTTTGGGGTGAGGCTATAAATACAGCTTGTTTCTCGATCAATAGATCTCCCACTACTACTCTTGATAATAGAATTCCAGAAGAAATATGGAAAGGTAAATCAGTTGATTACTCATTCCTCTGTATTTTTGGTTACAATGCTTATGTACATATTCCTAAAGAGAATAGAAATAAGTTGGACAAGAAGTCCACAAAATGTATTTTTCTTGGCTATGTAGAAGGTACAAAGGGGTACAAATTGTGGGATACTGCTGCCCACAAGATTATTGTTAGTCGAGATGTGTATTTTAATGAAAATTCAATGCAAAGAGGTAAAGAACGGCAAGGTATGGGAGTTGTTCCACTAGAGGTTGAAAAACGTGATGATCATCTATATGTGTTTGATGAAGAACAACTAGATGCAGAACAACTAGATGAAGATCAACCAGAAGAACAACAGCCAGTTGAGCCACAGGGTGAATCATCACCTGTTTTAAGAAGATCTACTAGAGTAATCAAACCACCTGTAAGGTATTCTCTTACTTGTAATTCTGCTTATGCATTACTTACTAATGTTGATGAATCTAGTTCATATCAGGAGGCTTGTGAAGCTGAATGTGCAAGCAAATGGAGAGTTTCTATGGAAGAGGAGATGGAAGCTCTACATAAGAACAAAACATGGGAGCTTGTGTCATTGCCTAAGGGGAGAAGAGCTATTGGGAACAAGTGGGTCTTCAAGTTGAAGAGAGATTTAAATGATAATTTGGAGAGATCTGAAGCTCGGTTGGTGGCCAAGGGGTATGCACAGAAATCTGGTATTGATTTTGATGAAATTTTTTCACCTGTTGTACGGTTAAGTAATGTTAGAGTTGTTTTAGCTCTTGTTGCTAGTCTTGATTTGGAGTTAGTACAGTTAGATGTAAAAACATCCTTCCTGCATGGTGATCTCTCTAAGGAGATTTATATGCAACAACCATAAGTTTTTGAGGAAAGAGGCAATGAGAATCTTGTTTGTAGGCTAAGAAATCGTTGTATGGTTTGAAACAGGCGCCAAGGTGTTGGTACAAGTGGTTTGATTCGTTCATGTTGAGTTTGGGTTTTAGTAGATGTGAGGCTGATCATTGTGCCTATTTTCAAAGGTATGATGATGGTAGTTTTATTATTCTACTACTGTATGTTGACGATATGTTGGTAGCAGGCCCCAACATGTATAAAATCATCCATTTGAAAACTCATCTTGCTAGGGAGTTTGAGATTAAGGACTTAGGCAGTGCAAATCGGATTCTTGGAATGAGGATACATAGAGACAGAAACAACAGGAAATTATGGTTGTCACAAAAAACATATGGGGAGAAGGTTCTGCAACGCTTCAATATGCAGAAAGCACAACCAGTTAGCACTCCATTTCATGTTCATATTAAATTCTCTTATGAACAGTGCCCTAGCACAGAAGAAGAGAAGACACAGATGTCTCACATACCGTACTCATCAATAGTAGGAAGTCTTATGTTCGCCATGGTGTGCACCAAACCAAACATTGCACAAGAAGTGGGAGTTGTCAGTAGGTACATGGTGAATCCTAGTACTGATCATTGGACAAATATGAAGTGTATTCTCAGATATTTGAGAGGCACTTCATATGCTGCTATCTGTTACAGTGGGAAAAGTCTTCAAGTTAATGGGTATGTGGATGCATATTTTGGTGGAGACAGAGATAAGATAAAGTCTACAACGGGTTATGTTTTCTTTTTAGCTGGAGGTGTTGTTAGTTGGGTGTCAAAGTTGCAGGCAGTGGTGGCATTGTCAACTACTGAGGCAGAATATATGGCAGCAACACAGGCTAGCAAGGAGGCGATTTGGCTTCATAGACTTTTGGGTGAATTGCAAGTGAAGCAAGATAACATGGTACTGCATTGTGATAATCAATGTGCTTTACACTTAGCACGAAACTCAGTTTACCATTCCAAAACAAAGCATACTAATATTCAATATCACTTTGTTCGTGAAGTGGTGGAAGGAGGATAGATCTCTTTAGCCAAGATTCACACTGATGTAAACCCTGCAGATATTCTAACGAAACCTATTAGTAGAGAGAAGTTCATTTGGTGAAGAACTTCTCTTGGTCTGCAGATTATGTGATGATAGGTAGCATTGGCAATGGTCTTTCAGTGGAGGAATTATTCAGAGTTTGAAACTTGACTTCAAGTGGGAGAATGTTGGAATGTGAAGTCAATTAGGAAATTTGCTTCCATATGTGTCATAAAAGTTGTCTTCAATTAGGACTTTGCTCCTGTATGTGTCATACATGTAGTTGTGTGAGTCATACTTACTATATTTAGTAAGTTGTCTCCAACTAGGACTATGCAACTCGGTTGTGTTGACTTAGTAAATTATTAAGTGATTCATAGGAGAATTAAGTTGGACTCTATATGTGTCAACCTTGTAGATGATTGAGAGCCACATATAGGCTTAGTCAATAATATGACTATAGTGGTGGCATTAGAAGGGTTAGAGGTGGCAAATATTAGAAATTAATTATAGCATTAATTTTCTCAAATTTGTATATATATAGAGTAGATTTCTCTCTTTTGGAAACAAGGTGAGAACAGTTTTTGAAATTGTTATAACTGTAATTCTTGAAAATCAATACGAAAGACAAAATTTGCTCATGGTTTTTTATTAGTATATTTTTACCAGGTTTTTCCACGTAAATATGTGTGTTATGTGCTATTGTTCTTCTTTGCAAATTTTCTGCACTTGTTATTTTTCTCACAAAATATGGCAATAATATTACTAGTGAAGAATATTAAACTATAAGCTATGAGATGGATACGGTTAGAGTGAAATCTAATAGAAAATCAAAATTTTCAATTAGGAGGATAATATTATAAAGGAGAAACGTTTTATCTTAGATTTTTCCCAAAAGAAGAGATATCTTAATGAGTAAGATCGCATATATGCTATTTGGAGCAATTGAAGAGGTATGACATGATATAAGCCCATTTTTTAATAATATTTTTTTTGAACATTCTAGAGAGAAGAAAAGAGTGTTTTGTACCTTATTGAAGGAGTGAATGAGAAATATACATTTGAACCAAAAACTTAGAAGTAACTTAATGAAATTGCTTGGCATCCATTACTAATCATAAAAAGAAAACCCAACAAATATTTTATAGTTGGCCTATTTCTAAACAAATTGAAAATTTGGAAAAAGAGTGTACAATGGTTTTATATTCATGCCAACCCCAATAATGGACCCCAAATGTTTAGGATAATGCCTACAAAATTTTCACACAAATTGGATCAATTTTTTTTTCCATTTATGATTAATATTATGGTTGATTCTATCCTTGGCATGTCATGGACATTTAGCAAGTCCTCAATTATCTAAATCCACAATAGGAGCCTAACAAATTCTATTCCTATGAAACAAATCAACTTCAATGTGTTCCTTATTAAGATGTTTTACGAATTCTTCCATTTATATTGAGCCATTATCATCCCTATAATTTCATCTTAGTGGTTTTTTTTTGGTAGAAATGTTCCTCACAAATGGGACATTGAGTGAAATGTGTATAGTACCATTTATTTTGTATGATTCAAGTTCTCTTTCCTTCTCCCACTTAACACGTATTTCATCTATCTACACAATGAAAAAGTAGTTGATGAATGACAAAAGAAGACCATTCATTTGTTTCATGAACATCCTCACCACTAAAAAGGATTCAAGTAGTTGTAAAATATTTATTTACAAATATTGACACATTTTATATTAGTATGAACTTCACATAGCCTCTAAATTTCTTGGGTATAATGCACCTACTTATTGGTGGTTGTAATTGTTGAAATATATAGCTGTGATAGAGATCGTGTTGTATGGTTCTACTGTGTAACTATGACTGAAAGGTTCCAGTTTCCCTTTGTTTGTGTTTCACCAAGTGTCATCTGGACTTTTGTGGCTTGGCAGTTATTATTCTTCATCTCACTGTTCTTCATTATTATGCATCGCTTCTATTTTATTTATCGATGGCTTTCAATAATTGTTTGAAATTGCATCCATCGTGTTTACTGATGTTGTGTTGGTTATCAATTGGACTTTGTCTTGCTTTGTTGGTTGTTGGTGGAGTGCCTAGGTGGTTGTCGGTGGTATAACCAATCCATTGCATATGTGACTCTTTCTATCCCTGTGTGGAGTCTTATTGCCCAGATATTCAATGTGTTATATATATATATATATATATATTGTGTTGTCTACCTTTGTTCAATGTTCTTCCACTAGCAGATTATTTATTGAGTGCAGGTTAATATTTGTCTTCAAAGAAGTCTATAGCAGACATATACGATTTCTTCAGAGCTGTGATTTATTATTATTTTGTACTTATTTCTGAAATATAAATAAAGAATATATTTTTGTGGGCTGAGTTTTTCACCCTCAAGTGGAGGGTTTTCCAAGGATAAGTCTCTTGTGTTCTTGTTATTCTTAAGATTTTGTGTTTTCTGCTCTATTATGGTTCTAAATTTAACATGGTATCAGAGCGGGTCTAGAAGATCGATCCAAAACCAAATTTTTAAGTTCTTCATTTCTTTCGGTTGTTTGCTTAAGTCATTCATAATGGTGAACGGATTGAAAGTAGAAGATAGGCTAGATGGGTCATCAAATTTCTCTTCTTGGAAATTTAGAATTCCGATTACTCTAGAAGAGAACGATCTCCTTGATTATGTTTCAAAAGATGTTGCAGAACCTTCTGTTGATGCAGAGAAAGTTCAATGGAGAAACAATAGGACTATGGCTAAGAAAATTTTGATTGATTTTGTTAAGGATCATCTAGTTCCTATTATTTCGAAGTTGGTTCCTATTTTTTTGAAGTTGGGTTCAACCATGGAAATGTTTCTAACTCTGAAGGACCTATATGAATTCAAAAACACCAATAGAGCTCTAGCCCTGAGACGTCAACTACTGCATGTTAAAATGGATAAAGAAGAATCAATTGTTTCATACTTCATGAAAATTACAGTTAAAGGATTGGCTCAATGCAATTGGTGAATCTTTTGCTGATAAAGACTTGGTGATGTTAGCCATGAATGGACTTCCCAACTCTTGGGAATCTTTCATTCAAGGTATTAGTGGAAGAAATGATCTACCCAAGTTTGATCGGTTGAGAGCTAATTGTATTCAAGAGGAATGCAGATTGGAGGCGAGAGGTATTGGGCGTAATCATCATGATATGGAAAATCAAGTCCTTGTTACTCATTCTTCTATGGAAAAGGCAAAAGAAGAAAGAGGGATAGAGACAGAGAATCAGATCCTGTTTCAGAACCGAAAAAGAAGGACTTATCCCACATTCAATGTTATAGGTGTGACAAATATGGTCACATTGCTCAAGATTGCAGATTTAGGTCTTCTCATCTAGCTTCTTCTGTTGAAATCAACATAGGGACACCTTAGGAGGATCCAAGGTCTAATGTAAATTCAGAAGGTTTCTTATTTTAAAATGAGAATATGACATTTCAGCTTCAGAGGGAGCTTGACATTCCAACTTCAGAGGGAGTCTGACATTTCAGGAGCGTCATTGTCTTGAAGCTTTTGTTAATGAGTTCTTCTCTGCGAGGGAAGTTCAAGGTGAAATCCCTTGGTTAATGAGTTCTTCTCTGCAAGAGAAGTTCAAGGTGAAATCCCATGGTTAATGAGTTCTTCTCTGCGAGAGAAGTTCGAGGTGAAATCCCTTGGTTAATGAGTTCTTCTCTGCGAGAGAAGTTTGAGGTGAAATCCCTTGTTCAACCCTCTGGGAGTAGCTATGGTGGAATTCATTTGTATGACTTTATGATTTTTATTTTTGTTTTCATTCACCCTTTAGGAGTAGCTATGGTGAATATTGTTATGATGAGATTAAAAATTTATTGAATAAAATATGTGATGAGACTATGTTAACTTTCTTTGATTGCAGTTGTATGTATCTGACATGAGATGACAAATTGAAGATCTCTCTCTTAATAAGAGGGAGTGTTGAAATATATAGTTGCGATAGAGATTGTTTTGTATGGTTATGTTGTGTAACTGTGACTGAAAGGTTCCAGTTTCCCTTTGTTCGTGCTTCACCAAGTGTCATCTCGACTTTCGTGGCTTGGCAGTTATTATTCTTCATCTCACCGTTATTCATTATTACGCATCACTCCTATTTTATTTATCGATGGCTTTCAATAATTATTCGGAATTCCATCCATCGTGTTTACTAATGTTGCGTTGGCTATTGATTGGACTTTGTCTTGCTTTGTTGGTTTTGATATGTGCTTTCTAAGATTCCAATCTATAGCATACTTTCTCTTGAATAGAATCGAAGATAACATTTATGATGGAATACTTTCATTGAGGTGCCCATGATCTTCAATGTGATTTTATCTCTTTAAAACAATGCAATTCTTTGGTAAGAGTAAAATAAGTCTAGTTATCATATAGTAAGGTGGTACTTTTACAAGTATCCATCTGAAACTATTCCGTAAGTCTTCAAAGCCACATAATCTATTAGGTGCTACTTTTGTATTTTGGACTTTGATTTAAAAACGGTAGAAGATAGCTTCTTCTTTTTCTTTTTCTTTTTCTTTTTAAGTAGTACACCTTCCATGTAAGAGCACATGCACCAATTATTTTGAAGACATTGTGTATGGTAGATGTCATATAAATGGAATCACTAACATAATTAATAACACAATAATCAAATAAAATTGATTCTTGGTGTAGAAAAAAAATAGTTTTAATATGCATTTGTCAATTGCCAATAAGCATACAATGTTCCTCATAGATCTAGAATATAGTCAATTTAATTATAAATAATTTGATGATCATTAGTGAAGAGATTGCATGAGATTTTAATGAGCATAAGTATGACTAATTTGTAATGTTTCTTTAAAAAATAGTCATGCAAATAAATATATACTAGTTGTCAATGAAAAATAAGCAATGGGTTAGCTATCATTTCTAGGCTTGCTCTGTGGAAAATTTAGTAGGGTTACTATTAATTTAGAACCAGAATATAGTAGAAAACACAAAATCTTAAGAATAACAAGAACACAAGAGACTTATCATGTGAAAATTCTCCACTCGAGGGTGAAAAATGCAACCCACACAAATATATTCTTTATTTATATTTCATAAATAAGTACAAAATAATAATAAATCACAGTTCTGAAGAAATCGTATATGTCTGCTATAGACTTCTTTGAAGACAAATATTAACCTGCACTCAATAAATAGTTTGCTAGTGGAAGAGCATTGTACAAAGGTAGACAACACAATATATATAACATATCGAATATCTGGGCAATAAGACTCCACGCAAGGATATAAAGAGTCGCATATGAAACGGATCGATTATACCACCGACAACCACCTAGGCACTCCACCAACAACCTATCAAATGATTGACTTTAAGGTGATGTAATTTAGGGGAAGTATACATGATGACTAGTCTTCACTACATACATATGGTCGGTATAGACTGTAATCCACTCAACCCGGTCAGAGCGCCTAACAGGATAACTGAATGTCCTAAGTGGAGACTCTTCTAATTATCAACCAAGGACATAATGTTGGCATTGTGTTGTCATTGACGTCAACTGGTATAGAAGGATGCAACCGGTATGATAGATTGTTGGTACTGTTATGATTGATGTCAACCGGTATAGTACGATAATCAGTATAGGAGAAGAGTTGATGTGTTGTCATTAGTGACCATCAGCATGTCGAACAGTGTGAACCGATATGTACCAGTATGCTAGAGGTGTCGTAAAGTGACCAGTGAGCAAAACGTTATTGTCATAGTGATGCATACAACTGGAATGAAGAGACTACATGATGGGTTGTTGATTGTGATGAAGAGGCAGAATGTTACTTGAATCGCATCAACATCGGAGGTGAAGTATGAGCAGGCCACCGGATTGCTAGTGTAAGGTCAACTAGCAAGACTCCCACCGGATGAAGATGCTATCACAGGCTAGGTGATAGGTTGACAGAGGGTGTTCCCTCTATGAAGTCACACTTGTACCAGCAGAATGATTCCCAGAGACAGGCAGGTGAGTGAATGCAGGGACCGGATGAGAAAGTGGAAGATGATGAAGTCCCAGAGCATAAGATCAAAGATACACACTAGATCAGCATGTGAGCACAAGGTGTGCTACCAAGACAGAGAAGGAGAGTTGAATTGATGCGTTTGCCATCTTGGCAAACCGGTAGAGAAGAGACCCAGTCAAGAGATGATGAGGTTTGCAGTTGCAATTATGAAGTTACCATTATGCAGATGATGTGTTGTGTTGCCATAGATGCAGAGCGTTGGAGGATGATGACATGGAGTCATCTAGGTGATCACCGATATGCAGCAGAGTGAACAGAATGAGCAGAAGTGAAAGACCTTCATTGATGAAGGTTCACATGATGGGTTACTCCTGATGGTTGTTGAGGTCTGGCATGTTTGATGATAAGGCAAACATGATATACCAGCAGGATCCAGAAGGCATTGGCAGGAAGTTTAACCGGCAAGGTGATTTGTGCTGGTAGGGTAAGTGAACCGGTATGTGTGTATCGGTTATGTGTGTGCTTAGTGATTAAGTTTGAACCAACATAAACAGTGTGCTAAGGTGGATGTCGACAATGATGCCACACGGAGCTAAGGTGGCGAACATGCAGAGGTCGGTAATGTCTGGTGCCAAAAAGGTAGCTGTGGTTGGTCGACAATAAATGTTGACTGAGATAATCACCGGGGAGTTGTAGGGTTTGCAGCTCGATGAAGGATGAACGACAGAGGAAGGTCAGAGATTTGTTGGCGTCGTGTCCAAGGCATGAAATCAGTTTGCAGGATGGCCTCGAGATGGAAACAGCTGGATCATAAATGTGTCAACTGTTTTCGACGCTGAAGAACAGGGTTAGATTTTCTATTTTTAGCAAATATGCATTGGATGATGGAAAACACGTACAGATGCATTCCTCCAATGTAGGTGATCAGTCCAAGGCAGATTGGATCGGATCTGATGAAGACTTGATCAGTGGAAGAAACCCTAACTGCCTGAAATTTGAATTGGCTTTTGGCGGGAAGACCAGGCTATAAATATGCAAGCCAAAGATTGTTGAGTGTTGTTGAAGGAGAGAGTATTGTCGTTGGATGAGAAAAGTAGCTACAAGTAAGATAAATCAGTGAAGTGCTCATCAAGGAGAGATAGAAGAGACTGAGTGTGAGGGAGAACCAGGTTGAAGTATTCAACCAGCAACAGAGGTACAGAACCGGTAGTGTCCATACCGGAAGAGAAGAAGTGAAGGTAACTGCAGAGAAGGCAGACATAGAACCGGCAGAGTGTAGTACCAGTGGAGAGAAATAGAGCATCGAAGAGAAGAAGCAACCAAAAGAGAGAACCGGCAGAGTGAGAACCGGCAGTGAATTGGAAAAGAGATCCAGCAGAGAGATTTGCATAAGTGTTACAAAATTCATTTGTAACAAGGCTATTAACTTGTAAATGATTATGTTCCGTATTCACTAAGTTGGAGCTCGGTGCAGGGGTTGTAGCTCCTTGAGTTGGTGCCCTAAAATTAGGGGTTGTAGCTCCTTGGGTTGGTGCTCCTTGGGTTGGTGCCCTAAAATCAAGGTTTGGTGCTCTTTGGGTTGGTGCCCTAAACATTGTAATCAGAGATTCATTGTGAGGCTGGATTGGAGCAGTAGACTCCAGTAGCATTTCTCACCGAGGTTTTTCCCATCTTGGGTTTTCCTCATATATGTCGGTATTATGGGATGTCCCTTTATGTGTGAATGCATTTGTGATTAGTATCCCCACTAACTGGTAAGTCTGCATGGAGTTAGATCTGATAACTGGTATGCTCACATAGAATAGATAAAGGGAAAAGTTTGAGAACCACTTATTCACTCCCCTCTCAGTGGTGCATTGTGTCTAACAATTGGTATCAGAGCATAGGTTCACAGTCAGACGAGCTTTCTCCAACTTGGGTAGATTATGGCTTAAGGACACAATGGCTTGTTTAGTATCAATCCCTGCTCCAGTTTTTTATGGTTCAAACTATTCCATTTGGAGTTGTAGAATGGAAGTCTACTTTTCCTCTCTAGGGTTTGATGTATGGATGTCATTAGCTAATGGTCTCACTAGGAATGTTTGTCCTGCCATCGGCTCTAAAGAATAAAGAAGATGCAAGTACAATGAAGAAGCCATGAAGGCTATATTCAGTGGGCTCACTGGTGATGTCTCCCTTCATGTGGATAAGTGCAGATCACCAAAAAGTCTATGGGATAGACTAAAAAAACTCTATGGAAATGAGCCTGTCACTCCTAGATTAGTTTGTGAGAGTGAGAAGGAAAATGTAGCTGACATGTGCAAATTACAAATGCAGATCAGAGTGTTGTAGCAACAATGATGATGAGGAGACTCATCTCTTCATGGCCCATGAGACAGATATTGAGAATCACACATCAAAAGGGGTTAATGCAGATAGATCCCACATGTATGATGTGTTTGGCAGTGATAATGAAGAAGATGAAGAAGAAGGAGACAAGGTAGATAGATCTAGCCGACAAGATCTATTTGGAAGTGATGATGAAGAAGAAGAAGATGATGATGTTGAAGTTGATCTTGAAGGTGAACTAGTAAGTGCACTAGAAGAGCTGCAAAATGTTAGAAATAAATTTAAAGACTACAAAATATCAGTTTATGAGGATTGCAGCCAGTTGAGAACCTGCCTTGAAGAATCAAACCAAAAGGTTAGTTTATTGACCACTCAATTAGAAGAGGCAAAGAGATTGACTGATGATTTGAAATCAGTCTTGGAATCCAAGAAAAGTGAAATGGAGATTCTGAGGAAAGAATACAAGATGTTCAAGAATGCTGCTATTGTGGAACAGAACCGGTTGGGCAATAGTCTTCAACAATCAGAGTTAGCCCTTACTAATCTGAAAGCACAAGTGGTTGATGCTAAGAATGTGAATGTGGAATCGAAATCAGATCTGGATACCAATAGGTGTAGGTGCAAAGTGTTAGAGCAAGAGGTGGAGACTAAAGAAAAGAAGTGTCATACTCTTAAGGATGAAGTTGCAAATCTCACATTAGAGCTTGATAAGTGTCGAGGTGAGCTTAAACTGAGAAAGAAATATCATGGTGGCACTGAAGCCTTGGATAGAATGTTAAGCCAACAGAAACACTCCAAGGATGTCGGTGGATTAAGATGTGGTACTAGTGAATGCTCCACAAGCAAGAAGATACCCCAAAAGGATATTGAGTTTATCTCCTCAGATGGAAGTGGCAAGGGACAAACCTTAACAGTCAGATATGCTCCGAGAAAAAAGGTTGATCTAACTGTAACCGGTGAGGACACAAGGCTAAGGTTGAAGAATGGTGTTGCATAAAGAAACAATGCAGATCTAAAAGGAAAAGGGAAGCTAGGAGAAGATAGCTTCACCGAAAGCAAGATCATGAGAAGATAGCCTAGAAGACCTCCTTCCAGTAGAAGACAAAGAAATGTTGAAGCCCATCAGTCAAATCAAGTGTGGAAGGAGAAGGGAGTTGATGGTTGAACTGCTTAGAATGGACAACCTAGAAATCACCCCCGGAGAAGCAAAAATGGAGATGCCAAATCAGTAAGATCACCTCGTGCATGGGAAAATAAACCTATAAGTAATAAGACTTCATTCTCCATCTATTGTTTTGCATGTAAAGGATATGGCCATAGGGCAGAAGAATGTAAAATGAGGTCTAGGAATAGCCAGAGTGTTTTTCTTGGGAATAGTAAATCAGATGGTTATAGATTTCATGCATATGAGCAGAATGTTTCACTTTCACAGAGTAGAAACATGCATGTTCCCTTTCCCGGTTATGCTAACAAGAATCCATGTGTTGCTCCTAAAAATGTAAATATAGTATGTTATAACGGCAATGGATTTGGCCATAGAAGTTTTAAATGTGGGAAGAAGAACTTGCAGTACTATGGCAACCAGTGGAACCGTCCTAATCAACTCAGGGGTGGCTATAGGACACGGGAGAGACAAAGACTTACATGGAACGAGAAGAAAAGTGTTCTTGCACATGCAAGGAATCCATGGAGACCAACAATCGGGTACAATGGCATGAACAGAAAAAGAAAAACAAACCGATATGTTAGAAGGTTCCCCAATCATGAAATTAGCATGGATGTTGTATGCTACTATAGCACTATCTACAGAGAGAGAACCAATGAGCAGAAGAAGGTCAACACTACTCCAAAGACTGCAGATGTGGAAAGGAAAGAAATCAAGTATACATGGAGGAAGAAGTCGGAAGATAAGAGCTTGGACCGACATTGTGCATTCAATGCACAAGTGATATCTCCTATGGCTTAAAGGAGATGCGGGACTCAGGGGGAGTTACATATTGACCAGATCATTCACCCCTTAGTTGAAAGGGACAAAGGAGATGAACAATCTATTGTTGGTAAGAGGAAGAAAATGAGATGGCAGTGTGTGTGTGTGTGTAGTTACCTCCTTGACTACACATGGAATATGGTTTACTGCTATAGGTGAAATGAATGGTAGCAGAGGTAATTGGGACCAGGAGATAGAGGTTAAGAGGAAAGTGTCCTGGTAGAGATAAGAGGAGGTATAGGACATCAATATGTGCAGCATGTTACCGGAACGGAAGCTGATCAGTGTTGCAGATTATGTAAGTCAATGAGTTGAGGGATACTTGCAGTAACTCCGGTAGCCTGGATGGATGAGGTTATGTCTCAGGTGATATTGGAAAGGACCTGAATGACATGTGTTGGTCTGGTAGCTGATCTCAAGTGCATACATCTTTATGGGTCAAATGGTTGGATATGTGACCTGCAGTTGGCATTGTGGTCATGATGGTGGATGTCACACGTATAGATGGGAGTCTCAGTTTAGGACCTGACTGAATAGCTGAAGTTCAGAGGTTTGTATTTCAGGAGGAGTCCAGGGCCATATTTTCTGATTAATTTCAGACATGCTGAACTCAGTAGCAGATCTGGCAGATGTTTGAAAACACGTGTTATATTTATTTTTGTATGTCTATATTCAATTTGTCTATCTATCAAAGTCACCATCTGTTGTCCCGGTGAAGAAAATAATAGGAAGAAGATGTGCTTGTCACCGGATGAAAGGAAAAAGAATTTGGTTAACCGATAGATCTACCTGCACAAAAGAGATATGTGATTTTAATAGTACAATCACATTTAATTCTTACCAACTTTAGCATCAACAATTGGTAGTGTCTGAGCCCCTGATGGTCAATGTAGGAGAAATAGGCTGAAGTCCTGTTGCATGATTGGTGTCAGGGTAATCTCCATAGAGGAAGAACATACCATTGATTGTTGCATTTATAAGAACAATCATTCTTATCAACAATCGATACCAGACTGGTATGTGAAGTTGTGTTATGTTGGTATCTAAGTCTTCCATCTCCTATGTTGCTTACTAAGATGGTGTCCAGAACAAGGAGAGAAAGAGCCTGCAGTGTGATCCTTTGCCATTGTTGTCAAAGGGGGAGAAAGATACAGTATACCAGATACTACTTGTGTTGACATCAATGCCAAAGGGGGAGATTGTTGGCATTGTGTTGTAATTGATGTTAACTGGTATAGAAGGATGCAACCAATATGATAGATTCATGGTACTGCTATCATTGATGTCAACCGGTATGATAGATTGTTGGTACTACTATCATTGATGTCAACCGGTATAGCAGGATAACTGGTATAGGAGAAGAGTTGATGTGTTGTCACTAGTGACCATCATCATGCAGAAGAGTGTAAACCGATATGTACCGGTATGCTAAAGGTGCAGTGAAGTGACCAGTGAGCAAAAGGTTGTTGTCATAGTGATGCATACAACCGGAATGAAGAGACTGCATGATGGGTTGTTGATTGTGATGAAGAGGCAGAATGTTACTTGAATCATATCAACATCGGAGGTGAAGTATGAGCAGGCCACCGGATTGCTAGTGTAAGGTCAACTAGTAGGACTCCCACCGGATGAAGATGCTATCACAAGCTAGGTGATAGGTTGACAGAGGGTGATGCCTCTCTGAAGTCACACTTGTACCGGAAGAATGATTCCTTGAGACAGGCGGGTGAGTGAATGCAAAGAACGGATGAGCAAGTGGAAGATGATGAAGTCCCAGAGCATAAGATCAGAGATACACACTGGATCAGCATATGAGGACAACGTGTGCTACCGAGATAGAGAAGGAGACTTGAATTGATGAGTTTTCCATCTTGGCAAACAGGCAGAGAAGAGACCCAGTCAGGAGATGATGAGGTTTGCAGTTGCAATTATGAAGTTACCATTATGCAGATGATGTGTTGTGTTGCCATAGATGCAGAGCGTTGGAGGATGATGACATGGAGTCATCTAGGTGATCACTGGTATGCAGCACAGTGAATAGAATGAGCAGACGTGAAAGACCTTCATTGATGAATGTACACATGATGGGTTACTCCTGATGGTTGCCGAGGTCCGGCATGTTTGATGATCAGGCAAACATGATATACCGGCAAGATCCAGAAGACATTGGCAGGAAGTTTAACCGGCAAAGTGATTTGTGTCGGTAGGGTCAGTGAACCGGTATGTGTGTATCGGTTATGTGTGTGGTCGGTGACTAAGTCTGAACCAACATAAACAGTGTGCTAAGGTGGATGTCGACAATGATGCCACACGCAGCTGAGGTGGTGAACATGAAGAGGTCGGTAATGTTTGGTGCCAAAAAGATAGCTATGGTTGGTCGACATTAAATGTTGACTGCGACAATCATGGGGGAGTTGCAGGGTTTGCGGCTCGATGAAAGATGAACGACAGAGGAAGGTCAGAGGTTTGTTGGCGTCGTGTTCAAAGCACGAAATCAATTTGCAGGATGACCTCGAGATGGAAATAGATGGATCATAAATGCGTCAATTGTTTTTTACGTTGAAGAACAGGGTTAGATTTGCTATTTTTAGCAAATATGCATTGGATGATGGAAAACCCGTATAGATGCATTCCTCCAATGTAGGTGATCAATCCAAGGCAGATTGGATCGGATCTGATGAAGATTTGATCGGTGGAAGAAACCCTAACCGCCTAAAATTTGAATTGGCTTTTGGCGGGATGACCAGGCTATAAATATGCAAGCCAAAGATTGTTGAGTGTTGTTGAAGGAGAGAGTATTGTCGTTGGATGAGAAAAAGTAGCTGCAAGTAAGATAAATTAGTCAAGTGCTCATCAAGGAGAGATAGAAGAGACTGAGTGTGAGGGAGAACCAGGTTGAAGTATTCAACCGGCAACAAAGGTGTAGAACCGGTAGTGTCCATACCGGCAGAGAAGAAGTGAAGGTAACTGTAGAGAAGGCAGGCATAGAACCGACAGAGTGTAGTACAGGTGGAGAGTAGCAGAGCAGCGAAGAGAAGAGGCAACCAGAAGAGAGAACCAACAAAGTGAGAACTGACAATGAACTGGGCAAGAGATCCAGCAGAGAGATTTGGAGAAGTTTTACAAAATCCATTTGTAACAAGGCTATTAACTTGTAAATGATTGTGTTTTGTATTCACTAAGTTGGAGCTCGGTGCAGGGGTTGTAGCTCCTTGGGATGATACCCTAAAATCAGGGGTTGTAGCTCCTTGGGTTGGTGCCCTAAAATCAGGGGTTGGTGCTCTTTGGGTTGGTGCCCTAAACATTGTAATCAGAGTTTTTCATTGTGGAGCTGGATTGGAGTAGTAGACTCCAGCAGCATTTCTCACTAAGGTTTTTCCCATCTTAGGTTTTCCTCGTATATGTTGGTTTTATGGGATGTCTCTTTATGTGTGAATGCATTTGTGATTAGTATCCCCACTAACCGGTAAGTCTGCATTGAGTTAGATCTAATAACTGGTATGCTCACATAGAATAGATAAAGGGAAAAGTTTGAGAACCACTGATTCACCCCCCTCTCAGTGGTGCATTGTGTCTAATACATAACTCTAAAATGACATTAGCACTATATGTGCAGTTCAGGTTTCTCAAGACTATCATTGCATAAAATAAATATTTACAAGAAAGCATAACAATGCAGAAAACGGAAATTATATTATACAACGGTTATTGTTGTTGCCCTCTCAGTTGTTGCCCTTGATGTCAAAGACATAAAACTCAAATTAGTAATGTTCTTGGATAGGTATACTTGATTGGTATATTCATATATTCACAGTGACATATACTTGATTTGCATATACTTGACATGCTCTGTTTTTTATATATGCATACTTGATTGTTGTTCATGATTCATTCTTGATGCTGATATACTTTGTCATAGTTCATTTTGACAAGGAATTGATGATTACCTTTGATGCACATACCTTACATACGCATGACAGTGATAAATAGTGCCCAGTGTTGGCATTCACATGGTATACGGGTTGAGGAATGACACTATGGTATACAAGTTGAAGATATTGTTCATTTGGTATATTGGACATTGGTTATATACAGGATACATGATCACAGTTGGTGATATTAAATACAGTATGAACAGTGAACAGGTATACAAGATGGATGGTCTGATTTACATTACATGTCCATTATATTTCATCGGTCATATTCTTGGTGTCATGTCAAGAGGTTCATTAAGTATTCTTGTTTCTCTTAAGGTATTGACACCTTATACATCTTGTAAATAATAATAAATTGATATCTTATCAATATTTCATTGATAAGCTATCAAAGAATTATTCATACAAGATTGATGAGCTATCAATAACCTAGGTTACACAAGAATAATTACTTAACCAATGACTTACTTGCAAAAGATATGGCATTTTGATCTTGACATAAAAGGTGGAATTAGTTTTGTATAAACTTGTAATCATGATATTCACAAGACACTTTATGGCATGGTAATAATAAAGTTTTTTTGACTTTGAGCAAAAATCATAACACTCATGATAAGTATCAAAAGATACTTTTGCAATTGGGCATCATTTGCGTTGAAAGGCATTATTTGCTATTGGACATCTTTACATTGAAGGCATCATTAGGGCATCGAAGATGTTATTGTAAAAAGCGTTGTTTCAAAGGCTTTATTTTTTGTTTTTCTCTCAGTCTTCCAAACACTAATCGAGACTCACTAAGGGCACAGTTATTTCTAATGAAATTTGTAGAGGTTGTTCGAACAGTTATGGGGCATTGTGTTGTGGCGACTGCAAGGTGTTGTTTTCAGGTGACACGAATTGTTCTATGGTTGTCACTTTGCATTCATTAATCTACTTCTTTTGGGCAAAGTTAAGCAAATCAAGTTTAAAGGTTGTGTTTTTGTTAAGCGTTTCTTATGCACTTTTTACTTTAACAAAAAGATTGAGCTTGAATTTTCTTAAGAGCAGTAAATGATTTCTTTTGACAGTTACAAAAGCACATTTCCAAAACTCACGATAGTTTGTGAATACAGTTGGCTTTTTAGTTTTTCAATGGAGGGTTTTTTGTATTTGATATGTGACAAAATTAATGTTTTTTATTAGGGTAAAAATAGGTTTTGAAGGCACCTGAAACCCTATACAAACAAATTTTGAGAGAGTCTAGAACCCTCAACCAGAAAGTTGTCTAAATAAAAGGAACAAGAAAGCTACAGACAACCATGGGTAAAAAGGACACCCATAACAAAAAAACATGGGTTTTTTAAAAAATAGGCCCCCCCAACCTAAAACAAAGCTACAAAAAGAACAACCTGCAGCCAACCTAAAACCATCCCCTACAAACAAATTTTGAGAGGATCTAGAACCCTCAACCAGGTTTTAATATGTGACAAAGTTACTGTTTTTTATTAGCGTAAAAACAGGTTTTGAAGGGACCTGAAACCCTATACAAACAAATTTTGAGAGGATCTGGAACTCTCAACCAGAAAGTTTTCCGAATAAAAGAAACAAGAAAGCTCCAGACAACCATGGGTTTTTTTTAAAAAAGGCCCCCACAACCTAAAATAAAGCTGCAAAAAGAACAACCTGCAGCCAACCTAAAACCATCCCCTACCCAAGGACCATCAAAATTTACATTTATAATTGCTCTTATGGGATCGAAGAGTGATGTCAAAAGAAGGCTTAAAGAACTTGGCTTTCTTTCCCTTAACAAAAATCCATCCCTCTTCCACTTGTGTTGTCTTAACATGCCAATCCAGCACACCAAAATCTTGAGAATGAGTGTTAGCAGCCACAGTCTCAGCCTCACCAGAACCAGCGAACAACAAAGGCAAAACCTCAACATCACCAGTCTGCCTCAGCCCGACAGACACAGTCACACCAAAACCAGCAGGCGGCAAAACCCCAGCATCAACAGGCAACGAAACAAGCAAGGCCATATTAAAAGAGTCGGCAGATTTGATAAATACGAGAGTGCTAGCCAAATCATTATCACCAGAAGAAGCCTCCCGAGTCTCCTTCATACAGGAGACATCAGGAGACACATGCACAGTTTAAACAGCCCCACCAAGAGAGACAATAGGAGGGGATGCCTCGAGATCATGTGGTTCCAAAGCAACCACCTCACAAAAACTCCTAGGTTGATCAGGTATCTTCGACACCGTATAATGTTGTACAGATGTGTCTTTCCACAATGTAGCCTTAGTATCCTTTTTCTCAAACCCGCAATGCTCAGCTACATGCCCAGTTTTAAAACATCTTCTATAGCGAAAGGGAATCCCTTCAGAGTCCAAAGATTGGACCCAAGACCACTTTGAAGAATTAAGTAAAATTTCAGCAGGCAGCCCATTTGAGGTATCCAAGTCAACAAGTATGCGGGCAAAGGTGGATTGGAAAATATCACAGGATTCAACATCCACCATCATAAAATCACCAAGGGTGTCTCGCACTAACTCTAAAAGAGAATCATTCCATAAATGAAATGGTAGATTAGGAATCTGAACCCATGTCGGAATCTTATGAAACATTTGAGTAGAAGGGTTAAAATCAGAGTGTCAAGGCTTAATCATCAACAAAAATTTATCCTTCTAGCTAAAAAAGTGATCACATAAAATTTTATTTCTATCGTGGGCATTATCAAACTTTGCAACGAAAAATCCCTTAGCCATGGGGAAAATATGAACTTTACCCATGATAAGAGGCTCCGAACATTCAAATATCCAAGCGTGCAGCTGAGGAAGAGAAGGCCAAAACCCCCTAAACCAACAGATCGCACCATGTAAAGAGAGGATAGAAGCATTAGAAACAATTTCCTATGTCGTACCATCTTTCAGATTGACGGATATGGCATTAGTTGCCGGAACGAACCCACCAAACGGTTGTCTAGGTCATCGCTTCTGAGTCACACCAAGCCCAACAGGCCGCACACCAGCAGCACTAGGATAGGAGGACACCGACGAGGAGCCCATCGCACCAAAATCCCTTGCAGGGGCAGCCAAGGGTCGAGAGGCATCAGACTAAGAATACTCCCCCTGAGCGTGAGGATCCACACCAAACGTCGTCCGAGCATCGCCCTACACAACCATCACAGCAGAGGAGACACGAACAAACGAGGGAGATTTTGAATTATTTTGAGTGGGAGACATTGTGCTATTAACAAAGTCATTGTTGATTTAACAGGGTTTATGGAATATGTATGGCATTGAGGTTTATTCTAAGCAATCTATGAAATACCACGTTCTTCATCCATTATTATGTGAAAGCATTTAACAGTACTGTATATAGCCTACATGCACATATGAGTTATTGAATCTCAATTGAAATGAGACTTTCAGAAAATGTTATAAACTGAAAAAGAGGTTATACTCTATATTTTTTTTCAAAAATATCATGTTGATTTTCATATAACTAGTGAGGCACACTCAGTTATCATTGAGATACATTGTTTCCAATGAGGTACTTTCCTTTGCCAGTGAGGTATGTTCATTTATTAGTGACATGTTTTAGCTTGTAAGGTTCTGTAAACAGTGAATTTTTTATTAAGCTAGTGAGGCAAACTTTTCGAGTGGTTTTTCTTCCCTGAAAGGGTTTTTCTTCCCTAAAAGGGTTTTCCACTCATGAAATATTGTGTCATGGATTTGTTGTTGTTTATGCCTACACTGTCAAAACTTTAATCTTTGTGCATTCCAAGATATGATTTATTATATGAATTCATCTTTGTTTCAGTATACTATTGTTGTTATCTTTCACTAAGCAAAAAGTTTAGCCTTGCCAATTTGTCTCCATGAAGTGGATAAACATTGAATAGGTAATTGCATAAACAATTTCTGGTTAAATTATTCGAAAAGCGGTGTTTAAAACTTGTGAAAAAAATTAAGTGTAGTTGAAACAATGATTCACCCCCACCCCCTCTTAGTGTTTTTGTACTCCAACAAGTGGTATCAGAGCCAAACCCTTGTCAAAGTTTAATCAACTTAAGGGTTTCCCGGTGAAGTACTAGTTATGGCTAATTTAGAAGGCTTTTCTACATCAAAAGAACCATTGTTTGATGGTAATAATTTTTCCTTTTGGAGTGTCAGAATGGAGGCTTATTTGTCTTCATTGGGGTATGATGTTTGGGAGTCAGTCACTCAAGGTTATACATTGCCTTCAAAAGGCCCTTCCATAGATGAGAAGAAAGCCTATGAGAGCAATGCAAAATAAAAAAAATGCACTATTGTGTGGATTAACAAATGAAATTCTTGTTAAAGTTGTGCACTATAAAAGTGCTAAAAAGTATGGGATAAACTTGTACACATCTATCAGGGTGATGACAAAATAAAAGAAGCTAAACTGCAAACTCTTAGGGCAATATTTGAAAGTCTTAAAATGAATGAAGATGAAAAAATTGCAAAGTATCTACTTAGAGTAGATGAGATAGTTAATGCTATGAGAGGTCTTGGTGAGACTGTTGACAACAAAACAAATGTTAAAAAGGTCTTAAGATCTCTACCCTGTAGATGTGACTCAAAGGTCTCAACAATTGAAGAAGCCAAGGACTTAAAAACATTCACTATAGATGAGCTTAATGGATCATTGGCTGCTTATGAAATGAGAAAGCGGGATGAGCTACCTATTAGCAAAGAAGTAGCCTTTAAAACCACAAAGAAAGACAGTATAACAGATTCTTCGTTATACTGTTAAGGGAAAGAATGCTAAGCCTTCAAAACCCTCTTTTGATATGACTCTTCGTTCCCACAAGAGTAGTGCAAAGTGTAAATCTTGATGGTTTTTGGTTGGGGGAGCCTTGGCTGGATTTTTTGGTCTTTCTCTAGTTTTGGTTCAGGTTGTGGGAGCCTTCTGTTAAAACCCATGTCTTTGTTTTTGGGAACTCTTTCCCTAGTTTGCTTTGTCTTTTCCACATCGGTATTACATTGTATTTGTCTTCTATGGGGCTGTTTTGTTGTAGTGGTCGGTTTGGGCTTAATGTCTTGTTAAGTCTAAACGGATCTTCTTTTGTAAAGGGTTTCGGGTCCCTTCAAAACCTGTTTTTGCCTTAATCCAAAACAGATTTTGAATCTGAGGATTTAGATGAAGAAGAATTGAACCTGATTAGAAAACTAAAAAGAGGATCAAAAAAATATAAGGGAAAACTCCCTTTCAAGTGCTTTAATTGTGGCAAAGTAGGGCATTTTGCAGCAAAATGCTCGTATGATAGATCTAAAAATGATCAAGAAGATTTTAGAAGACAAGGTAAAACGAAACAATCCTATTTTAAAAGAAAGAACTTTGTTTTTTTTAAAAGAGTCTTTTGATCAAAGACGTTGACAATTCTAAAAATAATTCTGATAGTTCTGATTATAAAGATTGGGAAATTCTTTTCATGGCAGCCATATGTTCAAATAAAGATGAAATAACTCAAGATATTCACTCTGATAAAAAAAAACAAGAAGAAGAAGAGATAGGTCTTGAAGGTGAACTCTTATGTGCACTAAAGGAAATAAAGAGATTAAAGAAAGAACTTGCTAAAAATGAAAATCTCTTAAATGATACAAATCAACAAGTTGTCAATCTAAAAACTCAACTTGCAAAGAGTAAGAGAATTGGAGAAGTCACTATGAAGGATTTGGAAGCAAAAGAAAAGTCTTGTCAAAGTCTAAAATCGGAGATTGTTGGTCTAAGGAAGAAACTTGAAAAATATGATAACAATGAGTTAGAGGACCTTTTAAAAGGGCAAAAATAGTACACAGATAAGACAGGTTTGGGTTTTGAGATAGGTCAGTGCTCTAATACATCTAAGTTGCACAAATACCAATGTAATATTTTGTCTGGTCATAGTAGTTCTAAAAACTATACATGGTCAAATTATGATAGGAGTATGTATCCAAGGTTTAAGTCATCCTTTTTAGGATATTGCTTTTATTGCAATCAATATGGACATAGAGCAAATAATTACAATGTGTTGAAGGGAATATCAATTTATGATGATGAACAGTTTAAAGTGCTTTAGTTGCAACAAGTTTGGGCACATAGCCAAATTTTGTAGACTCAACTTTAAAAAGAAAATCTTGGAGCACAGTCATCATTTCTTTTAAGAAAAGATCAAAACTAAACTTGTTTGGAAGCCAAAAGAAAATCTTGCTGAAAAATCCATGTTTGTGAAAGTTGCTTTACATGTGAAAAAGAAAGATCTGTGGATTATAGATAGTGGTTGTTCAAACCACATGACAGGGATAGAAGCAAATTCATTGAACTTGAAGACTTTAATGGAGGGTTTGTTACACAAGGTGATAACGCTAGAGTGCAGATAAAAGGTAAAGACACTTTGCTCCTAAATAATAAAACACCTATCCACGATGTATATTAAGTTGAAGGTCTTAAGCATAATCTCTTGAGTGTGAGTCAGATCTGTGATAGTGGATTTAATGTCTCCTTTGATTCTAATAGTTGTGAAATAAGAAAGAAATCAAGCAAGCCAGTGGCCAAAGGTGTGAGAACAAGAAGTAACGTATAGCCTTTCAGGAACTAAAACTGAAGATAATGCAAACATTTGTCTCATGGGTCAAGTAGAAGAAAGTTGGTTATGGCATAAAAACTTTGATAATCTTGTCAAAGTGAGTAGGAATCAAAATGTTAGAAATCTGCCAACTATTAGCAAGCCTGTTAATGACATTTGTAATGAGAGCCAACATGGAAAACAAACTAGAGGCAATTTTAAAACAAAATAATACTTTCAACCAAGCCACTACAACTTGTCCATATTGATTTGTGTTTGGCCCACTAAAACAAGAGCTCTAAGTGGAGAGAGATACTTTATGTTTTTTGTAGATGATTTTTCAAGAATGACCTAGGTGACTTTTCTTAGGCACAAAGTTGAAGCTCTCAGCAGATTTGATGTCTTCAAGAAGATGGTAGAAAAGGAATCAGATTACAAACTGAAATGTTTGAGGTCTGATAAAGGAGGGGAGTTTACTTCTCAAGAGTTTTCAAATTACTATGAACAACATGGCATTAAGAGGCAATTTGCAGCAGCAAGAACACCACAACATTATGGTGTGGTTGAACGAAAGAACAGAACAGCGAAGGAGATGGCTAGAACTTTGTTGCTTAGTGTTGGTCTACCAAATGCTTACTGGAAAGATGTTGTGCATACAACAATCTATACTCTAAACAGAGTCCAGTTAAGGGTAAAATCTCAAATACTTCCTATGAACTTTGGTATGGTAAGTCTGCCAACGTTGGTTATTTCAAAATCTTTGTCAGAAGAAATGAAGAAGTATTAGGTATCTCAAAATCTAGGTGTGATGACGACATCTTCCTAGGTTATTCTACTCACAGTAAAGCCTATAGATGTTTTAATAAAAGCCTAAGGAAAATAGTTGAAAGTGCTAATGTTGAAGTTGATGAGAACTCATAGCCTAATGGACAGGAGGAAGATGTTGATAACTCATTAGATACAACACAAGAACAAGAAGCATCAGTGGAAGAGAATGCTCCTGAAAATGCAGCAAAAATTCCTACCAAAACACCTTCTAAATTTGTGCAAAGAGATCATCCACAAGATCAAATTTACCTACATGTTTTTTATGACGACGTCTAACACAGAATAAAGTTACCCATGGTCACTTCACTCTCTCTTGATCAAAGTTTAACCGTATGCTAAGATTGCAAAAATTTCAAACAGCTAACTCCAAGGTTCCTTCATGCAACAGACGTGACTCAATTGGCAGATGTGATTGTTGATAATCCAAGGGGCCTTACGTTTGCATTGTTCTTTCACTTCTTCATTGTGGTTGGAACTTCATCATTGGATATGGCAATTTTGTGATGTTGTTGCTTCAAACGGACTAAAATGAACTGAAAATAAAGGGGAAAAGGTTTAGAAGAATTCTAAATCTATTCCTAAGGGCAGTGATATCAACAGTTAATGCTTTGGTGGACAAATTCCAAATAAACCAAGCTCTGCTTCGCCAAGTTTAACTACAACTCTGCAAGAACCGGTGCAATCTTTTGAGGATGTTGAAGAATTTTCATATTGAGGAAGTGCATTTGAATACCCAACACGACACAATCCAAATGACTATCCACAATCGAACTTAGCACAAATCTGGGGGTTCAAGCTAACTTTACACTGCAACTTACAATCAGCAAGATGCAAAAAGTATGAACCATGGAAATTCATCAGACACCATTACATTCTCCATTGAAATCAAAGCACTCTCTAAGTGAGAAAGGTGAAATCATGCAAGTTTTGAAAAATAACTTAAGTGGACACCATCAGAGAACAATGTTTCATTGTTATTATCAAAAACTTATCAAAACAATTTCATACAAGTCTCCCCCCTATACAAATGAGGGAGTGGGGTCACCCCTTTATATAGGCTTCTGGCCTTGGCTACATGCAAACCCTAATTAGGGTTTTCCCTAAAATATTTTCCACTCAAGATGCAACAAGGTGAGAATCAACAATTAATGACCCATCATGCCCATAAACAATTAATTTTACACGCCCAAAATGGCATCCATTGTGGATTAAATGCACCACTTCTTTCAAATTCGCCCAATGTGTAATAAATGCTCCATCATCTCCTGAATACGATAGTTACATGCAAAAGATGCTCCACCACTGCATTAAGTACGACAGTTGCCATGCAATGAATTAGTTGTCACCATGGTCAAATATTCCAGCAATGAATGCGCCACTATGCCTTCAAGCGACGGTTGCATGTAAAAAAGATGCTCCATTGACTCAACATGTGTTGACCTAACTGCCACTTGGCAAGAAACCCTTGGAGAGAGAAAACTTCAGGAGAGAGAATCTTTGACTCTGGAACATTTTCTTGAAGTTTGTCAAACTTTCCTTGCTCTGGGAGAGGTTTTCAATGTTTTTCCGCCATCTCCTATTTTTTAGGAACTTTCCTAAAATATAGGACCTGGGTCCAAGAGAGAGAGAGAAATCTCTCACGATTCCAAATCTGTAAATATTTACGGATTCTGACAAGATTCGGTGCCTGAAAATGAAAATTTCAAAAAAAATCCCGACGGGTTTTCTACTTTTCATTCCTCCTTGACCCTTGAATTTTCATGCCTTAGAGAATTTTTCAAGTTTTCAAGCTTAAGCATGGAATTCACTGTCTTGGAATTTCACCATCATTTCCTTGATTCTCCTTGACTTAGCCATTTCAACATTCTTCCCTTGGGTGCTATTTTCCTTTGGTCAAGGAATTCTATGACTTCCAAATTTTCCTTGCTGCTTGACTTTTGGCGCCCTCCACAGTGCTAGGGCATAATTTTACCTAGGAGAAGGAATTCACATTTTTTTCTATCCCTCCATGCATACTACACTTTGGCGCCCTTCCTTGTCTTAGGATGGAATTTTCACCTAAAGGAGGAATTCATTGTTTTGTCTATTTTCCATGCATCCTCCTATTTAGCGCCCACCTAAGTAGTAGGGCGGAATTTCTACCTTGGTATGGAATTCATGAATTTTCTCACTATCCCTGGACATGAGGTTTTAGCGCCCAAGGCTCTTCTAGGGCAGAATTTTCACTCTAGCATGGAATTTTGAACTTTGCACACCCTCCATGGAATGTCCATTTTGGCGCTCTCCATCATTCCTAGGCAGCATTTTTGCTTGTGGAGGAATTCATACTTCGTTTGGATTTTCCATCATCCCTTGTATTTGGCGCCCTTCATCATTCTTAGGTGCCATTTTGACTTGGCCATGGAATTCATCATTGTTCATGCTTCACACATTGATTTCCTTCTAACGCTTTGACAACGACATGGGTGCAATTTAGTCTTGAGGAGGGAATTTCATGCCTTGCATCATTTTCCAAGACCATTGAGGTTTAGCGCTCTACATCTTCCTAGGGCAGCATTTTGCACTTGGTGGAGAATTTCAACATTTCCATGGATTCCTTGCACCCCCCAATTTGGCACCCTCCTTCACTACTTAGGCGCAATTTTGACTAAGGCAAGGAATTCATTGATTTACTATGAATTCCAAGACTCATTGGTTTTGGCGCCCTTTATCTCTTTTGGGCACTATTTCACCCTAAGAAAGGAATTCAACATTGTTCCCTCCTTTCATGACTCTTGAGTTCTAGCGCCTTACCTTGGCTTGGGGCAGATTTTTGACCTTACCATGAAATTCACAGTATTCTGGATCTTCCTTGCCTCCTCCAATTTGATCATTTCTGAGTTATTTTGAGGAAAATCGAAGAAAGCTTGCCGTACTTAGAAAATTTTGAGCTTTCTACTTCAGGACGTGATGCCAACACTTAGCCATCTCTAACTTTCTTTGTCTGCTTTATGACTTTCCGGAATTAAAAGTAGTCGTGAATGCTTGATCTTCATCATCTTGCCTGAATGGTCCTGTCAAAAATAAACTTCCAAAAATAGAAACTTTCAAAACATCGGTGTTAGGGCCCCAAAACAGGATGCAGGATGACTTACTATAAATAGAAACTTACTTAAAATAGAAATTACTAAAAAATAGTAAGTTTGATTTTTGGCAAAATGAAGACATTCGAGGACTCGATAAAATCCCTAAAAAATTGGAACTTTCTAAAAAGTTGCTCCGTTTTGGCTCAAATTTTACCGAGAGGCTCCTTGAAGGGTCCTGATTCCAGTTATATGTTCATTTTTTCCAAAACCCTAACAAAAACCCGTAAAATCTAGGACTAAAGGCAAAAACCCTAAAATTGACAAAACGGGCCCTAGAATTCATCAAATTCACTCAAACGAAAAGAAGACTTAACCAATTTGACCCCCGAACACTCGCAAAGCTGAGAGACTGATGAAACTACCACCAAAGGGCCCCAAAAACCAAAACAAAAGACCGAGAGGGCCTAAAAAGTAGGGGTCCCCATTTGGGATGGGGTGATGTGTGATGAGGTCACAACACTTATGTAACCTATGACTACTTCCATGTGAACCAACAAGGTGAACCTCCTTTGGTTGCAAGTGAATAGTGATCTCACAAGTTGCAAGTTGGCTATAGTTTCTTCAAGTTGCATGTCAGTTCTTTATAAGCATTCATCCACATAAATTATCTACAACATATTGACGATTCCAATTATAAAAACACATAGCATATTTCATATTAACATGTCATGTATATGCCATAATCTAGGTGATAATATAGTTCAAAGGATAATTAAAACATATAATAAGTTTGATAAGTTTGATAAAAGTTGCAAGAAATAAGTAAAAACCAAAACAATCTCAAGACTCATCACACCCCCCCCCCTGCAATTTCGCCCTTTGCTTGTCCTCAAGCAAACCAATTCCTAAGATTAAATCCTAGGACATCTAGCCTGTAATCTATGGACTTCGTAACTCCAAAGAGCTATTGTAAATAGAAGCCTTTGTCTTTTGCGATCCACTCCCAACGATCCCTTTCCTTTGTCACACCAAGCATATGTCTTCTTGTCCAATGGGGCACTGAGTAGAGAAGAAGAGGAGGATGGAATTTAAGTGGAATCCAAGATGTTTGTGTATCCTTTGAGGCCTTCATATATCTATGTCCTCTCAACTCCAAGGCAATAAATTTATAAAGGAAATGTGGTTCCATTTGAGTTCTTGGGACGACTTTGACCACCTGTGTTGACAATGTGCCAAGGTCTTTCCCTTTCTTGTCTCTTGCATGAAAATTTTGAACCTATGACAGTCATGTTCCCTACATCCATGGATTTTCATTGCAACCTCCAACTTGTTGGTCATCCTGAACCATTCAACTATAATTTGGTTTGTCTCATCACACTCAACTCTTATCATTAATGGATGTGACTTTTCTCTTTCTTGATAGAGCCAATATAGTTCCCCTTGCTCCTACTCATTCCTCAAGTAGGATGTCAATGCTTTTAATTACAAATCCCCTAGATAAAGTAAGGGATTCCAAGTGGTATTAAAGGGAGATGCCAAATTGTGTAAGTAGAATTCACACATATGGTCTTGTGTGTTTGGGGTTACTTTAGAGTAGGCAGTAAAGAATGACCTTGGTGAAATCATAGAGATGGTTATGTTGCTAAGCAGTTGGCTCATTTGGAAGCATAGGAATTTCTCTTTAAACACAAGGCATAGAGTGGGGTCGACACCTTCTAAGTTGATTGGTCAAATTAACCATCTTTTCTAGGATGATAGTCAATTTATCGACCTCTCTGTCTTTCTTTCCCAATTTTGCCTCATATCCCGCTTTAAATGCTTTCTTTTCCTTTTCCCACCAATTCTTATGTCATTCAACTTTTAAGTATGCTTTCCACAAGGCAATGTTAGAGTGAATGTAATGAGTAGTACTAATCTATTTTTCTCCTTAATAGTGAGGCATTCTTTCTTTTGCAGTTCTGCAATAGTCAAATTAGCTAACTTATCCAATCCCACTCCTTGCTACTGGAGAGTCAATTGTGTCTCCAACTCTACCCATTAATCCCATCTTCATCTCTTTGAACCATGCCAACCATTGCTCCAAATCTTTTATCCTTTTAAGGACCACTTGCATCTCATTGCTCTTTTTCTTCCCTTCTATGGTGTATTCAGAACTAAAACAGATATCAAGCCCTACATTAGACTCGATATTGCCACCATAATCCTCCATTGGGGGTATTATCCCTTATGCTGGACTTAGTAGCTTGGTGGTCTTTTTCCTTGCATTGAAGGGATTGTCATCATCAATCCCATTACTAGAATCATATAGTTCTTGCTCTCCTTGTACCTTTTCTCTAATTGGTTCCCTTTCTGATATCCTTTAATCCTCATTAGGAGTCTCAGAGTCCCTAAACAAGTACTCCCTTTCTGATTCAATGTCAATGTATACAGTATCTTGTGTGGGAGCTTTTGTTTTAAATGAAATCCCCTTTTTCGAGAGACTATTAGAGTGTCTCTCTAGACTTTGTGACTCATGAGGTCCCTTTTCTTTTGGCTTCTTATGCTGAGACTGTCTCTCAACTTTTGGGGTTTCAATTTTTTTAAAAATTTCCCCCTTTCAAACCCTCTTTTTGATATCCTCCTAGCTTCATCTATAGCTCTCTTCCTCTTTGACACCTACTTTTCGATCCTTACTTCAGCCTTTTTCTTCTTAAATTTCAATGTCGTAGAGGAGGCAAATTCCTTTCTTTTCATCTTCGCTAGTGAGGTGGAAGGTCTAGGGCTTTGTTTTGGGGATGATGTGGGGGTTTTTCTAGAGGTTGCAAGTGTTTTCACTGATGCTATGAGTGAAGTTGTTGGTCCACTACCTTTATCACTTTCATGTTCCAATTCTTTCCTCTTGGACTTCCTAGGGTTTTGGGTAGGTGAGAAAGAAGATGGTATGTTGCCCTCATTAATTCATGATGTTTCTCGTATGAAGGTTTTAGTCTCTTCTACCACTCTTGTTTGTTCTTCCTTCTCAATTCTTCTACACCCTTTAGCCCTATCGTTTACATTTTTCGGAACATGTCTTAAAAGTTTCATAAATATTATCCCATTCTTTAAACTCTTGCTAGCTAACGTTCAAAAATTGGGAGAACAAGCTTCTTTTCACGAATAGAATAATTAAACAATGATGAGATAAAGAAGAGAGTTCCTCTTCTTTTTGTACTCAATGGTCATGGTTGTCAACATATAATGGAAGTAGTTCGACACATTGACGTTAACCTATTATGATGAAGATGACTCATCAACTTGTATAGAGAAAAGAGTGCATCCCATCACAAGTGAAATACCTAATAATCTAAGATGTCACTTCTCTCCAAAGTTAAAGCAAAGAAACCCATTATGTGCCTTGAGAGGTTGAGTCAAAAGTCTCACTAGGGTAGGCAAATTTTTCTCTCATGACACTGCATCTGGAGATGTTGGAAATTCTTCTTTAATCTATGGAAGACCAGTCACCTTTGAAATGGCAGCCTCTAATGCATCAACCCTTAGTGCTTTGACTATGGTCTCATTATTACAAAAGGTTGTTGTGAACTGTTCGGTCATCTTGTCACTGTATTTTGTCAACTGCAAACAATAAAGCATCCATCATGTTCTTTCAAAAAATGGCAAGGACTGTGTGTCTATGAGCAATAGAGTATGATATGTGGGCTCCCTTATGATAGGGTCACCACCCATTCTATCATTTTCCTTAACTCCTTACTTTGGTTCTTTGTTTGCCTTCTATTACAATTGAGCTATCTCTTCTAACAACACTTACTATTTTCCAATTTTGGCTTAATTGTTATCCCAATTTTCAACTCAACTTTCTTCACTACACCCTCAACTCACTTGATTTCGTCATTCTTTCTATCCACTCAAATGCTCTAGTCAACTCAAGTTCCTTTACCCAACAATGCATGGATAATTGTATGACTATCATGTGGAAATTGCTTCACTTGATTAACCAAAGTATAGACTTGTCATGTACAGACTTCACCAAATAATCATGAAAATCCGATTTTGGGCAAATTACAAACAAAAGAATCATAACAACTATACACGTGAATTGGCAAATTGAATATAGAAAATGCTATCATAAATGTAATTTAATGTGGATTATACCTGGATAAAGGGCATTCAATGATTGAAAGTGTGCATGGTGAGTTGGTGGAGAGCAACACAAAAGATATGCATTGAATAATTGAAAGTGTGCACGGTGAGTTGCTGGAGAGCAACACAAAAGATATGCAAGGCAGACGAAAGGTAGGTGATGTGATTGATATGATGGAAAGGACGTAGATGTCGATGGGCAAAATGTGATGTGGTGACACCATGTTGAAAATTTGGATTTTAGCGACAAGAAGCATGCACATAGAATTTGAAAGATAAAATGGTCATACATATGTGAAGTGATTAGTGGTTTCATGCAAAATGAGGCTTCGCGTGGTTGCATGTAACTAGAGAAAATATTTGTTGATTTTGAAAATTGCAGTTGTGCATGTGTAGTATTAGTCAGGTGAAAGTGGCGATGCAATGTGTCAAGTTCAAACTAAATTAAGTGGAGTCTTATTGAAGAAAAGAAAAATATGTGGAGTGTGTACATGTGATTTGAGTTGACATTTTATTCAGATGTCCAGTTGTTGCCAATGAACCAGATGGTTCAGCTACAATCATTGGGTGCTCCTCTTCTACTAGTGGTGATTGTGAAGTGGGTACTACAGATGAGTCAGGTGGAGTGGAAGGTAGTGGAGAAGTGGATGGAGATGGTGGTGTGAATTGTTGGTGATATCGCTAGGGCTAGAATTAAATTGCGGTAGGCCAGTTGCTTTTTCTCTTTGGGTGACATATGTGGAGATGTTTGACCTACAACTAAATTGTTAGCAATATCAACATACCATGGGGTATAAACTAACAAGGCAAAGAGATGTTCATCAAGAAAAGAGTCATCCACCATTGAATCATTTGTTGAGGTTGTCAATTTGGAAAGAAAATCTATTACCACATTAGCCTTACCAGGCTTGTCAACTATGGTGATGTCAAACACCTGTAACAAGAGTAGCTATCTGACAAGCTATCCACCACTTGTTTATTTATCAAATAACATATTGTTGTATGATCAATATAAATGAAAACATTGTCTAAATTTATTTATGGCATAAATGACAACAACAATCTCTTTCTTTGTAACTAAATAATTGACCTAAGCATGTTGCAAATTCTTACTAGTATAGTAAGATGCATATTCAAGATTACCTTCCTTTTAACGCAATACTGCTCCAATTGCAAGGTTAGAGGAGTCCATGTGTATGTGAAAAGGAAGAGTCTAAATAGGTTCTCTAAGTATTGGTGCTTTTATGAGAGCAGACTTAAGTAATTCAAAAGCTTGTTGGCAGCTTGCAATCCACTGAAACTCTATCTCCTTCTTAAACAATGTGAATAATGGTGCACCAATTTTACTGAAGACCTTAATTGAATTCCTATAGTATCCATCATGGCCAAGGAAACTCCTGACATCTCTTTGTTTTTGAGGCACTGGAAGCTCTGAGATAATTGCATTTTTTGTTGGATCAACTTGGATTCCATTGTGCGAGACAAAATGCCAAAGAAAAACTCCTTGCATCATCATAAAACACTTTTCATGGCTAAGAGAGAGATTGTTGTCTTGACACCACTGAATACCTTCTCCAAACTTGTCAATGCTTCCTCATAGTTTTACCGTATGTTGTGAAATTATCCATATAGATTTCCATGGTATCATGAGTGAAGTCTGAGAAGACACTCAAGACAGCCCTCTAAAATGTAGTTGGTGTGTTACATAGTCTAAATAGAAGCATTGAATAGGCATATGTCCCCCATGGACATGTGAAAGTTGCCTTGTCTTGATCTCCAGGGGCTATTTTGATCTGATTATATCCACTAAATCTATCTAAAAAGGAGAAATACCTTTTTCTAACTAATGAATCCAAGACGATCAATAAAGGGCAATGGAAAGCGGTTTTAACGTGTGGTTGCATTCATTTCCCTATAATCTACACACATTTGCCACTTGCCTCCTTTCTTTGGCACAATTACCAGAGGTGACACCCATTCATTGTCTGATATTGGGTATATAAATCATGCATCAAGGAGTTTTTGTAGTTCAGACTTCGCTATGTCTTTGAATGCTAGATTCATTCGTCTTTGTGGTTGCCTCATTGGCCTACAACCTTCATTGATATATATTTTATGCATGCATATGCTTGGATCAATGCCCTTCATATCATGATAATCCCATGCAAATGCTTAAGTATGGGCTTGTAACATCTGCAACAAGCTAGCACAGTGTGTCATTGTTGAAATTAAGTGTCGGGGACACTTCTATGGGAGTAGCAGTTGTCATGACTAAGGCAATGTTGAATCCTAAAATATTAAGATTGCAGTCATGAGGCAAAAAATCATAAAACATATGTGAAGTAGATGGATCTTCTCTGTCTGTGGGTCCAGACCGTAAGAATTTTGCATGCTTTGAGCAAGAACAACCTCATCATGTATTTCGATCATAAAGGTCCTTTCTATTGTCATAAGATTTTGCAAAGAGTATTTCTCTTCTTCCTCTAGGGTAGACCAAATGGACTATTCTAAATCAAAATGAGGTTGAGCTGGAGGATAGAATACCAATTTGTTGATCACATCCCCATTAGAGATTGTCATATTTTCAAACCTACGGCCAATTAATGCATAAACAATGGCCAACCATGGCCTTACAAGAATAAATGGCTACCCACCCAAGTTGGCCTCAGGTTGTAAAACCACAAAATCAACAAGGTACTCCATAATCTATTGTTATCACCAAATCTTTAATGACTCCTGGTTTGACAGTGGATTGATTTGCCAATTGTAGCATTGTTGATGTTGGCCTGATGTTGACTAGTTGTAGGTTAGTCAATCTCATTAGTCATGACGTCGGCTACTGTTCCAAGATCTATCACTGTTGTTTTTAATAAAACTCACATTGATGTTTACATCCACCACAAGATCGTTTATGTCGAAATACTTGGGAACTACTAGAGTTCCTAGCATGCTATCAGCAAGTTGTCCAATGACATGGATAATTTGGGAGTCCTTCCTCTTTCTTCCTAGGCATTTGAGACACACTTCCTTGATAGTCTTGGTATAAATAGGAACATCCTTGATGGCCAAAATGAGAGGTATTTTCACACACACATTCTTTAATTCTCCTAGGAGGTCGAACTCAAGCTCAAGGTGATTTTTTGTATGGCTAATCTCTCTATAAAGGTTGGTTCTTTACTTGAAATTTCAACATGTGGTAGAATTTGTTCAGATGGTTCATTGCTAGTGACATCTCCCATTGGTTTCTCATTAGATAGTTTGGTGATTTGTAGAGTTGTAGGACCATCTAGAGTCTTTCCTGAACAAAGGTGGACACCATTAATTTAAACCGTATAGGTTGAATATTGTGTTGTCTCATTAGAGTAAACCTGTTGGATAGGCTTATTGTTAAATTTTGGTGCAAGTTGAGCAAGCAATTGTAGAGCACGTGGTGGGGTAGAGGTGGGTGTATTCTAATTTGGCATAATAGCTAGTTGTTGAGGAACTGTGTTAGGCATAATCACATGCTATTGGGGTAAAGGTTGGTGTTGTTGCCAGTAGGATGCATTGAATTGTTGTCATTGTTGATTTCCATGCCACAGCTGAGACCATGTGTTTTGCAGATTTTACCACTGATTATAGCTTGGGTATTGATACTAAGATCGTGGTGGCCATGATCCTTGTTGTGGCGTCTAGCTTGGTGCATGACTTTGCCATTGTTGGTTTGGCATGGTGTTTCAGGGCTGGTAATTCCGATTTGTAGCATTTTGAGTAACCCAGGAAATGTGGATTGTAAGACAATGGGTCATGTGGCATACCTTGTTTTTGTTGTCATGGCTTGCATTGGGCAATGTAAAAGACGTCATTTTTTATCTTCAAGTGCATGCAACTTAGGACGAATTGGCTTCTCTTTAGAAATGCAACAATCTTCTTACATTTGTAGTTGGACCTCTTATGTCTACAATGAGGACAATACTCTATAAGAGAAGCCATTGTTTCCTCTTATTTCTTTTTTATGGGAAGAGTGTCAAGTTGACTTGCCAAATGACTGATTATATCCTCCTTTATGTCAAAGAGAAGGTTGTTTTACTCCACCCTTAAGATATTGGTAGATGTCTTAGTGTTGGGAAGCAACCTAGAACTCTTGTTCTTTCTCAATGTGGACCTAGAGTAATTCCTAGCCAATTTACAAATGTCATCAAATGTTGTTAGGTAATCTCACCTCCTCCCATCAATTTTAATGCATCTATGTAGTCTTCATTAATTCCCCTTAGGAAGACCAACTTGAGAGACTTTGGAGTGAACCTATTTTGTCTGGATTTCTTTAGACAAAACTAGAACCTTTCCATATATTGCTCAAGAGATTCATCTTCTTTATAAAACATCATGAATATATCATCATTCCTAGTATCTCTACCTTTGCATTAGACCTGATACTTCTACAAGAACTTTTCTTTTATTGCAGCCCAGCTAGTGATTGCATTTCTTCCTAAGCCCATTAACCATCTTAATGCAGAATCCTTCAAGTTTGCCATAAAGTCTATGGGCATCAGTAACATAATCATAACTTCTATACGTACATCGAATTCATACAAAAATGTGTCAGGGTCTTCTATGATTAGACCATTGAAAAGTAGGAGAACGGATGCAAACATGTTCTATATTGTTGTTACTCTTTCCTGGTCAGAGATAGGAAATTCAAAGGTAATAGATACTTTAGGATTCTCTAATTCTACTTTAAACATTGCAACTGGTACTTATTGTTCATACTCTTGGGCAAGTTCTTGTGCTTGAATGTCGTCAGAAGATATTGGATTTACAAGTGTACTAAATGGATCTTCTAACTCTTGAGTTGGTTCTTGTGAGTCCCCTAGCTCTCCTCTTGAAGCCAAAATGTCCTCTACACATTGTGTGAAGGGAAGAAACCTTCCTCTTGAGTCTATCAACGCATGCATAGAAATACTAAGCTTATGGACTATCTTCTTGAACTTGTTAGTAAACAAGTTGATGCTAATCTCAAAGTCTAGTGTTCCTAATACTAGAAACAAACAGCTATTCAAATGAAAAGAAAATAACAAAAAGTAAAGGACAAAAAATTAATGATTGAAAGTAAATAACAAAAAGCAAACCTGGACTTAAGATCCTAAACCTTAGCACCATCCCCAACAACAATGCCAAAAATGATTGGCCTCCACTACATACATGTAGTTGGTGCATAATGTCATGCACTCAGCCCAATCAAAGTGTCCAACAAGGTAACCTAATATCCTAAGTGGAGGCTCATCTAATTATCAAACATGGATGTAACTCTAAGATGATCTTAGTCAAAAATACTTAGTAAGAAAAAATACTTAGTAAGAAAGCATAAAAAAGTAGAAAACGAAAATTATATTATACATCAATTATTGTGGGTTACTTGAAGAGTGACTCAGTAGTAAGCTACAAGTAACTCAGTAGTAGCTACAAGTAACACTTATACTAATCCAATTGCACCTAGGACACCATCTAAATGACTGCATTAATAGAACTCATCAAATAAATAATAGTGGCTAAGGAAATAACAATAATCTAGTGACTAGAAAAAACAATAATCTAGTGACTGCATAAATAAATGAAACTAATCTAACTGAAAGTCACACTACCTCAAGGGGTCGGCTCAAGGAATGCAATCTCTAGGAAGTAACAGTATGCTAACTCAAGGTGTAATAATCATTGTCCATTCATAATTACAAGTTCAGCAAATCAACAATAATCTCAAAGATTTAGAAAATCTAATTTGCAATATCATGTTTTTGATTAAGGAAAAACAAGTTTTTAAGGGACCAGAAACCCTTTACAAGACAGGTTTTAGAAGGACCTGTAACCCGAACCGAAAGATAAACTTGAAAGCCCACTCAAAGAAACAGAACATAATAGAGACTTGGCATAGCCAATCAAAAGAAGGGGAACAACAAATACCCCCACCAAAAACCAACAGGCTGCAAAAAACCAGCAGCCCTAACCCAACCAGGAAGGATCAAGAATTTGTCCTACCCTTGTGGGATCGAAGGGTCATATCAAAAGAGGACTGGGACAATTTAGATTTTTTACTTTTAACAGTTATCCATCCCTCCTCAACCCTAGCAGTAGCCTTTTGCCAAGAGGATGGATCGAGAATAGAGGACCTCCCATCATCAGGAGGAACAGAGCCAGCATCCAGAGAGGCAGGGACAACAGAGGCAGGGCCAGCAGAAGATCCAATAGCAATCTGGGACGCGGGAGGGTCATCCATTGAAGAAGAAGATCCGGCATTTTTCAAACGATCAGTCGGGATACCATCGCAAGCATCCACACATTCCTGAGGAACAAAGGCAGCAACCAAAGGCTCTTCGGCCTGAGGAACCTGTGCCACCACCGGGGAGAAGCTTTTCTTTTTAACAAAATAGTGTTCAGAGGATGCACCCTTCCACCAAGTAGCAGATCTTTTTTTCTTTTTATCTGTATCACATCGTGCAGCAACATGTCCAGTCTGGAAGCACTTTCAACATCTAAAGGGGATACCTTCAAAGTCGAGCGGTTGGACCCAAGATCCCAAGGAAGATTCAATCTCTAACTCAGCTGAAAGCCCTTTAGAGACATCAATGTTAACCAAAATCCGGGCATAAGTAGAGTGATAAATTTGGAAAGAGGTTGGACCCAAGATCCCAAGGAAGATTCAATCTCTAACTCAGCTGAAAGCCCTTTAGAGACATCAATGTTAACCAAAATCCGGGCATAAGTAGAGTGATAAATTTGGAAAGAGTCCTTATCAATCATTAGGAATTCGCCTAAAGCATCCCCCACTTCCTCTAGCAGAGAGTCCGTCCATAGATGAAGGGACCCAAATAGGAATCTCATTAAATGAATCAGTAGATGGGTTAAAACCCGGGAACCAGGGTTTAACCATCAAAATAAATTTGTCTTCCCAGCTGAAAGGATTAATACCTAAGATTTTTGATCTATCCTCTGCATATTCAAATTTGGCAATGAAAAAACCCTTGGCTGAAGGAAAAATGTTAACTGAACTTTTTATGATCGGTTCCCAGCTTTGAGAAATCCAAGTGTGCAGCTGAGGAAGGCTTGGCCAAAAACCCCGAAACCTGCAAATCAGACCATGAGCTTCAAACACAGAGGAAGTGTGGATGATCTTCATATCAGTATCAGCAGACACCTTGAAAATCAAAGGTTTGCAAACAGTAACAGCCACAGGCCCCAAGCCACAAGCATCTCGATCAGCAGCAGAGGGCGCTGGAAGCACCGTATCTCCATCCTTAGAGGAAACATTCACAGCACCAGGCGAGACCCCCGCAGAGCCCCCATTCACAACACCAGGTGAAACCCCCGCAAAGCCCCCATTCGCAGCACCAGGCAAACCAGCCACAACAAGGGGAACAGGGAGCTGAACGGCCGGTTTCGCAGTAACAGAGTGCCTTAGGGCAGCGGCGGCGGCAGACACAGGCGGCCTTAGGGCGACGGCGACAGAAGACGCAGACGGCATCGCCAAGGCAAACGGCAATATCATGTTGATTAACTATTAAGTAATTGAAAGAAAATTGTATATTGTAACGATGGACTGAACTTGAATAGAACTCTCCCTTTTGAACAATCTAAGAAAGAGTGGAGCATTTACGATCTTCAAATAATCCTAAACATGTGTCATTCCTCCCTAATGTTGAGGAAGACTTTAAAACTATAATGACTACATTAACAGGAGTCCTATCCTAAAACAAACTCTTTTATTTGGTGGTAACACAGAACCAAGAATGTGCATAGATACATTAAACTAGATTTATGAGGCACAACCTCATCGTTCTCCATGATGCTACAACTTCTCCATGTTTGCTAGGTAGACAAAGTCAATCAAAGACTCGACACAACCACACCTCTTGTAACCTTTGATTGCTTCCACACAAACAAACAAGGTGAACCTCCTTTGGTTGTGGGTGAACAGTAACCTCACAAGCTGCAGGTTGGTTGTAGTTCCTTTAAGTTGCATTTTAGTCCTTTATAACAAGCATTCATCCACATAAATCATCATCTACAACACATGGACAACATTCCAATTATAAAATCAAATAGCATATTTCATATGAACATGTCATGTATATACCATAAACTAGGCAATAATTGAAACATATAATAAGTCTAATAAGTTTGATAGAAGTAGCAAAAAATAAGTAAAAACCAAAATAATCCCAAGACTTATCACATGACACCACCAAGTGGCTAAATCCTGGATCTAAGACTTAATAAGCATAAGACTTTCAGGCATTATATGCTCCAATTTCATATCAATGATTGACCTTGGTTGATGCCCTTGAGGGGGGGTGCGTATGTCAATGGCACCACCTAGTGGCTAAATCCTAAATGTAAGTCCTTTGCATAAGCAAGTTCTAACATGAATAAAATAAGTCCTCTAGCCATTAGTAAATCCTTTGGCCATTTTTAAGTCCTACATGCATATTGTAAATAATTTGCTTTGTAAATCTTCCACTTGTAAAAGCATTGTATTAAATTTTGGTGATCAGATTATAATTTCAATTTTATTTGCCTATGAACAAGTTCTTCCTCTTAGGATAGAATCTATACAGTTCAAACATATAAGTTCAATCTGCCTTAATGATGATCTGCAGTAAACAGATGAATCACGACACAAAAGAGAGAATTCAATTTGATTAATAATTGTGAAGACAATATCAGAGGTCACGGACTGCTGTTGATTTTGTACAGTTCAAATATGTGGAATGTAAGACAGAAATGTAATACTTTTATCTACTGTTGTTCTCCTTGTCAAAGTTGAGGGAGAGATTGAACATATATACGTAGCATAGTAACTAATTCAACCAACACGACTGTCCCTTAATCATTGAATCGATTAGACAAAACATGTCTAGCAACAAGTTAAGACAAAATGTTTAATCATTGAATCAGTTCATGTATTAACACATCAAAGATTAATTAGTTAACATGGATTAACAAGGAATCGATTCACACTTTGTCATTACATAAAATCGATAAATATATGAATCGATTCATATGTAATATGCATTACATAGAATCAATTTAATATATTAATCGATATATGTTAATTATCTCAAAGAATCGAATCACATAATAGTCGATTTGAATACCATGTATATTAATTATTATTTCATTATAACAATATAATTAATCAGTACTAAGTTGTTTAGATGACTCAGTCAGATCAGATTACTGACTGACGCTATTCTTCAACACATTGTATTATATAAGACCTACATGCATTATGTAATGAACTTTGGGCGAGGCTAATTTGAGGAGATCTAAGCTCCAATCAAAATTTTAATAAGACCTCGTAGCATCTTTTTCAAAAAATTGGGATTATAATTATGACAAGATGACTTTCACGCAATCCAAAATACATGGTCTTCATGTTGGCGTATATTTATGTCCCTCTTTATCAGTGTCAAAGCAAACCTACATTATTGGGGTACTTCATTTTTTCTTTAATGAAAATTGACATCTGATGCCCCCTATTAACATAAAAGGGGAGTGTTGTGAAGATTTTAAGCTTGAAAATGTCAATTTATGTGCAATGAAGGTGAAGGCAAGAAAGGCGAGTATGGCGGCAAAAACCCTAGTGAAGGTAGGTAATGGCAGCGGCTCTCAAGTGGTCCTTGGTGATAGAGACACTAAATGCAATGAAGAGGATGGAGATAAGATACCCTGCTATGGGATCTTCAAGAGACTCACTTGTAGGTTCTAGGTGACTAATGGTGTACGAGAACAGTGACCGCTCCTATTGGGCAGTTTGATTTGGATTCTAAGGTAGTGTTCCTTCATTTGAGAAATGGGTGGCTTGGTTTGATGCTACAAGAGCAATCTTCTCCCTATTTGGATTAAGCTTCCAGAGCTCCCTTTGGAGTTCTGGGATGACAATATTCTTCATGTTGTTTGAATCTTTCAGATAGTTCATTACCATGTATGAGTTCACTAAGTCCAAATCTAGGTTATTCTTTGCTAGATTATGTGTGGGTTCCATGTTGCCCAACTCCATTAAATTTTCCTTTAGATTGGGAGATCAAAATCAAGATGTTCTTTTTTATTACTCTCACTTGTACCATTTCCATGCTATTGGAAATTACTCTATTCTTTGCAAAGTTTCTCATTAGTTTGATCCCCCTAATGTTGCTCATGGGGTTGAGGATGTTCTCACTCGATCCATTAAGTTTGTGCAAGTTCCTCCTTCTTCTTCTAAGGACCTTAAATATTTAGATTGCCCCCTATCGTGCCCCTCCTTTGTTGTCTCCTCTTGTTCGCTTCCCTTTGATGGGGTTTGGATCGAAAGAAGCTAGATTTTTTCCCCTTATTTCTAGGTTCTTGTAAGGGAAAGAGAAACTTTGTTGTTGATCATGGGAGTGTTTCTTCGGAGTTGCCTATATCTTTTCAGCTTGCCCCTCTCATAAGGTTATGGATTAAGTTTGGATTCAAACCCCCATGATTTCTCTCTCTTCTTAAGACTGCTTGTAGCCTTGTTCCCTTTCTGCTTTCTCTGTCTTGCTGGTTTACCTCTCTCTTCATGAATTTTGTTATTTTTGCCACTTGGCAGTTTTTGGCTTAGCCTTTTTTGGGCAGCATTGTTAAGAGTTTGAGTCCTATCCCAATTTACCTAATCGAAACATCAAAGGGGAGTGTTAGAACATGATGTCATTAGGGATCAATACTCTTATAATGTTTATAGATTGTTCTACTATAAGGTTATAAAACTTTATATTATATGCTTTACTAAGCATGTCCCATTTAATATAATTATAATCTAATAAGAGTTAGATTATTAATTACTTGTGAATGAGAGTTATTGAATATGTCTGACTCATTGCCCTTCGGGTAGTTTGCCACCCTTCGTCCTATATTTAAGGAGGCTCTCTCTCATTTGAGAGTGTAAATTTAGTTCTTTATATCGCTGTGCATAGTAAGCATTGGAAGTAAGGAGAAGTATCTCAAAATTCAATCTAATTTTAATAGATTAAATTTTGTAAGCGTTTTAATAAAAAGATGCTTTATAGGGTTTTTTAGTCTAAAAGGTTTTCTCCAAGTATATATTGTGTAATGTATTAAATCTATGATTGTATGATTCTCACTTTATTTATATTATTTTTTTTATAATGATTTGTATCCTAAGATCCTAATTTCTAACACATTTCCCTCAAATACATATAAGATTTGCCTTTCTTTAAGGCACCTAGAGGTAAGAATTAATTGTTGTGTACATGAATAATTAGCATACGTGCAACACACACATAGAGGTTGCTAGGCTCTACTATAGGTGCATGCTGCTTTTTTCAGTTGTGTTAACCATGAGGTTATTTGAATTCCCTCCAATTATCAAACTATCCAAGATGTGGCTATGTTATGGGTGATAATAACAGCCATCTTCTTTTACAACACGCGATTTATAATAAGGAAGTAAATGCATGTTAAAAAATCGTTCAGAAAATTATATATTCCAAAGCTTTCCTAGTACTTATATATAATTGTAAGGCATTGTTTTGAATGGTTATATTTTCAAATTCGTTACTTGATTCAAAGAAATCTAAAGAGAATACTTATCGGGAAAACTCCTTGCCACAGCATTTGCTTAATGCAAGAAAGCATCGAGTGTCTATTATTACAAGGTGTCTTCCTATTCAATGCAATTAAAAAATTACAAAACCTGATGCTTACTGAGATAGGATAGCATATGCATTCATTTAACTTCATCTATTGCAGCTTAAGTCATTCAAATACCTGCAAATTACATCAAAAAATGGAATTAGATCAAACTCTAAAAACTAATGGATAGCTATTGCTATCTGACTCCCTAATGAGAGCCATGCTCAATTTAACCAGTTAGGCAACAGCAAATGAAAATAGAACATCATAATACTTTATAATTCATAATAAATTAATAAAGATTAAAAAACAGTTAAAAGCAGCAAGCTATTAACATCGAGTTGAAGATCTCTCTACATGTCTGTATGTGTCTATGTTCAGGAATGGGTGCATGGTGCATGCAAGCAAAGGAGCAAGCTCTTTTTCTAACTTGATCTACGTATTTGAGTTATAATAGGCACCTCCATGAAATTATGCCAAAGCAGTTTAATAAGACCTTGACATGCATTAAGTCATTACCATGGTCACCTCCAGATTCTGCTCTGACCAAATTTATGTTATAATATGTCAATTATATATTATATTTTAAGGAGAGTTACAAAACTAGCCTTGTTGACATAATATCTTGATGTTGCATATCTAGGAAAACAACATAGTACACTTGATATTGTAGCTTTCTTTCATTTTGTCTTTCTGTTAGGCCTCAATATTTTGTCAAACGGTGTTTCAGATACTTCAATTACAAAAGTTCTGTTTGGCAAAACCTATTTGCAATATAAAAATGAACACTTATTGCCAGCATTAAACAAAAAATCTATAGTCCACCTGCTTGTGCTTCAGTTATACCGTCCAGCTGCTCATATATTTACTTAGTATTAGCACCAAGATATGCAAACGTGTCAAGAATCCCCCCTGTAATCTGAAGTCTCCAATGAAATGCTAGTTTCTGCAACTAATGCAATGCAGATGGCGCGCTCAAAACTCCAAAAACTATAAATCATGATGAAATTGTTGAAAATAATAGCTAGTTTGGATACCTGATTATTGCATTATAAATACAAATGTATTATCTCTTATGTAAATTGAATTATCTTGGACTGGACCCAATCATGTAACGTGGACGCAATCAATTGTAACTTTGGGCTGGACCCAAACTTGTAACATGGAGACACTTAATTGTAGCTTTGGGCTGGACCCAAATTTGTAACGTGAAGGGCAATAAATTAAAATAAATTAAAAAATTAGATGCAAGCCGACTTGAGGGTTGGTGCCAAAGATGAGATATAACTATAACAGCAAACAAAGTCATTATACAATTACATCATCTCATGCAAATGTTATCTGCTCTCCAAGCAGCGATCTCTCCTTCACTCAAGCGAACTCATACAAGTCTATTGTGTGAAATCTTCAAGGTTGATTGTGGCGAAGTAGTCAAAGACCCTCATACAAACTTGAGAAGGACTTCTATGGTGCGAATCTCACCTTATACATCTGCTGCCGATTCTCCTATCCATCCGCTGTTGATAAGGGCTGCAAGCTTCATTGATATATTGAGCACCAATCTGAGATAAGTGTATTGCCTTATAATTGCCTACATTTGAGATAATACATATTGTATTTGAGGCTGGTTTTTTTCACCTCCAAGAGGGAGGTTTTCCTAGGGTATTGGTGTCTTTTGTCTTGTGTTTTATTGTTGTTACTGTTCATTCACAGAATGATTATAATCTAATTGCTTAAATCAACAACTAATTGCTTAAAATTAACATGGTATCAGAGCTTTAGGTTCATTCAAAATAATCAGATTATTAGTTGTACTTCATTTTCAGTTTGCTGTTTTAGTTTTGCAAGATGGTTACAGGTCTGAAAGTAGAGGACAGACTTGAAGGTGCCCTCAATTTTACATCATGGAAGGTTCGTGTCCTCCTTGCTCTTGACGAATTGGAGTTGTTATAGCTTGTGGAAGACAAGGATCTGACTGAACCTTCGGATCCGAAAGAACTAAAGCAATTCAAGAAGAATGCTCTCAAGGCAAAGAAGATCCTTATTGATTCCGTGAAGGATCATCTTGTTCCAGTTATCTCCAAACTGAAGACAGCCCAGGAGATGTTTAAACATCTTGAAGGGATATATGAGATCAACAACATCAGTCGAACACTTACATTGAGGCAGCAACTTCTTCAAGTCAAAATGAGCAAAGGAGATTCAGTCATGTCCTTCTTCATAAAGATTTCAGATTTGAAGGACCAACTCAGCGCCATTGGAAGCGAGGTTGTGGACAAGGATATTGTCATGATTTCTTTGAATGGTCTTCCTGACTCTTGGGATCCTTTCATTCAAAGCATAAGTGGAAGACCTGAATTCCCTTCCTTCGATCGCCTCCGGTCAGATTGCATTCAAGAGGAGTCACGCCTTGCTGCCAGAGAAATGCATAAAGGCTCTCATGGAGGAGATCAACATGTGCTTGCATCTCAACATGTTAGAAGAAAGAGAGGCCACTGGAAGAAGAACAACTTCAAAAGAGATAGAGACTTCGGACCTCCTGCTTTTGATTCAAGGAAGAAGCCAAGGGATCTTTCACGTGTATGTTGCTTCAAATGCGACAAGTTTGGACATTATGCCAAAGAATGTCAAAATCCGCCCATGCAAGGAGAGGCCAACCTGAATGAAGTTGCAAACTCAGAGGATAATGAAGACTATCTCTTCATTTCTGCCTTGTCCAGCAATGTGCCAACTGATAGTAACACTTGGTTGATAGACAATAGTGCATCTAGACACATCACGAGATATCGAGAGCATCTCTCAAACTTGATGGAGAAAGAGTCCAAGCAGCGATCTCTCCTTCACTCAAGCGAACTCATACAAGTCCATTGTGTGAAATCTTCAAGGTTGATTGTGGTGAAGTAGTCAAAGACCCTCATACAAACTTGAGAAAGACTTCTATGGTGCGAATCTGACCTTATACATCTGCTGCCGATTCTCCTATCCATCCGCTGTTGATAAGGGCTGCAAGCTTCATTGATATATTGAGCAGCAATCTGAGATAAGTGTATTGCCTTGTAATTGCCTACATTTGAGATAATACATATTGTATTTGAGGCTGGTTTTTTTCACCTCCAAGAGGGAGGTTTTCCCAGGGTATTGGTGTCTTTTGTCTTGTGTTTTATTGTTGTTACTGTTCATTCACAGTTTGATTATAATCTAATTGCTTAAATCAACAACTAATTGCTTAAAATTAACATGGTATCAGAGCTTTAGGTTCATTCAAAATAATCAGATTATTAGTTGTACTTCACTTTCAGTTTGCTGTTTCAGTTTTGCAAGATGGTTACAGGTCTGAAAGTAGAGGACAGACTTGAAGGTGCCCTCAATTTTACATCATGGAAGGTTCGTGTCCTCCTTGCTCTTGAAGAATTGGAGTTGTTATAGTTTGTGGAAGACAAGGATTTGACTGAACCTTCGGATTCGAAAGAACTAAAGCAATTCAAGAAGAATGCTCTCAAGGCAAAGAAGATCCTTATTGATTCCGTGAAGGATCATCTTGTTCCAGTTATCTCCAAACTGAAGACAGCCCAGGAGATGTTTAAACATCTTGAAGGGATATATGAGATCAACAACATCAGCCGGACACTTACATTGAGGCAGCAACTTCTTCAAGTCAAAATGAGCAAAGGAGATTCAGTCATGTCCTTCTTCATAAAGATTTCAGAATTGAAGGACCAACTCAGCACCATTGGAAGCGAGGTTGTGGACAAAGATATTGACATAATTGCTTTGAATGGTCTTCCTGACTCTTGGGATCCTTTCATTCAAAGCATAAGTCGAAGAGCTGAATTCCCTTCCTTCAATCGCCTCCGATCAGATTGCATTCAAGAGGAGTCACGCCTTGCTGCCAGAGAAATGCATAAAGGCTCTCATGGAGGAGATCAACATGTGCTTGCATCTCAACATGTTAGAAGAAAGGGAGGCCATTGGAAGAAGAACAACTTCAAAAGAGATAGAGACTTTGAACCTCCTGCTTTCGATTCAAGGAAGAAGCCAAGGGATCTTTCACGTGTATGTTGCTTCAGATGCGACAAGTTTGGACATTATGCCAAAGAATGTCAAAATCCGCCCATGCAAGGAGAGGCCAACCTGAATGAAGTTGCAAACTCAAAGGATAATGAAGACTATCTCTTCATTTCTGCCTTGTCCAGCAATGTGCCAACTGATAGTAATGCTTGGTTGATAGACAGTAGTGCATCTAGACACATCACGAGATATCGAGAGCATCTCTCAGACTTGATGGAGAAAGAGTCCAAGCAGCGATCTCTCCTTCACTCAAGCGAACTCATACAAGTCTATTGTGTGAAATCTTCAAGGTTGATTGTGGCGAAGTAGTCAAAGACCCTCATACAAACTTGAGAAGGACTTCTATGGTGCGAATCTCACCTTATACATCTGCTGCCGATTCTCCTATCCATCCGCTGTTGATAAGGGCTGCAAGCTTCATTGATATATTGAACAGCAATCTGAGATAAGTGTATTGCCTTGTAATTGCCTACATTTGAGATAATACATATTGTATTTGAGGCTGGTTTTTTTCACCTCCAAGAGGGAGGTTTTCCCAGGGTATTGGTGTCTTTTGTCTTGTGTTTTATTGTTGTTACTGTTCATTCAGTCTGATTTTAATCTAAATGCTTAAATCAACAACTAATTGCTTAAAATTAACATGGTATCAGAGCTTTAGGTTCATTCAAAATAATCAGATTATTAGTTGTACTTCACTTTCAGTTTGCTGTTTTAGTTTTGCAAGATGGTTACAGGTCTGAAAGTAGAGGACAGACTTGAAGGTGCCCTCAATTTTACATCATGGAAGGTTCGTGTCCTCCTTGCTCTTGAAGAATTGGAGTTGTTATAGTTTGTGGAAGACAAGGATCTGACTGAACCTTCAGATCCGGAAGAACTAAAGCAATTCAAGAAGAATGCTCTCAAGGCAAAGAAGATCCTTATTGATTCCGTGAAGGATCATCTTGTTCCAGTTATCTCCAAACTGAAGACAGCCCAGGAGATGCTTAAACATCTTGAAGGGATATATGAGATCAACAACATCAGCCGGACACTTACATCGAGGCAGCAACTTCTTCAAGTCAAAATGAGCAAAGGAGATTCAGTCATGTCCTTCTTCATAAAGATTTCAGAATTGAAAGACCAACTCAGCGCCATTGGAAGCGAGGTTGTGAACAAGGATATTGTCATGATTGCTTTGAATGGTCTTCCTGACTCTTGGGATCCTTTCATTCAAAGCATAAGTGGAAGACCTGAATTCCCTTCCTTCAATCGCCTCCGATCAGATTGCATTCAAGAGGAGTCACGCCTTGCTACCAGAGAAATGCATAAAGGCTCTCATGGAGGAGATCAACATGTGCTTGCATCTCAACATGTTAGAAGAAAGGGAGGCCATTGGAAGTAGATCAACTTCAAAAGAGATAGAGACTTCGGACCTCCTGCTTTCGGTTCAAGGAAGAAGCCAAGGGATCTTTCACGTGTTTGTTGCTTCAGATGTGACAAGTTTGGACATTATGCCAAAGAATGTCAAAATCCGCCCATGCAAGGAGAGGCCAACCTGAATGAAGTTGCAAACTCAGAGGATAATGAAGACTATCTCTTCATTTCTGCCTTGTCCAGCAATGTGCCAACTGATAGTAACACTTGGTTGATAGACAATAGTGCATCGAGACACATCACGAGATATCGAGAGCATCTCTCAGACTTGATGGAGAAAGAGTCCAACTTTCATGTGGTAATTGGTGATGATGTTCAGTATTCAGTAAGAGGTTTTTGTAGCACTACTTTAAATTTAGAATCTAGAATGTCCTTGCATCTTAGTGATATTTTATTTGTCCCTGGAATTAAGAGGAATTTAATTTCTATTTCTGCCCTAGAAGATAAAGGTTATCAAATAGCATTTTCTGAGGGTAAAGTACTTGCATGGTCTAAGAAATCTAGTATTAAATTTGCTCGTGTTATTGGAAATAGATATGATAGTTTGTATAAGCTTTCAGCTAACCCCATTCGAGCACTCATTCATGAAGCTCCTAAATCTAGAGAGCTATGGCATAGAAGGCTTGGTCATCTTCACTATCAGGCACTTCCTTCACTTGAAAAGATGGTTAAAGGTATGCCTAAACTTAATCAATTTCATGATAGTGCTTGCAAAGGTTGTGCATTAGGTAAGAACACTAAAAGTCCATTTCATAAAAGTGAAAGTAGAGCTAAGGAAAAATTAGCACTTGTTCATTCTGATCTATGTGGACCCATGTCTGTTCCCTCACCTAGCGGATTTCTATACTATGTTACATTTATAGATGACTTTTCTAGAAAGACTTGGATTTACTTTCTAAAATCTAAAGAATCTGATGAAGTGTTAAGTAGGTTTAAAGAATTTAAAGCTCTAGCTGAAAATATGTCTGGTTAAAGATTTAAAGTGTTAAGATCTGACAATGGAGGTGAATACACCTCAAGTAGCTTCAATGACTTTTGTGTAGAAACAGGAATTAAGAGGGAGTTCTGCATTCCCTACAATCCTCAGCAAAATGGTGTAGCTGAACGAAAGAATAGAGCCATTGTTGAAGCTGCCAAAGCTGTGATTCACGATCAGGACCTGCAGACCTTCTTATGGGCTGAAGCATCCAAGACTACAGTGTACATTCAAAATAGATGCCCTCACCGTGTCCTGAAGAACATAACTCCCGAGGAAGCTTTCACTGGAGTCAAACCAGATATCAGCCACCTAAGGATCTTTGGAAGTCCTGTCTATGTTCATGTGCCAAAGGAAAAGAGGACTAAGTTAGAGCCTTTCGAGAAGAAGGGTATCCTTGTTGGATATAGTGAATCTTCCAAGGCATTTCGCATCTACATTCCTGGTCAAAGGTACATTGAGGTAAGTAGGGATGTCACCTTTGAAGAAAATATTGCTTTCAAGAAATCTAAAGGTTCTCTTATTGATAATGATAAAGAAGTCAATGATAATCAAAATATGGACATTGATACTAAGCCTGAGATTCAGAGGGAGACTATTGAACCTCCTGAACCTATTGAGCATGATGATCCTCCTGAGCCTCTGGTTCCAACTAATGGACCTAGAGACATTGCAGTTAGCAAGAAAAGACCACTTTGGGTTAGAAGCACAATTCAAGATGCAGAAAAGTTTGCAGCTCCTAGTGGCACTTTCAGAGAAAGTAAGAGACCTCAGAAGCTCTCCAACTATGCTGCAATGATGTGCAACATCATTGAGGCTGAACCATCCATCATAGAAGAAGCCATGACCCAGCAAGCATGGAAGTTAGCTATGGACGAAGAGTATCAATCCATCATCAAGAATGATGTCTGAGATATTGTGCCTAGACCTAAAGGTAAGTCTGTTGTTTCTTCCAAATGGTTGTTTAAAATTAAACATGTTGTTGATGGTAGTATAGAGAAATATAAAGCTAGATTTGTAGCTCGAGGTTTTTCTCAAAAGGAAGGCATAGATTATGAAAAAACATTTGCTCCTGTTGCTAGATATACTTCCATTAGACCTATTATAGCTATTGTTGCAGCCAAAGGTTGGAAATTACATCAGATGGATGTAAAGATTGCCTTCCTTAATGGTGTTATTGAGGAAGAAGTCTATATTGAACAACCTGAAGGTTATGAGATTCATAATAGAGAAACTCATGTGTGCAAATTGAAGAAAACTCTCTACGGCCTCAAGCAAGCTCCTAGAGTTTGGTATGAAAGAATTGAAAAGTACTTAGCTAGTTTAGGATTTTATAAGAATGATGTTGATCCTAACATTTACTTTAAAGTATTTAATGGTGAAATGCTAATTCTGGTTCTATATGTAGATGATTTATTTCTAACTAGTAAAGATAGTCTCATCATTAGGTGTAAGAAAGAATTAGCTACTGAATTTGAAATGAAGGATCTAGGTCTAATGCATTATTTTCTAGGGTTAGAAGTGTGGCAAAGACCTAATGAAATTATTCTAAGTCAAGGTAAATATACTATTGATATATTGAAAAGATTTGGTATGATGGATTGTAAACCTATCTCTACTCCTATGGAAACTAACTTGAAGAAGTTGAGTATTTCTGCAGCTAACTCTAATTTTGCAGATCCTTCATAGTACAGGCAGTTGATTGGATCCTTGATGTATCTAGTCAACACTAGACCAGATAGCTGCTATGCAGCGAGTGCACTTAGCCAATTCATGAACCAAGCAAAGCATGTTCACTTGGTGACAGCCAAGCACATCCTGAGATACTTGCGTGGAACAGTTGGCTATGGACTGAAGTATTCAACCAACATAGTAATCAATTTGGAAGGCTACTCTGATTCTGATTGGGCTGGAAGTGTTACTGACAGGAAAAGCACTTCAAGATTCTGCTTCGGCTTGGGTTCCGCTATGATCTCTTGGACCAGTAGGAAACAGTCCTCAGTTGCACTGAGTATTGCAGAAGTTGAATACATTGCGTCAAGTGTAGCAACTAGAGAAGCAGTTTGGCTTCGCAAGCTTCTTGCTGGGTTGTTTGGACAACCTTGGGAATCCACTGTTATTTACTATGATAATCAGAGTTGTATTAAAATGTCTAATAATCTCGTGTTTCATGAGATGTCAAAACATGTGGAAACTCATTATCACTATGTTCGTGATATGGCACAAAGAGGTGTCATCTAGCTGAAATATATCGGCACTGATGAACAGATTTCAGATGTTCTCACCAAGCCTCTAGCTCGAGTCAAGTTTGAGTACTTCAAAGAGAAGCTTGGAATTGTGGAGAACATAGCATTGATTGAGAGGGAGTCTCAATCTCAATGACGCAATTTAGTTTGCATCCTCCACCCTCTGCGGGCAATGCAAGGTGACATTGTATCTTTCTCTGGGAGAAGGCTGAGGTGTAAGACCTCTTCCACCCTCTGCAGGCAATGCAAGGTGGATCCATCCTCTGCGGGCCATGCAAGATGGACATCATGAAATGAGTTCATGATATTTATGTGTTTTAATGCAGGTATACTCTATGGAGCTTATACATTCATCCTTGCGGGCAATGCAAGATGAAAGTCATGAATGGATCATGACAAGTGGCAGATATCATCTCTAGCTAAGAGGGAGTGTTGAAAATAATAGCTAGTTCGGATACCTAATTATTGCATTATAAATACAAATGTATTATCTCTTATGTAAATCGAATTATCTTGGGCTGGACCCAATCATGTAACATGAAGGCAATTAATTGTAAATTTGGGCTGGACACAAACTTGTAACGTGGAGACACTTAATTGAAGCTTTGCGCTGGACCCAAATTTGTAACGTGAAAGGCAATAAATGAAAATAAATTAATAAATTAGATGCAAGCCGACTTGAGGGTTGGCGCCAAAGATGAGATATAAATATAATAGCAAACAAAGTCATTATACAATTACATCATCTCATGTAAATGTTATCTGCTCTCCAAGCAGCGATGTCTCCTTCACTCAAGCAAACTCATACAAGTCTATTGTGCGAAATCTTCAAGGTTGATTGTGGCGAAGTAGTCAAAGACCCTCATACGAACTTGAGAAGGACTTCTGTGGTGCGAATCTGACCTTATACATCTGCTGCTGATTCTCCTATCCATCCGTTGTTGATAAGGGCTGCAAGCTTCATTGATATATTGAACAGCAATCTGAGATAAGTGTATTGCCTTGTAATTTCCTACATTTGAGAAAATACATATTGTATTTGAGGCTGGTTTTTTCCACCTTCAAGAGGGAGGTTTTCCCAGGGTATTGGTGTCTTTTGTCTTGTGTTTTATTGCTGTTACTGTTCATTCACAGTCTGATTATAATCTAATTGCTTAAATCAACAACTGATTGCTTAAAATTAACAGAAATCACTACACATGACCCATCTCAATCCCTATAAGGAATCACACCCACTCAGAACTTGTCCCAATCAATTATGTGCCAAAAAGAGCAGAAACTGGATAACTCATGTTGATGCTCATGGATAATCCAAAACCACAAAAATGTGTTCTAGCTGCACTATTTGAAAGTGTGAAACCCAATCTAGTCCAGAAAGTGCCTGAACTCAATAAATAAAGACACGTGATCTTCTCCTCTATCAGAAAAAAGTGTCTATCCTCAAATATGATGACACAGGTCCTGCCATTCACCATCTCCCAAAAAGATTGATTTGCACTCCCAATCATCAATGCAATCACTCTTTAATCATGTATGATCAATCTAAGGCTGATTCATCAACAGCACTGGTGCTCACTCCAAATTATACTCATACTCAACTCCATGCATAGTCATCAAAAGCTCACTCAGCTCTCTCATATCTAGTGTCAAACTCTGTAATCTGCAATATTTTAAAAGGTCATGTATAAATGGTGTATTACCTACTAATCTGAACATTAGTCACTCAAACTAGATATAAAAAATTCTGGACATGTCACACAACCCATCCTTAATGCTGCACTAATCAGGACCAAACAATGTCCAAAGCTATCATAAGCTGCAATGATGCAATATGTAATAATTTGCACTAAAAAATGACCAATCCTCAGTGGCCAATATGAGTAGTCTCTAGCTCAGTCTGCCAAACTTGCCAGACTTAGTCTTGTCTAAAAAATTCAGCCATGACAATCAAGTGGAAAATTTGAAAAAATCCAATAATAATAATTCACTCTATACCTTCAACACTCACACTTTTGAAAGGTTTGGAAGACTGTTGGAACTTGGGTAAAAATGATAAAAATTACATGCCATGCAAGTCTCTGTGGTCTCAGTCTTTGATTTTGGCTTGGTGGCAGGGGCTCTGCCTTGTATCACAAGAAGCAGCCAGCCAGGGGCAATGCCTTTAGACCCTGCAAGGGGCATAGCCCTTCAACCCCATTGAAGTCGCTACCCCCATACCCCTCCATGGGTGCTACCTATGTATGCCACTGGGAACTACCACACCCAAACCCCAACTCTAGTTTTTAAAAGCAACAAATAAGAATTTGAGCCATGTCAAGTGCAAATTTTCTTTTAAATTATTCTTTCAACTTTTTCCAATTAAATCCCAAGTAATTAAACTACATTTAGACTTTTGGTTTTTTGAGTCAATCCTTATCCTAAGGGATGCTCTTATGGTTGTAGCAACATTTGTAGACCTGTCTTACATATAAGCATAGGACCCCACATGGAGCTAGTAATGTTGGGCCAAGTGATAAAATCTTCTCTCATAGTTCATGACTCTGATTTTTAATTTTTATGCCGAGGATATCATAAACCATGCATTTTTGTACACCTACACTTAAAATGTTGTTTCTTTCAATTCAAATTCACTTGTGTACTCATTTGATCAATGTATACTTGTGTATGTGATCGAAGTACCTTCTAATTGATAAGTTGATTATCTCTTTTAAGTTGACATGTCTCAGATACAAGCGCAGGACCCCACATAGAGTTAGTAATGGTGGACCAAGAGATACAATCTCTACCCTATCGTTCAGGACTCCATGTTGTGATTTTTTCTTTAATGCCATAGATATCATAATACATGAGATTTGTACAGCTATAAGCCTATAACACTTGAGAGTTTATATATTTAAAAATGTTGTTTCGTTCAATTCAAATTCACTTTTGAATTCATTTGATCAATGTGTACTTGTATATGTGATCAAAGTAGCTAGTAATTGATCATTTTTTATGTCTATAAAGTTGACTTGTCTCAAATACTAGTGCAGGACCCCACAGAGTAGTAGTAATGTCAGGCCAAGTGATACAAGCTCCTCTCTGTCATAGTTTATAACTATATGTTGTAATCTGTATTTTTATGCCATGGATATCATAATCCATGAGTTTTGTACAACTAAAACACTTGAGAATGTTTATATATTTGAAAAAGTCATTTCCTTCAATTCAAATTCTTTTTCATACTTGTTTGATCAATGTATTACCCCTGTATGTGATCAAAGTAGATTATAATTGACAAGTTTATTATGTCTTTAAAGTTGACTTGTTAAAGGGTTTATAGTAAAAGCTTTATATCATTAAGAAATCACTTAATATCATGATTTTTCAATTTATGAAGTCTAAGTGCCAATTCCGAGAGTCTAAATATTGTAACTATGTCTCTAGCCTCTAGGTACCACACCTACATCCCATAGCAAAAACTGAAATGACCAATCCTCAAAGGCCAGTATGAGTAATCTCCAACTAACACAACTAGGACAACTCCTTGCAAAAAACACATACGCAATCTCTCAATGCTCTAAGTAGTGTGTAAAAACTGCAAAGTCAACATACACATTGATCACAAATATTCAATCAACGAACATCCAGGTGCATTGGCAATCGTCAAATCTTGAGCAACAAGATACACAAACAGGTGCTCTAATCCTTAACAAATAGGTACTCTAACAACTATAAAAACTCCATCGAGTGCACTAGAAGAGATATCAACATCTAGGACCAAATCAAGAATCAAAAACTGTGAAAATCAGTAGTGACTAAAACAAGCATCAACAACTGTAAATCATATCCACAATCACACATCCATCAACAAATCAAGTACTCAGGTACTCAAAAATCTGGTCTTCAATCAATCAACAAAACTTTAAATCTGATCCAAAAACTCAATCTGACCTCTCATATTTACTGCATATGCTGTGTTTCTTCCATTTCTTCCTCTCTGTGTTTGATCTTGAATATTGTGTTTGGTCCTAACAGTGGAATCAGAACACAGTTCTTCCAGAGAAGAAATGGGAGTAGTTTTGAACGGTTCTATACTGAAGTGAGCATTCTCTCTATAAGGAAAATATTGATGGAATTTTCATCGGAAGAGCCACTATACAGTTGTAATGAAGTAGTTATCAAAGAGATTGGTTGTTAGTTAAGACTCTTCAAATGGTTTTCCATATTGAAAGTTGAAACACAAGTATTACAAGCTTCAGATCATGAAGCAAATACAGTAGTGAAAAAGGTTATAACAGAGACTAGCAACCAAGAGCAGGCCTAAACAAAAGAGGACTGATTTTGAAATCTAAGACAATGGTCTATTCTCTGTTTAAACAAAGGTCTCAGCACATAGAGAAAAACAGTCTATAAAGACAGTGATTTATAAGCTGCAAACAAGGCTTTCCAGTCATTTGTTCATGGTTGAAAGGATAGAAGTAAATGCAAGATGACAGTTCAATCAAAACACAGTCATAGGAGAGTTACAGTGAGCAAGTAGGACATTCATAAAATGTAGTGAAAGAAGTAGAGATGAATTTGCAGTCATTGGACGGTGAGCAGACCACATACTTCACAGGGAAGACAGCTCATTGATAACAGTTACAAGAGATGCAGCATGATCACAGAGATATTGCTGATACACTGAGATCAAAGCAACACCTTCAAACACCAATGACATTACATCTACAGTGAGAACAATCATTCCTTGGCATCAGCACTCAAAGAAAGACAACATAGCACAGAAACAGTATTCTGCATGAGAAGAGGTCTTGAGATCAAACCAATGCCAAAGGGTTTCAGAGCATCCCAGGGTTTGAAGGCATCCCAACGAACAAATGGAAATGCAGTGAATAACCATAAAGCAATAATCAGAAGATAAAGAACAGGTCATTGTTGTCAATGTTAAGAGTCAACTGCCAGAAATTTCAGCAGTAATTGCATGATAATTGATGGAAGGATGGGCCATGCTTCAGAGTTGCAATTGCAATCAGATGATCAACAAGTAGTTGAATGAGATGGAAGCTCTATCAAATCCATGAATATCATGAACAAGCAGTATGAGTTAAATTTTTTCAGATTAGAACTAATAAGCATTAATTCAGCATGATAAGCTAGAATCCTCAAAACCCCGCCAACAAAGCAAGTCTTAGTAAGTATCAAGTTCTATATCTTGCAAATACTAGGAAGACACACAAACAGTAATTATCATTCACATGAATTGGCATCTCAGTTCTAAGAATCAAGGGTGGAGTCAAGATCCACACAATCAGTTGAGATCATCATGTTTCAGTTTAAGGAGTAGTCTTGAAAGCAAAAAATGAAGTGTTTTCGTTCTCAGCAGTTTGAGGCTTTAAAAGAGGTGTTTTAGCAGCAAATCAGGCAGTTCAAGTACAGATGACCCCTCATGGGTAGTGTATCAGTGGAGAAGCACTTTGGACCTATAAACCCTCAGTTTTCAGTAGTTTTGACCCTCTTTTTGCATGCATTTTCATCATCTGTGACCCAAAGGAGATTCTTCATGCAGATTAAAGATAATTTCAAGGTTAGAGACATTCAGTTAAAGCTGATTTGAAGGAGTTTTTTCCTCAGTTCAAGCTCAGTTGCACCTCCAGTTAGACTTTGACATTTTTTCTATAAGGCTTTTCCTTTTCCCTTTCTTTCTCAGTTCTTTTCTTCGTGCTTGCATTCTCAGCAGCAAGTATAGCATTGTAACTCAGTTTTAGCAAGTTATTTTAAGTTTCAGAATACTTTCAGATTTGTAACAGCAGCAAATTCCTTTATTTTTCAATAAAGAAGCAGTTTCTTCTTTCTCAAAATTTTCTTGTTTTCGTGTTATGGATGAATGATTTGATGAAAGTTTTGTGATTTTGTATATGAATCCTTGTTTTTGTCCCATTCAAAGTAGTGCTGAAACAGAAAAGATCATGTTTATTATAGGTTATGAGCTGTGATATTTAATTTTAATAAGTTGAATGTTGTAAAATCCGAATTGTTTTTCCTTCAATGCAAACATTAAAATCCCAATCCTCATGAAATATTGATGTATTGAATGATCCCAACTGAGTTGTGAACAGGATAAAGCTTTCATTTGAGTAATATTGTGAGTTAGGGGCTGCAAGCAAATCTTTTTAATTTAGGTGCATCACCTCCTGTTAGCCAGAGAATTTAATTTTCAGTATTCCTTCTATCCTTTTTCCAAGTCTTTAGAAGGTGTTATAAGAGAACCAGCTCGCTCAGGAGGTTGATTTTTGTTATAGGCAACCCATAGGCCTGAAAATCATCCCATGTTTTACAGGATTGTTGAGCTCTTAGCTTAGCAACACGACGCAATCCTTTGTAACAATGTCATGTTACAAGTGCGGTTGTCGTTGCACCACAAAGATCGGCCTATTAATGCCCAATACAACCACTAGACTTATAGAATCCACAGGAGGCGGTTAAGCCATGTCACAAACCCGAGCGTTGCGCGCAAGCAAGGGGTCTGAACGTGTGACCAAGCTCTGATACCACTTTTTACAAGTGCAATTGCCGTTGCACCAAAAGATCGATCTGTTAATGCCTGATACAACCACTAGACTTGTAGAATCCACAGGAGACAGTTAAGCCATGTCACAAACCCGAGCGTTGTGCTCAAGCGAGGGGTTTGAACCTGTGACCAAGCTCTGATACCACTTGTTACAAGTGCAGTTGCCGTTGCACCAAAAGATCGATCTGTTAATGCCTGATACAACCACTAGACTTATAGGATCCACAGGAGGCGGTTAAGCCATGTCACAAACCTGAGCGTTGCACTACACAACACAAGGAGACCAAGGGTGCACACCTTGCAACATATCATGCTCCCACCTAAAAAGAAGAATGAAAAGGGAAATCCGTGCTCAGAAAATCGTCTTATTAATAAGACTTCACGTTTTTCTTGTATTAAACATTTTCATAAAGCAGCAATGGGAAGCGGCTATTGAATAGTGTGTGAAGACTCACGAATACAATTCTAATGATGAACAAATTCTAGAAGATCTATTAAGTAGGATAACATCTATAGAGACCATCATCGAGTGCAATGAAGACCAAACGTTGGCAGTACCACTAGTCATGTAATCTGATAGAATCTGAAAGTAACAATCAATGGAGGATAAGAAAGACCATACATCAATGTTAAGTAAGACTAATAGTAAATAGAGATTCTTTTTATCAAGGACGATATAATATGCACGTAGAATATGATAACAAGCATCAGTTAATCCAAGGAGAAGACACTAATCAAGTGATTAGTCAGTGATTGTTAAGACAGTGACTTACATAATCAACACCCTTAATCAAATCGTTAATAATAACCACCAATAGCAAGGCAATTGGTAAATAAAATGGTCATGAGGAGAACGACCAAGAAGAGACTTGACTCATCAAAACCAAGGGAAGCAACCTTTCGGTTTTGAAAGTTTAAAAGTAGGTTCAAACACATCCAAGCAGATTGTCAAAGGAGATATACCTCTTTTCTATAGCCAGACAGATTTGCTCTTTAAGAGCAGTTTGTCATTAAGGAACCCCATCGATTGCATAAGGAGCAAGACATATATCGGGAAAGGCACCCAGACGCTGCATACATCAATTAATATATCTGGAACCAAAGTCTTTATTTTGTTGCAAGAATATCTATTCACATTAGGCGCAAAAACTTCAGATCTGCATACATTGTTGTTCACATCAGACCTAGCAATAAGGATCATTGCAAAAACCTATCAAAATATCAGGCAAGGCATTGGCATCTAGTGCCGATCAGAATATATCAGTGGCAATAATCACACAACCAGAGACAGCACTGTACTTATTCTATATCCCTCATCAATATTGGGGAATACGAAACTTATTGGCCTATCTTCACTTAGCATTTGCACCATTCCATCTATGGGAAAGAGCAAGTGCCATTGATGTAGTGACCTTATTTGCATATTTATCTTTGTGCTATTAATTATATCAATTTATAAACAAAGAAATCAGTTATTGTGATCTATAATAAGCCCAAGAAAGTGAGTAACTGTCCCATAATCACTAAGTATCTTAATAGGGACATTACAGTGGTATCAGAGCTATTTTCCTTCCATCCTGTAAAATCTAGTTTATGTCAAGAGGAGGAAATAAAATGAGTGAACAGCTAAGCAATATATTAAGGGCTTTTATGAAACAAACAGCCCGAACTACCCAAGCCATCTCTGAACAAAATCAGAAAACAAATCAGCTACTTATGCAAACTCTTCAAACCGTAAGTAATAACCAGCCTAGGCCCAATCAGAGCAATGGGAGAGAAGCTCATTCAAACCATTCAGAAAACAACAACCAAACAAGAAGTTCCAAACCAACAAGACCTTCATTCCTACCCAATGAGATTCATGAGGAAGAGGGAGAAGAAGAAAATGCACCCCCTCCTGATAATGTTGATGAAATCTTGGGAACTTATTCTAGGTTGGATCCCGAATTAGGAGACATGTGTCTTTCAAAGACTATTGTGATGCCAAAATGAAAGCCAATCCTCACACGAAATGGAAGAAGCAATCTGATAAAGATCTTAAAGAAAGAATCAGCAAAATTACCTTGCCCAACTTTGATGGAACTGGAAAAACTTTCGCACACTCGTGGGTACAAAAGTTAGATACTTACCTATCCTTAAGTCCTATGACAGAAGAGAATGCAATCAAATTTGGGGTGCTGCATTTAACAGGGACAGCCCACGAATGGTGGCATCATGGTCTTGTCACCCAAGACCATCAACAAATATTCACGTATGATGAGTTCACACAAAAACTCATCAGAAGATTTGACCAAAGGCATCCACAATGGTATTTCAAAGAATTAACTCAACTTAAACAACAAAGGACAGTAGAGGAGTTTGCCACTGACTTCCAAAGGTTGGCCGTCATGGTATCAGAAATATCTCAAGAAAAACTCACGTACCTCTTTGTGGAAGGATTAAAGGAATCAATCAGAAACATAGTGAGTGCCATGGAACCAACAAATCTGGAAGAAGCCATTCAAAAGGCCCTAAAATTTGACACCCCGTCATTAAAAGAAAAGTCCAAAAACATTGCATCTAAGTATTCCCATAAAGAGGACAGGCATGAGGGAATATTTCTTTCTCAAGCCACTCAAGAAGACCTTCGAAAGAAAATTTTGTGCTTCAAATGTAAAGATCCATGGAAGCATGGGCATGTTTGTAATAAAGGACATCAAGAGGAAAAGTTGTGTTACAAGTGTAAAGATCCCTAGGAGGAGGGGCATGCTTGCAGCCCAAGTAATCGTAAGAATAAAAGCTCGTGCAACAAGTGCAAAGAAAATTGGGAGCCAGGACATAAGTGTGAAAGAAAAGGTGAAGCCCATCGTATTGAAATTATACCCCATAAAGGAACGAGTAGGGAGGAAGGGGAAAACCTCTGCAAGAAAACAAGATACGATAAAGGAAATCTTAAATTCCTTCAACCAAAAGAGGATGAGACAACAAACAAATGGATTTTTGTGGAAGAACACATTTAGTGATCATAAATACATACACCTAACTAGATCCAACAACGAGTAAGAAAGAGAGAAAACTTGTCTTAAAATTACACAACTATGAAATGTATAAGTAATCCATGATGAAATTATTGAGCAAACTGCCACGATAGTAATATAAGGAAGTACAAGGAGGGAGAACAGTGATGAGGTCCTCCTCTAGGTAGACCACCTCATGGTAGTTGACCGATGGTCCCATGAGGCCAAGGGGGTGTAAGACGGAGTCCACCGCTCTTGGACTTAGAGGGGAAGCACATTCAAGACACCCTATTGTATCTTTCCAAACTCTATCATAATTGATTATTAACAAGGGGATAAGGATGGAAGTGATGACGAGGAACGGTTATAAGATACCTCACTAGGTAGACCACCTCATTGGTAGTTTGACCGATGGTCCCATGAGGCCAAGGGGGGCTTTGGCTTTCACTTCGCTCTTGGGCCTAGGGTACACGGTCTCTTAGACAACTCATCGTTCCTCTTACTCCCACTTTCTTATGATTAAGCTCCTATAGGGAGTTGGACCAGACCCTACTTTAGTTAATTTATGCTTAATTTATCTTTCTTTAGAGATTTATATTATTAGTTCCAATGGTTTCTAACCTAATGCAGAATTTCAAACAATGTTTGACAACATGTGTATTTGTTTTTATACTCTATGATTGCATATATTCATATGTATACTTCAAGTATGTGTATGCTCCGTGTTTGCATATATTCAAGTGTATACTTCATGTTTTTATGTGTAACTCCGTGTTTGGTCCATACTTGATAGATGAATAATTAGAAAGAAATAAATTGCATGTGTTATCATAGATGTGTATTTCTAATCCTCATCTTAATATATGTTAGAATCACCATCGTTTTGATACAGAGAATCAAGAAACAATGGGACAACCAAACCAAATAAGAAATACAAACCTCTGGGGATTGGTTTGGGGACCATCATTGCTTGAGGACAAACAATCTCGGGAAGGGCGGACTAGCATGCGCCCACCTGGAAAGAAAAATGAATAGGGAAATCCATGCTCAGAAAATCGTCTTACTAATAAGACTTCGCGATTTTCTAGTATTTAACATTTTCATAAAGCAGCAATGGGAAGCAGCTATTGAATAGTGTGTGAAGACGCATGAATACAATTCTAATGATGAACAAATTCTAGAAGATCGATTAAGTAGGATAACATCTATATAGACCATCATCAAGTGCAATGAAGACCCAACGTTGGCAGTACCACTAGTCACATAATCTGATAGAATCTGAAAGTAACAATCGACGGAGGATAAGAAAGAGCATACATCAATGATAAGTAAGACCAATAATAAATAGAGATTCTTTTTATCAAGGATGATATAATATGCACATAGGATATGATAACAAGCATCAGTTAATCTAAGGAGAAGACACTAATCAAGTGATTAGTCAGCGATTGTTAAGACAGTGACTTACATAATCAACACCCTTAATCATATCGTTGATAATAACCAGCGATAGCAAATTGTAGTATCAGCAAGACAATTGGTAAATAAAATGGTCATGAGGAGAACAACCAAGAGACTTGATTCATCAAACCCAAGGGATGCAACCTTTCAGTTTTGAAGGTTTAAAAGCAGGTTACTTCAAGCACATCAAAGCAGATTGCTGAAGGAGATATACCTCTTTTCTATAACCAAAAGGATTTGATCTTTAAGAGCAGTTTGTCATTAAGGCCCCCCATCGATTGCATAAGGAGCAAGACATATATCGGGAAAGGCACCCAGACGCTAGATACATCAATTAATATATCTGGAACCAAAGTCTTTATTTCGTTGCAAGAATATCTATTCACATTAGGGGCAAAAACTTCAGATCTGCATACATTGTTGTTCGCATCAGACCTAGCGATAAGGATCATTGCAAAAACCTATCAACATATCAGGCAAGGCATTGGCATCTAGTGCAGGTCAGAATATCACAGTGGCAATAATCACACAACCAGAGACAGCACTGTACTCATTCTGTATCCCTCATCAATATTGGGGAATACAAAATTTATTGGCCTATCTTCACTTAGCATTTGCACCATTCCATCTTGGGAAAGAGCAAGTGCCATTGACATGTCACGTAGTGACCTTATTTGCATATTTATCTTTGTGCTATTAATTATCAATTTATAAACAAAGAAATCAGTTATTGTGATCTATAATAAGCCCAAGAAAGTGAGTAACTGTCCCATAATCACTAAGTATCTTAATAGGGACATTACAGACAACAGTATTTAATTCATTGTTTAAGGATTAGTTTGTTTTAAAGTAGTTTTATTCCCACATTTTCTGCAGATAGGTATAGAGGCTAGGGTTTTCGATGTATTCAAAGTTGCCATTTTCAGCTAAGTTTTGATGTAGAATCAACAAAAAAAAGATGGGTTTCAGATTCAAGTTAACAATATTGTTAAGAGTTTTTAGGTTTTCTCAAAGGGTCTGCCATATTTAGAATAGAGAAAAGTTTCAATAGAAACATCTTCGCAGCTGCTTGTCAAAATTTGTTATTTTTGGCCTGCACTAGAAATCACAATTTTTAAGAAGAACATATTTTGAAAAGTCTATTTTTGTTCAGTGCTATTTATAGCTTGCACTATTTTTAGCTGTTTCTAATTTTATCCTGGTATGTTTTTTGAGGAGTTATGGATTTTTAGAAGTCTATTTTTAGATTATTATCATTTAAGAGCTAAGTTACCGGTTCCGGTTCGGATTCGGGTTCGGATTCGGGTACGGGTTCGCGGATTCGGCAAAAAAAAAAAAAAATTCGGTACGGGTACAGGTTCGTCCGTACATATATATATATATATATATTTTAATTTTTTTTAATATATATATATATATATGTTCAAACTTCAAACATCAAAATTATATATGTTCACAGTTCAAACATACAAATATGAAACATCAAACATACAATGTAACTTTCCCATACAATGATACATAGATGATAACAGATAAATCATAAATCAATAAATCATAAATCCATAATTGCCAATGCCAATAAATATTCTGAATTAATGGCTTGGGTTGGATGCTTCAGATGAAGATGAATATGGAATTTAAATCCCATAGATGGCTTGTAATTTGAATGTTTAACTTTATACTTTATTGTGTCATGACATTTTCACATTTTGAAACTTGAAACTTGAATATTATCTTTTTTGCAAATTATGAATATGATTAAAAATATTGTTTTTTTATTGTTTTTAAATGCTTGCTAACCCGTGGGCCCCGTTTTTGGGAACCCACGGGCTTGGGTTCACCCGGGCCCTCCTGGGTTCACCCGGGTCCTCCTGGGTTCGCCCTGGGTCCCACCCGGGTCCTGCCCAGGCGGCTGGGTTCCCTGTGGGTCCTGCATGGCAGGACCCACAGGGAACCCAGCCGCCTGGGCAGGACCCGGGTGGGACCCAGAGCGAACCGGACCAGGCCCAGGACCGGGCACGGACCAGGACCAGGACCCAGCCAAAATAGGGGAGAACCGGTATCTGAGTTTAAGAGATGTAAGTTATGGTGTTAGTTAGTAGTAATCCATGGGCTTAGTGTGTTGAAGCAATTTTCAGTCATGATCCACATCTAACAAACAGCTGTTCATATTCTCCAAGGTGGCTAGCGCTAAGTGTTTTTTCTATAATTTGTGACTATTTGAAGGATAGATACTAGGGTTTTCAGGGTATTCAAAATTTCAAAGTCATCATTTTCAACTAGCTTTTGATGCAGAATCAACAAAAAATAAGAGCTTCAGATTCAAGTTGCCATGATTGTTAAATTTTTAGGGTTTTATCAAAGGGTTTACCATATTTCGAGTACAGAAAAATTTCATTAAAAACATCTTCAATTCCACTTGTCAAGATTTGTTAGTTTTGAGTCTTGACCCACACTAGAAGTCAGTTTTAAAGGAAAAGATATATCTTGAAAAGTCTATTTTTAGCTGGACCTATTAATAGCTTGCACTATTTTTAGTGGTCTTTTAGCCTGATATGCTTTTTGAGGAGTTACCCATTTTTAGAAGTCTTTTTTCAATTTCTTACCATTCAAGAGATCTACATTACAGTTTCAGTTTGTAGTAATCTTTATGAGCAATCTAACTGAAGAATGCTTGAGCTTTGATTTAGTTTTGGTAATTAGAATTCTGTATTATGGATTGTGTTGCATGCAATTAAGTTATTTCTAACTACACTTAGCTTTTTTTATTTATTTTCATGAAGACTGTAATCCTTATAAGTATTATTCACAATTAGATTTATAAGTAATTTTCATGCCTACTTGTTACTAAAATTGCTGTTAAAGTATTCTACATTTCATGTGATTTTTGGAGTCAAACATCGCTATATAACTACTGTGGACTTTGAAGTGCAAATTGCATTGCCTAAAATGATAACTTTCCAATTGTGTGTTTGAATTTAAAAATTTGGCTGAGGATAGATTTGATGTCCACTAGAGCAGTGCAATTATAATTAAGTTGTCCCTTGAGGTTTTGTATTCAATCCTCATGTTAACTCGTAATATCTCATTTGTTCAAATGGATAAGGTAATTGAGTTGTTTTCTGAACATTGCAAGATTTGCATTCCAAAGTTAAGAGAAGTGCAATCGTCATAGCTCTGTAATGTATTGCTTTCCTTTCAATTTGTCATTTTTTTGTGTTGTGTAAACAAATTCCAACCTTGTGAACTTGCACTACTCAGTCTCTGCTTTTAGCTTAACAGCATAAGCAGGTTTTTCTTTTGGTCAAAAAAAGGTAAAAATTGTTTGTTTTGAGTTGAAGAGTATGTCACCCTTTTGGCCTAACTGAATCCAAAAAGGCACACCTTTAGTTTTATTTAACATGAACACGAACCACAAAAAGAACATTATATAGATTGTAAATAACAAGTACATATTGTTTAAATTAGGTTAGTTTTGTTTATAGAGAGCTTCCCCTTTTAATTCAAAGACCCGATCTACCCAAATCAATTCCATTTTGTGTTGCACTAAAAGGTGTGAATTAAAATACTGACAAACTACTAACCTATAAATTTGCACACAAGATAGTTATCACTCAAAGATGCACCCAAGAGTTAGTTCACTTACAAATATGCATGTGTGGGATTCAACTTATTATAAAAGCACCAAAACATGGGAGTGGCTTGCAATGGTGCCAACATCTCTTCTACACCACAAACTTATACAAGGGACCCTACTTATTACAAAGTTTATATGTGATTATCAAGTAACCATATTACTTCATAAAATAATCAACTCCTAGATAGAATTTAAAACAACAGTGGCTACTCAAAAAATCAGATCCAATGATATATTGAGCTACGTATAAAGTTTCGCTTAATTTTGAAATATGGGTTGAACAACAAGAAACAAAATGTCTCCCTTCTAGTGTTGTAAACAGTTTGGCTGACACTTTGTAGACACTATATGCTTCTAAAAGTTATTTAGGACCACTTACTAGGTTTGAATGTCATAAGGTTCAAATGGAAATCCTTCAATAAAAAATAAAAAATAAATAAAAAGGTTCAATGAAAGGCAAATGGTGGGAAACCTACCACTGTGGCTGAAGAACTTTTTACAATCAATCCAACATATTCAGAATAGGGGGAATCAAAAGGTGTGTTGGTCATGTAGACTAATGTATGGGCATAAGTCTAACATATGTCTACACCATTGGGGAGGGATGCCTCTTGTGAATCAAGACTATGCATGTGCAAAAATCAAATGGAAGCTTGTTATTTCCTCTCTCCTTAGATCTAGGGCTTTCTGGTAACTTAATAACTTAATTAAATTCCCTTAATGATTGTACAACAAAATGCCTCAAGCAACAGACTACTTTTAAAAGAAAGTAAACTTTAAACTACACCTCTTGATTAAATGGTAAATAGAAACAATTTATAGACAGAACTGCAGATATAAATACACCAAAAACAAATAGAGGCCTGAAAATTAGATATTAACAGTCTTCGCTGCTTACAAAATGCATACATACACTACTCATTGACCTGCAACCATCCTGGAACAGTATTTCTGCCTGCTGTGCATATGCTGGGTGGATGTCAGAGTATCAGAAGACCCTAATCAGACCTGCAGCAACTCTTATGAGCAGGTTTGGTGGTATAGGTGCCCGGTTTCAAAGGTAACTGGCTGTAGGATTAGGGTGCAGCCCTTCCCAACTCTGAAACACAGTTTATCTGGGCATTCTGCCACACTCGAATGGGTTCAAATCCTAGAACAACCCAGCAAACCTTGACTATAACTCCTGCAAAAGCAAGAAATCAGATCTAGAATGCAGTTTCCTTATCACAAACAGCAAGAAGATAGAGGATTTAAGCAAGAATCCAAATCAGGGTTTCCATCCTGACCTGGGTAGGCAGCTAGGGTTTGCATCCCAGCTGACCTGCTCAAGATTAAACTCAAAATTCTTGCTCAAAATCTAACGTACTCGAAATAGCACCCAGACCTGCTTAAATACCTAATTCTAGATTTAGGTTCCAAGGCCCCAAATTGGGCTCCAAGGTATTTTTTATTTTTTATTTTTAATTTGAAATCCACTTTCTTTTAGACTGCAAGAATCGGGTAGCCCCCCTATAAACTCTAGTGTACCTTAGAAACTTGTTCACATGCCCAACGATATTTTTTTGTTGTTGCGCCAGTGGTATCCCCACGACCCAGCCCAGTGCCCAACCCGCCTTACCTTGTTCTTACTTATTGCCAAGTTGGGGTTCAGGAAGGGGCGAGCTGAGGCGAGACTAATCATTGGGGATGTACCAAGCCGCCCGCAAACCAGGTGCATCGGGTGATTCCGGACCTCGGAGTCGAACCCGAGACCAATGGGGAGCAAACCCATGGCCCAAGCCAACTCCGCTACTCGTGCGGGCTACATGCCCAACAACATTGGTCCAACATGCCCTCTAGTACCATGAAGACGGGGAGGAGACTGGAACTCATAACCTCTTGCCTACAACAGGATGCTTTAGCCAATCCCCACCCCAATTTGAAATCCACTTTACTTTATTTTCTTATTTATATTTTATATTAAATATTTATTAATTGATTATAATTAAGTAATGTTAATAAACACCTTATTAAAGAGTGCTAGCAAGTCAAAATCAAAGAGAGAGGGACATGACGATCCTCCCTTCCCCAAATTGCTTGCCCACAAGCAATGATAAATCAAGGGAAATTGCCCTCTCCTTCATGCCAATATAGTTGATCATGAAGTGGTGCTCCTCAATCTTGGGTTCTGCACTTGTTGCATGGACTATCCCTTGCTCAAAAACACCCCAATTAGGTACCAAGGTGACTACATTTTTGCAGACAATTTCCCAATGTTGCTCACACATATCTCAATAATTTGAAGAGACCGAATTCAGGCAAGATTTAACAAGGTTTCTTTCATTGTGTGTGTTCAAAAAGTGGGAAGCGCCTCGACAATGGCATGGCAAACTTTGAATATCCAATAGGTCTTTGAAATTTGAATCTTTTCTTATGCAATTCGCAGCCAGTCAGATGGTGGTTCTGTTGATGTGTTTTTTATACACATGCGAACACAGAATAAAATACCTAAAGGTACCTTATCCTCTCTTGAGCAAAGTTTCCCAACTGCTGAAGATCTCGCCGAAGGATCAGTCGAGGCAATTCCAAGGTTCTTGTATGTAGGTTCTCTACTCGTGGATAAGCTCTTTGTGGTATGATGTGATTTTGTTGGAATCACAAGGGGACTTACACTTGATGACTAAACGTCTGATTTGCTTTGAATATTGATGGAACACAGGATTTCACTAGCCTAGATTTTGAAAAAAAAGAAAAAAGGATGAGGGCAAGGAAAGGATCTAATTCTAACACTAAGAATGTAGGAGCAATGAATGATCTTTGATGAAATTCTAACTAAGTCTTGTTTTGACATCCCAGGACCATCTCCACAAGGTTAGTGCGATCTTCGGAGGAAAGCTTTATGATGTTCAAATCATCGCTACAGGCATAGACACCATCAGGTTGATGCATATCAGTGAAGAAGCGACAATTGAAGTTAGGCTTAAGCTGAATGATTCCAGTTGACTACACAAGGCAAGTCTGCAATCAACAAACTGCTAGTAGTATGGATATACAAATTTCACCATCAATCAAACACATTTCTTCCACTCATCTAATAACATGAAATCAAATCTGAGAAGTATAAAGACCATGCAAATTGTTGAATCGACCCATAGATTTCACCAGTTCTTCAATGAAGTTTTACAAGTCTTTTACAACAACATCTTGGCAACAATCTTTGCCTTCTCTTGCTATTCTACTCTAATTGCTATTCTATCAACTGACTATTCACTATTAGCTAACTATTCACCTACTATCAACTATTGACTAACTATTCTCTGACTATTGACTAACTATTAGCCTTTACAAAATGAAGAGCCAGGCTTATATAGTGCCCACAATACAATTCAATGGCTTAGATCAATTTGAGATCAATGGCCGAGATTTTACAATGAAAACCCTAATTAGGGTTTGTTACAACAAACTTAATTCTGACCAATGAAATAATTGCATTATTTGGACACGTGTCTTCTCTAGAATATTCGACCAATGGATAGCCGAGGTAGGTACATCGAAGTTTGTGTCTTTTTTGATGAGTCAGGTACATTGAACCTGGACATGCTGAGGTGGACCAATCCAAATGGAGGGATGATGACTAGGACGCCACCTTGTCTGACACTTGCAACTTGGTAGATATTCAATTTGATGATGTTGAGAAGATGACTTTAATTAACTTTTCTGACACCGTTTGCTTCTTCAACGAACCCTTGCTTTAACCTCCTTTGTCTTTGATGTGCAGGATGGGTGGTGTACCTTTCCTTCAAATGTTGGTCTGGAAGAGGTCGTCCTTGATGATGTTGGAGAAGGTCGTCCTTGATCTGGGCTGGAGAAGGTTGTCCTTGTTGATGTTGGACTGGAGAAGGTCGTCCTTGATCTGGGCTGGAGAAGGTTGTCCTTGTTGATGTTGGACTGGAGAAGGTCGTCCTTGTCTTGGCCTGGTCTTCTTTCAACTGCAAGACAAACCAAAAGATGATTAAGGACACATAATAAATTCATTTCAACATAGCATTTTATACCTTAAATCATCAACAAGAAGACATCAAAATTAAGTTTGTTCAAGAGTCTTTCCAGGGATAGGCCCTATCCAAAATTTCACTCTGGACCCTCTGGAAGGGTCAGGAGCGAAATTTGCATTCCTGGCCAATTTAGACCTCTTTTCAACATTACCTCACAACCAACACTTTGCCTGGCCCAAACAAGGTGAAGAACAGGCTTCCCTAAGGATTTCGCCCTAGACCCTTTGGAAGGGTCAGGAGCGATTTTCTTGATTAGGCCTCAATTACCCCATTTTTTCACTCCAAAATCCTCCAAAAGGTGAGCATATGCTTGTTTTAGTCCAACAAAGTCTAGGGATCCATCCTTTTAGCTTCTCACATGGGCAAATTAGGTGATAATGAGAATTTCGCTCTGGACTCTTTGGAAGGGTCAGGAGCGAAATTCCTTCTTTAGGCTTTATTTCACACTTCCTTTACTTCAATTTGCCCTACAAGGCAAAGAAACATCATTTCAACCTCAACTACGCCTTAGGACTCCAAGTCTTGACTTGACACAAGGAGAAAATAGGGATTTTGATGAATTTCGCTCTGGACCCTTTGGAAGGGTCAGGAGCGAATTTCTTGCTTGTAGTTCACTTCTTCATCATTTCAACTTCAATCCACCTCACAAGGCAAGGAAACACTTCACTCCTTTCATCCAACCTAAGTTTAGCTTGATTTTGCAAGGCAAAATAGGTGATTGAAGGATTTTCGCCTTGGACCCTTTGGAAGGGTCAGGAGCGAATTGCCTCCTCTGGCCTAAAATCATCATTCCTGGAGACAACAATCAACACAAGGGCAATCTTAAGGGCATCTTTTACCTTGGTCTAGGCATAGCTTAGCATAAATTTGAAAGGAATAGGTAGATTTTGGGATTTTCACTTTGGACCCTTTGGAAGGGTCAGGATCGAATTTCTTGTTTTAGAGCTATTCTTCCATCTTTCAACCTCAACCAACGTTTAAAAGGGCAAGAACATCAATCCTCACACTCATGCAAGCTATAAAAAACCCAAGTTTGACTTGATTTTGCTAGGAAAATAAGGGATCTTAGGAATTTCGCTCTGGACCCTTTAGAAGGGTCAGGAGCGAAATTCTCATTTGGCTTCAAAATTTGCATTCTTGGCAACCAAAATCCACTCTAAGGCAATCCAAATGACTTCTCGCACCATTGTCCAAGTTTAACTTTGCTCAAATTTTGGAAGAAAAGATGGTTTTTAGGATTTTCGCTCTGGACCCTTTGGAAGGGTGAGGAGCGAAAATCACTTTTAGGCTCAATTCCTTCATCTTTCATGGTTTCTAGCAACTTAAAGTCACTCTCAGGGGCAACTTCTCCTTGATTTTACTTTATCCCACACTTGATCTAGCAAAAAATTGATAGCAAAGAGAGGTTTTGAGAAAATTCGCTCTGAACCCTTTGGAAGGGTCAGGAACGAAATTCTCATTCTTGACCCAAAATCATCATTCTTTCAACTTGAAACTTCTTTGCAAGGTAGAATCTCATCCTTCATTGGCCTAGGAACAAGGTTTCATGTCCAAGAAATGTCAAAAAGTAGGCTTATAAGGAATTTCGCTCTAGACCCTTTGGAAGGGTCAGGAGCGAAATTTCCTTTCCTGGCTAAAATCCTTCATTTTCTCAACTTCCAAACACTCTCAAAGGCAAGATCATGTCCATTTCCCCTTTCAACATGCTTTGGACATCACAATTTGGTCAAATAGGGAAGGAAATGAGGTCTAGGAGGATTTTCGCTCTGGACCTTTTGGAAGGGTCAGAAGCGAAAATCATGATTTGGGCTTGATTCTTCCTTTTTCCAACTCAAAATTACCTCAAGAGGTAACTAAACATCATCCTTCACCCAAGGGATAAGGTCTTAAGCCAAAACAAGGTCAAAAGAATAGGCTTGCAAGGAATTTCGCTCTGGACCCTTTGGAAGGGTCAGGAGCGAAATTCACCTTCTTGGCTAAAATCCTTCATTTTTTCAAAGCTTTCAAACATTTCCAACGTCCAAACATGTCTACTCTTCCCTTCAAAATGCCTTGCAAATCAAAATTTGGTCAAATAAGGCCAGAAATGAGTCTTAGGTTGATTTTCGCTCTGGACCCTTTGGAAGGGTCAGGAGCGAAAATCTTGATTTAGGCTTTAATTGCTCATTTTTCAAACTTCAATCTTCTCCTGGAGGCAAATATAGATTATTTTCCACTTGAGGAACCAGGTTTCAAGCCCATTCAAGGTAGCAAGTGACAATTATAGTGAATTTTGCTCTGGACCCTTTGGAAGGGTCAGGAGCGAAATTCCTATTCTTGGCTAAAATCTTCATCTCATCCACCTTTACTCACCTCCTAAGGTTAGAACATGTCAAAAATCCCCCAAACATGCCTAAGGAACCATGAAATTGGTCTTGACAAGTGATAAATTGAGGTGCATAAGGATTTTCGCTCTGGACCCTTTGGAAGGGTCAGAAGCGAAATTCCTAATCTTGGCCAAAATCCTTCACATTTCTACGTTCCATCACCTCAAAAGGCAAAGACATGTTATTTCCTTCCCAAATTCGCCCATGGAACAAGGTTGGTATCCAAAACAAGGGAGGAAATGAGGCTTATGAAGAATTTCACTCTGGACCCTTTGGAAGGGTCAAGAGCGAAATTCCTATTTTTGGACAAGATCCTCACTTTTTAAAACACTTCTCAAGGCAAGAACACATCAAGACTCACACACAAAGCCTAATAAACCAATGCCCATCCAAAACAAGGAAGGAAAATGAGAGTTATAAGGATTTTCGCTCTAGACCCTTTGGAAGGGTCAGGAGCGAAATTCCTCTCCCAGGCTAGAATCCATCATCCCAAGGTCTAAAATCTCCTCTCCAAGGCAAAGTTGCATCAAACCTTCTCAATTATGCCTCAAGAGTCTACAAACTTGGGAGAAAAATAGAGGAAATAAGAATTTCGCTCTGGACCCTTTGGAAGGGTCAGGAGCGAAATTCACCTTAGGCCATGATCCTGACTTCATTTTTTTGCATTTCTTCATTCAAACAAGTGCTCTTGCCTTCATTCAAGCCTGGGAATGCGTTAGTTCTAGGTTTTGGTCAAAGTAGAATGTCTTATGGAGAATTTCGCTCTGGACCCTTTGGAAGGGTCAGGAGCGAAATTTGACATTTTGGACTCTCCATCAGGATCATTTATGGAATATAACAATTAAGTATAAGTTTCTTATACTTTAAGTTATATTCCATATATACTTTCAGGATGTTTGAGAGTGGTTTCGGACCTCCAGGAGTTATATTGCAAAATCTAGTTTTTGGAGGATTCTTCAGTTTTCCAGACTTAGTCAAATTTCAGGATCGGGACATTCCAGGCTTAGCCAAATTTCAGGATCAGGGCATTCCAGACTTAGCCAAATTTTCAGGGCATTTGAAGATCAAGATGACATTTCAGACTTCATCACTCACCAACTCGACCTAGCTCGGACCTTCAAGAATGATACCCACTCACAAAGCAAGACACAATTAGCAACGAGAGCAAAACCATGCCCTAAGGAAGACTCTCAAAGAAACCCTAATTCTGGGGCCCTGTGGACTCACCCTGGCTCTAGCAAAGCCTGTAATCCAATGATCCCCTCGACAGTACTCAAAATGCAAAGGCTAACAGACAAACCCTAAACACCTAGAAAGCGAACCCCAGAAAGCAAAAAAAAAGTAGGGGTCCCCATTTGCAATGGGGCGATGTGTGAATACGTCACAACAGGTTCCTATGAACTTCAATAAGAGTATTAGTAACCTCATGTACTTTAGCAGCAGCAGAAAAAAATTTATCACCATTCCCTAAGTTTTCAACAGCTGGATATCCATTACTAAATCACAGCATCATTACCCAAGCCTTTCACAATCTGATGCTGATCAGCACCAGTGGCTTCCCTCAAATGTGCAGAAGTCTTATCCTCATTATCTGCTGTATCATTCATCAAATCTTTATCCATGTTATAGTTAACATCAGTAGTAGGATCATCTGTACTGAGATCCTCCATGATTGCAGTACCTTGTGCCTCCTCATCATTTTCCAACATATCTGAGTTTGAAACCAAAGGAAGCTTTGGCAAAGAATGAATGCTAACATGTCGATTGTCATTATAATATTGAATATTCTATTTGATATTCTGCTAGCTTCTGCACCGTTAAAAGCAGAATTGTTATCTGACATGGTTCCCTTCCTTAGTACTGTATCCTCCTTCCATGAAACTATAGTGCCATTAAAATTTAAACAAGATGACATTTTTGAGATCAACTGAGCCAAAGAAACAGATAAATGAGTTCCCTCATTATGGCTGGCATTCAACAATGTTGATTTATTATGCTTGAGCGCATAGCCTTGATGGTTCAAATTGACTTATGGTTGATTTATTGTTTGTTTATCATGCACATATAACAGCATCTAAGCCTTCTGCTCTAACACAACTTGCTCCCTCACTCTATAGACTCTCTTATCATCTAAATAATGACAGTAGCCAGATGCTACATGAGTGGAGCACTAATAGTGACCATTATGAGTGCTCCAGCCAGCATGCGCTAGGATGCCATATAGTGTATAGTTGAGATTTGCTTCCTGTTGACCACTAACAAAGGACTTCATGTTTAATGTATGCTCAAACTCAACTTTCCTATTGATTTTTTCTCCCACTGGACTGAAGCGCTGGAGATGAATAGCAAGAACATGTGGAGCCTTATCTATTGCTAGCTGGTTTAGAGCCAAAACTTTTACTTTGCATTATTCACATTCATATACTTTCTCTCCTCCTAGTTGTTCTACTGCAGTAAGATGGGGCAGCATCTTTAGCAAAAAAAATCGATTGAAATTTTTCCAGACTCAAATCTAAGAAAGGTTCATATGTATTTGAGCAACGCAAACATTGTCTGCATTTGACCTAGCTCCTGACACTTTGAAAAAATAAAAATATGATTTTCGCCAAATGATCTTGCATCCATAGAGCCACAACAAACTCTAGGATCCCTTCTTAAACTTTTTAAGTCATAATGAACTGTATTCCACTCATCTTCAGGATCCGTTGTTGATTAAAAACTTCCTTGAGAGCCATTTTCCAGAGGTGTTAATGCTTTGACACTATTTGGTAAGTCATTAAGCAAGAATCCACCTGTCATGGCAGTTCTAACTTGCTCAAAGAAAAGCACTTGCACAACTATGTGCAGAGGTAAACGTTCATTCTGTGCAGCATGCATGAAAGCATCCATGGATCTCTTTGTCAGCCCAAGATGCTCCTTCAAAGATATGCCAATGGCCTTGGAACTATGAGTAGCAGATCATATTCTGCCTTCAGAGAGTTCCACCTTTTCAGAAAATCTCATTCTCCTCTCATGTGACAGCTTTTCTTTTTGTGGACTGGCTCAAGGACTCTGGTCCTACAGAAAACGCTCCAGTATGCATTGTACAAGGTTTACATCATTCTTTATTTTTTTTTATATTAAATATTTATTAACTAATTATAATTAAGTGGTGTTAATAAACACCTTTATTAAAGAGTGCTAGCAAGTCAACCTCAAAAAGAGAGGGATATGACAAAGCTCCAACTCCTAGCAACAACTTATACATGACGTGCTCAACTTAAATGAGAAAATGATGAAGGAGAGTGCGTTGAATTTAGCAAGAATGGACAAAGATAATAATAGAGGATAGGTCCTAGACAAGGCCATTCGTATCTCTATGATAGATGATCAACCATTGTTTCAATTATAGTAGAATTATACTCAAAAAACTCACGATTAATCCCAATTAATTGTGTTCATCACATTTGCCACACCATTTCCCAAGATATTCTAAAAGTGGTTTTGATATTTTTGTCACATGCTTATCTTTCTTTGATTCATTTTGAAACTTAGGAAAATATAAAGCATGGGTAGACTCATTTTAGTAGGGTTATGATATCTTAAATTTTCTTTAAGTTTATTTCGAACAGATTTTTTTTCAAGTTAAATTTTAAAACACAATGAGGGGTTTTCTTTTGAACTAATTACCTTTATGAGCATTTAGATAAAAAACACGAGGTTGCCCCTAAACTAATAGATCATGTTTCATGGCATAATGTACTTCTATTTTAGGGCCAGCCAGTTGTTTTTAATAAAATCATACTAGGTGATAGTAAAATAGCTTTCTTAAATCCTATGCAAAGTTTTATGAGTAATATTTTGATAATATATTATTTCCTTTTATATCTATGCACTATATTATAATATTTGGAATAAAATAATTTTAAAAGAACTAATTTGTTCTCTATTTTTATACAAGACAACGGTTTTTAGTTACCATTTTTTCCCCATTTCTAACCCACATAATTGAATTCAATTTACATTTTTTCCACACCATGTCAATTTTGTGTAAATGGAATGCCTCTACGGTTTGAATAGAAGCCATGATTGTCTAAATGCTGAAGAATCCTTAAAAGAGCATTCAGAGCTCAATTTTTAGATATGGGATGATATCATCTAAACTTATGATAAAAGGATACTTAACTATTGTCGATAATAGGATTAAGCAAATGAAATTCAAATAGTTGTACTCTAAGTTGCATAGTAATAACAAATAACTATACAGGTTTATTTACCACTAAACGTGATATTAAGAACACTTCATTAAGACAGACATTTCTTATAAGATTCGTTGGAAAAATAGGTCCTTTAGTGATTGATCAAAAAAAATTGGCTATTTGGAGCTATTACAATTTCTGAATATGGCAAATTGGATAAAGAGCTGTCCTGTTTGTCAATGTTTCTTCTAATGCAATAGACTCCATGATCCCACTCCACATCAGTCTTTCAATTTTGGATAATACTCAAGGATGTCCTCCAATCCAGTTGCTTCTTTTGCTCTATGTTCAATTCCTAGCCTGAATCCCTCTATGATAAGTTCTTCAATTTGCTTATTTAAAATATCTCTAAGAGTGCTATCCTTTATTCACATGGGATGGATGATCACAACTTACAGTTCTTTAAGGATTTTCCCAGCCATTTCCATTGTTGCTTTTTTTGGTTTATCAGCAAATAATTTATCATGGTTTCGCCATTTGCAGGCTTCTCTTTATGCTTCCGATGTAGCCATGGCCTCCACCACTTGATGATTCTTTTAGAAGTCTTGACAAGGAAAATTAATATTTATGGTTGATCAGTTCCTTGTAATTGATAATTTTAATTTTTATGACATGTCCTCCAACATTAATAGCATCTAAAGAGCAAGCATTAGAATCAAGATCTTGCCTTCACACTCAAAAAGCAGAGCAAATGTTCCACAAATCCTTAGGTAGGTGGAGAGTGTCTTGTGTCTTATTGTAACTGCCATCCTTACAAACTCACTAATGGCCTCTATAACATTTTTTAGAATCTCCTCATCCCAATTCTGTAGCGGTGATTTTAGAATCTCCTCATCCCAATTCTGTAGCGGTGACTTGTAGAAGCATATACAAAAAAGAACCTCCATGGTACTTCTTTTGGGTTAAAATGGGGGTCCATGGTCTCAAATATGTAAGATTAATACACAAATCCATAATTGAATAAAGAATAAACCCCAGAAGCTTAGAAGAGTACACATATGTTGGTGGCGTTTAAAAACAACAAAAGAATATCACTCAATATAGAATATGAAGAATGAGAGAATACATATAAATATGATACTTGAAATTTTAGGAGGTGTGGCTTTTATATATATACCGTTCAAGAAATAAGTTATGCGTAGGATAGGATTTGACCTAAGCTATGGGTACAGTAGAACCTACCCCAAGATAAGCACAAACAATACATACAAGGTACACATTCATCCGTGCAAGTTACACTTTCAATGAATATATAACCCAATAGTATATTATTACTGATAACACAATGGGACCCATCAAATTGGAACTCGAACAACATAAAGCCTGAAGTTCACAAAGAAAATTGAGGGCAACCGTGAAAAATTCAATCTCTATATTTTATTATTTTGCTGACTGAGGGACCACTTGAAAGTTGAAAGAAAAAAAACTCTTGTGAGGAATCCAACGTCCAGCCTAAGGTACTAAAATGATTTTTGACCCACCCATATTTTTAGATCATCCATAGCATTCGACCCATCAATAAACTCATATATGAGGGTATGATCAAAAAGAGATTGTGTAGCCATATCCAAAACTTCATATAGGATTTGAATGACAAGAGAAAAATCGCCTATAGTGATCATTAACTCTCCTATTGATATTGACAAGGGCATCAACCATTGCTTCTCATTCTTGCCCATATCAAGGTCATTTGGATCTCCAATTTTCAAGGTCAATCTATTCTCCTCCTACTCTCCCTAGGGCTAGAAATTAATTTTTTGGTTGTCAAGGGGTCCAATTACATTCCTCTATCCTTCACAAGCTAACCAAGCATCTAATGACAAAAAGTAGTTTTCCATATTTAACTGCTCTTCCTCATTGGTCAACCTACAATCCATGTCAATCCACACCTGCCCTTGGATCAATCCATTTCTACCTTCACTTGCTAATTCCTTTTTGCTCCCTCTCTTGACCAATCTATTCTCCTCCTACTCTCCCTAGGGCTAGATATTACTTTTTGGTTGTCAAGGGCTCCAATAACATTCCTCTATCCTTCACAAGATAGCCAAGCATCTAATGACAAAATGTAGTTTTCCATATTTAACTGCTCTTCCTCATTATTCAACCTACAATCCATGTCAATCGATACCTGCCCTTGGATCAATCTATTTCTAGCTTCACTTGCTAATTCCTTTTTTTCTCCTTCTCTTTACCTTTGCTTCCTCTGTTTCCTTCCTCTCTCTATTTTGCTTCACATTCTCCTTCCCTTTCCACTCTCCTTTGCTCCTATTGCTCTCTAACCTACAATTTATTTGAGCTTACTAAAGTAGCTTTTTTACTGTGGAAGGATAATTCTAACATTTGGATGATTCACTCATCAAGAGATTGTTATAGAGGTGTTAGGATTTTCAAAAGAAGTGTTCCTAGATACATAGTGTGTTGAATATACCTACAGCTAAGATATCTTTTGTCGATAAAATGGAAGGGGCATACTTATTGTGCATAAAGAAATTGAGCTTGGTGAAAAATCAATGATTATAATGCGGAAATATCTATTATCAAAGTGTTATCTCATCAAGAAATGGATGCAATAAAGAACAGAGGAAAAAAAAAAGCCCATGAATAATGAAAATACATCAATGTGACTCCGAAGAAAAATTTAAAAAAGGAAATGTGTGCTAAAGCAAATTCTAGCAACAATAAAGGAGCCTCAAACTAAAAAATCAAAGTTCTAACTACATGGGTTAAAACTTAGACAAGTTAACAAGAACACGCCCATAATATAAAACTAATCAGAGCGATGAACACCAAAATTGGCTCTATAACCTATTTTAAGGTCTAAAACACAAGAAGACCTAACAAAAGTTCTAATGATGTTGACTAGGCCTAAGAGGGATTAACGGGACAACCTCTCTTGGACAGTCCTCCCTAAAGCTATCCAAACATCAATCATCAATGGTCCTCCAGATGTAAAGAGGAAGATGGTAAAATGTCTGGCCCCATAGCCTGGACTATGAGTCAGGTGAAAATTCTGTTCTCTAAACGTGGAGAGGTGAATAAGTTGTTCTCTAAACAGAGAAGAGGGTTAACTATCAATGCCAGAGAGTACTTGACACTTCACACCAAATGCAAGAATAAGAGGGTAGGTACCCTGATGGCTGCTCACAAGGAGGTATGGTGTCTAACTGATATATCAGCATTCGTATGAGCAATTGTAGTATCGAAACAACACTTGACATCTCCAAAAGCTAGAATAGGCTTGGGTGAAGATCAATTGATAGTCCCAGAACTCTCCAATAAAGTTCATTGCCTAAAACGATGACTTTCCAAAAGTAAAGGACTAAGCACCTCTATTTGGGATTAAAGAAAAATATAGATGGTGAACCTACTGAATATTTATATAAAAAGTTAGATCTCCCTGTATCTCATTGTAGATAGGAGTTGATAGGACTCTTCAAAATAAAATGACCCTCTACCTAGTGAGGATAAAAACAATAGACGCTATCACCTCTTGGAATAATGTGGTCTTTTTGGACTGAAAAAACTAATATGATAAAATTTAGAATACTTAGTTGGCCAAGAGGAATCCCAAGGCCATGTCCCCAATGATGTGGAATATTATCGAGATGGATGAAGTTGCCATCAACAATTTGCAAAACATCCTCCACATAGAAATCCCTCTATAGGCTGGAAGGCTGCCGAGGAGAGATTGAAGTGACTCGATTGTATTGCCCGCATGTCCACATACAACTCTATCGATCTCTGCTTTATGAGTAGAAAGCAAAGAGAGGGACACTGATTCATGTTAAGAAAGAAAGAGAATGATTTCGTGAATTTGTTGTCCAATCAAGCTCTTTATGTTTGCAAAAGTTAATTTGAATCATAAAGCCAAACCATGTTCTTTACGTCTGCATATTCCATTTACTAAGAGGTTATATTTTTGTTTCAGTACCTTCGAGAGTTAAATGAAGAATTGCAGCAGAATAAAATGGTTTCAGTGAATCCTGAATGGCACTCAGTGAATTGATGCTGAGATAGTGAATTACAGTGAAACATTTTAACGTACCATTTGCGCAATTCAAAAAGCACAGGAATACCATCTATGACACCATGCTTCAGTAATAAAGTACATTATACACATTTGTTAGGCTTTTATCCATAATATCCTAATGTCTATGACAACTGAATGTGATCCACATCCTCATAAGCACATGGGATGTTACCTCATCATCAAACTCTGTCTTACGCACAGGACCTCGAGCAAAATTTATCAATTAGGTAGAATATCCATAGAACCCTCCATTGTATATGTCCACTTTTCTTCTTAAACAGAAAGTTTACGCTAAATCTCATTTTAGAGGCTGAGAAAAAACCCTTTAAGAGATAGTGTTCCCATTCATCAAGTATGGCTCAAACGCCAGCTACAAACTTGTAGAAAATTTTCTAAAACATTGATCATCTTACAGTGAACAATAATTACAGTATGCCATGGATTTAACTGTGCATTTGTAAATATGAGAATTTTACCTCAATTTACATTCAAATTGATAATGATACCATACGGATTAAGTGCGGGATCCAAGGTTGCCCGAACATAGAAGCAAGGAATTTTTCTATGGGACTCCTTTTCTAGACGATGATTAAAAGTAGAGATTTAGTCTGTCCAGGGCAGGAGTTATGATTGAACTCGCTAAAGGGGAGAAGGGAGGAGTGGAGGGGTTAGAGAGTGGTAGCCGCTATAAGTGCATATGCTCGAGAGAAGTAGCACCTAAAATAACGACAACATTGTAGCTAATATTATCTTATTCCCTCGAATTCCAAAATAGTTACTTCTCGAAGGTCCTACCACGTGCATCTAGCTATCCACACAAATTTCAGTACAGGCCGATATGTAGGTTTTCCGACTTCCCTCTATTTATGCTATGAATTTCACAGGTGTGTTCAGTAATATGCAGTTCCTGTTGTTTTGAAGTTTGAAGCATTTTCTGCTTGTTCAAATAACCATATTCTTGATTTCAGGTGTGACATGTAGTCAAATTGAGTTCTGATAATCGCAAAAGCATAATAATATATTCAGTGGCATTGTACATGCCTGCACCAGTTGGTTTCGCTGTTGCAATGGTATTCAAACACAGAGTGCAATCTAAAACGAAAATTTATTGAATTTAAAGTCACAGAGAGAAATATCAAAAAAAAAAAACAATTATTGAGGATTTGAAAAAAAATTGGGAAAACATTGATGACAGTAACATGTATCAAAGAGTATAAGTGGAAAGGAAGAAAGCAAGGTGTTCTCACTAGACAATTCTATGGGGGGAAAGTTGGCCCTTCCGAAGGAGAGAAAGTGTATAGTAGCCAGCGTCCATGAGATCGGCAATATTATGCAGAGAAACTTGTTCGGAACCGAGCTCGAAGATGGCTCGAGCTTCTGCCTTCTTCAGCTGTCTCGCAGACAATGATAAAGGCAAATCTCCGGAGTTCAATGTTCTCAGAATATTCCGATAAAGCGACAGAACGGCTGGTCTATTACGCGCTAAATCCTCTGCTGTCGCCCATACTATTCCCCTCGCCATTTCCAATTTCACTTCCTCCTCGCAACCGCCCACAGCTATTCTTGAATCATCCCCATTGTCGTTGGGCAATCAAACGATTAGTAACAAGCTACTCAAATGGTAAAATTTGAGTACGCATGTAACTTTATATTTAGGTTTGTGTTTACTTGAAGAACTACATGTATCATTGGATTTGATTGTTAAATTGCATTCCCACAATCCTAAAATATAGGAGAAGAGAACAGCACAGTTATCATTCATGTTATAATGTCATTCTTTGTACATTCAATTTCTAATTGTTAACTTAAAAAAACTAAAAAAAAATAATTCAAAGTTTATTAATAAATTTTACATGTATCAATTGTGGCTCATTTTTTGGCACTTTTGAATCATAATTGGTCCATTTGTACACCTTTATTGGTACCCATAGTGCACGACTACTAAGGCATTTGTGCATATGTATTGGTAATTTTAAGTGCACATTTATTGGGGCACCTTTAAGCAAGTATTGGGCAACACTTTGAAATGTGTACTTTTGACCGTTGTGCGCATAATGGATCTGACAACATGCATCATTACTACCCAAAAGCCAAAACAATAGCTATAAGTAGTTCAGTCACATGTGAAGACAACAAAAAAAAAATCATCAAAATATGATGTATCGTTTAGAATATGTGGGTGCGGGAAGTTAGCTATAACGATTACTAGTACGCTTCCCCTAGTTTTATCAACAAGGTTAGGGAATGTTGGTCATGAGGGTAAAGCAAATGTTCATCCATAAATTATGGAGAATTAAAGGCTAACAACGAGAGTGGAAAAGTTCTCTTATACTTTAGACTTAACTAGTTCTAGGATGGTATTTCTAAAGGTGGTATAAATAGTATATTAAAGTGCTAAAAGATATGGCAATATAGGAATTTGCACTTGTATCTAAGGTGACTTTAACTTTAAAGGTTGTCACTAGGTTAAAGGCACACCAACTACACAAATGACCTTTGTTGTAGCTAAAACAATCATCATTATAGAAGATGTAAGATGTGGGTACAAGAACATGATTCATGAAAGATTTGTATAATAAGGCTCGCAATGATGTTTCCCTGATTGAATTATTGAATCATAAACTACAGAAATACTAAATCATTTTCTACACTACTAATAAAATGATTTGTTCTTTGAAAAGTGTGTGGAGGGTCTAATCTCAAGAGCAGTGACTTTTATGAGTTAAAGAGTCACATTCAACCATAGGAGGAATACACATTAAACAATAGTAAAGATATGATAACTAGTAATTAAGTTTGTTTAATAATCCTTCTTCAAATTTGCAAATGTTCATATACAACACAAAAATGACCATTACAAAAACCAACTTACAGTTCAACTTAAAAGTGTTGGAATTCAAGAACACTGAGAGGGGGGGGGTGAATCAATGTTCTACGGGAATGATCAATTTTAACCTTATTAAAACATGCATACACCAATCGGTATACCGGTACATATAGAATTGAAAAAAGTAAAGCAACCAATAAGCCAATCACACAAATGAATACCATAACACTGAGATTTATACGTGGAAAACCTCAAAGAGGAAAAACCACGGTGGGATTTGTGACCCACAATATCAATCCACTAGCCATATGAAGAGATATTACAAAATATAGGGGCTTGCACTTGTAGGAAGGCTTACAGCCTAGAGCACATTGCTCAATCACAAAAGGAGCCTCACTGACTACATACAAATCCGGAGAAATGATTGAACTACAAAGATAGCATCTTCTATGCTTGAATACAATTTCGGTTAAGCTTTGTTTGTTCCGGTCTGAAACCCTAAACCCTTACCGAAATAACCCTTACATAAATATCCTCATGTACATGATCTCTCTCATATGTTTCGCATCTTCTTTACATTCCATAACCTTACACATACATATACTTCCCATATCACAAAATGATCTAATCAACTGACCTATATACCCCTTTACAATCTATCATGCCTTATGTTGGCTTACAAAGTTAATTACAATATGAATATACATGTCGGCTCAATAACATAGATACATGAATATCAAAACAATTGTCGATTTTGGATCTCCCAAATGATGTCGGCCTCCAATACCGATAACTCGAATGTAAACCATGTCGACCTGCATTGTCGATAACCAAAGAAATCTATCCAACTTCTTGGTGCCGGTGTTGGTGTCGGTGTCGGTGAAGTGTCTGTGAAGTGCCTGTCAGTACACAATTGAACCAAAATATGAAGTCGAGACATATTTCTATGTTGCCATCAACGACAACATATTGAAACCAACCAATTGAGTGTCAATTGCCAACAATCTCCCCCTTTGGCATTGATGGCAACACTCATGTGAAAAATGATCATGGTTTCCATCCGTCGGTTTCATCCTGAGCCTGCTCCCCCTGAGCTGAATATCCATATGAACAAAATACTTCATATCTCCCGATGCCAAGAATATATTTTTCACCTATACTCCCCCTTTGACATCAATGCCATCAAAAACACCAAAAAGAATACCAAAAAGCCAAAAATCGAGATGAAGAATGACAGACTGTACAATGAATATGTCCCAAAATACCTTACCGGAGCTGAATATATTTGAAAATTTCCAAATAGGCCTTCTCCAACAGCTCTAGATAAGTATCCCAGCCAGATTTGAAAGTGTCGGAAATAGATACAAGTCCATTTAGCAAATGGGCAAATGATTCTTTCTCATTTAGCTCTACCGGTGTGGGCTTACCAACCATATATATACACTCCTTATGTACACTTAATGAATCCAACCGGGGACTCACCAATCCTCTAAGACTTTTGGCTCTCCTTATGATTTTATCTTTTTCCCTCTCAAGAGCAAAAACTTGGGCTTCCAAAACCAAAATCTAACCATCAATAGATGTAGTCAATGAATTCAATCCATCAAAAGAATTGACTATACCTACAATCTCCTCATGAATATCCTTAATCCTTTTATCTATCTCAACTGTGAGTAAACATGCGTTACAACATACTCTATAAATATTAGTACACTGCCTCAATGCATTATCAATCAACTTCAACTTATCATTAATCTCCTTCTTCTCCGACTCAATCATTTGATCAAATGTAGCTCTCTTTGCCTGTGTAAATCTCTCCAATGCTTGTCGATTTGATATCTGCTGCAAAGGCTAAAAAATCCTTTGAAATGTGCTCTGTGATTATCTTAAGCTTGTCGGATGGGCTCACTTCATTGTCAAATTTGCACTTTGGGACAAGTCTATGCAAAACAGTGATAGACTAATCAATAACACCTTTATACGTAGATCCTTCCTTCATCATTTTTTGTGCAACCATCATCATGAGTTCAGTAGAACTCATCTCGGTTATGTTTTTATTTTCAACCTGCGAGGTGTCAATTGACAACAATGATGGTATCACTATCGACTCCCTGTCGGATTCCCCTTTCTCTCCCTCTGATGGTTTAACTTTAATTAACTTTCTCACTTGCACCGGTGGCTTCATAACTTGGTGCAGACTCAGTAACTGTCGATTCCTCCCTAGGAACTGTAACCTCATCCTGTATAATCTAATCCGAAGGACTATTGTCCTCAACATTAGTAACCTTTACACTCTCTGATTCTATCAGTATCTCAACATTTGTTTGTATATTAGTATCTATCGGGGGCTCAATATCCACTATCTTAATGTTTTTCAAAATTGAGGGTGAAGTACACATAATACCTTTGCCTTTCCCTTCAACCGGGATGTCTGAAGTATCTATCTTAGGTTCCGATGAAGTATAAAAACCACGGTTTTTTGCAAAGAACTTAACCCATGCCTTGTGTGTCTCCTTGATTATCTCATTGATCCTACCTAACATAAGAGTGATAATTATGTGCTTACTGTGAAAGATTTTCCTATCTGCAATCTCAAGTGTCATGTCCATCTCCTCTGGAGTAATAGAAACACAAACATATAACAACTCTTGAATCTTTATATGCCTGTCCTCTTCCATTGCTAATAATCTTCTAGCATCTAAAATGTCATATAACTATGTCGATATTTGGTTTTCAATTTCTGACAAGACTTTCTTATATATATCCAAATACAACAAAAATGTGTCCTCTACTTCTCTTTGTTCATCATTATCTAAATGTTCATAATAAAATTGTGCATTATTTAACATACCATCTTTAGTTATTCCATCAACTAGCTCTACACAAGTCTTTGGTGGAATAATAGTTACATTACCAGATTTAAGTGCAAGATCAATGTCATCCTTCTTCTTTCTCCTTCTAGTATCGGATGGGGTTGAAGGTGTTTATTTTGGTGCTCGCTTCTGTGTCAGTACCCTAATAGTAGCTATCCTAACCGGTTGCTTCTTAGCTTCTACCTTAGTCTCTTCAGTTTTTTTCCTCAATACCCTTTTGAATGTCAAGGGTGTGTCATCATCAGATCCAGATTCTATTGCAATAGGCTCAATGAATATTTCTAGCTCTTTCCTCTTCCTGCCTTTCTCCGGAACAACATCAATTAATGATTTGATATCCTTTGAAACCTTTTCAACAAATTTACTTCCCTTGCCCTCCTACTTCTCCCTCTTCTTTCGGTTGAACTCAGTTTCAACCTCTTGCTTCTTCTCCTTAGCAGTACCAAAGGTTTTTACAGTTTCATCAATAGGTGCCTCAATTAGCATCTGTGCATAAGCATCAAGAATCTATGCATCAACATCATAACCCATTTTCTCAATCCAAATATTTTGGGGCCTTACAACTTCCATCAAAGTTTCATCTTTCTTGACCATGAAGCATATGTCAGTTGAGTACTTCTCAACAATGTGCTTTGGAACTCCCACCCTAGAATTCATAGCCTTCTGAAACGCTTTAAAGTAACCCCACACTTTGTCATCTCTCTAACTACCCAATGTAGCAATTGATTGTTTTAGTTGCCTCCCTACCGGGATATCGAATGTGCATTGTCTCTTCCCAAAACCGGGAGTCTCATTGATGAAAAACAACATTAAATAGACAATTAGGTTTCCATACCAGAATGTTCCCTTCTTTTCTCCTTTGATCTTTCCTAGATTAATCAACAATTCATCCAACATCCAACCACATAGATCTAACTTCTCATTCTCCCTCATCATTTTATGAGCTGCATAAATGCAAGAACTAGAAACAAAATTCAGACGGTTTGATTGAGTTACCTTGTAATCGATGACCATGCTTCCGAATCTAATATTTGTGTCGGTGATAGTACTAATCCTCATTGATCGCTTGTCTGATGTTGCATCGGTGATCTTGCTAACCTGATCATTAGAAACCTTTTTCTCTGGACATTGTCCAACCTGCAGTAAACCGATGATTGCCCTGATGGCCTCCTTCGAGATCTTATATGATCTATCCAACCAGATAAACTCTCCATGCACCCTGTTGAAAATATTCCTAACAACCTCATCTTCAAATTCTGAAATATCCAGAATGTCGATAAACCCTAGATCCTCAATATGTTTGTATTTGGGCTTAATCTTTCCAGAATCTCCCATTAGCTCACTCATGTACATGTTCTTAATATCACTCATTCCCAAATCCTCAATATGGCAATGAATGTAAGCTCTTACATCTTCAACATACACGACTCCTTCTGGGACACGGGAAAAAGTGCAAATTGAATCGTCCAAAGTAGCAATATGTGGATATCGCTTGATAATCGGCTTGGGACAGTCCTTGACCTCAACAATAGTAGGATTTGCAATAAACATAGATACAAATGATGATCTCGCTTCCATGATTGAAGATAAATACATGTGAATAGTTGTCGATGAAAAACCCTAAAGAACTCTTCCAATCACTAGTGAAATCGCTCAAGATTATATCGATCGCACTAAATCACCTTAGAGATCCTTTGAATCTCTCTTAATCTCTCTGAATGCAAAGTGATTAGAAATGAAGTGAATTCGACCTTTTAACCTCCAAGAAACTCTAATCCATCATTGATATCAATGACTTTCGGTGGAAGATACCGGATCTCGATCAAACATCTCCATGCTACATAAGCATCTCCAATGTCTGGAACATCTTCCAGAACCTCTTCCCAGGGAATATGAAGTATCTTCATGAATTTTTCTACCCCTAAGGCATCTGCCTTAGTTACCGGATGAGCTTCCTGTCGGTGCAGGAGCAACCTCCTCTGTCGATTGAGTAACCAGTGCATTTCCATCTATTGATTGTTCTTCTGACTTCCTGACTCATCTCTGGGTATGATCTTGTTGGATTTCATTAACCTTCTCTTTCCCTTTCTCATTTGATCCTTCATTACCAACCAGTGGATTTATGCTTCTACAGAACTTAGCAACATGTTCAACCTCATTACATACATAACATGTAACATTATTCTTTTGAATTGCTTTGCTAAAATCGGTGTAATTGCTTGACCTGCACTGATTAGCCATATGTCCAAATTTTCCACATGCATAACATTTAACATTCATTATGCAATCTTTTGTCTTATGACCATACTTATTACATTTGGAACATTGACCGGGAGCAGAATCAGGGTTCTGATTTGCTCTATTTCTACATTGCCTAGCCATGTGACCAAATTTATTACAAACAAAGCATCTACCATTAAATTTATAGGCATTAAACTGCCTTATCGGTGCCTTATGATTTTGATCTTCATTTGCAGTACCAGAACTTTGTCCTTGTTCAAATCCAAGTCCACTGGAATCTCAATTTTGTCTTTGTCTCTTCAATTACCCATCAAGTTGTGTTGAACTAATCGTGATTTTTTCTTTATACTCACTTGCAATAGTCAGATCATCTCTCAGAATTATCATTTGTCTCTCAAGCTCTTGTTCATTACTCTGGGATTGTACTAAATCAGTTCTCAACATATCATTCTCATGAACCAACCTATCACATTCTTCAAATTTGTTTTTCAGGGATACAACAAGATTTTCTTCCTTTTTCTTCTGGTCCTCAATCTCTTTAGACATCCTCATAGTTATAGCTTGCATCTCATTCCTCATGACCATGTTCTCCTGACTCGGCTTCAGACATCTCTCATTAAGTGCATATTTTTCTTCATTATCCTTATTCTGCAAAAGTTCCTTCCTCCTAGCCTGAACAAATGACAGCCTCTCCTGTAGGACAAGAATGAATTCCTAAGTAGAATTCAATTCATCTTGTAACTTCAATTTATTCATCCTTTCATCATCATAATCTTCAAGTGCCACCTCAAGTTGCTTCTCCAAACTCATATCCATGGATTTCGGATTCAGGATCTTCCTCATGCTATTAAACTTCCTCTGAGGCACAAGGCTCTGATACCAATTGTTGGAATTCAAGAACACTGAGGGGGGGGGGGGGGTGAATTAGTGTTCTACCGGAATGATCAATTTTAACATTATTAAAACATGCATACACCAATCGGTATACCGGTACATATAGAATTGAAAGAAGTAAAGCAACCAATAAGCCAATCACACAAATGAATACCATAACACAGATTTATACATGGAAAACCTCAAAGAGGAAAAACCACGGTGGGATTTGTGACCCACAATATCAATCCACTAGCCATATGAAGAGATATTACAAAATATAGGGGCCTGCACTTGCAGGAAGGCTTATAGCCTAGAACACACTGCTCAATCACAAAAGGAGCCTCACTGACTACATACAAATCCAGACTACAATCTGGAGAAATGATTGAAGTGCAAAGATAGCATCTTCTATGCCTAAATACAATTTCGGTTAAGCTCTGTTTGTTCCAATTTGAAACCCTAAACCCTTACCAGAATAACCCTTACATAAATATCCTCGCATACATGATCTCTCTCATATGTTTCACATCTTCTTTATATTCCATAACCTTACACATACATATACTTCCCATATCACAAAATGATCTAATCAACTGACCTATATACCCCTTTACAATCTATCATGCCTTATGTTGGCTTACAGAGATAATTACAATATGAATATACATGTCGGCTCAATAACATAAATACATGAATATCAAAACAATTGCCGATGTCAGATCTCCCAAATAATGTTGGCCTCCAATATCGATAACCTGAATGTAAACCATGTCGACTTGCATTGTCGGTAACCAAAGAAATCTATCCAACCTACCAGTGTCGGTGTTGGTGCCAATGAAGTGTCTGTGAAGTGCCTGTCGGCACACAACTGAACCAAAATATGAAGTCAGAACATGTTGTTATGTTGCCATAAATGACAACATATTGAAACCAACCAATTGAGTGTCAATTGCCAACAAAAAATGATGCAACGTTGATCATATTTATATTATATTTCCAATAGCAAATATGGTGAAGTAAACTTAGAAAAAAGAAAGAAGGAACTTATCACCCATATTTGCTTAGAACTCTCCAAAATGCATGCAACTTTAGATAAGGAGACACTAGATTACGCATGTCTTCTACAATCATCTACTTTTCTATAACCCTTTTGATGCACAATCAAATGATGAATGGACTAATATATTTGAAACCAAGGGTGACTATGAAAAATAGATTGACTAGCCCAAAGGTTGACCCTTTAAATGTGTTCTCAACTAATATTTATAGTTTTAAAGGGCTTCACACCTAGTAGCTTGCAAGAGTTAGTCCATTAGAAGAACTTAGGATTTAATGCATGCAAACTACCTTAAAATGTCTCAATCACATGTACAAAATATATGGCTCCATGGAACTTGTAAATCATATGATTAATATTCATCATTGGCTATGAAGGGTAATTGGAGCTCACTAAACAAGCATCAAAGAAGCATGGTTACCCACCAAAAATATAACCAAATCTCCCTTGATATAATGTATTCTATGATTAAATAATGTTTTTAATGCATGAATGGATTTCCTGGAACTGTAATAGTAGTCAAAGAGTTGGAGTGGAAAGTGAAATAGTGTTTTCATGTCTTAGAGTTTTCTGAGTGCTTGAAAGCTCCTAGTGGAAGTGTGGGCTTGAGAGTAACCCATGGATCTCATGATGAACGAGTTGGGAATTGGGCATGAGAGGGAAGAAGGAACTAGGAAATAAAGAAGGGGAAAATATCTAAGTGGGGTCTTGAGGCCCAAAATAACCACCAAAGGATAGAAAGTGACAAAGGGGCCAAGCCCATGAATGGAACATCAATTGGGAATTGCAAGGAGAAATTGATTAGGGATTGAGTTTGGGATCAAATTAGAAACTATAATAATGGAGTGGGAAGAAAAATCATAGGGAATTGGAGGTGGGATAGACATGACACCAAAACTTTTTGGTGTTGAAATCTAAAGTCCAATTAGATGTTTGAAGTCCAACAAATCACAAGGAAGTGGGAGCAGATGTAAGTGAGGATAGGGGAATATATGGAACCTCGAACTTAGAATCTAGGGTTATAAAGTTTTGGTTCCCTCTGGAGTTCCATGCTCAATGGTAAGCTTTAAGGAATAGGGAAAGGTCACAATGATCAAGAGTTGGAGGGAACCTAGCATGAAGAACCTTAGGTCCCAAGGTTCAAAGTTCCTCCATGGGTTTGAGACTTAATGAGGAACCTAGATAAAGAAAAATGGACAAAAATAACAGGTTGAAGAGATCAAGAGCAACTTAAACCTTGAGAATTAAAGTTCCTTGGTCCAAGGTCCACTTGGGGATCTGTATAACAAATTTGGGTAAACATTTAACAAAAGGGAAATCCCACTTATACTTTCTCAAGTTGGTTATAAGAGGTAGATTTAAACAAAGGGGGCACACAAATAAGATAGGACTCAAGAAAAAATATGCATTGTTATATTACGTCCTAACACAATGAATACCCAATCCCCTAAATTTCAAATTTCAAATTCAAACTTTGGTTGATTGTCATCCATTCCTTTCCCACCCAGAGCCAACTAAACACGTGTATATTTTGTGCAATTTATTGTTGTCATTATGTTTAAATATATTTAATTACATTCATTTTGCATCTCATGTTATCCTTTCATATTCAGGTAATTTGTCCAAATATCATTCGCATTACAAGGAATAAAACTTCAATCTGGTGCACTAAAATGAATTTAGGTCTATGGATTCATTCCTATAATATTTAGAGAGATAATATCTATTGTCTTTGATTATTCACTTAAGTTTTTGTAAGGATTGACATGGGATAATTATCCCCTATAATCCTTTAAAAGCATTTTTAAATACCAAAAATGGGAGAGGAGGCAAAGGTAAATTAAGAAAATTGACATGCATAAGTGTGCATGATGCCAAATGATTTTCATAGATGTAGTTGTAACCCTAGTCTATAGAGTCAACCCTACATCCCAAGGCAAGCTATAGGCTATCTTATTTTATTTTAAATCCTAATGCATTCCAAATTCAATTTTTTGACATAATTCTTCTTTTTCAAACACATATCTAAGTACATTTATTTTGTTACAATTACATTTTGCACTTTAGCATTTAATATTTTAGAAGACATGTGCCCTTAGTTTCAATATTAATTAATACAGGTTAATGCATGCCTATATGGACTCATCTTATTTAATTATCTTATATTAAGCTTAGAGAAAATATTTTCTACCTACATCTACATAAAAGAGCTCAATCTCAAATTTTATATCACTGGATTTTAGATTATGAATAAATTAGTTAAAATGAAAGCTACCTTCATGTTGAAGAAGAGGAGGTTGATTTGATTGCAATAGAGGATTGATATTTGATGACTATGTTGTACAAAATCCAAAAGTGTTCATGAGCATGAATCAATATCACATGTGTGGCATTGGTCCCCCTATCTACATATTTGACCCAAAAGGTGTGCCCTTAAACTTAGAGTTTTCATAACTTCAATATGTGTAATAAATGTTTACATGTGAAAATGAAATATTTGGCGGTGATAAAATACACATTTGGAGCTTACTAAACTAGGGTGTGGAAGTGTACTAACTTCCTCCTTGCACCTTGCTCAAATATCATTGATCAATGTGATGAATTAATTAAAAAATAGCAAACATGTTAAGCAATATATGCAATGGATGTTAAAATAATTATCATTTATGTGGTATAAATGATAGTGGGAAACTAAGATTGGATGAAATAAATAAATTCTAATGAATATCAAAATGACCTGGTGCAAGACCTAAAGTTTTGCTATTTGATAATGCAAGTTGGTACTATTAGAATTATACATAATAAGTTTTTGCATGTACTTGCATGTGTAAATGAAATATTTGGTGGTGATAAAATACGCATTTGGAGCTTGATAAGCTAGGGCGTGGATCGTACTAACTTCCTCCTTGCACCTTGCTCAAATCTCTTGGATCAATTCAATGAATTGGTAAACAAAATAGTAAACATGCCAAGCAACATATGTAATGATTGTAAAAATAATTAGCAATGATGTGGTATACTAATAATGAGATAGTAAGACTATATGTAATAAACAAAGTCTAATGAATATCAAAATGACCTGGAGCAACACCTAAACTTTTTCTATTTGATAATGTAAGTTGATATTGTTAGAATTATTGATGCAAAAATGAATTGATGACAATTGTATGAGTAACTATAAGTATTTCAATGATTATAGTGAGTGATTCTAGATGATTAGAATCCCTCGATGTAATTTTTTTTATACGCATCCTAAGTGCACAATTTGAAGCTTTTTTTGGCACAAGAGTAAAAAAATAACTACTAGTTGGAAATAATTCAACTTGAGGCCACAACTCATTTTGAATTTGGACAAGGTGGATCAAGACCTATACCCTTAAACTAGGTTAAGACCCATATAATATTGACTTTGGTGGAGGAAATATTGTGATAAGATCTAGGAAAGTTTTGAGCAAAGTAAGGTGATGTTTCTAAGTATAAATATAAGTCTAGGGTTCACATGAGCATTAAATCAATCAAAAAAGAAGGAAAATGTGCAACAAATACACTTTTCATCCTTATAATTAGAATTAATTGATTGTACCATATTAATTTTTTTAAAAAGTACATCCAAGTTTACATGAAAAGCGTGTATTAATTATAATAGAAAGAGTACAAAAAATGCACTTTTCATCATTATAATTAGAAATGGTTGATTTTATTAAAAATGCTTAGAATTATAATTCAATGTTTACAATGGAAAGCATACGTTAATTATAATTTATAGCTTAAAGAGTTTATTATTGTAGAGGAGAATAGTTCATATTTCAAGCTTTTACTTTTTTTGTTTTATGACACTTACACAAAATATCATCAATTTGTGGTCTTAGCATTCAATTTAGATCTTTTTGAAAAATCATCAACCCTAAATTTGAATCTTTTATTATGTCATAAGATATATCCTTACATAAAAGAAACATGCTTGTCCCATTTCTCAAGACTATCCCCTTTAGGACTAGGTTGATTCTCTAGTTCTATTTAGTAGATAGAAATACACAAATAGTGGTCCTTTAATTTGATGATTCATATATTTTTATTTATATTCCAACAATCCTAGAATATAACTATTTCCTATTGGCATATGTACCCAAAAAAATCAATTTTGTACACAAGATTGTGTATTTAAACATGTTGTCCTAGGCTAAATTCATTAAATGAGAAAATTAAAAAACCATTAAGGAATTATTCATTCATATATTTTATCAATCACAATCTTAGTCATGGCCCAATTTTATATTACTCAGTTGTATCCTATTCAATATCCATTATTCTTATTTTTTAATTTTAATCTTTTTAAAACAACCTTGGGATACAATTGTCATCAAGGAAGTCAAATGTTCTTCCCTTTATAAATAGATTGCCCCAACACTACTCTTTACCATTGTCTTTCTCGAGCAGAAGTGCACACAGTACCAAATCTATAATTATGTAATGGACATAATTACACCAAAGAAAAGTGTCCAAAGACCACATCATAAATACACTCATCCTGGAATCTAGGAAGCTCATTATCCATTCCTTGTTGACCTTTGATCACAAGTTAAATTCAAGATTCCATTTCTAAATCTTTTCCATAGTGTCCAAGAATCAACATCAACAAAACATCAATTTCCAAGTGAGACCAAATTATGTCTTAGTTGTTTTACTTATTATGTATATCAAATTGCTTAGTCTATCTCAACTTCTTAGTTTACTTATACCTCAAATTACCATACTAATCATATATTATAAACCAAAATGTACCTTCCTCATTATTTTCATTTTATTTCTACTACTCTTTATTTATCCAATGCATCCTTTTTATGTATAATTATTCCTTAATATAATAACCACCTTAGATTTATTTTTGAAAATATTTTCAACTTAAAGTAAGATGCAAGCAAAATTCCTTCCCACTTTTTTATGACCTAGATCTTGGAATGGCCAAGGTGAGAGCCTACAATGTTTTGTATTACAATCAATTTAAATGCAATGTTGAAAGGAAAGCACTAGTTAGCAAGCTAGCCAATACCACTTATTCAATGGGGTACATGTGCATTACAAGACATATAAATGAGCATCTTCCACTTAATTCAGTTGCGAATGTAGGGGAACATCTACTAATTCAATGGAAAATCTTATGGGCACATCCACTTGTCTAGTGTGAAAGCTTAATATTACAAATAAACTAATTATTTAGTGGGGTAAGTACATCAACAATAACAAATTAAAACCAACTTGTGGTACTACCATCCAATGCTTACAAAATAGAGTGCATAAAAATGTTAGCTTTCAATAGTATAACCATTTGAATCATTAAAAGTTAGCACATATGTTTTATGTACATCAAAATAAGAGTATTAGTTGCTAATGACAAGTAATGATATATATAAGAACTATTGTAACACTCCATAAAGGTGATAAATAACTTGTACCTAACAAAACCCAACTATGAAATGACAATGCGATGTTATTGTGAAGATTCAGTTAGTAATGAGAGGGGGGGTGAATTAGTAATAACAATAAACTGCAATCTTTCACCAATCTGAAAACACTTCACCAAAAACACTTCATAACCAGTACCAGTAGTTGATCAAATAGTCTCCAAATCAGATTTACCAAAACATTATCGGTAGCTACTTAATTGTTCATCATTAAGCAAATATAGTAAAGACATCAAATGAATAACTTAACAATCCATCCACAACATGAACACAGATATTTTTCACATGGAAACCCAAATAGGAAAAACCACGGTGGGAATCGGTACCCACAAAATTTGCACTCTTTCAAAATGCGCCCTGTTAAAGGCCTAGCCCGGTTAAGAGTAGAGCCTATTAGGAGTCACCTGGTGAAGGGATTTTAACCTCATCTCTATTAGGAGCTCTACTCTGTTAGGAGTAACCTTGCTAAAGGATTTAAACCCAAGTTAATGAGCCACCCGGTGAGGGGATTTACAAGATCAGGCCTGTTAGGACCTACCCGATTAAGGGATTTTAATCATTCTGCAACTGTTAGGAAACAAGAGGTAAATGATCTGATCATTGCACTCTCTGCTTTCTAATAAAAATCCATTTCATCTCCAATCTGCTTCACACATGCAGACATCTAAATCTGGTTTGGCACCCTCTTCTTCTTTGATCACCGACACACTAAACTTTCTCAAAATTGACCTAAATAGACTTTACAATTAGGTCGGTTACATAACTGTAACTTACAATGAATCTACATCATAGATCATACCAAATCATTACAATTCATTATACAGATCATTACAACAAATTTCAAGACAATTACAGTCATTGAATGATCATAACTCATCACTGCACATCGATCTGATAAGCTGTCAAACCCTTAAACACGTTCTGCTAAGCACTTCGTTGTTTCCCAAGAAATTCGCTCCTTGTATGCACCAAAACAACTTTTTATCTCTTCACATGGATTCTGACACGTCATCATCAACTTATGAACATGAAAAAAATCATCACCAAACCATAAAACATAATCGATCAAAGATCTTGTGACTAGTTCTCAAACCCTACACTGAATAAACAACAATCAAGTACAAACACAACTTCTGGTTCTCCAAACATGATGCGGTTTTAGTCATAGACTCATTATAATGTCATAAGCATACATTCCAAACCACAACACCTAAATCAATATGAATCTCTACCGCGATCATCTCCTTCACTGTTCCTGCTTACCGATTCACTGTCAACTTAGCAAACATTCCATTACCGGTTAGGCATAGATAACTTAGATAACTTATATGGTATACCAAACATAAACAAACATGGTTATCAATGACAACACAAATAACTGATCATTAAGCATCATATCATAATTATATCATCACCAATAGTCCATCAATATATCATCACCAACAATCCTTTAATATATCATCACCAATAGTACTTTACCGGTACATCATCATCTCCATCATTTATGCCAATGTACCAACATTCTCCCCCTTTGGCATTGATGGCAACACTAAATGAATATAACAACTAAAACAATTAATTGTTGACAAATACTAGGAACTCATCATGCCATGTTGTACCGATCCGTGCTTCACTTGATCTTCTCCTTGTCATTGTTCTTCTCCCCATGACTGTTACATTTCTTCTCCACCTTTGACAACAATGCCAAATGTGCAAAGGCGTCTTCTGTCTTCATCTCTATGGCTTCATCTTTGTTGCTCCCCCTGAGGAGTAGCCCACTTCTCATCAATCCAAAGTGAAAAATATTCAAGAAGTCCATTGGATTGATGCTTACACATCTTTGTTGGGATCCAAGAACACTGAGAGGGGGGGGGGTTGAATCAGTGTTCTGTCGGTACTATAATATTTTATCCTTTTATATCATACACACATAAACTAGTAAAAACAAATAAACATATAAATTGAAGCAAATAAACCATCCACATAAATGAACACCATAACACATACAATTTATACGTAGAAAAACTCAAAGAGGAAAAACCACGGTGGGATTTGTGACCCACAATATCAGTTCACTGGCCATATGAAAGGATATTACATATAATGGGGGCATGCACAAGTAGGAAGGAACACTGCCTAGAGCATACTGCTCATCACTAAAGAGTCTCACTGACTACAAGCTTCTGCTGAAGTAAAACACTGAAAATGAACTCAAGAATGCATCTGCTATGCCAAATAGAGTTCTGGTTCTAGCTCTGCTCTATACCAGTTCATAAACCCTGAACACTACTACCTGTATCTCTTCTCCTCCAAGAATGCTTTCCAAACTATCTACAAATCATCACATGATATAACATTCGTATACAAATGATCTACATCCATATACTTCGCATTATATAGTTCTGTTATATTCTCCTATGTCACACTCTTACACATACTTCAAAATGACCTAGTAGACTGACCTATATGCCCATTACAAACAATATGCCTTATGTCGTCTTACAATGCATTACAAAAGATATTCAATGTTGGCCTCGACAATAATTACAAAATGATTTTTTAAATAAATCTTCCTTGATGTTAGCTTCCTTGAAGTACTTGATGTCGGTGCTGGTGTTGGTGCCTGTGTAACCCTGAATACTCTAATGCCAGTGTCTGTCGATAAATGCCTCCTAATGTCTGTATATAACTTCCATTTGATCTTGTTTCCATCAATGAAAACAAAATGAATCTGATGAGTGTCAATTGCCAACAATCTTTCCCTTTGGCATTGATGGCAACACTCATGTGAAAAATGGATTCCCAGCCGGTTCAACTGAAATATGCTCCCCCTGAGCAATACACTCCTTCTGATATTTTGATGTCCTTCCCATATGTTCATGTCTGATATTTTTCACATATATATACTCCCCCTTTGGCATCAATGCCAAAGACTGGTGAAAGAATTGAAAGAATTCAGAACAAAAGAATGAATAAATACTGTTTGTTTTACCGGACGTTGACTAAATTCAAAATTTCTGGGTAAGCCTTATTCAGCAACTGTAGGTATGTATCCCAACCGGTTTTGAAAGTTTCAGATATGGATGCTAGTCCACTTAGTAAGTGTGCCAGTGATTTCTTCTCTTTGACTTATGTCGGTGTGGGTTTAGCAATCATGTCCATACACTCTCTTTTATGTACACCTAGTGAATCTAATCTGGGACTCACCAATCCTCTAAGAATCCTTTCTCTCCGAATGATTTTATCTCTCTCCTTCTCAAAAGCAAAAATTTGTTTCTCTAAGGACAAAATTTGTCCATCAACAGATGTTTGTCAGTGCGGTTAATCCATCAAAATAATTTGCAATGCTAGCTACCTTATCATGTAATTCCTTTAATCTGCTATCTACAATTGTTGTAAGAATTTCTATGTTACAACAGACCCTACAGATATTTGTACATTATTTCAAACAATTCTCAATAAGAATGAGTTTAGCTTCAATTTTGTTTTTCTTTGTTTCAATGATCTTGTCAAAGGTAGTTTTCTTAGCCACAGTAAATCTTTCTAATGCCTGTCGGTCTGATATCTGCTGCAGTGATTGAAAATTGTTAGATATGTACTCAGTTAATGCCTTAAGCTTTCTGGAAGGGCTTGCTTCATTCTCAATCTGACAATCAAGGATTAATTTATGCAACACTGTAACTTATTGATCTATTATTCCCTTATCTGTAGATCCCTCCTTTAATAGTTTCTGAGTAGCCATCATCATTAACTCAATTGGACTCATCTCAGTGATTGGTTTCTTCTCAACTTGAGAAGTGTCAATTGCCAAAACCTTTGCTGGGGAATCAATATGAACTGGCAATGTAGACTCAATTCCCTTTACCTTATCTTCTTTAGTACTGATGGCTTCGCCACTTGGTGCGGTATCAATTACTTCCGGTGGAGTATTATCCATAATATTCACAGTATCATGTACATTGCCTTGCTCAAAAATAGCGTGTGTTGTTATAGACTATACACTTTCCTTTACTGTTGGTTGTGTCTGTATTTCTATAGTTACTACCGGTTTAGTCAAAATTTGAGTTGAACTATCCAAAATACCTTTCCCTTTAAATCTGTCCAGGATGGTGGAAGTTGTTGCTTTAACAAATTCTTCATGAGATGTAAGAAAATATGGATTCTTCTGGAAGAATTTGGTCCAACCATCTTTGGTTTCATTTACTACCTCATTAATTCAGCCCATCATTAGGCTTATTTGTCGGGGTTTGCTACTAAATATTGTTTTGTTTGCAACATCTATGCATCTTTTCATTTCCTCATTGTATATTGAACTACACATTTCCAAAAGTTCTACTTCCTTAATTTCTCTATCCCTCTTGATTGCATCAAGTCTTCTAGCATCTAATTTATTGTATAGTGATAGAGGAATTTCCTTCAAAATTTCTACTAAGGCTTTCTTATATATATATATATATCCATGTATAAAAAAAATTGCCTCTTCAATCTCATTTTGCTCATCATCCTCTAAATCTTCATAATATATGGATACATTTTTTATCATTCCATCCTTTGTAATTTCATCAATTAATTCAACACAGGTTATTTTGGTCTTACCGGGATTAGTATCATCACTCTTCTTCTTTTTGCTTGTGGTTGTTAGAGTAGATGTAACTGGTTTTCTCTTTTGTATAGGCTTCCTTGCCAGAGGTGGTAGTGTAGTAGGTTTAGTTGCCTTTCGAACAAGTCTCCTCCTAGGCTCCACCTTCTTTTGCTCTACCGATGGTCGATTTACTTTCTTCCTTTGTACCCTCCTGAAAGCTAGAGGTTCATTGTCATTAGGGTCAGAATCAGAAGTGATGGTAGAAATGTAAGCTTCATGCTTCTGTACTTCTGCAGTACTAGCCACTACTGGTTTGGATCTAGAACCCAGTTGAGTATCTATCTTATGAATTACATCCTGTATATATGTAGACATCTTGTCTATTTTCTTCTCTCTTCTTTTCCTGTTGAAGCCAATTTTGACTTCAAGGGCCTTCTCTTATGCCATGCCAAAATGCTATGTTTTGTCATCCAATGGGGCATCTAGCAGCATTTTTTCATAGAGGTCCAGAATGTTATCATCCACCTTATATCCAAGTTCTGTAACCCATATGGTCCTTGGTTCAACTGCTTCCATGAGGGTTTCATCGGTCTTCACCATGAAACAAATATCAATGGAGTACTTTTCCACAGTGTTCTTTGATAACCTCTCCCTCTACCTCATGTTTTCTTGGAATATTTTGAAATAACCCCAAAGTTTCTCATCTTTGTTGGTACCAAGACCGGTGATTGCTTCCTTGATCTGCATACCTACCGGTATGTCATGATCCCAATGCTTCTTCTCTAGACCGGGTAGCTCATTCAGGAAGTAAAGCATTAAACAAACAATCAAGTTTTCATATCCAAAAGTTCCTTTCTTGACTCCCTTGATCTTTGCAAGGTTCAACATCAATTCACTCCTCAACCATTCACATAAATCATATTTTGCATTATTCCTCAGCATCTGATATGCAACATGAATGCAAGAACTAGCAACATAATTCAATTGATTAGATTGAGTTACCTTATAACCTATTATCATGCTTGCAAATTTCACATTAGTGTCGGTGATTGTGGTGATCCTCATTGATCTATTATCAGGAGTTGTACTGGTGAGTTTCTCAACCTCAGTGTTGGAAATTTTCTTGCCAGGTTCTTGTCCGACTTTGGGTAAGCCGGTGACTATTTGAATAGCCTCCTTGGTGATCATGTAAGGTCGATCCAGCCAGATGAACTCGTTGTGAACCCTACTCAGAACATATCTGATGACCTCATCTTTGAATTCTGGTATGTACAGAATACCGGTTAACCCTAGATCCTCAATTGCTTTGTATTCTGACTTGATGGTTCTGGAGCTGCCTAGTATCACAGATTGATACATGCTTTTAATTTCCTCTGTGCCTAGATCCTCCAGGGTGCAGTGAATGTATGCCCTCACATATTCAACATACATCATGCCGTCAAGAACCCTATAAAATACTCCCTCAGAGTCTTCATTCTTAACAATCATGGGAAACTCCTTGAATACAGGCCTCATCCTATCATTAACTTCAACAATGGTTGGATTTGCAATGAAAGTAGGAGTTGAAGATCTAGATGCCATTTTTGAAGGATACCTGAAAGTGAACACTGGTGGAAGATTTAGTGCTTCTCAGATAACTGCTCAAAATCCTTTTAGAATGCCTTTGCTCACTCTTAATTCGCTTAAAATTCGCCTTTACTTCGCTCTGAATGCTTGAATGCAGGGTGAGTGAAAATGAATCCACTTTTCCTTTTTATCAGCGAATAAAAACCTAATCTTTCTCTATCATAAATTCTTTGTGATGTACCCTACTGGATGTCGGTTTCACAGTCTTATGTCGGGTAAACCTTAAACAATGATGAACTCAACTCTCCAAATCTCTTCTTATCTCCTTCAGGGGAATAAGCAATATTTGCAATGAATTTGCCAACCCCTAAGGCCTATGCCTCAGTTACCAGTGGAATTTCCTACCGGTGCAGGAATGCTTTGTTCTACCGGTGGAGTTACCGGTGTTGCATTTCCACTTGGTTCTTTAGAATTTCTAACCCATCTCTTGGTGTGATGTTGTTGTATTTCATATACCTTCTGCTTTCCTTTCTCATTATCTTTATCATTGCTAATCGGTTGAGTCTTGCTTCTGCAGTACTTAGCAATATGACCTATTTTGTTGCATGCATAACATGTAACATTGTTCTTTTGAATTTCTTTAACATAACTGGTGTCATTCCTTGACCTACAGTGATTAGAAAAATGTCCAAACTTTCCACATGCATGACATTTAACATTCATTCTGCAATCTTCTGATCTATGATCATATTTCTTGCAATTTGTGCATTGACCGGGAACAAAATTGTAGTTTTGATTTGCTTTATTTCTACATTGTTTATCCATATGCCCAAATTTATTACAAACAAAGCATCTACCATTGAATTTATAAGCATTAGATTGCCTTACCGGTTTCCTCTATTTTGACGAGTTTTGTATACCGGTTGTCTGATCTTCATTTGCAGTACCAGAGCTTTCACCTTGTACAAATCCAAGTCCTCTAGAATCATCAATTTGCCTTTGTCTTTTCAATAAGTCATCCAACTGTGCAACACTAATTCTAATTTTTTCTTTATAATCACTTGCAGTAGTCAGATCATCTCTCAAAGTAGTTATTTGTCTTTCAAGTTCTTGTTCATTTTTCTAGGAGTGTGCCAAATCAATTCTCAATAGATTATTTTCATGAGTCAATCTACCACATTCATCAAATTTGTTCTTTAGAGATATAACAAGATTATCTTCCTTCTTCTTTCTATCCTCAAAATCTTTTGATAACCTCATAGTCAGGTCTTACATTTCATTCTTCATGAGCATGTTTGCTTGACTTAGTTTCTAACATTGTTCCTTAAGTGCATTCTTCTCCTCATCATCTGGGTTTTGCAAAAGTTCTTTTCTCTTGGCTTGAGCAGATGATAACCTTTCTTGTAGGATAAGAATGAATTCATTTGCAGAATTCAATTCATCTTGCAATTTCAAGTTCTTCATCCTTTCACCATCATAATCCTCAAGAGCCATCTTAAGTTGCTTTTCCATAGCCATGTTCAAAGATTCCAGTTTCAGGATCTTCCTCAAGTTGTTAAACTTCTTCCAAGGTACCAGGCTCTTATACCAATTGTTGGGATCTAAGAACACTTGGAGGGGGGGGTGAATCAGTGTTTTGTTAGTACAATAAGATTTTATCCTTTTATACCATACACACATAAACCGGTAAACAAATAAACATATAACTTGAAGCAAATAAACCATCCAGATAAATTAACACCATAACACATAGAATTTATACGCGAAAAACCTCAAAGAGGAAAAACCACAGTGGGATTTGTGACCCACAATATCAGTTCACTAGCCATATGAAAGGATATTATATATAATGGGGGCCTACACATGCAAGAAGGCACACTGCCTAGAGAATATTGCTCATCATTAAAGAGTCTCACTGACTACAAGCTTCTGCTGAAGTAAAACACTGAAAATGAACTCAAGAATCCATTTGCTATGCCAAATAGAGTTCCAGTTCTAGCTCTGCTCTTTACTGGTTCATAAACCCTGAACACTACTATCGGTATCTCTTCTCCTCCAAGAATGCTTTCCAAACTATCTACAAATCATTACATGATATAACATTCACATACAAATGATCTATATCCATATACTTTGCATTATACAATTCTGCTATATTATCCTCTATCACACTCTTACACACACTTCAAAATGACCTAGCAGACTAACCTATATACCCATTACAAACAATATGCCTTATGTTGTCTTACAATGCATTACAAAAGATATTCAATGTCGGCCTCGACAATAATTACAAAATGATTTTCTAAATAAATCTTCCTTGATGTCAGGTTCCTTGAAGTACTTGATGTCGGTGTCAGTGTCGGTGCCAGTGCCTGTGTAACCCTGAATACTCTAATGCCAGTGTCTACTGGTAAATGCCTCCTAATGCTAGTATATGACTTCCATATGATCTTGTTGCCATCAATGAAAACAAAATGAATCCGATGAGTGACAATTGCCAACAATCTTTATAGTTGACCTTGGGTAGGGGTATAACCCCTAACTTACCTCTGAGATATTGAAAGGTAGCCTTAGGAAATGGCTTAGTGAATATATCTGCCAACTGCTCCTTACTTGACACATGCTCCAGTCTCACTTTCTTTTCTTGTACTCTTTCTCTCAAAAAGTGATACTTCAATTCAATATATTTAGTCCTAGCATATAGTACTGGGTTCTTTGAAATGTTTATAGCAATAGTGTTATCATAATGTATGATCATCAGTTTTGTCATATCCTGCTTGAATCCTTCCAAGACATGTCTCATCCATATAGCTTGTGTACAATTCATGGATGCAACTACATACTCTACTTCTATTGTAGACTGAGAGATACAAGTCTATTTCTTACTGGTCCAAGATACCAGTCTTCCACCTAGAAAGAATGCACCACTGGTTGTGCTCTTTTGGTCATCTACATTACCTGCCTAATCAACATTAGTGAATACTTGCAAAGAAAACTAGCCTTTATATGGATACCACAATCCATAATCAATGTTCCCTCTAAGATATCTAAATATTCTCTTCATTGCTATAATATATGTCTCCTTAGGGCTCTTTTGAAATCTTTCTACTAAACCAACTGCATGGGCAATATTCGGTCTACTATGAACAACATAATGCAATTTCCCAATCATAGATATGTATTCTTTCTCATCCACTGAGGGTGAATCATCTTCTTTTGACAATCTGCAACCTGTAACCATAGGTGTTCCAACCGGTTTACAGTCTTCCATTCCAAAGGTCTTTAACACTTCCTTCACATACTTAGACTGACTGATAAAGATACCACTTTTCATCTGTTGTACCTACAAACCAATGAAAAATTTAATCTCACCTATCAGAGACATCTCAAACTCTTCCTTCATCTTATCTGCAAAATTCATACTCATATCATCATTTCCTCCAAATATGATATCATCAACACATACTTTTGTAATCAACATCTTGTCTCCTTCATTCTTCAAATAAATATTGTTGTCCTCACTGGTTCTCTGAAATCCTATCTTTATCAGATGTGCATGAAGTCTTTCAAACCATGTCCTTGGTGCTTGCTTTAATCCATATAAAGCTTTATGCAGTTTGCATACCATATCCTTATCTTCTGACAATGCAAACCCATCTATTAATTCAATATACACCTCTTCTTCAAGAATACCATTCAGATATGCTGACTTTACATCCATTTGGTAAACTTTAAAACCTTTAAAGGCTACAAATGCAAGTAGCATCCTGACTCCTTCAAGCCTAGCGACCGGTGCAAAGGTCTCTCCATAATCTTCACCTTCTTCTTGTGCATACCCTTTCCAAACTAGTCTTGCCTTGTTTCTAACAACTTCACAATCTTCATTCAACTTGTTTCTAAATACCCACTTTGTACCAATCACATTTTTATCATCAAGTCTAGGAACAAGTGACCAAGTGTGGTTTTTCTCAATCTGATCAAGCTTTTCATTCATTGCCTTTATCCAATCATCATCCTTAAGAGATTCTCTCACTGTCTTCGGTTCAATTATGGAAATCAGACGTGCACTTTCTCTGATTTTTTTTCTAGTCTGCACTCCACCATTCTTGTCACCTATTATCTGATCTTCAGAATGATTTAACCTTACATACCTAGGTATAACCTGTTCCGATGAAATAACCTCTTCTTGTTCTTCATCTTCTTCATCTTCTACTGGTTGAGCATCTTCATCTACACTATTATGCTCAACATTTTTCTGCACTTTTGGTTCAATAATCACAAGTTTTTGTTCATCATCTGCTGGATCAAATTTATTGGTATCATCAGGTTCATCAGAGAATTCATCAACTTTTACATTGATGCTTTCCACAATATTATTTGTCCTTTTATTAAAACACTTGAAAGCTTTTCTCTTAGTAGAGTAGCCAAGAAATGTTCCTTCATCACTTTTAGGGCCAAATTTAACAATATAATCATCTCTTTTTATAAAACATCTGCTGCCAACAACTTTGAAATAACTAACACTAGGAGTTTTACCATACCATAACTCATAGAGTGTCTTGTCATTACCTTTCTTCACCAGTACCCAATTCAATGTGTATATTGTAGTGCTGACTACTTCTCTCCAAAACATCTTAGGTACATCTCCCTCTATCAACATAGTCCTTGTTGCTTCAACAATGGTTATGTTTCTCCTTTTTGCAATTCCATTCTGTTGTGGTATCCTTGGAGTAGATAACTGCCTCTTTATTCCATTTTCATCACAATATCTCACAAAATCATCTGATGTAAACTCTCCACCCCAGTCAGATCTCAAGCACTTAAGATTCTCACTGATTTCCTTTTCTACTAAGGCCTTGAATGCCTTGAACTTGCTGAAAGCTTCTGTCTTTTCCTTCAGAAAAGTAACCCACATCATCCTTGAAAAATTATCAGTAAATATCATGAAATATTTGTCACCATAAAAACTTCTAGTCCTCATAGGACCACATAAGTTAGTGTGAACAAAATCTAGAATGTGCTCAAAAGAAAAAGATTTGCTCTAAAAAAGAAGATGCAGTCATCTTACCCAACTAACATTCTTTACACATCACATTGTTTGCTTTAACAAGTTGTGGCATACCTCTCACCATATTAGATTTGCTAACCTTAACCACATTATCAAAGTTCAAATGACAAAACCTTCTATACCATAACCAACTATCTTCAACCTTAGCAACCAAACAATTGTTTACACTAGCATTCCGATGGAATAAGTTACCTTTAGTTTGTTTACTAGTAGCAATCAGTTCTCCTCTACATCCTAAGATCCTGCACACTCCATTCTTAAACTCAAGATGATAACCTTTGTCATTCAACTGACCAACACTCAACAAGTTATGTTTCAAACCTTCAACCCAATATACATCATCAACATTAATTTTACAATTCAAAGAGATAAAACCTTTACCTTTTATCATACAAGGTGAATTATTTCCAAATCCATTCATCACTGTTATCAATGGTCATGTGGTGTGAGAAACCACTATCAATAACCCATTCATCACTGTTATCAATGTGAGATACTAAAGTCTTCTTGTCAGACATATCTTCCTTAACAACAACAAAACAATCTCCTCATTGTCTTCATCCCCGGATTCTTCATCAGTAGAACCTTCATCAACTGCAACATAACACTGTTTCTTTCCGCTTCCCTTATATTTTCTAAACTTTTCCTTTTGATCACTATTAGGATAGTTTGCAGCTATATGTCCTATCTTGTTACAAGAGAAACACTTAAGAGGAAGCTTGCCTTTGTATTTACTAGTGCCTCTAGGATGTCTTTTTGCTAATAGAGCTTCAAATTCAATCAGATTATCTTCATCATCCACATCAGATTTTCTACCGCCATGACTTGACCTGCATTCATTACTATGGCAAACATCTTTCTCTTTTCTCACCGATACACTAGATACAAATGCTTTGAAAGTAGATTCTATCTTAGGTACACTATTATCAAAACTCTTTAACTCAAAAGCAGTGAGCTTACCAATCAAATAATCAACAGTAACCTTATCATTACTGACTGAACTGAACTCTTGAAAAGCAGACACTCTAATGGCATAGGTAGGCAATAGGGTTCTAAGCATCTTACTCACCACAGTGTCTTGTTCAATAGTACCACCAACACTTTTGATTCCACTGACAACTTCTTTTATCCTCTGTCCATACCGAGTAATATTTTCTCCTTCCATCATTCTCATATTATCAAACTTTACTCTAAGGATTTCTTCTTTAGCCTTTTGAACATGCTTATCACCACCATAGATTAATTCTAACTTCTCCAAACTTCAAAAGCAGTTTCTAAACCATGGACATTAATATATTCAGTATCAGAAAGTGTACTTACAATGGCTTCCAACGCTTGAATGCTTTCTTGCTTCTCCTTAAGCCGATCTGTTGTCAGAGGACCGATAGGGAGTATATACTTAGTAATAACATGATGTCAGAACTGAACACCCATACCTTTGATGTAAATATTCATTCCATCACTCCATATTCTATAGTTTTCCTTAGTGAATTTGGGACCCTCCTTCATCATCTTCGGATCTTTACCTCAAGTGGTTAAGCTTCTGCACAAAGAGGACCTAATGCTTTGATACCAATTGTTATTGTGAGGATCTGGTTAGTACTAAGAGGGGGGGGGGAGGGTGAATCAGTAATAAAAATAAACTACAATCTTTCACCAATCTGAAAAACACTTCACCAAAAACAGTTCATAACCAGTACCGGTAGCTGATCGAACAGTCTCCAAATCAGATTTATCAAAACATTACCGGTAGCTACTTAAGTGTTCTTCATTAAGAAAATATAGTACAAAGACATCAAATGAATAACTTAACAATCCATCCACAACATCACAAATATTTTTCACGTGGAAAGCCAATTAGGAAAAACCACGATGGGAATTGGTACCGACAAAATTTGCACTCTTTCGGAATGCACCTTGTTAAAGACCTAGCTTGGTTAGGAGCTTTACAATAATGATCGGTTAAGAGAAGACCCTGTTAGGAGTCACCCAATGAAGGGATTTTAACCTCAACTTTGTTAGGAGCTCTACCCTATTAGGAGTAACCTTGCTAAAGGATTTAAACCCAAGTTAATGAGCCACCCGGTGAAGGGATTTACAAGATCAGGCATGTTAGGACCTACCCGGTTAAGGGATTTTAATACTACTACAACTATTAGGAAACAACAGGTAACAGATCTGATCAATGCACTCTCTGCTTGCTAATACAGATCCATTTCATCTCCAATCTGCTTCACACATGTAGACATCTAAATCTGGTTTGACACACTCTTCTTCTTTGATCACTGACACACTAAACCTTCTCAAAATTGACCTAAATAGCCTTTATAATTAGGTTAGTTACATAACCCTAACTTACAATGAATATACATCATAGATCATACCAAATTATTACAACAAATTTCAAGACAATTACAGTCATTGAATGATCATAACTCATCACCCCACTTTGATCTGATAAGCTATCAAACCCTCAAGCATATTCTGCTAAACACTTCACTATTTGCCAAGAAATTTGCTCCTTGTACATGCCAAAACAACATCTTATCTCTTTACACAAATTCTGACACGTCATCATCAACTTATGAACATGAAAAGAATCACCGCCAAACCATAAAACATCACCGGTCAAATATCTTGTTACCAGTTCTCAAACCCTACACTGAATAAACAACAGTCAATTACAAACATGACTTCTGGTTCTCCAAACATGATGTGGTTCCAGTCATAGACTCATTATAATCTCATAAGCATACATTCCAAACCGCAACACCTAACTCAACATGGATCTCTATCGTAATCATCTCCTTCATTGTTCCTGCTTATCGGTTCACTGTCAACTTTGAAAACATTCCATTACCATTTAGGCATAGATAACTTAAATAACTTAGATGATATACCAAACATAAATAAACATGGTTTCCATCAATGACAACACAAATAACAGATCACTAAGCATCATATCATAATTATATCATCACCAACAGTCCATCAATATATCATCACCAATAGTCCTTCAATATATCACCACCAACACTCCTTTACCGGTACATCATCATCTCCATCAGTTATGCCAATATGCCAACATGTGATACCTTTTTTAAATGATAGGGAGGCTAGTGTAGGTCTAAAAATGCATTATAAACACACTAGTACAAGTCTAGGCATCAAGGAAGGTACCCATAATGTCACCAACACATATCTAACACACACTTGAGTTGTAGCTTCACTTGTAGCACTCCAAAATCACTTCAAAACTTTCGTAATAATGAATATTAGAAAGATATATCAAATTATCATAGCAAGAATGAACACACACTGAAAACTATTGATTACTAAAATTTGTCTAAGTTTGATAACTTATAAGTTTATCCAAAACTAAATTTTACATTGCAACTTCTAAAGGTCTAAAACCCATCTCAAACATCTTGACAATATACATGAAATATAACTTAAAGTATAAGAACGGAAATACACAAACTTATACTTAAATTTTTATTTCTTGTATGGCCTCATGTAATCTTGATGATTCTACATGCAAACATATATTCATCTCAATAAATTATGAAATCCTCAAATGGATATAGGGTGATTCCAAACTAGAAGAAGGCACCATAACCCATTGACCTATCCTAGGATATTCTGCCCAACACAATTTGGTAAGACATATACCAAATTCTTATGAGCCAACAAACACCATATTGTTTCTTTCTTAGATGTATGACTTGCAAGAGCATACACAAGAACACAAAAGCATGAATTAAAATCATTTTAAAATATAATTATACTTGCGACACGATGTATAAGCTTATATGGGAATTTAATGGCCTACATAGTCTCTGACTCCAACTCTTCACTAAAATATCATGAGAGAACCACTTAGAGGATTGATGAATAAACCTTCATCAAAATACATAAAAAAGATCCAACTTTGTAACATAAAAACTAAAAATTCAATTTGAATCCCAAGTGTAGTCCTTGAATGGAATTACCAAGAGTAGCTAGGGGGTTTTCATCCTTGAAATCATTTACTTTTCATCCTCAATAACATTTGGAAGAATTCAAGTTCATTTAAATAGTGATATAATAATATCATATTTTCAATTCTATATCAAATGAGCCCCAACACCTCCTTATATTGGTTAATTCTCTTTTTTTCCTTCACAAAGACCTTTTTGAAATAATAATAACATTTCATGTGCAATGACCCCCTTATCTAAGTGTTACCTATTTTTCACATATTTAGGTGAAAAATAGCCCATATATGTTTAAAGGTCATAATAGAGGTTTTAAAAGGTGTTAAACTTTTTAAAGAATGGCAAAAAAATCACCTTCAAACCCTTAGGATATAATGTCAAAGTAGATAGGAAGGGGAAGTAATGTTTTGGAATTTAATCAAAAGCTTTTCAAAAGTTTAAAAAAGTTATGGTTCCACTTAAAAGAGGAGCAAAAGACCATGCATGGGGGGGGGGGGAAGTAAAAAAAGATTAAAAGGATTTACTATGTTGTTTTAGGGCTTCTTTGAGTTGTTCTCAAATCTTTCTAGATCTTTCATGCCTAAAACCATCAATGAGGAGCTTGCAGTCTATGAGTTGCATGCAAACTCTTTCATGCGTCCATCCCATCATACCACCAAGAAGCCATGAAAGAAGCAGTGATTAAAGTCATGAAGGCCACTCTTCTCTATATTATGCATTCATCATGCACATGATTCAGCAAGAGGGAGACAGGTTTGTTCATTCCCTTTCTTTGAATACTTTGTTTTACTGAAAGATGATCTATGATCATGCATAGAACTGTAACTTACTTTATTTTTTCCAAGCATCTAATCAACCAAATCATTAGATCAGTTTTATAATCTGAAGATGAAGTGGGTAGATCATAGAATGTTTCTCTATTTTGATTTTCTATGAGAATATTATTTTCATCAATAGATGGAGAAGAAAATAGACTGTGCTTATCTTGCTGCCACATATTGAAAATGAGATTGAGCATGGCAGTGAAGACCAATGAGCAAATAGATAGTGATGACCCAAAGCCATGTGTTTTTGCAGTCTTGAATAATATAAAGGGGTTTCACAATGATAAGGGTTTATTCCTTTAATAGTCTATGGTAAAAGAGTCATTCATAGTCAATATAGCAACACGAATAGCCATGGAGGACCATCAAAGACAACATATCAGTCCATAGTAGCAGCAAATAATGACCCAATGACACATAGAAAGGCTAATGAAAGACAAAGATAGAGAAACAAAATATAATCATCAAGTACTTAAAAGTGTTAAGTTTGGAGCCATCCAATGTAGCACATGAGTTTTTCAAGAGAATAAGCTTCAAAACAGTGATCTAGGGCAATCATTACACAACTAAATCTCAAAAAGATAGTGGTATACCAATGTTAATATTGTGATTGAGTTATGAGTAGTCAAAAGGGCTAAAGTTGTAGTCATTGAATGATAGAGGAATTTTAAAAAAGCAAGGGACCATGTATCTATGGTCAAAGAATCAAATAACAGTATTTCCATTTTAATGACAAAGACTCAAATCTTCACATGAGTATTAATAGAGACAACAAGGCCATAAAATGCCCTCTCATAGTTCAAATCAAATCAAAAGATAGAACACCATGACAATGAAATGCACGAGATGATTTTGTAGCCCAAAGAGTCATTCTCAATCTCAGTGAAAAATAAAGAAGCTAGACGCATTAGTGAGAAATGATCAAAATCAAGAAAGATTACACATGCCATTTAGTGATAGTGTAAGGGTCTAATACACACTATGTGACAGTTTGATACAACACGAGTCCTAAAATCTAATCAAGGAACATGATTACAGTCAAAATCACTATCAAGATGAAGTATGAGCAAAAGGAAATCAAAGAAAGGCTAAAAAATGATGTCAAGAACACAGTAATACACTCATCATGCCATTCAAGAGGAAGATATTGTTAATTAAGTAGAAAGACACAGTGCACAGTTAAGATGATAGCTTCTAAGAGCATACCAAAGGTTACAAATGCAAGACCAGAGAAATCAGTTCTATCAAAGCAAGCATATGAAGAAAGAAATATGAAAGGACAAATATGGCTTCCTCAAGCAAACGAGATGATATTTCAAGAAGTTGCAGTAATATAAAATGGAGATATCAACCTCAGAGTAGACTTTTATTAGTTAAAAGGGCAGCGAATACTATTATTGATCGAGGTTGAAGAGAGTAGTGATGAGGGCCCTTTATTGATGTAGAGCATCCTCACACCAATCAACTAAGGGAGATATTTCTCTTAACTCACCTATCCTATTAGGTGATAACTCTTCACTCACTCACAAACCCCTCACAAGACTATAGGTTACTCACAAGGATTCATCACTCCAACAACACACCTCCAACCCTTGACATACAATCAACTAGGGCAAAACAACATGATTAGATCTCAATCCCAACTTTCCAAAACTTTACCTCTACCAACACCCTTTTGGTAATCACTTACTCAACAACAATCCCTCTCTAGGATTCCCAAACTCCACTCACAACATGCAATGGATTCTCACAAATACATATACCCCTATTGAAATCCTTATGAGGAATTCTCAACACACTCCCTTAAGGTTCTCTACCTCCCCAGCCACCCAAGAGAACATCACAATGCTTAATATGGATTCACTATTTTTTGGACAATCAGACAAAGTGTAGGGACAATCATAATAACCCGAGCCAACACCTCTTTCCAGGGCTTCCTAAAACTTACAAGGGTTAATAAGGACTCCCAAAAACCTTTCCAAATTTTCCTCCACTCATCAAACTCACTCATTACATCATAGTCTCAAAATCTCAGTCGACTAGTTCCTTAAGACAACAACATACCTAGTTTTAGGACAATCATAGAACTAGTGAGTATTTTGACCAATCAAGGGCCACAAGCACTTGATTAGGGTCTTCACTAACCCCTCAAACCTCTCTAAGCCTTCAACCAACCTTTGGGAGCCCAATCATGCATGTATATCAACCCCCACATCACCAATTTGCTGCCATTTTCAAACTGAGACACAAAAATCAGATTTTATGTCACTCTTAGCACGTGCCAAAACTAGTAGGGTGTTGGAATCCAAGAACACTGAGAGGGGGGGGGGTGTGAATCAGTGTTCTACTGGAATGATCAATTTTCACCTTATTAAAACATGCATACACCAACTGGTATACCGGTACATATAGAATTGAAAGAAGTAAAGCAACCAATAAGCCAATCACATAAATGAATACCATAACACACATAATTATATGTGGGAAACCTCAAAGAGGAAAAACCACAGTGGGATTTGTGACCCACAATATAAATCCACTGACCATATGAAGAGATATTAGAAACTATAGGGGCCTGCACTTGCAGGAAGGCTTACAACCTAGAGCACACTTCTCAATCACAAAAAGAGCCTCACTGACTACATACAAATCTAGACTACAATCTGGAGAAATGATTGAACTGCAAAGATAGCATCTTCTATGCATGAATACAGTTTTGATTAAGCTCTATCTGTTTCGGTTGGAAACCCTAAACCCTTTTACCGGAATACCCCTTTACATAAATATCCTCACATACATGATCTTTCTCATATATTTCACATCTCCTATATTATTTACTTCTAGATACATATTCTCACACCATATCATCACTCAAAATGATCTAACCTACTGACCTATATACCCTTTATAAATCAACATGCCTTATGTCATCTTACAAAGATATTTATAATATGAATATACATGTCAGCTAGATAACATAAATACATGAATATCAAAAACAATTGTCGATGGATATCCAAATGATGTTGGCCTCCAATACCGATAACGTGATTCTAAACCATGTCGGTGTGCATTGCTGGTAACCAAAGAATTCCTTCCAACCTACTGGTGCTAGTGAAGTGTCTGTGAAGTGCCTACCTGTACACAACTAAATCAAAATATGAATCTAGAACAAGTTACCATGTTTCCATCAATGACAACATAGTGAAACCAACCAATTGAGTGTCAATTGCCAACAATCTCCCCCTTTGGCATTGATGGCAACACTCATGTGAAAAATGATCATGGTTTCCAACTGTCGGTTTCATCCTGAGCCTGCTCCCCCTAAGTAGAATATCCATCAATACAAAATAATCCATAACTCCTGAATATTTTCACCTATACCCCCCTAATGTATACAACTCCCTTTTTCTTTTTCACATCAATACTCTCCCCCTTTGACATAAATTCCATCAAAAATACCAAAAAGCCAAAAAATGGGATGAAGAATGAAAAGACTATACAATGAATATCCCAAAAATACCTTACCGGAGCTGAATGTATTTGAAAATATCCGGATAAGCCTTCTCAAGAATCTCTAGATAAGTTTCCTAACCAGATTTGAAAGTGTCAGAAATAGATACAAGTCCATGTAGCATATGGGCAAATGACTCTTTCTCATTTAACTCTGCCGGTGTGGGCTAACCAACCATATCTATAAACTCTTTCTTATGTACACCTAATGAATCCAACTGGGGACTCACTAAACCTCTAAGACTTCTAACTCTTCTTATGATTTTGTCTTTTTCCTTCTCAAGAGCAAAAACTTGGGCTTCCAAAACCAAAATCTGACCATCAATGGATGTAGTCAATGAATTCAATCCATCAAAATAATTTGCTATACCTGCAATCTCCTCCTGAATGTCCTTAATCCTTTTACTTGCCTCAGTTGTGAGCAAACATATATTACAACATACTCTATAGACATTAGAACACTGCCTTAAAGAATTATCTATCAATGTCAACTTATCATTGATTTCCTTCCTTTCAGACTCAATCATTTGATCAAATGTAGCTCTCTTAGCCTGTACAAATCTCTATAGTTCTTGTCGGTTTGTTATCTTCTGCAAAGATTGAAAATCCTTTGAAATATGCTCTGTGATAGTCTTAAGCTTGTCAGATGGGCTCACTTCATTGTCAAACTTGCACTCAGGGATAAGTCTATGCAAAACAATGATAAACTGATCAATACCACCTTTATCCATAGAACCTTCCTTCATCATTTTTTGTGCAACCATCATCATGAGTTTAGTAGGACTCATCTCGGTTATGCTTTTCTTTTCAACCCACGAGGTGTCAATTGACAACAATGATGGACTAACTACTAGTTCCCTTCCAGATTCCCCTTTCTTCTCCTCTAATGGTTTAACGTTTATAGCTTCCTCACTTGCACCGGTGGCTTCACCACTTGGTGTAGTCTTAGTAACTGTCTGTTCCTCCCTAGGAATTGTAACCTCATCCTATACAATTTGATCCAAAGGACTGTTGTCCTCAACATTAGTAACCTATACATTATCAACCTTTACACTCTCTGTATTTATCGGTATATCAACATTTTCCTGTATATTTGTATCTATCGAGGGCTCAATATCTACTATCTTAATGTTTTTGAAAATTGAGGGTGAAGTACCCATAATACCTTTTCCTTTCCCTTCAACCAAGATGTTTGCAGTATTTGTCTTAGATTTCGATGAAGTATAAAAACCACGGTTCTCTTCAAAGAACTTAACCCATGCCTTGTGGGTTTCCTTGATTATCTCATTGGCCCTACCTAACATAAGACTGATTATTCTATGCTTTCTATTAAAGATTTTCCTATCTGCAACCTCAAGTGTCTTGTCCATCTCCTCTGGAGCAATAGAAACACAAATAGCTAACAATTCCTGAATCTTTATATGTCTGTCCTCTTGCATTGCTGATAGTCTTCTAGCATCTAAAATATCATACAACTGTGACGGTATTTGGTTTTCAATTTCTATCAAGGCTTTCTTATAAACATCCAAATACAACAAAATTGATTCCTCTACTTCTCTTTGTTCATCACTATCTAAATGTTCATAATAAAACCATACATTCTTTAACTTACCATCTTTAGTAATTTCATCAACTAACTCTGCACAAGTCTTTTGTGGAATGATAGTTACATTACCAGATTCAATTGCCAGATCAATGTCATCCTTCTTCTTTCTCCTTCTAGTACTGGATGGGGCTGAAAGTGTTTCTTTTGGTGCTCTATTCTGTGCCGGTACATTGATAGCGACTTTCCTAATCGATTGCTTCTTAGCCTCTACCTTAGTTTCTTTAGTTTTCTTCCTCATTACCCTTTTGAATGCTAGGGGTGTGTCATCATCAAATGCAAACTCTGCTGCAATAGGCTCAATGATTTTTTTTGGTTCTTTCCTCTTCCTACCTTTCTTCAGGACAACATCAATCAATGCTCTAAATGTCCTATGAAACCTTCTCAACAAACTTACTTGCCTTTCCTTCCCACTTCTCTCTCTTCTTCCGTTTGAACTCAGTTTCAACCTCTTGCTTCTTCTTCTTAGCAGTGCCAAAGGTTTTTACAGTTTCATCAATATGTACCTCAATTAGCATTTGTGCATAAGCATCAAGGATTTGAGCATCAACTTCATAACCCATTTCCTCAATCCAAATCTTCCGGGGCCTTACAAATTCCATGAAAGTTTCATCTTTCTTGACCATGAAGCATATGTCGGTTGAGTACTTCTCAACAATGTGCTTTGGAAACCTCACCCTAGAATTCATAGCCTTTTAAAATTCTTTAAAGTAACCCCACACTTTGTCATCTCTCTGACTACCCAATGTAGCAGTTTACTGTTTTAATTGCCTCCCTATCGGGATATCGAATGCCCATTTTCTCTTCCCAAAACCGGGAGTCTCATTGATGAAAAATAGCATTAAACGGACAATTAGGTTACCATACTAGAAAGTTCCTTTCTCTTCTCATTTAATCTTTCCTATGTTAATCAATAGTTCATCCAACATCCATCCACATAGATCTAACTTCTCATTCTCCCTCATCATTTTATGAGTTGCATAAATGCAGGAGCTAGAAACAGAATTCAGTCGATTTGATTGGGTTACCTTGTAACTGATGACCATGCTTCTAAATTTGATGTCTATATCGATGATAGTACTGATCCTCATTGACCGCTTATCTGATGTTGCATAGATAATCTTGTTGACCTGATCATATGAAACTTTCTTCTTTGGACGTTGTCCAACCTGTGGTAAACCGGTGATTGCCCTGATGGCCTCCTTCATAATCTTATACAATCTATCCAACCAGATAAACTCTCCATGCACCCTGCTCAAAACATACCTAACAATTTCATCTTCAAATTTCAAAATATCCAGAATGCCAGTAAACCCTAAATCCACAATATGCTGGTATCGAGGCTTAATCTTTCCAGAATCTCCTATTAGTTCATTCATGTAAATGCTCTTAGTATCAACAACACGGGAAAAAGCGCCAACTGAATCGTCCAAGGTAGCAACATGCAGATATCGTATGAAAATCGGTCTGGGACGGTCCTTGACCTCAACTACAGTCAGATTTACAACAAATTTAGGTACAAATGATGATCCCACTTCCATGATTGAAGATAAATACCTATGAATCGCTGCCGGTGAAAGACCCTAAAGACCTCTTGCAATCGCTGGTGAAATCGCTCAAGATAATATCGATCGCTCTGAATCGCCTTAGACTTCCTCTGAATCGCTCTAAATCACTCTGAATGCAAAGTGATTAGAAATGAAGTGAATTCGACCTTTTATCCTTCAAGAAACCCTAATCCGTCATTAATATTAATGACTTCTAGTGGAAGATACCAGATCTCAATAAAACATCTCCAATGTCTAGAACATATTCTAGAACCTCTTCCTGGGGCATATGCAACATCTTCATGAATTTTTCCTACCCCTAAGGCATCTGCCTTAGTTATCGGATGAGCTTCCCATCGGCGTAGGAGCAACATCCTCTATTGGTTGAGTGACTGGCACATTTCCATCTATTGATTATTCTTCTGACTTCCTGACCCATCTCTGGGTATGATCTTTTCGGATTTCATTAACCTTCTCTTTTCCTTTCTAATTTGATCCTCCATTACCAACCGATAGATTTTCGCTTCTACATAAATTAGCAATATGTCCAACCTCATTACATGCATAACATATAACATTGTTCTTTTGAATTGCTTTGCTAAAATTGGTGTAATTGCTTGACCTGCACTAATTAGCCATATGTCCAAATTTTACACATGCATAACATTTAACATTCATTCTGCAATCTTCTATCTTATGACCATACTTATTACATTTAGAACATTGACTGGGAGCAAAATCAGGGTTCTGATTTGCTCTATTTCTACATTGCCTAGCCATGTGACCAAATTTATTACAAACAAAGTATCTACCATTAAATTTAAAAGCATTAAACTGCCTTACGGTGCCTTATGATTTTGATCTTCATTTGCAGTATCGGAACTCTGTCCTTGTTCAAATCCAAGTCCACTCGAATCTCCATTTTGCCTTTGTCTCTTCAATAACTCATCAAGTTGTGCTGAACTAGTCTTGAATTTTTCTTTATACTCACTTGCAATAGCCAGATCATCTTTTAGAATTATCATTTGTCTCTCAAGATCTTGTTCATTACTCTGGGATTGTACTAAATCAGTTCTCAGCATATCATTTTCATGAACCAACCTTCCACATTCTTCAAATTTTCTCTTCAGAGATACATCAAGATTTTCTTCCTTTTTCTTCCGGTCCTCAATCTCTTTAGATATCCTCATAGTTATAGCTTGCATTTCATTCCTCATGACCATGTTTTCTTGACTCAGCTTCAAACATCTCTCATTAAGTGCATCTTTCTCATTATTATCCTTATTCTGCAAAAGTTCCTTCCTCCTAGCCTGAACAGATGATAGTCTCTCTTGTAGGACAAGAATGAATTCCTGGATAGAATTCAATTCATCTTGTAGCTTTAAGTTCTTAATCCTTTCAACATCATAATCTTCAAGTGCCACCTCAAGTTGCTTCTCCAAACTCATATCCATGGATTCCAAATCTTCCTCAAGATGTTAAACTTCCTCTGAGGCACAAGGATTTGATACCAATTGTTGGAATCCAAGAACACTGAGGGGGGGGGGGGGGGGTGAATCAATGTTCTACCAGAATGATCAATTTTAACCTTATTAAAACATGCATACACCAACCGGTATACCGGAACATATATAATTGAAAGAAGTAAAGGAGCTAATAAGAAAATCACATAAATGAATACCATAACACACAAAATTATATGTGGAAAACCTCAAAGAGGAAAATCCACGATGGGATTTGTTACTCATAATATCAATCCATTAGCCATATGAAGAGATATTACAAAATATAGGGGCTTGCACTTGCACGAAGGCTTACAGCCTAGAGCACACTTCTCAATCACAAAAGGAGCATCACTGACTACATACAAATCCAAACTACAATCCACAGAAATGATTGAACTACAAAGATAGCATCTTCTATGCCTGAATACAGTTCTGATTAAGCTCTGTCTATTCCAGTCTGAAACCCTAAACCCTTTTACCGGAATACCCCTTTACATAAGTATCCTCACATACATGATCTCTCTCACATATTTCACATCTCCTATATTATTTCCTTCTAGATACATATTCTCACACCATATCATCACTTAAAATGCTCTAACCTACTGACTTATATACCCTTTACAAATCAATAGGCCTTATGTTATCTTACAAAGATATTTATAATATGAATATACATGTCGGCTAGATAACATAAATACATGAATATCAAAAACAATTGCCGATGTCAGATCTCCAAATGATGTCGGCCTCCAATACCGATAACCTGATCCTAAACCATGTCGGCTTGCATTGCCGGTAACCAAAGAATTCCTTCCAACCTGCCGGTGCTGGTGCCGATGCTGATGATGTGTCTGTGAAGTGCCTACTGATACACAACTAACCCAAAATATGAAGTCGAAACAAGTTACCATGTTTCCATTAATGACAACATAGTGAAACCAACCAATTGAGTGTCAATTTCCAACATAGGGAGCCTTGCAAAAGTATTTACATGAAAGAAAATAATATAATACAATTTTCAACCCATTTTGGGGGTTCCAAAATGGATACAAATAAAGTTTTACATTTTATATGCTCACTACCAGCCCTATGTAGGGTTTTGGATGGTTTTTACAAAATTTACTATATCTCCTTCAAAAATAAAATAAAATGAATGAAACAAAAACCAAAATTGAGAGGATTCAATCCTCTTTAATATCCTATGGATAACCAATGAAAGTGAATGATTTTTGTTAATGTAAACTGCCTTTTATCATACTGCTACGCTAGAAAAACTCAGAAAAGTGCAAGGAACTCCAAGATTTAATTAATTTTTTTTCCTTCCAAAAGTATATCAACCTCCTTTTGGTCGTGGTAAGGAAATATTTAAATCCCTCCCAATGAATATAACCACTTTTGAAACCAACATCACTAACAAACACCTAATTACCCTTACAAACACAAAAGTTGCTTTGACAAGTTTTTGTCAACATTGACAATTTTTGCCTAGGATAGGACATGAACCCAACCTAAAACCATTATGATTCAAAATTGATACAAATAAGCTAGAATAGGTCCATATGACCTTTATACATAATAAAATACCATGTTAGACCCATTGACACATATTTCTCATAAAATGATAATTTTGACAAGCTTTGTCAATATGACTCCCCAAAGACTCAACACACAACCTAATGGTCTTAATGACCTTATTAAATCACATATGGTCTTTCAAGACCTTATTTACCACTTTCAATCTTCAAAACACATAGGTTTCATAATTTTCCTCATAGAGGATTGATGACAACTTAGGTGCTCTTGCACCAAGAGATCATGATGAATCAAAAGAGTAGTCCAAAATATAAGAGAACCCTTCCCTTCACTGATAATCATGGTCATTAAAAAAGAGAGACCAAAGACCCTCAAAAATTAGAAATAGTCCATTGAGAAGCCTAAGGACAAAGGTATTCATGGTTTGTTCAAAGCAACAATGATTTTGCAGACTTAGGGAGAAATAATACAGTGCCACTGAGACATGATGGTTCATAAAGAATGCATAATGTATGAAGCATTAGTACAAGGAATATAAGAAGGTTTTGGACAACGGAAAGATCAAGGCTATTCAAAGTAAGGAGAAAATGAGGAAGCATATTATAATGATAGTCTAATGAATGAAGGGATCATTAACATGTATAAGGGAAAGTCAAGAGCCAATCAAAAGGGCACACAGTCATAAGCAGATCAATGAGAGAGACTACTGTTGACAAAGACCAAACTCCAGTAGTCCAACAGTGAGGTTACTGTCCATAGAACTAGTAGAGGTATATAAGCAAATTTAGTGCAGCCCTAAATCTCAAAGATGATAGTTCATTTGACTGTGATAAGTTTGACAATGTTTAATGTACCATGGAAGATATAAAGAGAAGAGAATAGACATCATCTGCAAACTTAGAGCAACATACCAAAGCCAATGATGCAGTCACAAAGATGATAATACTGTGACATTCAAGGTTCTCAATGAAATGATATAAACATATAATAAAGACATAGTATATAGGGTCAGAGCATCATGAGTGCAATCCCAAGTCTGAGACTCCAATAGTAGCAACAAAAAATTAGTGACTCTTCATTATCAAAAGGTCTGGGATACTTTGAGAACAATAAGCAATTTGTTGATCAAGAAGCAAAATTGAAGTTAAAAGTTGGGATGTCAAAGCCATTGTAGTAAAAGAATACTTAATGTCTATACCTATTGTCTCTTTTATTAATAATACCATTACATATAAGTAGCTCTAACTCAAGCTTGAATTTTTCATTCTACGCATCATTTAAGGAGGATACTCACACAGCCAGTCATCATGGTATTCAATTCAAAAATTAGTTTGAGAGTAAGCTCAAAGAAGTAGAAGATGAATTCTAGTTCACCATCAGTTCAAGGCCTAAAAATAAGGAGCTTTAAGGTGAAATCAACAATTCAAGTGCAGTTGTGGACCCCTCATGGGTTAGTTACCAGTTGGGACAAGCTTTCCAGCACTTTACCTTCAGTTATGATCAATTTTGACTCACTTTTTGCATGCAAATGTACAATCAAATTCGACCAAAGAGAAATCAATCATGCAAATTTGAAGAAAGAATTGAGGTGGAGACCATCAGTTCCAACCAAGTTCAAAGTTTAAGAGGTGGAGTTCAAACATTGATCTTATCAATCAGTTACTTTTAGGGATTCTTCTCTATAAGACTTCTATCTTCTTTCTTTCATTTTGGTTCCTTTTTCTTTGTCCTTTGCTTTTCAGTTGGGCATGACGATTGTAGCTCATTTCTAAATATTGTAACAAAAACATTCCATTATTTTTCAATAAAATAGCAGCAAATATTCATTCTCAATACTTTGTATTTCCTATCATGGATGAATGATTTGCTTTTTTATTGTGGTTTATGCTTAGTCCTTTAAATATGTCTCATTCAAATATGGTTGGTGTAGGAAGATAGATGATAGGTGCAGGTTTTAGGTTGTGCCAACTATTTTTAGTATTTTGTAGCTATGAAAACATTTTGTTTTCCTTTAGGCATGCTTTTGATTTAGCCCTTTCTAGGAATTAATTATGCATCTGATTGTTTAGTTGAGTTGTGAGAGATTTAAGTCTATTTTATTAAAGGTTTTGTGAGTTAAGCAGGTTGTAGATCTCAGATAGAATATTTGGTGCATCACCTCTTAGGATAGGTTCCAATTCAAGCATTTCTTCCTATCCCTTTTCCCATCAAGTCAAGTTTGTAGGAGGTTCATCAGAGAGAACCACCTCACACTAGAGGTTGATTTCCACCATAGGCAACCCACAATCCTAGAAATCTTCTCATGTTTCATAAGATTGATGAGCTTTTAGCTTGAGCATCGTGGGTGTAATCTTGGTGACAACACTAAGCATCCAATATTTGTAACACTTAATCACCTTTCCAACAAGCTATTACACTAAGTTGTCCTTTTAATATTTCTCAACAATAGGCAACATCGATGAAATATTAATCAATAACTCAATAAATCACCCAAGTTGCAAAAAACATTGATTGCATTGAAATCTAACTTTGATCATATTGAGATGATATTGAATATGTAGGATGATTATTGGAGCCAACCAAGTGATTTACTAAAAATACACAGTCTCTGTGTGAAGTTTTGACAACACCCCAAATGTCATAAATCACTTTTGAAAGTGTCATGACGATCCTTACCATCAAATAGGTATATTAACACAAACCAAAGTCACTATTAACCAACCTTTAACTCTCCAATTTTTTTGGAGCCCTCCCTAACACACACTAATCTACATAATAAAAAACTCAAAAACTAGGCAAATGTTCACAAGTCGATATTGCTAAAAATGAGGACATTACACTTAACCACTCGTATTCTAATTAGTACTTTCAAATAATTGATTATTTTTTCTAGCATGATGAGTAAGTTGCTAAATATAGACATATACATCAATAATTTACTAAAGCTACCAAGAGAAAGTTAATAAGTGAGACAAAAATTAATCCATTGGCATATGACATTTTATCTTTCTCTTTCCCAAATAGATTTGTGGTGCCTAGTTCCATGTATGGTGTTAGAGACTATCCATTGAATCACATCCATTATTTCAAAGCAATTTGTTTAGACTACTTTTATGATAAAAAGATAATTGTAAATTTATTTCTACAAAACTTGAAACAATGTGCACTCACTTTTACTCTATCTTATGCTTTTGTTCATTCTTTTGGAAACCTAGACTATACATTTATTGATCATTTCTAAAAAAATGGCGGGGTTAAATTTACAATTATCAATGTAGCATAGTGCAGGAAAGGATCCAATGATTTAATCAATGATTATGTGCTTGGATTTCAAATGATGGTAGCTCAAAACCAAGTTTTAAATTATTAAAAATAGATCTTCAGTGTCTATATATCAATAGCATCTTATCCATCAATAAGGAACACATCAATTTTACTAATTATAGTTTATATTCATTATAATTATTTGATATACATAATTAAGAGCTTCTATGTAAGAAAATAATTGCCTTCGCTATAACATATATAACACCCCCCTTCATCCCCATGAATTTGAAACCAATTAAATTTTAAAAAATGGGGGTAATCTGAGTGTATTAACTAGCAATACCAATACAATCAATGATTCCAATATCAACATCATTCAACTAAACCAAATGAACATTGAAATCTTACTAGATTGGGGTATCATCCATGTATAGTGTTATAACATCTAAATTATAAAATTAACTTATCACATTGCCTTCAGATAAACTAGTGAATACATAAAATATAATCCATAATATTTTAATGTTAAATATTTTTTATGATTATCATCAAACACGTGTACACACTATGTGCACATGTGTAACACTTAAGCATCAAATACAACATTTTAATGATAACAATATGCTTCAGGTTAAGGGTATAAAAGGAAATGATAGTCCATCTTAAGCACCTTGACATGATGGGTCTAATCAAGTACAAATATATAATGAATATTCTCCCAATGCTATTCATAATGATTATATTGGTTTCGTTAAAAAATTTAAGGACACTTATAGCATTTTAAACATCAATTTTAAAATTAAAACAAGTATAAGTGGTAGGCCATATAGTGGTATGTTGGTTGACCCTAAAGATGCAATGAACATTAGAATAGAAACAAAAGAACCTAAGGAGAACTAATGCTCATATTTTTTCTAATAAATGATGCATCATTAGTTACAGAGTCTCAAAAACTTGTGCTTTAGATATACTAGCTAACATAAATGATAGCATCTTAACTTACTTTTATAAAGAATATTAAAATCGTCACAATTACACTTTATTTTTATTAATAAAGAGAAAATTCATGATCATACATCTTTACCATCTTCACTTGTGCAACACAACATTATACTATGAGCATACTTATTTATATTACATATTATATTTATGTATGGTATGTTTGTGTTCTTTTCATTTTTTCACTTGATCTTTCTACTAGAGGGATAGTGTATCTTTTTTATTTTATAGTTTCTAAATTTCTTGGTTCCTCTCATTAGGGGTGTATTTCATACATATTGATCACACACACAAATACTTATGTATTAGTTATGTATTATATAGTTGGTTTCTCTTGCATGCAACGAGCTCTCCTATTTAGTCATTGAATAAACCATTTATTTCATAACCATTAGGTATTTTTTCTTTTAAGTGTATTGACATATCAATATATTAATTTTATCATACAACATGTTACATGCATCACATCCACTCACCATATATCTAGAATAATTAAAAGTGGATGCTTCAGTCAACAAGCCAAGTTTTAAGGGGCATACATAATCCCTAGACATGACCTATTCACCCAAGTCCATCACCTTGGATTGCCTACATTTTAGGATCACATAATGTATACTAAAATAATGTTTACATCATGAACTAACTAAAGTAGATTAGTTACTATATTATGTGAGAATAAATAATTACAAAATATATTTAAAATACTATTATGCGAGAATAAATAATCACAAAACAAGGGCTTATAAAGTCAATTCAAATATGGTCTTATAAAGTCATGTCTTCTTGAGAGAAACTATGAAACCATATCACATTAAACTTTGTGTGTGTCCAACTTACCCAACAATAATATCACAGTAATTACTAAAAAAAGAAATTAATATAACACTAGCATACATTAGATCATAAACTCCAAAAAATATCCTTTATCCAAAGGGAAAATAAACAAATGACCTTAAGCAATTATGTTTGATGCACCTTACCACTTTGTGAACTTGTATAAACACATTGAATTGAAAAATGAAAAACTACCTACTATAAAAATGACCTCTTAATTAGGATACCCACTCTTCTAATATAAAGCTAACTAAAATAGGAGCAAAACTTTATTTATTAATAGACCCTTCAACCTTCACTATAACTCTTAAAATTTAACTAATATATAACTATTAGCATTCTACACTCTTATGAGAATAGTTGATGTTGTCATTGATGGCAACCAACTGGCAATCAACTGGTATTCATCTGGTAAGCCACCGACAGTTACCGACACCGACAATAGACTTCTACATTCACCGACAGTGGCAACAATGCATACCGACACCCTAGCCGACAGGGAATAAACTTTTGTTTATTGTATTTTAATGTAATTATCTTTTGTAAAGCCAACATGATATATTGTAAAAGACTCATATATATGTATGAGATCTTATAGGTCATTTAGAGTATGGAGAGAATATATGGATAATATTTTTTTATAAGGTGATATAGTTGACAATGAAGGTTTTGGTAATAGATTGAGCTTAAACCGGTACTGAACCTGACATAGTTGATGTTGATTTGAAGCAGTACATTGTATTGGATTTCATAATCCACTTTTGTAGTCAGTGAGACTCTTATTGAGCAGTGAGCTCTAGGCAGTTGGCCTTCCTGCATGTGCAGGCCCGTCATTGTAAGTAATATTTATTCATTGGCCAGTGAGTGAATATTGTGGGTGACAAATCCCACAGAGGTTTTTCCCACACCGGGTTTCCTCATTAAATATATTGTGTTATGGTGTGTTTTCTATGCTGTCTCTATTGTTCCTGTTTACTGTATTAATTCTTATTTACCGGTACACTGTTTTGAGATGCAAAGTTCTTAATAAGGTTAAATCTTCTACTAACCAGTTAGACACTGATTCACCCCCCCTCTCAGTGTCTTTGGGCCTGTCATTGAATCTAACAATAACATGATTTTTTTTAAAGTTTTAATTAAAAAAGAACATTTAAAAATTTAAAGATGTCAATATCAATTCATAATAAACTAGAAATTGTACCTTGGTGTGCAATGGGTACATCAAAGAGGTGTGGAAGGTCAATTAAGAAAAAAATGATCTATAATTTGCATACATTTGTGTGATACATGAGATCAATTAATAGGCTATTTAGCAAATGACGTTGTTTGTGTAAACAAAGGTCTCAATGGAGATGTGGTAGCTTCAAATAAACTATGCACCCACTTACATCGATCCAAACATAACTAAAATAAAACCTTTGAATCAGGAAGATGATAATGCTCTATTACTAATAGGATCATGTCATTTTTTGAATGGGGAGAGATGAAGAGAGAGGGAGAGAGATAGAAAGAGGAAGAGGTAGAGCTCGAAATAGTGAGAGAGAGATAGAGAGAGGGATAAGGAGATGGAGCTAAGGGATGGAGATATCTTGAGAAAGATAAATATAGAGATGGAGATGGAGGAGTGGGATACAAAGAGAGAGATAAATAGATAGAGAGGAGAGAGGAGTAGATAGAGATGGAAAAGATAAATATATTGAGAATGATGGAGAAGGAGACATAGAAAGATAAAGGTAGAGATAGGATGTGATATACAAAGAGGGAGAGGCATAGGGATAAAGAGAGATTGATAGATAATGGGATAGAGATAAAGGGAGAGATGGAAGATTAAATATGGAGAGATATAGCTAGAGAGCCAAAGAGATATTAATATAGAGGTATAGGAATATGAAGAGGGAGATGGAGAGAGACGGAGACATGCATAGAGGTTAAAATAGAGGTATAAAAGAATATAGAGAGAGGAAGAGGGAGGGAAATAAATAGAGAGATAGAGAGAGGTAGAGCTGGAGATAGAGATAGTGATAAGGAGATAAAGAGAGATAGATGTAGAGGAAGAGTTCCCAAGAAGAGGGATATATAGATGGAAAGATAGAGAGATAGAGATAGGATAGATAGAGAGAGGGGAGACAAAGAGAGATGAAGAGATAAACAAATAGAGAGTAGAGATAAATAAATAAAGATGGAGAGAGGGAGAGAGAATGAGATATATATAGATATATATTGGAATACCAAGGGAAATATAAATGTATAGGAAGATAGAGAGAGATATAGAGATATATAAGAAGAGAAAGAGGGATAAATATATATGGGAAGAGAAAGGGAGAGAGAGTTGGAGATAGAGAGATAGATAGGGGGATAGGGAGGGAGAAAGGAAGGAAGAGATGGAGATAAAGGGAGAGATATAGTTAGAGGATGGAGAGAGAAGAGGGGGGAGAGAGAGAGAGAGAGAGGACGGGGTGAGATAGAGATAAATATATAATGGGAGATAGGAAAGAGAAAGAGGGAGAATGAGAAATAGAGGTAGAAAGAGGGAGACACTGAGAGATGTGGAGAGGGACCTCTCTCTATATATCTCTCTTTATATATACACAAACAGAGAGTGGGGTATGAGTGATAGATAAAGAAAGTAATGGAGAGAAGTAATAGAGAGAGGGAAAGAGATAAAGATAGGGAGGAAGAAACAAGGAGTGGGGAGTGCCTATGTTAAATGAGTGAGAGAGAGATATAGAGATATAGAGATATAGATAGGAAGGGAGAAATATGGAGTGTGTGCGTGTTTCAATGAGAGAAATATATGGAGATAGAGATAGAGATAGAGATAGAGATAGAGATAGAGATAGAGATAGAGATAGGAAGGGAGAAACAATGAGTGTTTGTGTTAGAGAGAGAAAGCTATGGAGATAGAGATAGAGAGAAAAATATAAATAAACAGAGAGAGCGACAAAGGGAGAATGAAGAAGAGATATTTTGGCAAGAGACACTGTTCCGATGAAGATTGGTGCATGATTAATGCTTAGGGTTGTCATTGATGGAAACTCAGTTTGCAAATCACATCCGGTATACATAGATTTGGTTTACCAGAAGTCATTGTAGACACCTAAAAATGGTCAACGCTTGCGGAATCATACTTTAACATTTGCGCATTGCCTTATTTTAGTTTTTTTGCATCGCATTAACATTTTCTCCTATGTCACGCACTTGGTCTTTATCATTTGCGAGCATCGAGTCCTTCTTCTGCATTCTTCATATATCTCGCTCTCAAATTTGGTCTTGTCGATAACAATATTTGTCATGATTTTGGTCAGTCTTATCTTGTCGCATCAATGTGCATATTCATTTGTCATTATTTTTGGACATCGTCAATCCTAATTAGGGTTTTGTCCTCTTATCGATCTTGTCATCTTGCGATCGATTTGTCATCGATCGTTGCCATTTTTCAATCTTGTCATCATGTGATCGATTTGTCATCGATTCTTGTCTTTTGATCGATTTGTCATCAATCTTGTCATTTTGCAATCTATTTTGTCATCGATCCTTGTCTTCTTGTCAATTTTGTCATTTTTTGTGATCAATTTGTCATCAATCGTCGTCTTTCTCAATTGTGTCAATTTGGATCAATTAGTCATTGTTCCTCGTCAATTGGCGCATTTGTTAATCAAATCGTTTGTCAGCATTGGTCCTTTATCAGTCAGAATCATGGTTAAATTGAATCGATATCGATTATCCTTTGTCAAGACCTAATTGTCATCCTTGCATTTCTAATTCATCTTCTAGGGTTTTATGATTTATTCATTTAACCCTGTTTGTCATTTCTCCCTCTAGGTTAAATAATTTATTTATTTATCCTAGGTCTTCGTGTCACAATTAAATGTTTATTTAATTGGCTAATCATTCCTCTTTTTGTGAATTAATTAATAAATGACAAATTATTAATTAATTTACCTAATTTCACATCATTCCTAATTTCCTAAATTCCTCAATTTCTAAATTCCCTCTTTGTGAATTAATTAATAAATGAAAAATTATTAATTAATTCACTAATTTCCTATTTCCTCATTTTTCTAATTTCCTAATTCCTATTTTCTATTTTTCTATTTTTCCTAATTTCTAATTCAATTTCCTCCTATTTTTCTCCTAATTTCATGGGAATGACATTTCAATTTGTCATAATTTGTCATAATTGACAATCAATCAATTTTGACATAGAAAGTTGTCATAATTTTGTCATGAATTATCAATCAATCAATTTTGCATAGAAAGTGCAAATTTGTCATAATTTGTCATATTGATTTGCAATTTCCATTTGAATCTCTTCATGCTAATTTGATCTTTTCTCCAATTTATCTATAAATTGGATGAATTTCTTCAATTCTAATCTAATAATCACTTGTTGGAATTACTTTGTCGAATCAATCACGCTTCGAGTATTCTTGCGCTTCTATCTTGTCTACTTGCTTTCATCTCATGTGTATGCACTTGTAGGTGAGATCCACAAACAAAGGCTATTTGAAGAAGAAAGAAGGACAATCGAGCCGCATGAAGGAGATATTCAGATCTGCATTTGGTTTGCTTACCTTTTAATCTTGAATGTTTTGCTTTCATGTCTTTATTGAGTGTGTTTAGGATTGATCATTGCATTTGAGCTTTCGTGATTGAGCTAAAATAGTATTTTGATTTGCTTGTGATGATTTCCGATTTCCTATGCTACAGTCATAATATTCATGAGGCATAGGTCTGGAAGGTGGAACACAGTAATCAGTAGAGCATGAGATCGTTGTGTATATCTTGATTTTGGTGATGTAATTTTGGTTGTGGTGATCAAGGCTGATGATTTGTAGCTCGAGGCAGCTTACTTTGTGATCCTGATATCCGGTGTTGATTCATGAGCAAGTTCAGAGATTCGGTATCTGATAATTCAGTTAGAGTAGAGCTATTTTGGTGTAACATGTGTTGTAGATTTGTTGGGTTGATTTCAATGATCAATTTCATGTTTGAGGTGATTGGGCCGACTTATGGGAAGCTTATTATCATCTTGTTTTGGTCCGCATTTTGATTTGTGGACGGATTGAGCCGACTTTGAGATACATGTTTCATGTTGCGTGTTATGCAGTTTTTGGAAGCCGACATGGTTAATGATCCCTTTTGTTGGTGCGGATATATAAGATCGATTTGGTTGATTATTTTGATGTATGGTATGAGTGAAGGAAGTTTGTATGAGCGAATTTTTAAGTTTTGTGAATGTAATTATAGATTTTGGTGGTCCGGTGTTTGACAGAGCAGAATAACAGATTAGTTGTAGAAAACAATGTGAGCCAAATCAGAACTACATTTTGGCATAGTTAGATGCTATACTTCAGTTCATTCATTATTGTAATTGTTTGTAATATCCTGTAAGGTAGTGAGCCTTCCTTCTGGTTGTAGCCCTTTTGTAATTGAGCAGTGAGCTCTAGGCACTATGTTTGAATGCAAGTGCATTCCCCTCATGTAATATTATCATACTTCTAGCCATAGTATAATAATATTATGGATTCAAATCCCACCGTATTTTTTACCTTTCCAGGTTTCCACATAAAAATCTTGGTATTATGGTTGCATGGTTAATTGCTTTATGTTTTTACATTTCACTTTCTTTCTTGTGCATCCAATCATTTAAGAATCAACTTAATAAGTTTGTATATTATAAAACATTGATTCATCCCCCCTCTTAGTGTTCATTGATTCCAACAATTGGTATCAGATCTTTGTGCCTCAAAAGAAGCCTAACAACTTGAGAAAGATCCAGAAGATTGAATCAATGGAATCCGGTTTGCAGAGACAACTTAATGTGGAACTTGAAGATCTTGATGCAACAAGAAACAAAGGAAGTTCTCTGAAAATAAACCTGAATGTGACTGAAGACTTCATTGAGACATTAAAAGATCAAGTAAGCACTTCTAGAGAAAAGAGAAAAGAGCTGATGGATAAAATCAAGGAGAAAGAAGAACAAAGTGTTGATAATCAAGCCCTACAAGACAGGACAGATGAATGTGAGAAGCTTGCTAGAGACAATTTAGCCTTGAAGAATGAGATGCAATCCATTGTGATGAAGCTGAAAAAGGAGATTGAAGACTGGAAGGAGAGTGAAGAAAATCTAACTCAGTTGTTGAAGGAGGAATATGATGAATGTTGTAGATTGACATATGAGAATGATCAGTTGAAGCTTGAACTGGTGCAATGCAATAATGATGGACAAGAACTTGAAAGGCAGATCATAATTTTGAGAGATGAGCTTTCTACTGATAATGAGTTCAAGGAAAAATTCAAAGCTAGTTCAGCTTGGTTAGACGAGATGCTGGAAAGTCAGATACATGGGAAATACATGCGAGGACTTGGATTTGAGAAAGGAGAATCCTCCGGTTCTAGAAAAAGCAATCATCAGCAGAAGAACAAGAAACCTCTGGTAAGACAACCTAATGCCTATAAATTCAATGGTAAATGTTTTGTTTGTGGTAAATTCGGTCATATGGCAAGTCAATGCAGGAATAAGATGAATAAAGGAATGATGAATACTATGATGAATAATGATCCTACCTTTACCAGTCAATATTTCATATGCAACAACTTTGGTCATAAGTCAAATATGTGCAGAACAATGATAAATAACTTTTAGAATAAGAGATGCTATGCTTGTGGAATATTTGGGCACATTTCGAACCAATGTAGGATGAGACCAAATCATATGAACTTCAGGCCTATGCAAAGAAGTGTTGTTTGTCATGCATGCAAGATGCTAAGGATGCTTTGGATAAGCCTTTTTCGATAGATAAATGAGGAGTAGAGATGCATGCCTACCTTTTTAGCAAGATGATAAGTATTTTGGAGAGTTTAAAGAAGGAATGGGATAACCATTCGTTGTCCCTTAAGACAATTTTTGTAGGCATATTCAAGTTTTTGTGAGAAGTTGTACATATCTTTGTATATCAATTTTGGCGGATTCCTATATTTGGCATTGTTGTCAAAGGGGAAGAGAGCAGACTGAAAAATGGTGTAAATTATCAGGGGGATCTTGTAGATTCTTGGTGAGTTTGAAATTTTGAAGTTTTGCAGCCTTGAGTGTATAGTTAATTTTTCATAGTGTTGCCATCAATGCCAAAGGGGGAGATTGTTTGCAAGAGACACTGTTCTGGTGAAGATTGGTGCATGATTAATGCTTAGGGGCTGTCATTGATGGAAACTCAATTCGCAAATAACATCTGGTGTACATATATTGGGAAGAGCAGAGTAAAAAATGGTGTAAATTCTCAAGGGGAGCTTGTAGATTCTTGGTGAGTTTAAAATTTTGAAGTTTTGCAGTCTTGAGTGTACAGTTCATTTTTCACAGTGTTTCCATCAATGCCAAAGGGGGAGATTGTTGGCAAGAGACACTATTTTGGTGAAGAATGGTGCATGATTAATTTTTAGGGGTTGTCATTGATGGAAACTCCATTCGCAAATCACATCCGGTGTACATAGATTTAGTTTATCGGAAGTCATAATATTCATGAGGCATAAGTCTGGAAGGTGGAACACAGTAACCGGTATAGCATGAGATCATTGTGTATATCTTGATTTTGGTGATTTAATACTAGTTACTGTGATCAAGACTAATGATTCTCATATTGAGGTAGCTTATCTCGTGATCTTGATATCCGATGTTGATTTGTGAGCAAGTTTAGAGATCCGGTATCCGGTAATTCGGTTAGAGCAAAGCTTTTTTGGTGTAACGTGCGTTGTAGATTTGTTGGGTTGATTTCGGTGATCAGCTTTGTGTTTGAGGTGATTGGGCCAACTTATGGGAAGCTTATTATCATCTTGTTTTGGTCTGCATTTGGATTTGTGGAAGGATTGAATTGACTTGGAGATACACGTTTCATGTTGTGTGTTATGAGATTTTTGGAAGCCAACATGGTTAATGATCCCTTTTGTTGGTGAAGATATATAAGATCGATTTGGTTGATCATTTTGATGTATGGTATGAGCGAAGGAAGTTTGTATGAGCAAATTTGTAATTTTGGTTAATATAATTGAATATTTTGGTGCTCCGGTGTTTGATAGAGCAGAAAAATAGAGTAGAATGACAGATCACAGTTGCAGAAGACAATCTGAGCCTAACCAGAATGGCATTTTGGCATAGTTAGATGCTATAATTCAGTTTGTTTATTATTTTAATTATTTGTAATAACCTATAAGGTAGTGATCCTTCCTTTGGGTTGTAGCCCTTTTGTAATTGAGCAGTGAGCTCTAGGCACTGTGCTTGAATGCAAGTGCATTCCCCTCATGTAATATTATCATGCTTCTGGCCATAGTATAATAATATTGTGGGTTCAAATTCCACCATGGTTTTTCCCTTTCTGAGTTTCCACATAAAAATCTTGGTGTTATGGTTGCATGGTTAATTACTTTATATTTCTGCATTTCACTTTCTTTCTTGTGCATCTGGTGGTTTAAGAATTAGCTTAATAAGTGCGTAAATTATAAAACACTGATTCACCTCCCCTCTCAATGTTCATTGATTCCAACAAGATATGGATACAAAGAGATGTAGAATGTAGAGAGGTTAATAGATAGAGGGAGAGAAGAGAGTTAGACACTAATAATTAAAGTATCATGAAAATGGTTCCACATTTTGCATACATGTCTACCAAGGTAGTTGCAACTATAACATCTCACAAAATACCCTTCCATTATATTGTGAGATATGCCATACCCTATTCTAGAGCTTGCTTTAAGTATCACCCATCATATTCAAGTTGACAAATAAAACCATTTGATTGCTCTCGTAATATACAAGTTTTATATTATAAAGCTCATTCCTTCTATTATTATCAATGCTTGCATAAAGAGAAATATAGATAATTGGCAGATAAGATATTTACTTGAACAAGCATGGACACTAATTGATACATTTACAAACTTTACCATTTCACATGTGTATAGAGAAGGGAACCAGGTTGCAGATCATTTGGAAAATATGGGAAGTTCCAAGGAGGAACTTAATATGATGGGTCCGAATTGTGATTTCGATTCTTATCCAATTCTCAAGGGGAAAATTTTGGAGGATATGGGTATAGGATAATATTACATATAGCTAAGCAGTGATCTTTTTCATAATGATATAAATTGGTATGTGTGGTAGTATAAGTGCAGGGTCCTGTGGTTCTATTGTATATGTATGTTGTGAATGTATGTCGATTTGAGAAGCGTGCTAGATTGTAAGTTGGATAAATGCATAAGTGAGACAGATTGTGGACTGCTATGTAAATGTGTACAACTCTCGTGATTTTTTGGTTCAGACTACACCTTGTTCGATATATTCTAGAAAGCATTCGATACTGGGGGATGTTTTGCGGCACTCGGTATTCTGGACATTATAAGATATTGTATTTTTTGGCATATTTGAGATTTAAATCTCACAACCTTTCTATGTATTGTAGAGCAAGGATCGAAGTTTTTCTTACTGGTTCTTTTCTCCAAGAGATCTTTGAATCAACTTTATATAAATAAAATATATTAAGTGGCACTGCCACTGTATACACATAAAAATGGCTATGAGCAATTAAATCAATATTATATATTTATTTAATAATTATTCTTCTATTAAAATAGTTAATTTGAAAAGATTAATTTATTTAATTCATTTTGTGTCTTTGTATTAATTAGTTCATCTATCTTATTCCTCTAATTAATTAAATATCTAATATTTAGTTATTTCCTTCAATCAATTAAATATCTAATATTTAATAGTTATTCTCCTATCCTATAGTCTCAAATATTAAATAATTTCTTAAATTATTTAATCTTTCTTTTCCAACTCATTCTTCCATCTCCACTTCATCTTCCCTTTTCCAACTCATCCATCATGTGGCTAAGGAAATTAATATTTCTTAAATATTAATTCATCATTTATCTTCAACCTCCAAATTCAATGAATATTGTGTATGTACACATATTTCATAACCATCTTCTATATTCTCTCCAATACCCCCTACATCTTAGGAAGAACTTGAATCCACTTGTCCTCTCATGCCTAATTTCTCCAACCATCCCTAGATTCCCCCAGTCAGCAACCCAGTCAAGGTGAGATGAGTGACATTTGTTTTCTCCTTCCCCCTTTCTCTCAACCTTCATCTTTGCTCACACCCATCCAAATCTGCAGATCTGATCATGACCATTGATCTAAGTCACATCATCTCATCCTCTCAAGGTCTATAAAATCAAGAGCTTCAGTTGAGAGAGAGTTAGACTTCAAGTGCATTTTCAAGCAAATCATTTGTAAACCTTATGCATCCGTGAGTTTTAATCTTGAAGCAAATAGCAATTAGCATTTTAGCATAATCATGTAGTATTGCATATTATAGCATCAGTTAACTATCAGTTATCAATCCATTCTTCATATGCCATCCTGGAAGCTATCAGTGCATTGTCTGAGAGCACACCATCTGCAACCAGGAACAGTGGAGTTAGGACACAATGAGACATAAACCATGAAGGTACTATTACTATTTTTATTTCATATGTATTTCATGTAGTTTCATTGGTTGAGTTTGGATTTCCTGTAGCATTTCCTTTGTATTTTGTGAAACTAACTTGTTGCAGGTAGCGTTCTGAGGATGAAATTCAAGTCGACACATTTTGGCGCCCACTGCGGGGCTCATGGACCTCACATATACCTTTAAAAATCTTGCAAAAGTAAAATTAACACATTTGTAATGTAGATTCACGCATGTGTGAATTCTGACAATGCTTTTGCTCAATAGGTTAGCACATTTGCATCTTAGGTTAATGCATTTGCATCTCAGGTTAACGCATATGCCATTCAGGTTAGTGCTTTTGTCTAAAAATCTGCGCATTTGTATTACAGGTTAACGCTTTTGTCCGCTATGTTAGCGCATGTATTGAAGAAATCACACTTTTGAGTCCACATAGTAGTGCTTTTGTAGTGTAGATTAACGCTTTTTCTCTGTAGATTAGCACTTTTGAGGTGAAAGATAGCACATATGTTAGAATAGTGCTTTTGTTTGAAATTAACAAAATATTTCTTGCAGGTTCGAATGTCCAAGAAATTAAAATTTTCAAACTACTAACATGCATATGCAGGATGGTGTTTAAGGCAAATTTTATGCATTTCCTCACCTAGTTAATTAAAAGCCTTATTTTGGGAAGTAATATATCATGTCTTGCTCATTTAGTCTAACTAAGAGGATAAATTGACAACATGCAACTTACATTTTTAGTAACTTCTCTAAAATAGTTGCATGTAGACTTTTAAAAAGGCTAAAATAAACACCATGCTTGTTGGAGCAACATCTCCAAATAGAGGATAGATCACATTACTATGGAAAGTTAAAAAGAACACTTATATTCTATGTCTCGAAAGTGGTAGGTATATGCTCTCCCCTTAATTGGGTGATCAAAAAGCCAAACCCACTCTTTTATGCTTTCTTTACTTTCAAGCAATTAAATCCTTTAGAGGGCCTGCCTTCTCGAGCTGCCTTGAGGGGGCCAGTGAGAGGGGAACGACCTAAAGTGGAAATGGGCTAATGCCAAGTCCTTCCAATCCATTCTAAATAAATCGTGTTTGTGACGAAAGTCCCAAACAACATGTGCTGATAAGTTCATACCGACACTATGTTTCCCCATAAACCCTATGGAGTGTAACCTCTATAGGCTGGGAGCCTTCTGTATTTACAGAGCTGAAAGTGCCGCATGTATGGCCATATGACTAGAACCTTTTGCTAAAAACCACTTGTACTAGTTGCCAAAATCCTTCTAGTTGTTGGTGCATGAGGTCAGACCTCTGAAGTCGATCACACACATACGGTTCTCAATAGAGATATAAAGTTTGCCATGAGGAGTTTTCATGGAAACTGATGCTTGGCTGCCCTGGAGAAGTGAGTGCCGAGGGTGGAGCCAGTGGGGTCAAGCATCTAGATATCTACTTTGAATAGCATAGCCTTGGGGGAAACCCCATGTGAGATTCAACAACTATTGTCTCAGCTTGCCATAAGATTTGTACTTGCTTGTGAATTTTGTTTATTAAACATTGTGTCTTCTATGTCTGTAACATGTTCCAAATGGTCAAAAAATTGAAGGAAATTATCATCTATGAATGAGGAAAAATCCAACAAATGGCTGGAAAGATTGATCAAAGGGTAATACAAAAAGCTTTCCAATATTTGAAACACCAGATCAAACTAAAGTATCAAAACATCAGTATCAAAATAATTTTTGAAGTAGATTTGTCTCTAAACCATCATGTATTTTCAAACTAGCTCAACAACTGGGTCACTAATCCAACAGGTTATTCCCGAAAGGTTTCTATAAGCATAAGAATTCAACAAGCTATTGATTCAAACATCTTAAGTGCAAAAAAATCAACATCATTGTCAAGTCTCTCATCAGGATAATCAAATCCTCTATCACAAAGCTTGATCAATCTATACTAGGTTCATAATCTCAGATATATCTTTCCTATTTTGAACCTAGGTTATATCAAAATCAGAATCGCACCAACATTGGAATCAAACAAACTTGTAAATTGTCAGATGCTTATATGACTTTTAAGTATCACCTTAAGAAAAGAAAACCTAGTTATAAAGCTACTCAGAAAAGAATAAGATTCTTGTATATCAATCACAAGATCTTATTTAAACATAGGACATTCCTACACCATTTTCGTCACTACTTACGTGGCTGCGGTACAGAGTTTGACGGAGAAATTTTACAAGGACGTGCTTTTCAACAAAGAGACGCTTTATCACAACGAACAAACAATAGCGATAAAATCAACAAAGCATATCTACCTAAACCAATAATCACCTATTGACTTTGTCCTTTGGAAATTTCAAAAATCTTGAAATAATCACATGCCAGTTTGGACTAGAGCTCAATACGAACAACTGAGAAAACAACAAATGGAGGAAGAAGATAATCCTACATTCCAAACTTTTGGGTTTACTACTGTTGACGAAGAAGCAGTCAATAGCACCATTAAAGACCTTGAGCAAGATTTCAAATTTGATAGGCTAATGGAAAAATTGTTGGCAAAGCAAAAAGAGAAATATCTCTTGATGTTGGCAAAATCTGGAGCTAAACTACCACAAGAATTTAACATAGAAAGCTTGAAACAAGATGTGGAGGCAAGTAACACCCAAAACAGATGATCTAAACAATGAAGATTTGAATAAAAAAAGTCATGAAGAAACAAGGAAAGAAAGGGATGACACAAGAAAAGAGCGTAGTGATAAAAGAACTCACGAATAAACAAGGAGAAACTATGTGGATAATCCATTGTTAAACCTTATTCAACAAATGCAAACTCTACAACAATAGATACAAGACATGCAAAATGGAACAAGCTCCAAGAAGTATTCATTAGAAGATATATGCCCATATCCTTTCGATAAAAATTTGAATATGCTACCATTTCCGCAACATTGCGAGATTCCTAAATATGACAAATACGATGGAAAATCTGATCCTCAGGATCACATTAGGGAGTTTTGTACTATGAGCATGGAATTTACTCACGATGAAACTTACCTAATGCATCTTTTTCCTAGGAGTTTAAGTGGACAATCAATGGAGTGGTTTTCAAGATTACCATCCAGAATCAAATCTTTTGAAGAACTTATGAATAGATTTATTTCACAATACTCTTACAATATAAGGAATGAGATAACAATGCTGGATCTATGCAATGTTAAACAAAAGAATGGTGAATCTTTTATGATCTTATTACAATGATGGAAACACATGTTTAATAGGTATCCCAAGATGTACCTGATCAAGAAAAAAATGGACATATTCATTGATAATCTTATCAGTGAATTGTGTTATCGACTAAGAATGCAATGTCCTCCCTCTTTTGCCAAAATGATCGAGAATGGTCTGAAAATAGAGATCGCGATGGTAAAGAAAGGAGAGCTAAAATTTTACAATAATTCATACAACAACAACAACAACAACAACAAAAACAAAAACAAAAACAATGACAAACCCAAGTTTTGGTCAAAGAATAGGAATGTTAGCAATGGAGGAAATGATGATAATAGTGCTACAAAACAACAACAACCAATATTTAATCTATCAAGTCAAATCCCAAGCAATAGCAATCCAGAAAACAATAAAGCCAAGTCCTTCTTTTCCAATCCTCGGAGGAAATTCACAAACATTGGAGAACCTTTGGAATCAGCTCTAAAAACTCTGCTTGCCAACAAATTGATTGTTTTACCAGAAGCAAGAAGTTATGAACCACCAGTCAAGCCAAATTGGTGGAATGAAAATAATTTTTGCAATTACCATCAGAATAAAGGACATCAAACAAATGATTGTAAGAGATTGAAACACCTTATCCAAGATCTAATCGGTAATGGAACCATCATAGTGGATAGCCATAAGACAAATGAATCACACCTAGCTTTCAAAACTCCACTTCCGAATTATGACAAAGGTGAACCACCCCAATTAAGATGACAAAGGAAAAGCCAAAGTGAATTACACTTATACATATGATGATGTGCTAAATGTTATCATTATTAAAGATAATCCATTTGTAGAGCTAATCAATGTTATTACGAGAAGCAAAGCAAAGGTTACCTTTCCAGGTATAACAAAAGACCCAACATCCACTTCACAACAATACAATTTAGTAGAGCAATTACAAAGAATACCCGCTCAAATATCAATTCTGGAACTTCTCAACGTTTCACCTATGCATAAGGAAATTTTGGAGAAAGCTTTAATGGAAACAACAGTTTCAAAAGATTTGGATATAGGTCAGTTCCAAAACATGGTAGGACACCTTATAGCTCCTCATTGCTTATCATTTTCTGAAAATGATGACGCATCCTTGCAACATCCTCACAATGCTCCCTTACATTTTGAAGTCACCATCAATAAAATTCGTGTCAAATGTGTACTCATAGATGGAGGAGCCGGCTTAAACATTTGTGCATTAAGTTTGATAAAAGCTTTGGGATATTTAGAAAATGCAGTAGACCCGAAAAAGAAAATAACCATCAAGGCTTATGATGAAGCAAAACGTTCTTCTAAAGGAACTATTGTGCTACCAATAAAGATAGGACCCATGGAAAGGAATACATTGTGTCAGGTTTTAGATTTGCACCTCTCTTACAACATTCTTCTAGGAAGACCATGGATTCACAAGATGCAAGCAGTTCCTTCTACATATCATCAATGTGTAAAATTTCCTCATGAAGGACAAGAGATCACTGTAATTGCAGATTCTAGTCAATATTGCAATAATTTGAAGCCAACACAAGATACAAGAGTTCCACATAACAGAGAATTAGTATATCCTAATAAAGCAATTCAAGAAAAGTTATGGGAAAATTTTGAGGAAAAGCTCAAATTAAATGATGAAGGAATGGGAAAATATTCTTTGCATAATTTTCCACTTTCCCCTAAGTCATATGGAAAGCCTATATATATTCAATCAAAGACATCAAAACATATGTTTAAAGGAACATTTGTTAGTGTAGTACCCTTCCTTGTTTGAACTTATTAGACTCATATTTTATTATTGTTTAGTTTCAGTGGATACATTACCATGATGTGTTATTCAGACTTTTATGACATTATTTCATGCTTTATCTGGATATGAGATGCACAATTTATTTGTAGTATTTCAGTACTTGTGATTTATGGCATTTTATGGATTATTGCTATGTAATGACATTTTACTTTATTTATGCAATGTGTAATTATATGTTATGTATCTGCGAGTGTATTGGATGCAAGGGGATGATTTTCCTTCACTCATTTCGGTGAGACAGGGAACGTCGCGATTCTCCTTCATCGGTGTGTATGCCATGTTTTCTACATTGTATATATATGCATGTGTGGTTCGATGATGCAGGATATTGTAGGTACAAGTACCAGGTAGGTACGGGGTATCATCTCCACCTGGCTTCACAGGTCTGAGCATGACTTATATTTTATGATGGAAGTGGAGGAGATAGTAGTTGACCCTATTTTTTTCAGTTACACTCGTGTGAGTGTCGTCAGTTGGTCATCCAGTTAGTTAGTTCGGCCTTCGTATTTTGTCGTTTGATCTTTTTATGAGTATTTGCTTGAGGTTTGTTCAGTTGTGTGTGTTTAGTGGATTTAATTAATTAAATAAAATTTATGGATTTATCTCATGGTTGGTATTCTTGTGAATTATGTATTTTATGCATTGAGATTATAAATTTAGTTAATTAAAAAGAAATTTATAAAATAAAAGTTGCAAGCTGCATGATGTTAGAAATATATTTTATTTAAATTTTAGTGGAAAAATAAATTAGATTAATTGCATTTATTGTTTCCTAGAATTTTAAATAAATAAAAGAATAAATAGAATAAAAGAATAAATAGAATAAATGAATAAATAAATGAGTGAATAAAAGAATTAATTAGAATTAAAGTATTGCTTTAATTCTTTATTTAGAAAATTAAATAATTTGCATGAGAAAAGAAAAGAAAGAATAATGATTTTTAATTATTGCATGTTAGCTTATCTTTTGTTATAAAATTAGAAAATAAAATAAAATTACTTTTATTCTAAATTTAGGTTTTTGAGAAAAAACTATTGAACCTAGAATTTTAGTTTAAATAGGGGAATAGGTCTTTATTTTAGATACACAGGAAATAGGTCAGGGAATTTAGGAAAAGAATTTTATTTGGAAGCTTGTTGGAGGATTGGTTCTCTTCTACAAATTTTCTTCTAGGTTGGGTGGCTTCTTTTGATTGTTTGTTTCAAAGAAAATATTTTTATTTCTTTTATCTTTCTGAATGATGTGTGTGTATATTATTTGTCAGATCCAAAACCCTCTTCTGGTTAATCCATGTTCTTGATTTAAAATTCATGCTTGAAGTTAATTTCTAGTTTATGGAAAGAAGTTATTTTCTGGGTGTTGTTGATTTAATTTTGAGAAAATTGGGAAAATTATTATGGTAAATTTTGTCAAGATTTTTGTTGTGCATGGAAAATTACAAGATTTGGGAGGAATGGGATTTACCAGAGAAACCATTCCCTCTTGTTTGATTTTTGTTTTGATATTTGGCAATGGCAGTCCTTTTTAATATTTGTGTATCTCTGTGATATAATTAGTAATTATAGAAATAAATTTAATCATTAATTAAATTTATTGTATTATTAGAAGTTAAGGGAAATTATTTTATTATATTATTTTGGAGAAATTGTGTAATAAATAATTTCCCTAGAAATAAATTGGTTTGGAAATTAATTCTATTTAAAAAATAAATTTAAATTTACTGTTTTTAAAGTTGTTGTGAATTTAAAAAAAAAAATCATTAAAAAGAAAAATTAAATTAAAAAAAATAAAATTTAAAAAAATAAATAAAAATAAATAAATTAATTAAAAATAAATATAAATAAAAATAAAAAAAATAATATATTATATATATGTATATAGTATTTTATGTGGTTTTAATTATGTTATTTTGGAAATGAAAGATATTTCAAATTAAATCATCTTTTTATTATATAATTTAATGTGATATAATTATATAATATTATATTCATAGAATATATATATTTATGTAATTATATTATATTATTATATATAATTTTTAATTTGGAATTTAATTTAGATTATTGATACAATCTATTCAGGTTTGTTTGTAAAGTAATCATGAACATATAATTAGGGGGTTAATTTTTATGTGATTGATTTAACCTTATTGGATAAATGACAAAATTGATTTCTTTGTATTAATATAGTTGTATTTTCTTATTGTCTGGAAAATCTTTAATTGCAAGTTATTTGTGCTTTTGGCTGTTTTAAGAAAAGATTGCCTATGTTAGGATCTTGTGTAAATGGTGTTTGCAGTCAAGCTTAATTTCGTTGCAATTCTGGTTGAGTTGTCATTGTGTCCTATGTTATTATATCTCCTTGGTTAGGTGTTGTTGTATAGCCTTATTGATGTGAGCCATTGTGTGTTTTGTCCAAATGGTCAATCTTGGGTTAGTGATTGTGTATCCTTCACCTGTGCTTTGTCAAGATTAGTTATGGCTGTCTGTTTCGACATATAGTTCTCGTAGAGAGATACCTTTCCTGTTAGTGTCCTATGAGAGAGAGTGGCTTTCGAGCGGGGGCCGTGCCCGAAGTGGATGACAGGATAACTCGTCGGAAGTCAGTTAAGAACTGATAACCTAATAATTGATTAGTGGGTGGGTAGAATAAATATTAATTAAGATAATGTACCTTGTGCATAGGTGTAGTGCTTGTATAGGGCTCATAATGTTACGAGAAGGCCTGGAATAAAAAACTTACCACCTTGTCTTCATGAAAGGATTGGTAGGGTCCGCATGAGACTTAGTTGGAACTAGAGGCTCGGGAGAGGTTACCAGGAGAAACCCAATATGGGGGCCAAGACCTATGGAGGCTGTACCATGGTATCCATCATAAGACATGCGATGACACTCTCTCCTTAGAGTCACTAGTGTTTTATGAGTTGAGTCACATGGATGTTTGCAGAGTCTTGTAGTCCTTTTGTACTTGTCTTACTTTGCTTGCTTGAGGGTTTTCTACTATCTCCTAGCACGGTGGGGTGGTTCCATTTTGGGATCACATGGTCGGGTGGTAGTGCCACTTCCCATCAGATGTTCTGGATTGTATCTTCAAGCGAGGAAAGGCTTCGCTGGTGTTCTTGGTTCGTGGTTCATGTACTAGCTCTTGCTCGAGATCATTGTTCAGTTGAGACCTTGTGGTCATTGTATCAGACTTTTATGTAACCTTGATATTGTAACTTTGTAAATCTGTGGCATTATTGGAAGCCATGTATTTGTGGATATTGTAATAGTATGTCAGTGGAATGTATGTTATTTCAGTTGCTTTGATCTTATGTTAAACTGTTTTATGGAAGTTGGATACTTTGGAATACTTTCATTTCTTCATTATGGAATTTAGATGTATGTGTAGTTTTTAACTTAAGCATTTAATTTATCTAGTTAAATGGACAATTGGATTAACTATGGTGTTAATATAATCTATGAGTTAATCTTCATTGGTAACCCTTAGGAAATCATATGTTAGACTTCTGCTGTGTTATTAAACATGCAATGGTTATAGTTAATGCACTTAGTCTTTAAATTTTTTTTTATTTCACCCTTTAGTTGCCTAGTTGTGTTGTTTTCCTATAGGGTTCCTAGCGGGGCATTACAGTTAGTGCTAGAACTCTTGAAGAAGAAAATGAAGACAAAGACATTCTTGGTTAGTTGTACAAGGATGAAGATAAAACTATAGCAATAGCAACAGAAGTCAATATTCCCATAAAACAATATGGCAAAGGTTATGAAATCATGCAAAAAATGGGATATGAAGGAGAAGGAGCAATTGGTAAGTGGCATCAAGGTATTTCAGAACCTATTTGTCCGCACTCGCAATCAAAAGATGATAAATCTGGGCTTGGATATCTAAAATCCAATCAAAAGCAACATAATCATCAACAACAAAAGTGGAAAAAGAAATCAGTCTCTAAAGAAGAAAATTGATAAGAAAAGTTACATCAAGCGGCAGAAATAGTAACCAATAAACAAAAGGAGCAAGAAGAACATGAAAAGCAAGACAAGGAGATTACCGTAAAGGGTAAAGAAAAATCTTGTCAACAAATTTTGGAAATACAAAAAAATGCAAAATTTGAACAAGATATTCCAAAAGCAGCAAAAATAGAGATGGCAGAAATCAAGGAACTCTTTGCACCATACAACATTCCTGCATAGTATAGTGGAGTAGTCCTAGATCATGATTCAGAGACAGATTCAAATGAGTATGAATGGGGTCCAGATGTCTTATCTACTACATCAAGTAAGAAACACAATGAAGACCAAGCAACTCTCACGAAAGAAGACTTGTCTATTACAAAACAAAAGATGGAGTTAGAAAGAAGGCAATACAAATTCAGAATTCAGAGAAAAGAGGCATATGCAAAAAGGAAAGGGAATGACAAAGACAAAGAAGTAATACCGGAAGAAGTACAAACAAGGATAGATCAAGCATCTCGAAATATAAGATTTTCATCAAAAGAGGAACAAGATGTATCCAGATGTGGTAGAACCATAGAAGAATTAAGAGATAGTCAAGTTGGATTGAGTATTAGTCCAGAAGAAGTTGAGTTTGAAAGGAGAGAAACTCTAGCAAAAGAATCCTCTTTATCATGTACACAAGTATGTCAACTCCAAAATGCAAATGAGGTCAATCAAGAAGGAATTTGTAGTATTAAAGACGTGTGTGTTGATATAATCCATTCGTTTAAAAGACAAATGTCAGTTAAAGAACCACTTGAGTGTGAACTACAAAATACTAATACTGATTTTGTTAGAACCAATTGGGAGACACTTGGGAAAGACAATTCTTAAAAACATTTAATCTATGACAGTACCTATTCTATGCCAAATTATGATCATTATGTCATGAACGTTGAAGCACCTAATGATGATAGTGATTATGATTTACCCCTTATTCATCCTGAACTAATTGATTGGGATAATTTAGACAACCCTGAACTGAATGTCTTTTCCAATGATCATGACTTAGTTGTGTACCTTAATGCTGCCGAACCCATCACACCTAAGATATCTTCCATTGCAAAATCAAGTAATGTTTCTCATAGTTAGGAGAATGCCAAACTTTCTAGTTGCAAAAGCGAAATAAAACAAGGAAAGAGACCTATTGTTGAAAACCATTTCATGACAACACTAGATCAATCAAAAGGAAAAATAAAGGACATATTTGATGGTGAGAACCTCTTTGAGGCGCCAGAAGATGGAAAGTTTGACATTCTTCCTGCATATTTTCAGGAGAGATCTGCTATCCTGATAGAACCAACAGAAGTAGTAAACATTGCTACATCAAAGGATCCTAAAATACTTCATTATTCTGCCTCATTATCAGAAGAAGAGAGGAAAGAATACATGGAATTCTTTAAGCAAAGACAAATAAATTTTGCTTGGTCCTATGCAGATATGCCAGGACTTAATCCAGATGTTATCATGCATCATCTTAATGTGGATTTAAAAGCAAAACCAGTTAAACAGAAGCTAAGAAAGATGCATCCACTCATTGCTCTTCTTGTAAAAATTGAGCTAAAGAAACTATTAGAAGTGGGTTTTATAAGACCTGTTGCTTATCCAGAATGGGTTTCAAGTATTGTACCAGTGTCGAAACCAGATAAAAGCATAAGAGTCTATACAAATTTCAAAGATTGAAATAAAGCATGTCCAAAAGATGACTTCCTGTTACCAAACATTGATATAATAGTGGACTTGTCAGCAGGGCATGAGATGTTTTCATTAATGGATGGCTTCTCAGGATATAATCAAATAAGAATTGCACTTGAAGATCAAGAAAAGACAACTTTCACCTGTGCATGGGGAATATATTGCTGGAATGTTATGCCATTTGGGCTTAAGAATGCAGGAGCAACTTATCAAAGGGCTATGCCAACAATTTTCCATAATATGATGCATACATTTATGGAAGATTATGTCAATGACATACTTGCAAAATCTCATACAAGACAAGAACATTTGAACATCTTAAGCAAGATTTTTGACAGGCTGGAAAGATATCAATTGAGATTAAATCCAAAGAAATGTGCATTTGGGGTAACCTTTGGAAAACTCCTTGGGTACATTATATCAACTCGTGGAATTGAAGTAGATCCTAAAAAGGTCAAAGCCATCATGGAGATGGAGTCACCTAAGAACATAAGTCAATTGCGATCTTTACAAGGAAGATTGAAATCAATCAGGAGATTTGTCTCTCAGTTAGCAGATCGATGTATTCCATTCACCCATCTTCTACATAAAATTATTCCATTCAAATGGGATCTAAAATGTGAAGAAGATTTTTTGCAAATAAAAGAATATCTTATGAGTCCTCTAGTACTGGTATCACCAACCAAATGGAAACCATTGTTGCTCTATATCTCAATAATAAATGTATAATTAGGAGCTCTCCTAGCTCAACATGACGAAGAAGGAAAAGAAAGAGCAGTATATTATATCAATAGAATGCTTGTTGGTTATGAATTAAATTATTCCTCAATAGAAAAGACATGTCTAGTAGTTGTATTTGAAACTCAGAAGCTGCGACATTATATGTTGATTCATTCTGTGAAACTAATAGCAAAGATAGATCCCCTCAAATATTTGTTGAGCAAGTCAACCTTGATAGGGAGACTAGCCAAATGGGTTATGATACTGAGTGAATTTGATATAGAGTATGTTGACAAAAAATCTATCAAGGGACAGGTCATCGCTGATCAATTGGCTGATGCACCTTTACAAAACAACATGCCTTTGCACATCGAATTTACTGATGTAGATATCTTGACAGTAAGTACAAACTTTTGGAAATTGTACTTTGATGGTTCTTATACACAATATGGATTAGGTCTAGGAATCTTTTTCATCACACCTTTGGGACACACAATTCCAAAATCATATAGACCATGGTTTCCATGCACCAATAATATTGCAGAGTATGAAGCATTGACTATTGGGCTTAAAATGGCCATTGAACGGAACGTCAAAGAACTACATGTCTATGGAGATTCACAACTTATCATCAACCAAATAAATGATGAATATCAAACTAAAGATGATAAGCTTATGCCATACAAACAGCTAGTAGGGGAGTTTAAAGAACACTATAAAGAAATATCATTCACCCAGATTCCAAGAAATGAGAATAAAGCAGTAGATGCAATGGCTACAATAGTATCTCTCTTGCAAAATAAGGAGAATCAACATCATTACAAATTTATCATGGAAGATATCTTAACCCCTACCATTCAATCCTAGCATACCTATCAAATTTTCCATATATCAGGAACCAGTCAATCCTTGTACGGTCAAACTTATCAGTATTTAAAAGAAAATATCCTTCCCCTTGACTTATCCCACAATCAGAGAAGGAATTTTATCCGTCAGTCCTCTCGCTATACTATTCTTGCTGATATCCTATATAGGTGTGGTCTAGATGGTACTTTGTTGAGATGTCTTGAACAAGAAGAATTTGGGAAAGTTCTTAACGACATTCATGTGGGTATTTGTGGTACACACTCAAGTGGTTTAACATTGGCAATGAAACTTCTTCGTATGGGTTACTATTGGCCTACTATGGAGAGAGATTCATTCACATATGCTAGAAAATGTAAACAATGTCAGATCCATGGGAATCTCATTCATGCACCGGCATAGGAGTTATATCCTATGACATGATCATGGCCATTTTCTCAATGGGGCCTTGATTTGGTAGGAAAGATAAATCCCTCATCTTCTAATGGACATGAGTTTATTCTGATTGCTATTGAATATTTTACTAAATGGATTGAAGTAGTGCCTTTAACAATAGTGACAAGAAAGCAAATATCATCATTTATTTTAAATTATATAATCCGTCGCTATGGAGTTCCTATGACCATTATCACTGATAATGGAAGACCATTCAAAAATCAAGATGTGAAGGAACTATGTGAACAATTTCATATCCAACATAGGTTTTCTACTCCATATTATCCACAAGGAAATGGTCAAGCTGAGGCATCAAACAAAACTATCTTGAAAATCTTGAAGAAAACAGTCAATGAAGCTGGAAAAGACTGGCACATTTAGCTAAATCCTGCTCTTTGGGCATACCGAACTAGCATCTACACTCCAATAGGGGCAACTCCATATTGTTTGGTCTATGGATCAGAAGCCATATCACCTATAGAAGTAGAGATACCTTCTCTATGAGTATCCTTAAAAGGTCTTATACCAGAAGAAGAAGAACGAGTCTCTCGACTCCAGGAACTTGAACTGATTCAGGAACGTCGCCAAAATGCAACAGATCATTTAAAAGTATATCAACAAAGAATGGCAAGAAGTTATAACCACAGGGTCAAGCCACGCATTTTTTAGATTGGAGATATAGTTCTAAGGGAGAATCCAAGAAATCAACAAGACCGAGACAAGAAGGGAAAATTTGAACCAAATTGGCTAGGACCTTTTGTCATAGTAGAAGCATATGGATCAAGAGCATACAATTTATCTACCTCTGAAGGTGATTGGTTTGATGAACCTATCACTTCTATTCATCTCAAGAAATTCTATGCTTGAGATATAAAGTCCTAAAAAAAATCAATACAAAGCATATAAAGTCCTAAAACAAATCAATAAAAAGCATATAAAGTCCTAAAAAAATCAGTAAACATCCGAAAAGCAGAAAATCCCTAAAAAGCATAAAATAAAAAAAATAAAAAATAAAAAAAAAAAGAGAAAAAGAGAGAGAAAAGTGCAATAAATTTAGATGGTGAAAACTTGGTAAATAGGCGCTATCTAAAAAGTGAGTTCTTCCATATATGAGATTGCTTTGCACACCTATCCACTTCATCATATCCAATCTATCTCTTCCATCATATCCTAGCTTATCCATTCCATCTTTCACATCCATTGTGATGAACCATTTAGCAAGAAATATGCAGCTTACCAACAATTATTAATCTTTGACACACTTGTCGTAGTCACTATCTTAGATTTTATCAAAATCAATCAATTTGCATTTGTATCCCTCCATGGTTTGGATCTTGATCAATTCATACATCCATAATAAATTTTTGTTTCCGCTGGGGGCAAAATCCTAATTCCTTTTGCTAAGGTGATCTTTTGAATCTTTGAAAATCCAAAACATTCAGAAAACTTAGAAAAACCAAAAACACCTAGGGTTTTGAAACAGATAACGAGCAACAAAGCAATGAAGATAAAGGCATTTCATCAATAACCGAATCATGAAACTCAAGAAATCAAGAATCAATCACCAAGTAATAAAAGATTATCAAAGATCATTCATCAAGATAACTATATCAATTAATGACCATTAGAACATGTGAATGACATGCAAGATTCAGTGTTTATATCTCGATTTTATTGCTAATCATGTACTCTATGCGACTCAAGGATGTCCATGACTAGAGAAGCTATGATGGGGCATGATTATTTTTCTTTGATTGTTGTCTGTGGTTTATCTCTTACTATGGTATGTACTTGTCTCAGGATATGATCGACAAAAGATCAAGGAGAATGTTCCAAGTCATGCATGAAAGGAGATAATCCTTGTCTGTTCTGCAAGCAATACTCAGTTCAACTTGATCCATTATATCAAGTTGCTTGTATTAACTTGGTATATCAAAATCCATGTAAGAAATTTTCAGGTCATCTTGAATCTTTATGTCAAGTTGCTTGTATTTTCTTACAACATTTTAAAGCTCAATGATGAAATCAAGCACTGTTACAAGATAGCATATGAAGAATGGCAGTATCATTTTTAGTTAGATCATTTTAGATTAGCTCATTATTCATCTGCATTAGAAGCATTCATTGTCAATTGCATTATAAGCATATCATTTCATTAACGGATCAATGGTCATAAATCATGATTGAGTATACTTGGGCAAACAAAAACAATTTGTATTTGCTCATTTTAGATGCATTCATCCTTAGAATCATTTCAAATCATTTAGTTGCATTTCATCAATTGCATTAGTTTGCATTTAATTAAGTGCATTTCATTAATCATGTAGTGTATCATCATTATTATTTGCATTATCATTTCATCTCATTTAAATTGCATCTTTGCAATTGGACTCATAATCATATAATCAATCAATCATTGCATTAGCATTTTCACATCATTTTCAAAAATTGCATCAAAAATAAAAAACATTCGACTAGCATATTAGCATAATCATTCATTGCATTCCCATATAGATCATTGCATTTTCATCATTTAAGTTAAGTAATCATTTTCATTTGCATCCAAGGTCCTCAAAATAAAAAATAAAAAACATTTATCATTGCATCATCATAATGAAAAGAAAAGATCATAACATCATCCATGTAATCATTGCATATAGATCATCATCATAGTGTCATCCATGTAATCAATGCATATAGATCATCATCATAAAATAGAGTAACATGCATAATAGAGATCATCATCATATAGAGTCCATGTCTACATATAGATCATCATAAAACAATAAAAAGTCCAAGTATACAATGATATCAGATAAACAATACAAGTGCCTCCAAATCAAGTCACGACTGTCCTGTACCACTACCACTTGACTATGTCCATCTCTGTGGCTGTAGGCACGAAGATCCTCCAGATTCCTATCTCCCATGATCATCACTCCTCTGAGGAGGTCCCATGACTCCACCACTGCTAGTATCCATCAACACGGTGGTATGATAACTACCTTCTCTCTGGCTCTCTGTGACTACCTCCTCATATAGTCATCACCAACGGGAAGTCTCCTTCCTGACCTGAACTAGTGCTCTAACAATGTCAGCTGAGAGAGTACCCGATCCAACTTGCTGAATATGATCAAGAAGGCCATGAGTATCCCGCTGTCTCATAACAACTCTATCCCTCTCAACCATGAAAGTCTGTACCTGTGCTCGAAGCTGATCAATCTATGCTCTAAGACTATCAATGGTCTCCTACTCTGGCATATCATTCTCTGGTGAAACTTGCTCTGGAAAATACTACTGTGGTGCATGAACCCCAATCCCCTCCTCACCACCTCCCTGTCCATCTGGTGGCATCTCAGTCTGAGTAGCTCTCATAACTCATCATCTAATAAGTGGAACGTGATCCTCTGGATCCTCATCATCTCCACCATAAGCTACAATAACTCTAGGGTCTGGCTGAATCTGACCAAAATCAATGCCTCTCCTACAACCCCCATTCAGTCCAGTCATCCTGCCTCCTTCTGTCAATGGCAACCCTCCCGGTAATCTCATCCCTACCTTGCCAGTATCCCTCCCAATCCGGCCAACATCTCTCCCACCCATAGGACGCGGTCTCCCAATCCTGCCAACTGGTCCAAACGGTCCTCCACGGACTCTCAATCGACCTCCCCTCTGTCTAGGTCTCCTACCACCACCACCACCATCCCCACCCTCATCTCCACCTCCCTCAACCTCTTGAGCAGCTCTGAGCTCTCGTCTCCATCTTTGTCTCCTAAAAACTGGATCATCTGAATCATCATCCTCATCTCCTGAGCTGGGAGGAGGATCTTCTGGATCGGTAATACGAGGACATGGATGTGCTAGTATGTACTGAGCATACTCTGCAGTAACCCCAAGATCAAGAATGTGCAATCTTGTATCATAAGCCACTCTCAGAGTAGCAAGAAACTCTGCGCGAGCAATCTCAAATGACAACGAAGGTCCCCAATCTTGCCTATCTCTGTACCATCGAGCATATCATCACACCAATAGGCATAGGCTAGATGATTCCAAACTATCTAAGAATGTGACTAATCAATTGTCACTCAATAATGTAAGGAGTCCGACCAATGAGATATCTACTCTGCATAATAAATGGTAATGCCCGTGCATCATCCATCCATGGCTCACAATCAAGATATGGTCTCCAAGTAATACTATCTAATGAATCAAGCACCCAATGCCAATACTCCATCTTACCCAACTTATGCTGAGTAAGGATACCTACATAAAAATACACATATGGCTGCCTCTCTCCATGAACTTTGTGGTGGATAGGCTAAGTAAAAGCAATGTGCTCCCAACACTAGATCTGCAATAATGTGCATCATGTAGACAAACTAGCACTCTCATCATACACCACCTGATGAAGATCATGATATAAATGAGCCAGCATATGAACACCCCAAGCATATCAAGTATGATGCTGCATCATACTTTGAAGAATCTCACCCCATCCAACATCAAAACCTCGCAATCGCCTATCAGGACAAATAAATCCTCCAATCAAATCAGCAAGAATCACAGGGAGAGTCTCATAAAAAATCACCATATCCTCCCATCTGATCTCTCCTCTAGAGATGCTCTCATCAACAAAAATGGCTCTGCAAGCCTCTGTCCCAACACGATCATGAAAATCATACTGCACTAACTCGCTAGTCACTAGGATGTGAAGAATCCTATAAACATCCTTGAGCGTCACACTAATCTCACCCATGGGCAGGTGGAAAGTGTTATGCTCACTGTGCCATCTCTCGACTAACATCGTCAACAATCCTCTATTATGCGTAATCTCATGCATATACAACAAATAGCATAAACCACAGGCATCTATATGTCTCACCTCTTCCTGTGTTAGCTCTGGCACTAAATGCCGTACTGCTGGGAATTTCTCCCGACACTAGAGAACATCAAGTTTCTCCTATTTTACAAAGAGAATTAGATCAATCATCATCTATCTATCTATCAAATCAAACTAAAGCAACTTACACTATCTATCTATCAAATCAAACTCAAGCAACTTACGCTATCAAATCTATCAAATCAAACTGAAGCAACTTTAGCTATCAAATCATTTTAAAACCTATCAATCATGGTTTTCTATCAATCACTGAGTTCAATCAAAACTCTCCTAAGCTCTTATATCAGACACTAAATTGGTTTCTTAGAGCTACTCTATCAAAACAAACCAAATCGATCTATCCAACAACATCAATCAATCAATCAAGTCCCTATTCATCATACACATGCATCAAACAGGTTAAATCTAATCATCAAAGTGATTTTAGCTTTTGCATCTATCAAAAACATCAAATTTTGAGCATATGCGCTATCCTATTGAACATAAGCGCTAAAAAAAGCATATGCACTAACTTTTTCAACAAATGTGCTAACCCTACGCATGAATGCATGAAACATGCAAAAGCGCTATCAAACAATGCATATGCGCTAACAAACGGCACATAAGCGCTAACCAATGCATATGCGCTAACATCCTTAACATATGCGCTATCCTAATGAGCATATGCGCTAAATCTAAATGCAAAAGTGCTAACCAAATGCCGAAAATCGCAAAATAAATCAAAATTCAAAAACGCGCCTAAAAGCCATGAAAAGTTGCATGACAAGTTGAAAACAAAGCCCGGGATAAGATACATACTAGATACCCATACTCAGGAGGTCGCTGATATCGTTGAACACACTCAAATCGATGGTTCTCCATAGGAATCACCATTTCGCCACCTCACCTAGACAATTTTTTTCACAAGCTGACAAGGATAAAATGAAATTAAAATTAACCTTAACCTTGGTTAATTTTATATTTACTATTTGAAAGAGTAATTAATTCTATTCAATGGGGCAATTTATTTTGTTTTTTACAAATGAATTTAATTGACCGAACCTTTTATCAATTATCATGAGATCAATCGTTCAAACCAAAGTTTTCAGCAATTTCACGAGCAATCTTCTGAAGGGGAACACAATCAGGATATTTAATCTTCTCCAGGCGCACTATCGAGTCTTGATTTAATCTTTGAAACAATGTTGTCTTGACATTATTTCAAAGAGGGGCAAAATGTATACACATAAAAATGGCTATGAGCGATTAAATAAATATTATATATTTATTTAATAATTATTCTTCTATTAAAATAGTTAATTTGAAAAGATTAATTTATTTAATTCATTTCGTGTCTTTCTATTAATTAATTCATCTATCATATTCCTCTAAAATAATTAAATATCTAATATTTAATTATTCCTCTAATTAATTAAATATTTAATATTTAATTATTCCTCTAATTAATTAAATATCTAATATTTAATTATCTCCTTCAATCAATTAAATATCTAATATTTAATAGTTATTCTCCTATCATATAGTCTCAAATATTAAATAATTTCTTAAACTATTTAATCTTTCTTTTCCAACTCATTCTTCCATCTCCACTTCATCTTCCCTTTGCCAACTCATCCATCATGTGGCTAAGGAAATTAATATTTCTTAAATATTAATTCATCATTTATCTTCAACCTTCAAATTCAATGAATATTGTGTACGTACAGATATTTCATAACCATCTTCTATATTCTCTCCAACACCCCCTACATCTTAGGAAGGACTTGAGTCCACTTGTCCTCTCATGCCTAAATCTTCTCCAACCATCCCTAGATTCCCCCAGTCAGCAACCCAGTCAAGGTGAGATGAGTGACACTTATCTTCTCCTTACCCCTTTCTCTCAACCTTCACCTTTTCTCACATCCATCCAAATCTGCAGATCTGATCATGACCGTTGATCTAAGCCACATCATCTCATCCTCTCAAGGTCTATAAAATCAAGAGCTTTAGTTAAGAGAGAGTTAGACTTCAAGTGCATTTTCAAGCAAATAATTTGTAAAACTTATGCATCCATGAGTTTTAATCTTGAAGAAAATAGAAATTAGCATTTTAGCATAATCATGTAGTATTGTATATTATAACATCGGTTAACTATCAGTTATCAGTCCATTCTTCATATTCCATCTTGGAAACTATCAGTGCATTGTTTGAGAGCACACCATTTGCAACTAGGAACAGTGGAGTTAGGACACAATGAGACATAAACCATGAAGGTAATATTAGTATTTTTATTTCATATGTATTTCATGTAGTTTCATTGGTTGAGTTTGGATTTCCTGTAGCATTTCCTTTTTATTTTGTGAAACTAACTTGTTGCAGGTAGCATTCTGAGGATGAAATTCAAGTCGACACAACCACCTTTTTATTTAAAAAAAAAAAAGCTCATTCCTTCTTTAAAAAAGACAATGCAAAAATTTATTTCCAACTTTTGCATCAATAAGGACCTCAATGCAGATTGATTTGTAGGTATGATGGATATCATATAACATAGAATTTACTTTTCCAAAGCATTTTTAGTGTTAAATTATGTTTCATTGTATATATAATATTGATATTGATATGGTTATGTGATGATAAAAATGAGGTATTCTTTTGCAATGAGATGACATGTTCATAACCTTTAGTATGATAAAGTTTCAAATAAAGTATTAACACATTCGTATGAGAAACTTGAGTATAGATGATATTAGATTTCCACAATCCATAATTTACTTGATGCTATTTCTAGACTAGACTATGTGTGATTAAAAAAACTCACACACAATCTAATCTAGAAGTAGCATCAAGTAAACTTGAGTATGTTAAATTGTATAATGTAAAATAATAAATATTGTGATGGATGAAAATGGAAGTGGGTAGGTTAGGGCCTAATTCCACTCTCATTCATACATTGGAATACAAAAGAGCCTAAGGAAGTGATTCAATTTGAACAACTCTTGTGAAAGTGAGTCAAGGACTACTTTTCAGGTTTCTATTCCCGTGCTGATATGAAAGGGAATCAGTCAAATGTGAGGGAATTACAAACTAAACTAGAAAAAAGAATGAAGACAAATAGAACAACAATATTAATGGTTTAATATAGAGATGAAACTAAAATACAAAACCACAGATCTAGAAATGGGAATTTTATGTGCACTTGATACTAAAATCTAAGCATGAAGTGAGAGGACATGAGTGTTGGGAACTTTGGTCACAATGATTGTACTATGCTGAAAATTGTAAATCTGCAAATTGAGTTGATCTAGATCCTATCTGCCAAACTTTGCACTGGACTAGGGAGGACTAGGGCACTAGGTACTCCGGTCCTAGAGATCCGGGTGTTGATTGTGCAAATGGACCTATGATAGTTGACTGAGACTTCTTGAAAAAATTCCAACTTTGACGGAAACATGTACATGTGCCAACAATCTGAAAAATGGCGTGTTCATGGATATATAGGGGTTTGCCTTAGTCAAACCCCTTGTTTTAATGATTTCCACCTCCACAAATAGCCAATAATATATTGAAAAGTGTGTGTGCCCGAGGATCTCATGTGTTTGTAAGATTCCTATAAGCTAAAATGCAAACTATAGTTCTACCTTATGTTTTGAGTAAAAACCTTAAATGAGTGTAAATGTAATGCTTCAAACCACAAATACAATGTACAACTAAAGAAATAATGTAAATCTAAAAATGAATGATACGCAAATCTGAAAACTCACACAGAGATATGAAAATAACATGAAACCATACCAAACCCTAAGGGAGAGGTACAACCCAATCAACAGTTGGTGATCTCCTTATTATTTTTCAATATCTCCCAAGCTTCCTTGAATGATGAAAAAGGTTGACAAAGACTCAATGAATGATGAATTTGTTGATTAAGAAAATGACGCTCTGGACTGCTGAGATGCAGACTAGGGTTCTTCAGGTTGCAGGCCCTCGATATGGCTGGCCAGCGATGCAAGGTGCCCCGAGTTGGGCAACTGTTGTGCGTAAGGAGAGTTGGGGATGGATTGGTATGCCCTTATGGGAATCTCATAAAGCACAGAGTGGTGGAGCCTTAGTGCAAAGTGCTAGAATCTTTGTTTCTTGCGGTGGACTTGGGGGAATGTATGGCGAAAATCGTAGTTCATAGTACCAACAAAGTAGGGGGCATTATGGTTTAGATGATAGGAGTTTCAATAGAGGTGGCTTTGGCTGCTAGAGCAAGAAGACATGTAAGATTTCTTTTTAGACAATGGATGGAAGGGGAGAGTTTGGGGTGCATGGAAGTAGTGTGGCTATGAAATGAGGGGATGCCCTTTATAGGGATTTTTCACCTTTTGATACGGTGTTACCTGGTCCTCATGATAGGGCGGTAGCTTCAATGGCTAGGCAGGTTACCATGAACCTGACAGGGGAATTGGAGAAGGAATTCAAGCATAATGAAATAATTTTCACTAGTTTAGGGTTGATTGGGCGATTTAGGGGTATATGGCCAAGCCTTGGGGAATTACATAAATGGATTTCTGATCACTGTGAGCCTTTGGTTGATGATTGTGTGCAGATTTACCCTCATGCTAGAGGGTTTTTTATTGTGTTTTTTTAAATGCAAATGATGGAGGAGTAGATCTCCCTCCATCATTTACAAATGATAAGCGTCGTTTCCAACTACTTTGGTCATGAAAAAAGGACCTAACCAATTAGGCTTGAACTTTCATGGTTTTTCACATTTATCGAGATTCCTTTGATTTTCTTTAAGAGTTCGATATCTCCTACTTCAAAGTAATGTGGGTTTACTCTTTTGTTGTAGTTTCTTCTCATTCTATTTTGATATCCTTGTAAATGATTAAGAGCACTTTGTTGTTTTTCATCTAGGAACTCTAGTTCTTGCAAGCATTCTACTCTGTAGTCTTCTTCTGATATAATGTGTTTTAGAGAGACTCTTAGTCATGGCAATTCTACCTCAATAGGATAAATAGAGTTTGAACTATAAACCAAAGAGTAAGGTGTGGCACCAGTGGCTATGTGGACACTAGTTCGATAGGCCTAGAGAGCTGGGTTTGACTGAAGATGCCAATTTCGCCCAGTGTCGTTGACAACTTTCTTTAAAATTTTCAAAATAGTCTTATTTGTTGCCTCTGCTTGACCATTGCTTTGGGGACAATAGGGCATTGCAAAATGTTGTTGGATGTGAAATTGGTTGCAAAGTTCACTCGCTTCTTGGTTTTTGAAGCGTCACCCATTGTCAGTTACAATGCACATGGTGACTCCATACCTGCAAATGATGTAATTCAAAATAAAATTTGCACATTTTTGTTTGTTTTTTCCAAATTTTTCATCGATGTATGTAAGTGCCAAAATTCATGAATCGCAATTGCCATTCGATTTATTCACAATTGATAATATAAATGCACAATTGAATTTTCTTGTTCGCACTTGCATTTATTACTCGCATTTGAATTGTTTAATTTGCAATTGATATAAGTAGTGTACAATTGAGAATTTTAATTCACAATTGATATAATTAGGTTTGCAATTGCTATAAATGATATGCATTTGATTTAATTGATCCACATTTGCTATAATTAGTTCACATTTGATATTCCATTAACATTTTTTGTATTTTCTCTTGATGATGTATCTTATTCATTTTCTTTTTTCACATGTCTCAAATGTAGGAGAATTATCCAGTCTTGATAGCGAGACATACGAGGCTAGATGGATCAACGCCATGAGTTAGATGCTGAGGATACAACTTTTCTTTGACAGGTTGGCTTATATCATATAGTGCACTTGCCTGAGGTTACGACCAACAGGGCCATGATTACTATATTGATTGAGCGGTGGCATTCAAAGACTTTCTCATTTCATCTTTTGATAGGTGAGGCATCCATCACACTTGAGGATGTGTGGCGTATTCTACACATTCCCATATATGGTGCACGAGTTATATTTGATCGTAGTGATGAAGTATTTGCCTTATGTGCTTTATTTGAGTGTTTCGAGGATGATATTCATATTCGAGGAATGGTCTGAAGATAATTAATTAAATAAGCAATTATTTAATTAATCCCCCTTCCTAATTTAATTGAATTCATTAACAATTTGATTAAATTCTCTCTTTCTTCTACTTATTTATAAATCTAAGGATTTATTTAATAGGTTCATTTCAATAGTCCCCTTTGATTAATTAATTCAAATTAATTAATCCTCCCCCCATTTAAATCAATTCTTCTAATCCTCTAATTAATTAAAACAAATCAATTTATGAGTTGTTGAGAATTAATTAGTCTTTTCCTATTATTTGAATTTTTAAATTCAAATTACACACATGCCTCCTAACTTCTAACCACCTAACCTAACCATCCTCCTAACCTAACCCATTCCACCTAACCTTGGGTTTGCCTAACCCTATCCTATCTTTCACATTCTAACCTCCTTATCCTAACCTCCTATGGTGTGGATATTTTCTTCTTGAGACACATGGCACTTTGGCCACATGTCTCCTCTCTTGGACACTTGCCCTTTTATGAGCAAGGCTCCTTGACACTTGGCACCACAGACATGACAAGTCTCTCTTCCTCCAAACTCTTCTCCAACCTCCTCCAATTTCACCCTTGATATCTTCAGATTCAATCTTGACCATTGATTCCTACCACCTTAGCCCTGGCATTGGAAATCCTATAAATATCCCCTATTCTGGAGCAATAAGGATCCCATCTCATTTCATCTTATGCATTGTTATTATAGGCATATCATTTGAGCATTGTTATTATAAGCAATTGCATCTTAGATTTAGTTTAATTTGATCATTTTCTAGCATAATTGTTGAATCATGTAGATTAATCAATCTCTTTTCTAGCTTAATTGCATCATCATCATAGCTTAATTAGTCTCTCGGATTAATCTAGCATAATCAATCTCATCTTTGCATATCATTATCATTTCAAATCCTTCGTCTAGGTGTAGTCAAGTCACTGGGATTTCTTATCCAGATCTGAGAGCAAATCCATGCTCGCATCTCTTAGGAGGCGATAGGTCACTTTGTCATGGTTCATCTTTATTTGCTTATTATTTGCTAACCATGCTTGTAATGATCTATTGAGTGTTTGTGTTGCAGCTACAGGTATCACACTTCATAGGCACGACATTTTGGCGCCCACCATGGGGTTAAAAAGCTCATTTTTGGCCTCCTAGCACCATCAAATTTCCAATTTAGCAGGTTTCTAGCCGGGTCTGATTCAGAATTTCGTACGAGTTCCCTTTTTGCCTCGTACGAGTTCCTTTGTGTCCTCGTACGAGCAGAGAGAATTGTTGTATGAAATTCTATTTCTGTGTTTTCAAAATAGATTGCATTTTAAGGTTTTCATGCTTCAATTTGATTATTACTAATGCTAACCCTGGCCTGTTTGTGAGTTTTTTGACAACCTAACTGGTTTTTGTAGGATGATTGTCAAAGATTACGCTTGTGAAAGCTTCATTTCATCCAAACATCATGACTACTAATGCATCTATTTTGCAGGTTGTCTAGGAGGACTCAACCAAACTTTGTCTTCTTTAAATTTTCTAGGCACACTTGTTTTTGCTAATGGAAATGAACAAAAATGTATTATGTGTTTTGATGATAGGAGAGTATGCTCTCACCTTTCTTAGGTGATCAGAAATCCAGACTCATCCTTTGCTTTCATTAGTGCATATCTTTAGCGGGCTTGCCCTCCCGAGGAGCCTATAAGGCCAAAGCCATTAAGGTCAGTGAGAGGGGAATGACCCAAGTGGGAATGGCTAACGCCAAGTACTCCAACCCAATATAAAATAAATGTGATTTGATGAAAATCAAGTCAACGAAAGTGCTCAAGAATAGCTCTCCTTCGTACCTTTGGGTATATCAAACCTTGGTTTTCAAGGCTGGGAGACCTCTTAATTGAGTTTATACCCCGACGTGCTGAATGGATCCCTTACTAGTTCCAATTAAATTAGAAGCTACCCAATTCACCTCCGAAAGAGGGATAATCTTTATGCAAGAGAGATAGTAACTCTCCCAAGACACTTGCCATATTGTGCCCCCATTAGCGTTTGGAGTTGGATAATACAGCGTTGAGAATCCACTACGTGAGACTCAGCGACTGTATTATGATTAGCTATTGGGTGTGTACCTAAGTTTTCAAGCAAAGGTTTTCTCTCTCAGCCAACTTCCTTAGGTAGCGTATTGAGCTTGAAGTCACTTAACATATCGCATGTTTGCTGTGTCTTCGTCCCTAAAACAGAAAATCAGACATCTAAGAAACTGGAAAACATAAGCAAAACATCAAACTTCATTGATCAAAAATCTCTCCAAACAAAGTTTTTGTCTCTGTTCTGTCCTCTATCGTATGAGCTTGTTAGTTTGTCATACGAAGCATCTAGTTTATCATCAAATCCAGTGAGAATTGTCGTACGAGCCAGTTTAGCAGAAAAATTTGTATTATCTTTTATCGTCCGGTCTAGTGAGAATTGTCGTACGAGCCAGTTTAGCAAGGAATTTTGTGTCATCATTTGTTGTCTAGTTCTGAGAGAAAGCTCGTACGATTTTATGTCTTCTGTCATGTGAGATTTCTAGTTTATCGTATGAGCCTATCTAAATTATCGTTCTAGGTTGTGTAATCTGTCGTACGAATTTATGTCTCTGTCTGTCCAGAACTGTCTTTTTGTATGTCTTTTTCAGATCTGTCATATTTGCTTGGTCAGTTTATAGTGAGCATAAACACCTGTTATCTATCATTCTGTGCTTAGATTGTCTTCTTTGTTCTCTTGGTCAAGTTATCATCTGTCAAATCAGACTTTAGAAATAAACACCTCAATATTTTCAAGTATTCACCCTCAACAAGTTCAAGATCTAACCATCTTGAAGTGCATCATCACCCTCTTTGATAAACTGATCACTCAAACATAGTTTCTCATTAGGATCTATCATCCTTTATCACGAAACTACAACGTTTGGTCAGGATAACCTTGTCCCACATCGTAAGATATATCATTCCTATTGGACTTGTTTTTTATCAAAATCATCATCATTGCACTTCAAAACCAAAGATTGAAAAACTTGAAAATTTTTAAAACACTTGAACCATATTTTCGTGTCATATCGCTCTATCGCATTTATGTTGACAGTTGATCACTTATCAAAACAACTTTTGGACAATCGAATCCTAGCACAATATCTAACGCATGTGTATGCCCGTTTTAACCAGAGCTCATAGATGAAAGATCGCAAAGACGGAAATCGAAACATTGGAAATAACTGAAGATTATAGAACCATGGAACACGAAGGTGAACTACAAGTTGAAGAAGAAATAATAGAACAAAATGTCAGAGACATCAAAAAAGATCCTCAATTCGATAAATTTATGGAGAAAATATTGGAGGGAGACAAAGAAAAATACTTCCTAATGTTAGCAAGAATTGGTGCTACACTCCCCCAAGATTTTGATGTGGACAAATTGACACAAAAGAAAAGTGACCCTCCCCCTAATAACAAACAATATAAGGATATTTTTGGTCTCAAAATGAATGACACGTCAATTCCTAGTAACACCAAAACTAATGAGGAAACTTACATTCCCAAAAGAGATGACGTAGAAATTCTAAATAACGTTCAACACAATTAAGATACAAGAAGGGGTAGAGATGAAACAAGAAGAGACCAAGATCCTCCTAGAATGAAAAATCATGGTTATGCAAGAACAAATCATGTTGATAATCCTATCACAACTCTCACACAACAAATAAAAAACACTGCAAACACAAATTCAAGATATGAAAAGAGGAAATGTTAGAAGATACTCACTTCAAGAAATCTGTCCTTATCCATTTGACATGAATCTAAACATGATACCATTTCCCATAGGGTGTGAAACTCCTAGATACAAAAAATATGATGGAAGCACTGACCCTCAAGATCATATATGAGAATTTTGCACAATGAGTATGGAGTTTGCACATGAGGATACCTACTTGATGAGATTATTTCTGAAAAGCTTAACTGGACTAGCTATGGAATGGTTCTCCAAACTTCCACTTGGAATCAGATCATTCTCAGAATTGCTGGATAAGTTTTTTTTACAATACTCTTACAAAATACAACATGAAGTAACAATGCTAGACCTATGTAATGCCAAAAAAAAGAGTGGATAACTTTTCATAACATTTTTACAAAGATGGAGATGGTTAGCTTCACGATATCCTCATACAGTGCCAGAGTATGAAAGAATGGACATATTCATTGACAAACTAAATGATCAAATGAGTTATCATCTAAAAATGCAAGGAAATCAAAGTTTCAGAAAGATGATTGATTATAAAATAAGAATGGAGGAAGCCATGATAAAGAAGGGTGAGTTGAAAATATACAAAGAAGGAGTTCACCCTCCTAACATCACTAACAACAACCACAATGATAAGCCAAAATTTTGGAATAGAAATCATAATAGCGTCAATGATGGGATAGTGGATAAAAACAATGTGAAACCAAAGCAACTAGTTTTTAATTTATCCAATCACCCAGCAATGGCTCAACAAAACAACAATCACCAAAAAGCAACTATCAAAAATTTCTTTCGAAGACAATTTACAAATATTGGTGAACCCCTTGGATCCGCATTAAAAATGCTTCTCGCAAACAAATTGATTACTTTACCAGAAGAAAGGAACTATGAACCTCAAGTAAAACCACCTTGGTGGAATGATAGCCATTATTGCGATTTCCATCAAAACAAGGGACATCACATAGATAATTGTCAGCGGTTGAAACATGTCATCCAATATTTGATTGATAATGGAGTAATAACTGTGGATGGACATACAACGAATGAATCTCATACAAATTTTAAAACTCCACTTCCAAACTATGAGAAGGGTGAATCATCAACAATAAATAATGGCAAGGGTAAAGCGAAGGTAAACTATGCTCATACATATGATAATGTGGTAAATGTGATTGTAGCTAAAGAAAAGCAAAATCGAGAACCTGCTCATGCTATCACAAAGAGCAAAGCTAAAGTTGTTTTTCTGGGTCCTACAACAAACACGTCATCCACTACAAAGAAATACAATCTAGTGGATCAATTGCAGAAAACACCTGCACACATATCCATCTTAGAAATTTTAAAGCTTTCACCTGCACACAAAGAAATTCTTGAATGAGCATTAGTAGATACAACAGTGTCTAAAGATCTGGATATAGATCAATTCCAAACCATGGTGGGATACCTGACAACCCCTCACTGCTTATCATTCACTGAAGAAGACGACATGTCCTTGCAACATCCCCATAATGCTCCCTTGCATATCGAAGTCATCATTCATAAGACGCAGGTTAAACATGTCCTAATAGATGGAGGAGCTGGCTTAAACATTTGCTCTTAGGGAAAAACCACTGTGGGATTTCAGACCCACTAAGAAATATACTCTTCTAGAGTATGCTCGGTTAAAAGTAAATCCTATTAAAGATTACAAACACATTGCTAGATGTGACCAGGTTAAGGGATTTCCCTCAGATCTGTTAGGATCTTCACCTTGTTAGAAGTGACCTTGTTAAAGGATTTCAAACACTCAATCAAAATGTCACCTTGCTAGAGGGTTTTACAAATAAGACTGTTAAGTCCACTTGGTTAAGAGATTTTCTGTCACTTCACTAAATAACAGTAATAAAAATCTATCTGCAACTTCACATCTAAAATGCTAAAGCAGATTCTTATTTTCTCAATACAATATAGACATAGAACTAATCTTGTCCATCTGCTAGGCTCTATACTCTATTTATTCAAAACAAATCTTCAAGCTTCTGTGCTCGGTAATCACTATGTAGCATCCCTGTGCATACACTTGCCCACATACATTGTTTATCAACAGTTCCCTATTTATAAACAATTCGCCAACCGCTTAATCTCCTTGATCACATTTCCCATGATCAATCATAGCCATTAGATCTTCAAACTTTGACCAGGTTCAATGTATCCTTCGATCTGAAAATGTTTTACCCTACCTTGAAACTTGCATACATTTCTTGGAACTTGTGCTAGGGTATTGCGGTTCAATCTAAGCTGTAGATCTTCCTGTTGATTTTCCTTTGCCATAGATTCTTTAACAAACTTCATTCACGACATACCAATCATTTAATCATAGCTATCTCATTAGCTTCCTTCATTAAATAATGCATGTAATCATTTAATGTATTTTGTTATTATTTGGTTGCAACTTAGTAAATACTAAACTTCACTCAGTAGACATTCTGCCTTCATTAACCGATAGCGATAACCTTAGGGTTTACTGACTAGGTTCTTTGCTCGGTAACATAGTATAGTATTAACCTTTCAATCAATAACATATGTAGGATATCAAAACAATCTAATCATCATGATCTCATCATTGTCTAGCTCGATAATAGTTGCCCACTGAATAACTTATTTCTCCCCTTATTCATCATATTCTTTCTGTGTCTTTTACCGACATCTTTATACTGATCAAATCATACTTCTCAAGATATGGCAACATCATATTGAATTAGAAAATCAATTTCTTGACATCAATGACAAAATAATAATATTAAGACAGTAAACATCCTTAATCAGTTATATCCATAATCATCAACAACCTTCTCAATATCCTTATGAAATGCCAACAATCTCTCCTTGTCTGTTATAATGCCAAATGCCAACAAAATTTTCCCTACAATGGATAGGAAATCATGATCTCAGCAGATTCAAATCCATTTCAATATTGTAGTAATATCAAACTAGCTCAAGAAGTCATTGTTCCTCATTATAGGGAGGCATCATCTTCGAACATACAATCTAAAGAAAAATCATTTGCCTCAATTTTGTCAAGTATGGAAAAACAAATGTAGCTAAGAAATCGAGGGAATGGAGAATATTCAATATCACAATTACCACTTTCTCCTAAATCCTTTGGAAAACCATCAAACTCTAAATAACAACCAATTGTAAAACATATTCCGATATTTGATGGAGCATTTGTTAGTGCTGGGACCTTATCAGAGGAAACAAAAGACAAAGATGTACTACAGTGGCTATACAAGGATGAAGAAGTTAAACAAAAGATCAACAATGTCCGCATACCTACATAAAAGTATGGAAATGGATTTAATATTCTCAGAAAAATGGGATACATTGGAACAAGTCCTATAGGGAAAAGAAAAGAAGGTATATCAGAACCTATCCAACCTCACACTCAACAGGCTACATACAAATCAGGCGTAGGGTATGAGAAAGTTACTCTACTAGAAGACATATCTTTTAGCCAACAACAAGAGGAATATGAAAATAGACAAGAATGACTGGCAATTGAAAGAGAAGAAACATCAGCTAAACAACAAGCACAAGCAAACATGAAATGGGAAAAGAAGCAAGCTTCAAATCAACAGGAAAAACAAACTAAAAACACCTCTCAAACAACCTTAAATATCAATCAAAACAAGCATGAACTTGGTACTAATCAAGGAGATCTCATAAAAAGGTTGACAAAACTCAATCTCAGTCCCAAAGAGGTTGAATATGAAAGAAGAAAAGATATAACAAGAAAAGATGAAGAAACAAATCAAACACTATATGAACAAATCTGTAGATTGCAGGCGGCAAGTGAGACAGATTCTAATGAATGGGAATGAGATTCCTATCACTCCGAAGAATCAACTAAAGAAAATTGCTTTGAATAAGATGTAGGAGTTGATGTAGTTCACACGTATGCAAGGAAAACATTAGGAACTAGTTCACTTGAATTAGAATCACATTCGGCTGACTTGGACTTAATCAAGGACGATCAAGAGCTTCTGGTGCAAGGTCATTCTGATGAGAGTACCGTTTTAGACATTGAAATACATATTAAAAACTTTGATACATCCATCATGACCCTTGATACTCTCAAAACATCTCAACCTGAGGACCCCCTACCTCTAATCCACCCTGAACTTATTGATTGGGAAAATGAAGGACATACTGCCATTGATACCTTTCCGAATGACCACACCATATCCGTATATCTTAATGCAATCGAACCCGCAACAACTCTCACCAGGAATTTCAGCAATGCATCTTCCAGTCAAGTGGGTGCCAAATCTCCTAGTCGCAAAAAGGAAAATAAAGAAAACAATATCAGGTCTAATGCTGAAAACCATTTCTTGGCAACATTAGATCAGGAAAAAGTAAAAAGAAAGGACACATCTAATAGCGAAAACCTCCTCGAGGTGTCGGAAGATGGGAGATTTGACACTTTACCCGCACATTATCAAGAAAGGTCATCCATTTTGATCGAACCAATAGAGGCAATTAACATTGGGACAACAGAGAAACCAAAGATCCTACATCGAGAAACTTCTCTGTCAGAAGAAGAAATGCAACAATATATAGAATTCTTCAAACGACGACAAATCAATTTTGCCTGGTCATATGCAGACATGCCAGGGTTGAATCCTGAGCTTATTATGCATCAATTAAATGTTAGTCCAGGAGCCAAACCAGTTAAATAAAAATTAAGGAAAATGCATCCACATATTGCTCTTCTAGTCAAAGCAGAACTAAAGAAATTATTAGATGTTGGATTCATCAAACCTGTAGCTTATCCTCAATGGGTATCCAACATTGTTCCTATTTCCAAACCAGATAAAAGTATTAGAATATGCATAGACTTCAGAGATCTTAATAATGCATGTCCAAAGGATGACTTTCCTTTGCCTAACATTGACATCATTGTAGATTTAATTGCTGGACACTCCATGTTCTCTCTAATGGATGGTTTCTCTGGATATAATCAGATTAAAATAACACCCGGAGATCAAGAAAAGACAACTTTCACATGTCCGTGGGGTACTTTCTGCTGGAACATCATGCCTTTTGGACTAAAGAATGTAGGTGCTACATATCAGAGAGCTATGACAATGATATTACATGACATGATGCATACATTCATGGAAGACTATGTGGATGACATCTTGGCCAAATCATACAACAAAGAAGACCATATATGAATACTAGAAAATATCTTTGATAGGTTAGAATAGTATAAGCTACGACTCAATCCTAAGAAATGTGCCTTTGGTGTCACTTCAGGAAAGCTATTGGGATACATTGTTTTAGCTAGAGGTATCAAAGTAGATCCAGCTAAGGTCAAAGCGATCATGGAGATGGCATCCCCCAAGAATATAAGCCAACTTAGATCACTCCAAGGAAGACTCCAGTCAATCGGAAGATTTGTCACTCAACTGGCAGATAAATCTCAACCATTTACTCATCTATTGCACAAAAATGTTCATTTCAAGTGGGACCATCAATGTGGGGATGCATTCAACAAGATCAAGGCATATTTCATGCAACCACCCATCCTAATGTCACCAATTCTAGGAAAGCCGTTATTACTCTATGTATCGACCATTGAAGTATCATTAGGAGTTCTGCTTCCACAATAGGATAATGAAGAAAAAGAACGAGCCATCTACTACATGAGAAGAACATTAGTGGGATGCGAAATCAACTATTCACCAACAGAAAAAGCATGTTTGGCAGTAGTTTTTGCTTCTCAAAAATTAAGAAACTATCTACTATCTCACTCCATCAAGTTGATAGCTAAAATCGATCCATTGAAGTATTTACTCAGCAAGGCAACATTAATAGGATGACTAGCAAAATAGATCATGATCCTGAGTGAGTTTGATATTAAATATGTTGATAGATTAGCTATAAAGGCACAAGTCATTGCAGACCAACTAGTTGAAGCACCGCTTCAGGATAATCATCCTTTGCAGATTGAATTTCTCGATGCTGGTATCCTAACAGTCACAAAAAAACATGGCAATTATACTTTGATGGTTCATATACACAACATGGATCAGGAGCAGGTATTCTATTCATCACACCACAAGGTCATACAATTCCAAAAGCATACAAATTAAGCTTTCCATGCACCAACAATACATCAGAATATGAAGCTTTGGTTATAGGCATCAAAATGGCTATAGAATGGAACATTACACAACTTCAAGTCTTTGGAGACTCTCAACTCATCATTAATCAAATCAATGACGATTACCAAACAAAGGATGAAAAGTTAATGCCTTATAAAAAGATGGTTGATGATATAAAGAAATACTTTGTAGAAATAACTTTTCAGCAGATTCCAAGGAATGGCAACAAAGTAGTAGATGCCATGGCTACACTTGTTTCTCTCCTTCAAACACATGAAAATCAAGAGCGTTATGAATTCTTGGTTGAAGAGTTGTTTTGCCCTGCTCATAACTGTCTTGATTCCCAAACTATCTATCACCTCGTTGGGCATGATTCCTCCTGTTATGGCCAAACTTACACATACGTGAAATATAATATCCTCCCCCTTGACTTATCAAAAAATCAAAAGAGAAAATTTATTTGCCAATCCTCCCATTATACTCTCGTCGCGGATACCTTGTTTAAACGAGGTCTAGATAGTACTCTTTTAAGATGTCTCGAACAAGAAGAATCTGAGAAGGCCTTACATGAAGTCCATAATGACATTTGTGGAACTCATTCAAGTGGTCTTACCCTTTCATAAAAACTCATACGCTTGGGCTATTATTGGCCAACTATGGAACGAGATTCTTTTCAGATAGCTAGAACATGCAAACAATGTCAGATTCATGGAAATTTGATTCATGCACCAGCACAGGAACTTCATGGTTTGGCATCATCTTGGCCTTTTTGCCAATGGGGTCTTGATCTAGTAGGAAAGATAAATCCTTCTTCATCTAATGGTCACAAATTCATCCTTGTAGCTACATAATATTTCACAAAATAGATTGAGGCAGTACCTCTCACGAATATCATAGGGAAACAAATTGCTGCATTTATCTTGAACTACATCATCTGTCGCTATTGAATACCCATGACCATTGATGAGTTGAGACATTAGCATATTTTTATCCTTATAAATCTTAAGCTTTTGTCATATTTTGATTTACATAATATTAATGATGTATTAGAAGTTTACTATATGTATTTCAGATGTTAGCCTGAATCCATTAAAACATGTTTTGTCTTTGCCAGTTTATTCCTGCAGCCATGTTATTCATTCCTGTTGCCATGCATATTATTTAGGCAATATCATGTGTGAAATTAATAGATGTTTTTATTAATTAAAATAGATGTGTATGTTCTTTCTTTTTGAGATTTCAGGAATAAATTGATACTGTTAGGAAGGCTCTCCTGTCGCGCCAGTTGCAGTAGGAGACATTCAAGGAGGGACTGAAAGATCAAATCAACAAAAATGCCGATGAGCATAAGGAACGATAGAGGAAAATTAATTGCACAAAGTTTACTGATGTCATACTCAAAGTAGACATTAGTGTTGAAAATACCGCCACGATGTGTTATGACTGTGGTTCGGTTTAGATCCACATTATCAATGACCTAACTCCGGCTATTTCCTTTCTTGATTAGTTATCCGCCTCTTCTAATTGGCATGATCTGTGTAATAGGAAGTAATTGTTTTATTTTAAATAAAGGTCTTTATGTCTTTTCTAAGGTTAGATAGAAAAGAGAGGAAGCAGAGCAAAGGATTTTGGAAATAAAGTTACAAGTGTTTTGAGTTTCTTTTGATGTTGAATCATGTAATGACTTCCGAAGAACAATGAATAAAAATATGTTATTCTGAGAACTTAGAGTTGTTTTTGGGAAGCCTAGAATCACTCATCCAAGGGGGCCCACTTGGTGAGTGTTCCTGTGCCTTTGTTAAGCTTAGTTTTCTTCTTTAGCTATAGTAGAAGTTCTTGCATTGACTGTTCCTGTAGCCATTGGAAACAGATCCACTGAGTGTTCCTGCAGCCAAACTAAAATAGAGTAATTTCTGTTTATCAGCATTGAACTTAGCCAGTATTGCTTGAATGAATTTATGTTAATGCAGAAGTTTTCCTATAGCCTTTCAATAGTTTCAATTCTTTCTTATCTTTTTCATATAATGTTAATTGCTGCAGTAATGCAGAGTAGCTATTGCAAGAACCTAGTGCATATATAGTGTAGACCCATTTCAAGTATTACGTCCCTGGGTTGACAATCAAATGAACACTAGCTATGGAAATAGTGACTTTACCAAGTGAATGTCGAAAATTTGGGTTGAGACTTCAACTAGAGTTATTATTCTTATTGTTGGGTTGAACATTTTTGGAGCCGTTGCTGGGGATGGTGTCAAACTAAGAACCTGTTATGGTTATTGTCTTTTCAGTTTTCAGTTAATTATTTTTCTGGTATACCTGATTGTTCAAATTTTTTTTATGAATCTGCATGCATAGGCGAAGAAGAGATGTTCTAGGTAGATTTCTCCTCAGTCATCCTAATCATGCGGAAATTAATTCCCCAGATATAAATACTTTTGCTGAACTTTATCAAACCCCAGAGAATTCGAACCACCCCAAATCTAAATTTCTAGAAGGCAGTCTTCAATTCCTTTTTGGACCACCAGAAGAAGAATTTCATTTGGTAACTCCCCCCCACTAGTCCAATGGAAGGAAATCCACCTCCTGGTGGGAATAATCCACCTTTGGACCCAACATTTGAGCTCCCCATATCTGATCAGCATGACAATGCTAATGTCAAGAATATTCTAGCTTCTTCCCTCCGTAAATTCTATGGATTCATGACAGAGGATCCAGACACATTTATGTTTGAGTTTGATGTTCTCTGTAGGAGTTTTGATTATACTACAGATGCCCATAGACTCAAAATATTTCCTACCACTTTGAAAGAATCATCTTTAAGATGGTTTATGAGTTTGGGTAGTAGCACAGTCAATACATGGGATGAGATGAAACGATTGTTTCTTGCAAAGTATAAAGACTATTGTAGAGGCACTGATCACCATGGGGATGATATTTTTAGAATGACACAGAAAGAAGATGAGAGTTTTGAAGATTACTTGGAAAGGTTTCTGTTTAGTGTCAAAAAGTCCAAGCATAGTACTCTAAATGAAGATTCCCTCAAGCTGATAGTTTTAAGAGGAATCAGTGATGAATGCACTGATGCTTTGGATCTTATGGGAGGAGGTGAGATTACACAATCTACATGGAATGAGATAGGACAAATTTGTAAGAAGTATTCTAGATCAGCCTCTAAAAAAAAAAGGCATTTCAAGCCAGGAGTTCCTTCATCAACATCTAGTACTGGAGTTTCTAGAATGTAACTTAGCCATTTGTTGAAGGACTTTAAGGAGGACAACATAAACAGTATGGCTACTCAGTTGGATACACTCTTAGCTAAGAAGAAGCATGAAGAAGTTGATGCATTTCTTGTAGAATTTTGTCCTCATTATGGACAGAGAAAAAAGGACTGTAGATGTAAAATGGTTGCAAATCTTGAGGTTCCTGACTTCAAGCCAATACAAGGTGAGGATGAACAAGTTTTCTATGTCGCTCAAAGAAGGCCAAATTTCCAAAGACAAGGTATGCCTCTGGATCCACTTTCTTTTTCTGGTTATAGTGGAAATTCTTATGTACCAAATAATCAATGACCATCACCATATGCTCAAAATTTTGGTAATTATCCAAACTTGTATGGTCCTCAAGGCCAAGAGAAGCATTTTTCTAATCAAATGCCACAGTGGCAGCAGCCATAGGGAAAATGGTATCCACCTCAGGTACAAGGGAACCAATTTCAAGGGAATTGGCAAACTACTCCTCAATGGAGGGGGAGTCAACCATGGACTACCCAATCTTCTGGATATCAACAACCTATTCAACAGCCACAACCTCCTGCAATAATTCCTCCCCCTGCAGCCATTGTTGTTCCACCTAAACCAATGCAGTTGCCCACTTAGCCAATGCCAAATCCTAATATTAAGTCTCAGCAACAACAACAAGCTTATTCAACTGACCCTAATCAATACCCAACCTATTCTCTATCTATAAGTGATATTCACCTCAGATCCAGGACAACTCTGCCTAATCCATCTCCTCCAGTTATCACCAAGGTGCAAGAAGAACAAGAAATCTCTAATCCAACAACCACAATACCTCAGAAACAAAGATTACCACCATTTCCTCAGAGATTGCGAGAACAACAAGTTCTTACAGAACAAGAGAAAGGTTTTGATATCATAGATCAACTAAAACATGTATGTATTGAAATCCCATTGTTGCAAGCAATAAATGATGCTCCTATATACAATAAGGCACTTAGGGAGGCATGTCTAAAAAAACTTGGTAGGAAAAAGAAAGATCTACAAACAGTGCATATGATGGGTCAACTGGTAGATATTATGCTAGGAAAGGTTTTGATTCCTAAATATTCTGATCCTAGTAGTCTTGTTGTGAATATAGTCATTAATGGCACCCAAATAAGGAATGTTTTAGTTGATTTAGGGGCAACCATTAATGTGATGACAAGAGAAGTAATGCAGCAGCTTGGAATCAATAGTCTTAGGCCTACACCTATAGTCCTACAGCTTGCTGACAACTCTACAGTATGACCTGATGGTATGATTGAAGATGTGGTTGTTACTATGGATTCTTGGGAATACCCTACAAACTTTATGATTCTATCTCCAAAGGCGACATTGGGAGGATATCCAGTGATTTTGGGAAGACCTTGGCTTGCCACAACTGATGCATATATTGGATGTAGATCAGGGGATATGACTATTTCAGATGGGAACTCTACAAAAATATTAGCTTTGTTTTCTCCTGCTCAACCCCAGTTTGATAAACAACAAGCCATTTGGCCTACTTTGGGAGAAGAATATAAGGGAGTTAACTCTATTAATCACCTTATGATGATTAATTGAGGGCCATTCATGCAATTACATGATGAAGACTCAATTCTTTATAAAATTCTGACAAATGAGTTAGAAAAAGAACAACAATTGTAGGAGTTGGTACCAAATATTGCAGATTTAGACTTTCCTACAGCAACCGATATATTGCATACTCTGTTGCTGCAGGAAGTCTATACTTCTCATTTTTCTGATATATCCCAGATTGATCTTACTATCAAAATAGAAGTTGATTTGAACAAACATTTGAATATCAATAGTGATCTTGCAGATACTCAAAAAGTAGCACTCATGGACTTGCTTAAATGTCATAAACATGCCTTTACATGGGATTACAAGGACATGCATGGATTAGATCCAACAGTTTGTACCCACCATATCTATATAAAAGAAGAATGTTGCCCACTCAGACAACCACAAAGAAGAATCAATCCTGCATTAAAAGAAATAGTTAAAGAGGAATTGCAGAAGTTGTTAAAGGCTGGGTTTATCTATCCTATCTCTGATAGCCAATGGGTATCACCTTTGGTGATAGTTCCTAAGAAAGGAGGAAAATGGAGGGTATGTGTTGATTATAGAGCTTTGAACTTAGCAACAAGAAAATATCATTTTCCATTACCATTTGTGGATCAGGTATTAGACTCTTTGGCTGGGAAGAGATATTTTTCATTTCTTGATGGATTTAGTGGTTACAACCAGATTCAAATAGCCCCAGAGGACCAAGAGAAGACTACATTTACTTGTCCTTGGGGAACATATGCATATTTTGTTCTTCCTTTTGGATTGTGTAATGCTCCAGCCACTTTTCAAAGAGCAGTGATCAATATATTTTCAGATATTTCTCAAGACATCATGGAAATTTATATGGATGACTTTACAACTTATGGTTCTGAATTTGAAGAAGCATTAGGGAACCTAGAGAAAATTTTGCAATGGTGTGAAGACTATAGTTTGTCATTAAATAGTGAGAAGTGCTTCATAATGATGCAGGAAGGAATTGTCCTTGGTCATCATATCTCTATAAAAGGAATATAGGTTGACCTAGCAAAAATTAAAGTCATTCAGAATATCAATGCACCGGTAAAGCAAAAAGATGTTAGAAGCTTCCTTGGTCATGCTGGATATTATAGAAGGTTTATCAAATATTTCAGCAAAATTGCAAGTCCCTTATATTCTCTACTTACCAAGGATATGGAATTTAAATGGACTTCTTCATGCAATAAAGCTTTCTTGAAGCTTAAACACGCTTTGACCCAAGCACCAGTTCTTAAAGGTTCAAATTGGTCTCTACCATTTCAAATTCATACAAATGCATCTGATTATGCAATAGGAGCAGTCTTAGGACATAAGATTGATAACTTGGAGAGTGCAATATATTATATTAGCAAGAACTTGCAGAGGCCTGAGTTAAATTACACAGTCACTAAAAAGGAAATGTTAACAATTATATATGCACTCAACAAATTCAGGCACTATATAACATGGTATCCCATATTTGTGCATATTGATCATATTGCAATCAAATATCTCATGAATAAGCCTTCAATTACCCGTAGATTAGCTCGCTGGTTATTATTGATGCAGGAATTTGATATCACACTTATTCATAAAGCAGGAAAGTCCAATGTGGTTGCAGATTCTCTTTCAAGGCTTCAATTATAGGAAGATCCTACAACCATAGATGATGCTTTTTCGGATGAACATCTATTCCTTATACAAGCCCACACTCCCTGGTATGCTAATATTGCCAACTATTTAGCTGCTGCTAAAATGCCACTTCATTTCTCTCATAAGGAAAGAAGGTTGTTAGTGGAGAAAAGATTTAACTTCTCATGGATTGCTGACTGTTTGTTTTACACTGGACTAGACCAAGTCATGAGAAGATGTGTAAGAGAGGATGAAATATATGATATCCTGCATGCATGTCATGATGAGCCATGTGGAGGACATTTTACTGCTAAAAGAACAACACTCAAAATACTGAATACATGATATTATTGGCCCACATTATATAAGGATGCAACACAATATACAAGAAAATGTGATAGATGCCAGTGCATGGGAAGGCCTACTAAATCTGATGAGATGCCATTGTATCCACAAATATTGGTTGCACCGTTTGATAAATGGGGATTAGATTTTGTTGGCCCAATTGATCCCCCTTCTACTGGAAAATCTTACATTTTAGTATGTACTGATTATGTAACCAAATGGGTGGAAGTTCGCACCATGACACATGCAAGAGATAATAAGGTGGCTGAGTTCCTTTATGAGGAGATATTTACAAGATATGGACTACCAAGGGAAATTGTATCAGATCAAGGCCCACAATTTACTTCAAGATTGATTGCAACCTTGGTCAATGAATACAACATAAGGCACAACAAATCTACCCCATATCATCCACAAGCTAATGGACAAGTAGAGGTTACAAATAGGGAGCTTGATGCCATTCTTACCAAGACAATAGTTGTTCATAAAAAAGACTGGTCTCATAGACTTTCAGAGGCAATTTGGGCATACATAACAACTTGGAAGACACCAATTGGTTTTACACCTTTTGAGATGGTGTATGGAAAAGCAGCAATGATGCCTATTGAGTTTGAGCATAAAAATTTGAGGACAACTTTGCAATTAAATATGACACTTTCTAAAGCACAAGAGGAACGTATTCAGCAATTGGATGCTTTGGATGAATGGAGAAAAATGGTTGTCCAACAGACAAAACTGATACAAAATCAGCGAGCAAAGTGGCATGATCAATACATCAAAGAGAAAAAATTCAAAGCAGGTGACTGGGCAATATTGTATGACTCCATATATAAAGATACTATGGGAAAGTTGCAAACTAGATGGTTAGGTCCATATGAGATAGAGGAAGTTTTCAACAATGGAGTTGTTCATTTGACCACAATTGACCCGGTTCGGTTCAAGCTTTTGGTAAATGGCCACAGATTGCGTCTTTATCATAAGCCGACCAGCAAAGAGGAGTCCCTGCAACAATTTGCTAAAAAGGATGAAACACAAGTTCCTACAACAACTGATCAAGTTCGTGCAGCCACTGATCAAGTTCCTTTTGCAATTGAGCAAAGTATTGGAGGTAAGGTTCCTGCAGCCACTGCAGTGAACATGCTTACCACTTCATAATTCTCCATGCATCATTTCACAAAAATATTTCCATGTCTTATGGAAATATTATTCTCCATAAATAAATTTTTCCATCCATGTCATCCCATCTCATTTCCTTATCTGTCATTTCATTTTATTTCGCCATTCTTTTCGCGCGATTGCAGGTATGTACATATTTTATTTTATTTTAATTAGGCATTTATGATTTCATTATGATATTGCCTTTGCTAAATCTGTGTACACTTCCCTAAATCCTTTCACCCTGTGTGGACATGTGCCAAAGTAAGTTGGGGGGGTGCTTTATGGTTTTGTTTCCAAAATTAGTAATTACTCGTCCTTTTTGGTACCTTGATTTGATTGCTTGCCATCATTTCTTTAATAAGATATTCTATGGCATAAGAAAGTAATGAACTCTGCTGCCAAATTTGGAAATAGGTAAGGAAGTTTCAATTTTCAATCTGTAGAGTATTTTGGTTCTTCGTTTCTCAACTGCAAAGTTTGCTACATTAACAGATTAAGAAATGGGTGGAGATCCAATCCGCCATGAACCAACAGTCCATGATGCGTTGCTACAGGATGCTCTTTGTGAGCATTATTTCAGGCAGCATGGTTGGATTGTCTACTTTCTAAAAATAAGGGATTATAATAAAGAAATTGCCTTAGAGTTTATGCATTCATTCAATGAAGGAGAGGCTACTATTAAAGGATTAAGGGTCATTGCTATAGAGCAGCAGATAACTAAATTTATAGGGTTGCCACAGGAAGGAGAATTATTTCCAGAATCAAAAGACGCTAGAAGCACTAGAGCAGAATTTACACTTCCCACAGATGGACCTCTAACAGTGGACAAGCAAGGAACCAGGAGGGTTTCCCTTCTAGAAGAGTGGCCCTAGGTGGCTTTATATGTAATGAAGTACATTACTTGTGAAGGGAGGTATTCAAATTTACATTCACCCCATTTCAAATTTCTAAGTCATTTACGGCATGGCCGAAGAGTGAATGTTCCTAATTTTTTATAACACCTCATTTCCACAAGTGCCAAAGAAACACAAAAGAATGGAAATCATTCTATCAACCATCATGGTTTGATAAAATTGCTGGTAGAACATTCTCTTAGGGATGTTTCACAGATGGAATGGGGGGTATTTGAAGACATATCATAATTTAGGGTTGAAGATGCTCCTGTTGTAGATGAGATAACTGTTGAAAAGGAGGAAATGGGAGAACCCTCTTCTCCTATAATTTCTGTAGAGAATGAACTTCTCATCGCTGAAGGAGCTGTGACTTTTACGGAGGAAGAGATGGTTGAGACAAACATGGAGCAACCCTCCACTTCTTTTCAAAGGGAATCAACATCTTTTAATAGAAGAGGGAAGGAATTAGAAGGAATTAATGCAGAAGATGAACCTATGGTTCAACAACAGGAAATTCAAGTTTCTTCTATAGCCAAGAGGCATAGACCGAAGAGAAAAACTCCTATAGAAAATCCGTAGGTAGAAATCGTTCCTGCAGCCACTTCAAAGGTTTATGCAAGAAGAACTAGGAGTACTACCCAAAAAGTCCATCTAGTAAGTGATGCAACAAAGATTATTTCAGTAGAAGCATCAGAAGAAGAGATCCCAACAGAGGTTGAAATTCAGAAGGAGGATGATGTAGACAGACTTTCAAGCTTGGCATATGTGGCAGGATAGCTTGAGGAACCTATTGAAGAAATTCCATGTCCAAAGGTAACAACTATTAGACCTCCATCATCTCTCAATAGTTTATCTATTGCATTAACATTTTATAGGCAGTGGGAGATAGAAAGGGTTAGATTACAGGGGATTATTGACAAACAACAAAAGGACATTAAAAAAAGGAATAATAAAATTGAAGAATTAGAAGCCAAAGTTGATACAATCACTAATATGGTCCCGGAGTTAATGCAATGTAGGGCACCGCCAAGAGTTTATGCTTTGCATTTGAAAGAGCAGTATTTAAATTTTAAATTAAACCGCATTGTCAGGTGCCTTAGCCCTTCTTTATAAACCCCTGAGGAATTTTATGATGCCTATTAGACTTCCCTGATAGCTGTAGAAAATTATTGTGTGAGCTTTACGTGCATAACTATGTTGTAACTTTTGATAGTGAGTGGAATCCCTTGTTATACATTGGGGATATCCACATAAAAGCCTTAATGTCATGGATTCAAAATGAGATCAGCATGGGAGCACAGGCCAGACCACATAGGGATGTTGAATTTGATTGTTCATTACCATTGAGGAAAGAAGCAAAAGAACCAAGATTTCTCTATTATGAATGACAAAAGCTATTGGCAAGGCAAGATGTGAGGAATCAAGTGTTGCCAATTAGGGAAGAAATATTCCAAGCATATGAGCATTTAGTTCAAAATGAAAGTGCAACTGCAATTGAAGGCCTAACTCAGCACTGGAATAATTTGCCAGAAGAATTGAAACAAGGAGAACCTCATTCACTACCAAATTTTCATGCAGCTATGCAAAGAGCCCCTAAATATATCCAACTGGGCAGGATGAAAACCAATAACTGGTTACCTTTGATCTTTCAGCCCCCTATACTTATGTGGCCATTGTTGGGATGTAAAGTTACAGATCACCCTTATGATGTAGCTATAGAGGAGGCTAGATGGTCTAGATTAGAAAAGATGAAGGGGTTTTATTGGAATCTTCTTTCAGGAGGAACAGGTCAAGGAACCGTTGGTGACTTAAGAGTTAGTGCCAAAATCAGGAATTTTCCTCTTGCTGGAGGATCAACAAGACCTTAAAGTTGGGGGGCATGATGAGTTGAGACATTAGCATATTTTTATCCTTAGAACTCTTAAGCTTTTGTCATATTTTGATTTACATAATAGTAATGATGTATCGAAAGTTTACTATATGTATTTCAGATGTTAGCCTGAACCTATTAAAACATGTTTTTGTCTTTGCCAGTTTATTCCTGCAGCCATGTTATTCATTCCCATTGCCATGCGGATTGTTTAGGCAATATCATGTGTGAAATTAATAGATTTTCTAATTAATTAAAATAGATGTGTATGTTCTTGTATGTTCTTTCTTTTTGAGATTGCAGGAATAAATTGATGCTGTTAAGAAGGCTCTCCCATTGCATCAATTGCAGTAGGAGACATTCAAGGAGGGACTGAAAGATCAAATCAATAGAAATGCTGATGAACGTAAGGAACGTAGAGGAAAAGTAATTGCATAAAGTTTACTAATGTCTTACTCAAAGTAGACATTAGTGTTGAAAATACCGCCACGATGTGTTATGACTGTGGTTTGGTTTAGATCCACATTATGAGCGACGTAACTTCGGCTATTTCCTTTCTTGATTAGTTATCCGTCTCTTCTAATTGGTGTGATCTATGTAATAGGAAGTAATTGTTTTCTTTTAAATAAAGGTCTTTATCTCTTTTCCGAGGTTAGATGGAAAAGAGAGGAAGAAGAGTAGAGGATTTTGGAAATAAAGTTACAAGTGTTTTGAGTTTCTTTTGATGTTGAATCATGTAATGACTCCCGAAGAACAATGAATAAAAATATGTTATTCTGAGCACTTAGAGTTGTTTTTGGGAAGCCCGAAATCACTCATCCAAGGGGGCCCACTTGGTGAGTGTTCCTATGCCTTTGTTAAGATTATTTTTTTTATTTAGCTGCAGTAGACATTCTTGCATTGACTGTTCTTGCAACCATTGGAAACAGATTCACTGACTGTTCCTGCAGCCAAACTAAAATAGAGTAATTTCTATTTATCAACATTGAACTTAGCTAGTATTGCTTGAATGAATTTATTTTAATGCAGAAGTTTTCCTGTAGCCTTTCAATAGTTTCAATTCTTGCTTATCTTTTCCGCATAATGTTAGTTGATGTAGTAATGCAGAGTAGCTATTGCAAGAACTTAGTGCATATATAGTGCAGACCCATTTCAAGTATTACGTCCCTGGGTTGACAATCAAATGAACACTAGCTATGGAAATATTGACTTTACTAAGTGAATGTCCAAACTTTGGGTTGAGACTTCAACTAGAGTTATTATTCTTATTATTGGGTTGAACAACCATTATCATTGATAATGGACGACCATTCAAGAATCAGGATGTACAAGAGCTATGTGAGAAATTCAAAATCCAACACAAATTTTCCACACCCTACTATCCATAAGGGAATGGGCAAGCAGAAGAATCAGACAAAACTATTCTAAAATTCCTCAAAAAGATAGTGAATGATGCTGGAAGAGATTGGCATATCCAATTGAACCCTGCTCTATGGGCCTACCGTACTAGTATCCGCACACCAATAAGTGCCACACCTTTCTCTCTTGTCTATGGATCAGATGAAATACTTCCAATAGAAGTAGAGATACCTTCTTTACAAGTATCATTAAAAGGTCTTATCCCAGATGAAGAACAACGAGTATCTATATTGCAGGCGTTAGAATTGATCCATGAATGAAGACAAAATGTCTTTGATCATTTAAAGGTATATCAACAAAGAATGTGCTCGAGTTATAATCACATGGTCAAACCACGAGTCTTTCAAGTTGGGGAACTAGTACTAAAAGAAAATCCACGCAACCAGGTAGATTGAGAAAAGAAGAAAGTTTGAACCCAACTGGTTAGGTCCGTTTGTAGTCACAACAGTATTTGGGTTAGGATCATATCAACTATCAACATAGGATGAAGATCAGCTCAATGAACCCATCAATAGCATGCATCCAAAGAAGTTTTATGTCTGAAAAAGCAAACAATCCAAAAACACTGAAAAAGAAGAAAATCCAAAAAAAGTGAAAAAATAGAAAAATCCAAAAAAAGTGAAAAAGAAGAAAAATCCAAAAAAAAAGGTGAAAAAGCAGAAAATCCCCCAAAAAGTAAAAAAGCAGAAAATCCAAAAAAAATCAAATATGAGAAAAAGTGCAATAAAAAAGATGGTGAAAACCTGACAAACAGGCGCTATTTGTTCGCTAGCTCTTCCATTTATTAGTTCATGCTTCCTTCTGCTTGCATTCTTTTTCATTAGTGCTGTTCATATCCATAATAAAGCCTTTGTACATACACAGGCATCCTGGGTGGCTTCTCGCCATGGTTTGGATCATTGGGTATATCATACTGAATTTGTTCCTAGGCTTGGTGAAAAATCCTGCACATCGCTGGGGGCAAAATTTTTGATCATTTTGACCTTAATCAAATAGGAAGAACAATAGTTAGGCAACTCTTATCAAGTGAAAACTGAGACACATCCAACATTGAACACGAGATCAAATTGTCAACCATCAAACTATCACAAAGTCAGTCTAAGCACATCACACACTTTTAAATGGATGATATCTTTTAGATAATGATTTAAACATGATTGTTCAACTTTTTAGTCTTGATTTTTTCTATCATGATTTCTGAGTGACTCCAGGATGCCTTTGACTAGAGGAACAAGGAAGGAACATGATATTTTTCTTGTCTACTATCTATAAATTAATCATTAATATGTGCAAATTTGTCTCAAGACATGATCATCAGGGTATCATCGAAGACATTTCTGATTTGCGTATAGAAATGATTAATACTGCTTGTTTTATGCAAGCAACACTCAGGTCATCTCAGTTTAATTATACCTCGATGCTTGTGCTAAATTGCAATATCAAAATCTAGGAAACTCATGCTCAGGTCATCTTGGTTCAATTATACCATCGATGTTTGCACTTACTTCCCACATTAAAAAAATCTCAATGGTGACAAAACACAATAACCCAGTGACTGGTCTGGTCGTAGCTTTGCATTTTCATTTTCATTTAGCTTGCATTTCATTTTTGCATCGGATATCACATGCGCATTTTATCCAAGGTTAAATCTATCGCAGGAATCATCAAGGTATAATCATAAGTGTATACGCAATCAGAATGATGACTCATCTCTCTCCAGATATTAACAACCCAATGAAAATCTTATATTCCCCCCCAACAGAACCAACATTAGCATATCTAAATATTCCTACAACTTGATATCAACAAACTATCAATTCTTTATCCAATCAACCTTATCAATTCTATCAATCGATCACATCTAATCAATTCTATCATGTCTTATACAAGATGTATCTTTCCTGGAACCAGACGTTCTGATCATGTCTTATACAGGATATATCGTTCCTAAAACCAGACGCTTTGATCATCTTTGTCTTATACAGGAGGTGTCATTCCTAAAACCAGACTGAATCTCGATCTTATCAATCTAATCAATCAAGCTTTATCAATAATAAAAAATGACATCACCGTCATCATATAACTCGCACTTTCATCAACCACAGTTGCAGAAATTAAATCATTTCTAATCGGGATATCAATTTCGCAAAGATCCAAACACTCCAAAGGTGAATTATCTCAATTAATCTCCCGAGGGGGCATCATCATATCATAATTTATCAATCAATAGCTAGGACATCCTATCAAACCAATATCATCATCAAAATGAGATTATTCTTTGAATCAACGTGTCATCACACCTCGCTTCAAAGAGGGGCAAAATGTATACACCTAAAAATGGTCTTAAGATAATTAATTAAATAAGCAATTATTTAATTAATCCCCTTTCCTAATTTAATTGAATTCATTAACAATTTGATTAAATTCTCTCTTTCTTCTACTTATTAATAAATCTAAGGATTTATTTAATAGGTTCATTTCAATAGTCCCCTTTGATTAATTAATTCAAATTAATTAATCCTCCCCCCATTTAAATCAATTCTTCTAATCCTCTAATTAATTAAAACAAATCAATTTATGAGTTGTTGAGAATTAATTAGTCTTTTCCTATTATTTGAATTTTTAAATTCAAATTACACACATGCCTCCTAACTTCTAACCACCTAACCTAACCATCCTCCTAACCTAACCCATTCCACCTAACCTTGGGTTTGCCTAACCCTATCCTATCTTTCACATTCTAACCTCCTTATCCTAACCTCCTATGGTGTGGATATTTTCTTCTTGAGACACATGGCACTTTGGCCACATGTCTCCTCTCTTGGACACTTGCCCTTTTATGAGCAAGGCTCCTTGACACTTGGCACCACAGACATGACAAGTCTCTCTTCCTCCAAACTCTTCTCCAACCTCCTCCAATTTCACCCTTGATATCTTCAGATTCAATCTTGACCGTTGATTCCTACCACCTTAGCCCTGGCATTGGAAATCCTATAAATATCCCCTATTCTGGAGCAATAAGGATCCCATCTCATTTCATCTTATGCATTGTATTATAGGCATATCATTTGAGCATTGTTATTATAAACAATTGCATCTTAGATTTAGTTTATTATGATCTTTTTCTAGCATAATTGTTGAATCATGTAGATTAATCAATCTCTTTTCTAGCTTAATTGCATCATCATCATCATCATAGCTTAATCATACATATCATTAGCTTAATTGCTCTCTTGGATAAATCTATCATAATCAATCTCATCTTTATGTATCATTATCATTTCAACTCCTTTGTTTAGGTGTAGTCAAGTCATTGGGATTGCTTATCTAGATCCGAGAGAAAATCCATACTTGCATCTCTTAGGAGGCGATAGGTCACTTTGTCATGGTTCATCTTTATTTGCTTAATATTTGCTAACCATGCTTGTAATGATCTATTGAGTGTTTGTGTTGCAGCTGTAGGTATCACACTTCAGAGGCACGACAATTTAGATTATGATGATCTCACCGTTGTTCTTTCTTGCACTATTGTTGGATTGTTGATCCCCGATAGACTTACCCATGGTTTCCCTATTGGATGGGGATGAGTGATTAATTATATGGTTATTGATAGATGAGTGTTTGATTGGGGCCCCTGTCTTCTTGTCAATATATATCATCAGATGCTTGAGAATGTATATTTACAACTGGAGTCCATTAGATGTGGTGTTACTTTGCTCTAGATATGGGCTTGGGAGCACATAGCTATATTTCATCCTATGATACATGTAAATTTATAGCTAGAGAAGCCATGCGTCTATAGATATACTACTAGAGTGAGACATAGGGCTTTAGGTAACACTTTGTACTGGTGCCATAAGATTGATACCTTACAACACTTCTCATGGAGACCTTATCTTACTTGCTCCGGTTGGCCCGATGTTGCCCAACACCTTCCTTTTTGTTGACAACAGAGATACCTTATTGGGTGAGATGTTGGTGGTCATAGAGTTATTGATATGCATCTTCTTGGACATGTACTCTGATAGTTTGGGGAGATTTAGGGTGTTTCGGATGTTACAGCCTATTTTGCTCATACTACTCGCGAGATTGGTGAATGGGGTGCATGTGTGCAACCTCATGTTGCCATTGCAGAGTTTGATGCTCTTGCTCCTGTTAATTTGGGTTGGTTAGTTGGTGTTGTAGATCTAGGGACCACACCATAATATGATACATGGTGGTTACAACATAGGCCCATACATCTGACAGATCCCATAGTACCTATTGCAGCTCAGCAGATTAGGCACAATAGGGGTCCCAGGGGGAGAGGGAGAGGATGAGGGAGAGATGGTGGGGGAAGAAATGGAGGAGGGAGAGATGGAGGAGGGAGAGGTGGAGGTCAAGGAGGATGGGATATAGGTTAGATAGATCTGATAGCAATAGTTGCATAGTAGGTTGAGAGTGGAGAGGAGGATGTGGATATCGGTGGAGACACCGCATCTACAAGAAGTTCTGATGGGAGCAATAGTGATAGTGGTAAGTCAGTTTCAAGATCATTGAGCAATGATGGAGATGAGGGTGGATATGGTGGACATGATATTGAAATTCTCTAGGCCATGGAGACAAGAGGTGCATAGGAAGGTGACGATGAGGAGATACTAAGGGCTCGGGCTAGGAGTTTAGAGGACTTGGTCGCTACTTTGCGGTAACGATGGATGGAAGATAGAGATGTGTATCGACAAGCGATGGAGGATCTTACTTTAGAGAGGGATTGTCTCCAGAGGGAGAGAGATGATGCAATGAGGCACATGTAGTTGGTTCAGGCCGCTTATGACCAACATTTTGCTCCGGTACTAATGCACGCAGACATTCTGACATACTTTACTATGCTGCACAGGAGGCCTTGTATTATAGTCATCTCTACCATGGTGTTTTACCTGCGACATAGAGAGCTCCTACTTTTAGTGAGTTTAGAGGCCATTCTGGTTCTAGTAGGTCTTCTATGCGGAGGACCAGTAGTGGTGGTGTTATGGGTCCACCTCAGACATCTTCGAGACATCCTAGAGTAGGACCTAGCAGGTAGGATCCACCTGGAGATAGAGGCAACATCAGTTGGGTTGCTTTGTTATTGATGAGATACAATGTAATTTTGACACATTGATGAGATATATGACATGCATTTTTGGTAATGAGTTATGCCTTATTTTATGATGCATTCTATGATCTAATGTTTTTCCTTTTATTTGATGCTTACTTGATGATGCAACTAATGTGAATGTGATATGATGTAGTCTATGTGATGTGGATTTAGTTAATGATGTATGAATATATGTGTGATAATGATTTAAAATTGATTAAGTGAAATTATTGTGATAATGCAACTACTATGTAAAATGTGAATGTGCAAAAATGACCTAATGCAACATTATATGCAGATGTGAAATGATTTATGTGATATACAATGTGATGTTTTTGTTGTGTCAAAATAGGTGTTGAAATTTGTGAATTTTGGAAGAAATGTTAGTTGTTAGATGGAAAATAGATAATAAGTTATGATATGAAATGATAAATCAATTAAACCAACCTTTATTTATTCCAGAAGTTGATTTGATAAGAACTTGATTGATAAAATTTTGATGAGAAAGTCTTCATTTCTTTATTCATAGTGCAATACATTATCATCATTGAGCCTTGTCATGTAACAATGAAGCTTATTACACTAGGGTATGAGGAACCAAGGTGTATAGATATCTCATTGCAAGAAACAAACACGTAGCAAACAAGGAATGAACCCTCCATTTTGGAAATTATGTTGGGAATAGAGGTATGTGCGGCATTCATAGAGAAAATGTAGTTATCACAGACACCCACAACATAATTGTGCTGAAACTTCATTGGTTCAAACCACAAACAACAAACAAATAAAAGGATCATGCACATCACGTCTCCTCTAGTCACTTTTTGGACATCCTTGAGTAGCTAAAAGCAATGATCTTCGCCAATTTGATAAAAAGATTCAACCAAAATAGAAAAAACTCAGCAGTTGGACTGACCGTGTCTTTGCTTTGATATGTTTGATGTGATTTTGATAATGTCTCATTTCAGAATTTTTAGACCTCATGTAAGATTGACCTATCTGGTTTTGAGTGTATCGATTCTATTTAAGACAAGATGTTGATCACGTTGATAGTTTGATAGTGATTTGATAGATTAGACAAGTGATCAACTTGATTGCAGATGTCTTGACAAGATAGGCGTATCCTTTGTTTAACTTCATGCGAAGTGTTTGCTGGATATTTGCTAGGGTGTTTGATTCTTGTGAGACATTTTATTGCAAGTTTTAAATTGATTTTTCAAGGTTTTTGTATTTTGTGGATTGATAATTGAATGTTTTTGGATTGATTTTTTAGGATTTTATCTGAAAGTTTTTGGTTGATTTTTTCAGGATCGTATTTGAATGTTTAGGGTTGATTTTTTTCAAGATTGTATTTGAATGTTTAGGGTTTTTTCAGGACTTTATATGATTTGTAGGATTTTTTTTTCAAGAATTTTTATGATTTTTCAAATTATGCCCCCAAGTATGCAAACCTATGATGACATGCTGATCTACAGAATGTGGTGGAGACAATGAATTTTTGAGACGAGTTATGCTAATGCAGTACCTATTCAAACAAGGATGAATGTGTGTGCCCTTCATTCTAAAATGCACTGATTGAATTGAAGGTGTGAAACATTTTAGAGATAGGAGTTCAATCTATTCTCAAAAGACTTTAGACCATCTAATCTAACACACTGTGTAGCTAAGATTTATGAATGGAGGCACGGAAAACTTCTCCACCAATTCTTGAAACTTTGATCTTCTTTTGCCAATGTGTGTGCATTTGAATTCATTTTGACTCTTATAACCATCAAAGGCCCTTGGAAACCTATGTGGCTAGCTATGTGTGTTATTCTGACTTCAAAAGAATCCTGGATAGAGCCTCGCTGCCAGCAAGATTTTAGGGCTTTGACAAGGTTATGCACTGTAATCTCTCAAATATTGTTCCATTGCCAGCAAACATCCATAGCCTTGATGGAGTTATTTGCATGTTCCCATAGTCAAGCTTTTATTTTCATATTGGTATGCGTGATATTTCAGTAATATATCATTGTTTATTTTTCCTTGTGATGGATATTTGGTATAGTATTTTTTTTTCTTTTCTTCATTTTCTTGCCTTGACTTGTAAGTAATGAAACCTACTTGGGTATGACAATCACAACGACGTTGGAGTAGAATTTTGGATTTTTCACTAGCCACATGACCAACTAGGTATTTGTAATGACTTAGAGTATTTGATTAATGTGTGGGATATAGCAATGGATAGATTTTAGGTAACAAGGTTCAATAGTGAAACCTTAACACAACCATAGATAAAGCTCATTGACAAGGTGATGTTGAAAATGAATGACTAAAGGCCTCTAAAGACTTCATGATCAAATCTCTAGGAAATAGAGACCACCTTATTTCCTTTTGGTGTAGAGAGGTGAATAATTCAGATAATCATCCTCTGTTATTGATGCAATGACATGTTATGAATACGATGCATTTATAAAGGCAAATATATAAGATGCAATGCTTTCAAAATGATATGCAAGTACATAAAATAAATTAAAACCCAACCCTTTAGATGTAATATCTTTTTAGGTGCATGTTGTTAATGGGATCGAGGAGTGGATCTCCCTCCATCGTTTACAAATGATAAGAGTAGTTTCCAACTACTTTGGTAATGACAAAAGGACCTAACCAGTTAGGCTTGTACTTTCCTGGTTTTTTCGCGTTCAACAAGAAACCTTTGATTTTATTTAAGAATGATATCTCCTACTTCGATGCAACGTGGGTGTATTATTTTGTTGTAGTTTCTTCTCATTCTATTTTGATATCATTGTAAATGATTCAAAGTGCTTTGTTATTTTTCATCTAGGAATGCTAGTTCTTCCAAACTTGCTACTCTGTAATCTTCTTTTGATATAATGTGTTTCAGAGAGACTCTTCATCATGACAATTATACCTTGATAGACAAAAAAACTTCTAAACCATAAACCAAAGAGTAAGGTGTGGTACTAGTGGCTATGCAGACACTGGTTCGATAGGCCCAAAGAGTCGGGTTCATCTGAAGATGCCAATCTCGCCTAGTGTCGTTGACAACTTTCTTTAAAATTTTCAAATTAGTCTTATTTGTTGCCTCTGCTTGACCATTGCTTTGGAGATAGCAGGGCGTTGCAAAATGTTGGTAGATGTGAAATTGGTCGCAAAGTTCACTCACTTCTTGGTTTTGAAGGGTTGCCCATTGTCAGTTACAATGCACATGGCGACTCCATACCTACAAATGATGTAATTCAAAAAGAACTTAGCTATTTGCTTTCCTATTGTGAAGGTCATCAAGATTGCTTCAACCCATTTGGTAAAGAACTTAGTAGCTGTGAGTATAAATTTATGTCCATTGGAGGAGGTAGGGTGTATTTTCCCCACAAGATCTAATCCCCATTGTGAAAATGATCATGGTGATATTATTGGCTGAAGATCTTGAGTAGGTGCATGGATCAGGTTTCCATGTATTTGGCACTGTTTGCATCGTTGGACATACTTGTAAGTGTCCTTTTCCATTGTGGGCCAATAATAACCTGTTCGCAAAAGTGTTTTGCTAGAGCTGCTCCAAAAGAATGTACCCCACATATGTCGTCATGGACTTCTGTTAGGGTGATTTGTGCTTCCTCAACATTGAGGCACCTGAGAAAAGTGATGTCTACACTCTTTCTGTATAAAGTGTTAGCAATGAGTGAATGTCTTGCCGATTGTTGGATGGGTGTTTTTCTTTGATTTCATGAAAGACCAGGAGATATATATTGGTCATGAGGGTATGCATATATATCTTTGTACCATGGGGACTCAGGTCCTACTATCATACATACATATTTAGTGGATGGTATTTCATAAGCTGGCACTGTAGCATGCTCAAATACACCATTGCTAAATAGGAAATAAGGATGATCATGAATTCCTTAACTATCTAAGCAATTCAAACATAAAACCAATGAAATAGATGCAAAATGGAATTAAATTAAATAATATGAAACTCCCAAATTTTCATCATGGCTTCCATTGTTCTTCTTCTCTCTGTGGTATGATGGCTCTCAGATATTGCACTGGCAACCTGCAATTGACACAAAGATTCAAAGTTTGTGATCTAGAGGAATTGCGAGGATTGAGAAGGATTGAAAATGGAGATTGAATGCTCAATTTATATATTTTTGGATGAGATTGATTGAAAAGTTGGAACAGGATGATCAAGAGGTGGAACTTAGGTGAGCTCACATGTTGATTGATAGTTGAACTGCTGACTTGGAGGTAAAACAAAATAGATTGAATAGATTAATTAAGTCAACTGATTGAGAAAAAGCTAACTGAAAGAAGAAAACGAATGATTGGAAGAAATAAAGAAGATGACCAAGAGAACTAGAAGATGGATATAGAGATTGGAGAGATAAATGATTTAATTAATTAATTGATTTAATCAATTAATATAGCATGTGCTTGCACTTTAACTTAGATTTTCAATTTAATCTTTTGCATGAAATTTATTCAAATAATTGAATTTATTTAAATTCAATTTAGCATTTGAATATATTTAGAACTTGACTTTGATTTTCAGTTTGATTTTTGAAATCATGCACATGTATTTGAATTTGGAAGAAATTAGAAGAATATGAAATTAAATGAAATTAGAATTTGGAGATTTGGAAATGAAAGAGTTAAATAGTTAATTAAATAATTTAAAGAAACTATTTAATTATGCTAGAAATTGACTTTAATTAAATAATAAAGATTATTTAATTTAAAGGATTAAATCACAATTAATTAAATAAGAAATATTTAATTAATATTTAGAAAAGGTTAAATGATTAGATGTTTAGAAATAGAAATTGAGAATAGAATTATTTAAATAATAAAGATTATTTAAATTGGGGAATTAATCAGAATTAATTAAATAATAAATATTTAATTAACATTAGAAAATAGTTAAAATGATTAAATGATGATAGAATAGAAAATAGAATAAATAGTAAGATGATGAGGAAATATGAAATTAGAAGAATAAGATTAATTAACTTAATTAAATAATTATTTAATCAATTAGAGGAATAATTAGTACATGATCAATGAGACATTTTTAGGTGTCTACAGGGACAATGAGTTGTTCCACTTGAAAGTCAAAGTGAGTCTCATTGCAAGGCATATCCAAGAGAGAGCTTAATGTTGCCATTGCATCGACTGCCTTGTTTTGCGCTCTTGGTATTTGTTCAAATCTTACATTGGTGAAGTGTTGTTTGTATTCGTCCACCAATTGTTTGTAAGGTGTCATCTTATTATCCTTTTTTACTATAATCATAATTTACTTGGTTAATAATGAGTTGCGAGTCTCTGAAGACTTGTAGTTCCATTATTTTCCATTGTAGTACAATACAAAGTCCTATCACCAGGGCTTCACATTCAACAATGTTATTGGTGCAAGGGAAGCTCATACTGAATGATTTGGGAATGGAATCTCCTTGAGGAGTTATGAATAGAATTACTACTCCTGCTCCATGATCTGTGTGAGACCCATCAAAGTATAGTTTCCAGTTTGTTTGTGCTGACAATGCAAATACTGATTCATCTTGAAAATCTATCACCATCAGATGACTGTCTTGTAGGGGTGCCTCTGCAAGTTGATATGTTATGATCCGTCCCTTCATGGATTTTCTATCGACATATTCAATGTCAAATTCATTGAGTATCATGACCCACTTGGCAAGCCTTCCGATTAATGCTACTCATTTCATCAAGTACTTGAGTGGATCAAAGTGTGCAATGGGTTGGACTTTATGAATCAACATATCATGCCTAAGTTTTTGTGATGCAAAAACTATTGCAAGACATGCTCTTTGTATTGGTGTGTAACTGAGCTCATATCCAATGAGCATTCTACTGATGTAGTAGACAACTCTTTCTTTCCCTTGTTCATCATGCTATGCTAGAAGAGCACCTAAAGAGGAATTTGTTGCAGCTATATACATGAGTAATGGTTTCTTGTGTATGGGTGGAACCAAGACTGGTGTAGAAAAAAGATAATCTTTTAGTGTCTGGAATGCCTCTTGGCATTGTTGTGCCCATTTGAATGTAACACCTTTCTTTAAAAGATGTTGAAATGGCTGGCACGTTTCTGCCAATTGGGCGATGAAGCATCTTATGGATTGTAATCTGACTTGCAGGATTCTGAGTTGCTTGAGTGTAGTGGGTGATGGCATGTCTAGAATGGCTTTTAATTTCTCTGGATTTATTTCAATGCCGCAATTGGATACAATGAATCCCAAGAGTTTGTCGAATGTTACTCTGAAAACCCATTTTTTTTGATTGAGCCGTACATTGTATTGCTCAAGTCTATCAAAGATTTTAGCCAATATGTTTAGATGATCATCTCTTATGTTGGATTTTGCTATAAAATCATCTACATAGTCTTCTACGATTTTGTCTATCATGTCATGGAATAAAGTGGTTATTGCCCTTTGATAAGTAGTGCCTGCATTTTTAAGGCTGAATGACATCACATTCCAGCAATATGGTCCCCATAGACAAGTGAATGTTGTCTTAGGTTGGTCTTCTAGTGCAATTTTGATTTGATATTAACCAGAAAAACCATCCATGAGTGATAGCATTTCATTTCGATCTGTCAAGTCTACTATCATGTCTATGTTAGGGAGTGGAAAATCATCCTTTGGGAAAGCCTTGTTGAGATCTCTAAAGTTGGTACAGATCCTGATACGTCTTGTATGCTTGGTTGCTGGGACTAGATTTGAAATCCACTCAACATAGTCTCTGGGTCTAATGAAACCCACTTTTAACAATTTTTGTAGCTCGATTTTGACGAACAAAGCTATGTGATGATGCATCTTCCTAAGTTTCTACTTGTATGGTTTTGCTCCTGGTAGTAATGGTAAATGATGTAATACCAATCCAGGATCTAAGCCTGGCATATCTTCATAAGGCCATGCAAAATTGATTGGTCTTTGTTTAAAGAATTGGATAAACTTATCTTTTTCTATTGGATTCAGGGACTTTGATAGGTGTATATTACGAACATTTTCAGCATCACGGATGTTGATTTCTTTGGATTCTTCTACCAATAAGGTTGATTGTTATTTATCAATAGGAAGATTGTCCATTATGTTATGAGTAATGTATTATGGTAATTAGCAAATAAGAACGAATCACCAATTCTCAACTAATTAAAAAACATGGAACATAATCAATGAAAATCAATACAAAATGAGAAATGAATTCAAACAATGACTCCCTCATTCTGCATCTTTGCTTCCATTGCGCTTCTCCGAATTGTTCTTGTAGGTGGATCTCATGTATTGCACTGGGATTCCTGCATAGATTAGATAATTGTTTGAAGACTGTGATTCTAGCTTGAATAATGAGAAAAGGGATTGAATTTATAGAATTTCAACACAGAAGGGGTGAGAATTTGTACTCAACTGTCGAGTGATAGATAACTAAAATTGTTTGATCAGTGAAATCAATATATTGATTTGTGAAAAGAGTTGATTGATTTGTTAACTCATTTGATTAGGGAGTCAACTAAATAGATTGGCTAGTGGATTGAATAGATTAGTCAGTTGACTAAATTGATTGAGAGATGACTGATTAGGTGGATTAGAAGACTGAATTGATTGATTAGTTAGAAAAAGATGATTTTGAGTGAAAAAGGGTGATTGAAGAGTTAACTGATTAGTCAAATGATTTGATCAATCAGTTTGATTTCAACATGCACTGTAGAATTTTTGAAATTGAATTTGATTTTCATTTTCAATTTGGATTTGAATTTGGACTTTCGAATGCTAAAATGCACATGAAATTAATTGAAATTCATATTTGGTGAAATGTTAATTTGGAAGAAATGAAATTAATTGAAATGATATGAAATTCTAATTTGGGGAAAATGTGAAATGAAATTAGATGAAATTAATTAGAATTAGAATTTGGGGAATTGGAAGAATAATTAATTAATTTAAATAATTCAAAAGATATAATTTTAACATTAGAAATGGAATTTAATTAAATAATAAAGATTATTTAATTGAGGAAAATGTCATAATTAATTAAATAATTAATATTTAATTAATATGTAGAAGAGGATTAAATGATTAAATTGATTTGAGAATAGAAATTGAATAATTAGAAATGTTGAATGTGATGATCAGAAGAAATAATTAGCTTAACCAAATAATTAAAGAATTACTTAATTAATTAGATAAATAATTAGTGTGCGATTGATGAGATATTTTTAGGTGCCTACAATAAATCTACTTATTGTAGATCCCATAAAAAACCTATACTTTCACTTCAAAAAAGGATCTCCTTCAATTGCTAGAGTTGGATCATGAAATGAGGGAAATAAAAGGTTATATATATGAAACCATAGCTTTAATTTTGATCATAGGCCAACTTAGAATTGATGAAAATTGACACAAAGCAAGATTTAAACCTTATAATACCGCCAAATTAAGCTCCCAAACTTTAGGGAGAAAAAGTTAGGTACCATTCATGTCTAGCTGACTTTCCTCTAAATTTCTAGGGATGTGAGCTATTGTAATTATAGAGTCAAATCCAACATGGTAGGTCAATTTAAGGTGTTTAGATATACAAAAAATATGTCTTGAAGATTGAAATTAGGACTTTATTAGGATTAATTAAAATAAAATAAAATAAAAAGGGGCACGCTTAGGGTTAAGGGCCCAATTTTATAATACATGAATTGATGGGAGAAGACCTTAGATTAAATTAAATTAAATAATTAAGTGATTAAAGGAACATTGAAAATGAAAAATGAAATGAGACACACTAAGGTGGTTACTAACCTAAGCGTGGAATTGGACAACCCTAATTAGGGGTGTACAATTTATGAGGCTATATTTAGCCCCCACTTTAACGGTCATATGACACTATGTGCATATGCAAGCTAAAGTATATAAAAGTGAACATTCATGGGAAAAAGATATGTCCATAAGATATTGAAGGAAGCCCTTAGTTGTATCTGCAACACACCATTAGGAATTACATCCTACAAAACCACATTGTTAATTGAAATCATAAAATCACCTAAAATGCTTACTAAGAGTGATGAAATTTGAGGGTAGATATATGCCACCTATTTCGGCTTGCTAATTAGTGATTTGAAACAGGGCATCATGTTTACCACATCGAATTGTGCAAAGAACTGATGACAAATGCTCACAATGAAGCTTGATACATGATGGAAATAAGTCTAAGGAAAATTTGTAAAGAAAGACAACTGAAACACAATTTCAATGCAACCAATGGTGTGAAAATTAGAGTTCTCTAGCTCAAGATGTGAATGATTAAGCAAGAAATACAGAATTAGGGTTTAGGAGAGAGAATACCTTAAATAGTGAAAATGACAGTATTCATTTGTCTTATTCTCTTTTTGTCTCATGTCTTAGAAGAGGACCCCACATAGAACAAGATTTCACATGGATGACCTGAATTGCCTACCCATATGGAGATCCTGAGGTAATTTGTGATCGAGGATGCTCCACTAGGTGAGGTAAGCCTGCCCAACTACATATTTTTTTTTATTACATTCTATTTGGTTGATTTACTGCTTAGAAACCCTGATTTCCAAGGGCTATCCACTAGGAGTGTCTTGGTCCACCTAGGGCACTCTGGTCCTAACTAGGTACTTTGGTCCTCCAAGGGCACCCTATTCCTTAAAAAAGGTACCAGAGCAACACACATTGAATGAGGATTATAATGATGATGATTAGATGATAATTTGATGTCATTGTTACTTAATAGATTACTGATACATGACACTTGATTTCATAGAATTTGTCATACCTACACAAACATACTGCCAGTATCACATACCATCATATGTGGAGCCAAATTCCTTTGCTATCTTTAGAGGATTGATAACTTCTCCATGTAGTGGGCTTGTGGTACATATGTTGCATGCATGCCATCAAGTTTCATGGTCCTATTCTCATGGCCTTGATGGAGAGATGGGATCTTGATACCTCCACGTTCTTCCTAGTAGTGGGAGAGATGATAATGACATTAGAGGATGTATACCACATGTTTAGCTTAAAAACACAAGGGTAGACAATGAGATATTAGTCAGGTTGCTCATTGAAAGTTATGAGGAGAGAGTAGATATATTGCATAGGTAGACCTATACACGGAGAGACGAAGGGTCAGTGGTGCAGGGAACCTAACACTCCAAGTATGAAAGATTTGTTTTCTTCTAAGTTTGTGTGTTATCTTTGTGATATATTAATGGACCAACCATTGAGGACTCAGTAGAGCCATGGTTGAGTTGTTCAAGTTTTGGTTTGAATCAATTGTGTTCAGGATGCTGACAACCTAAGAAGTGAGATGCTTAGGTAGTTCATAGGTAAAATACTCTAGATGAATGCATTCATGTATTAAGGGTCAATTGAGTTGTGTTTAGGTCTTATAGGGTGTTTGAGGACCTTCAGGAGTCTTAAAATGCATTAGAATGCAAAATTGCATCCTGGAGCAAAAAGTTGTAAAAGTTGCTGAGCAACATTTTGCAACTTTTTGAAAAAGTTGCATTTTTTGGTTTTAGGTGTTAGAAGTTGGTTGAACTGAATGAACAAGAGAATATAAGCCAAAATTTAACTTCATTGTAAAGGTTGGAAGATTGGAAATGCAAGAGAAATTTTTTGGTTTGTGAAGTAACCTTGTTTCCACCGGTTTTTGACAGTTTTTACTCTTATTTTCATTGTTTGTACGGTCCACTATGGACTAGATAGTGTAAATCCATTGCAATTATGAGTATTCATTGTATTTGTCTTCTTTAAGGTTGATTTGCAGGTTTGATTGTCCTAAGTTGTAGAGATTACTTCAATTCTTTGCAACTAGGAGCAAAACCCTTGCAAGTAGGGTTTAAGAGCAAGAAAATGGCTCTAACCTAAGCATTCTTTGATGGCACCTGTTGAAATCACTAATAATTCTAGGTTAGGTTCTATACATAGTTTTATAATAGGGTGCGTGGTGTTGCAGGTCTAGGAGGAGGAGAAACAATCAAGCCCTAGGCTCACCGATGGGAATAGGTGAGTTAGGAAAACAAGAAAGGTGTGATTTATGAGTACATGGGGATTAGTGTAGGACCAAGTGACACATGAATGGAAATCCCTCTGAGTTCCCTTGAAGGTTACCAAATGTTTTGAAGTAGGAGATTTGATTGGTGAAGATTTTTAGACCCATCTTTCCAAGTCACCGGTTAGGCCTAAACCCTCCAAAATAGTGCAACATTGGAAACCCACCTGTACAGATAAAACAGATGCACTTTTCCAGTATTGTCTGTAAATTCCAAAAGGGTACTCGAATCCATGATTTATTTCTAGTCTTGTTTGGGACTTTTGCAAATTAAGACCCTAAAACCACCTAGGGAGGGCTAATACAATTAGGCCTATTTTGGTGCCGGTAGAGACCTAGAAGGGTTAGGAAGCCAAGGCGATGGATTGGGTGAGCCTTAAACCTCATAATACCTTGAAGATTCATTGGGAAACCATAGGAAGTGATTGTGTGTTAAGATCCTTGCAGGAGTGGTTGGAGCCCAAGAGAGGAGTGTGTGAGTAACTGAGGTGGCAAGCTCAAGTGGTGGAGTTGATTGTCTAGAAACCATTGGCTATACCTAGGAGACAAGTCGAGAAGGTTCAAACCTTGGAGGTCTCATTCTCATAACCCCTGCCAAGTGCCATAGGAAGGACTTGAGTAGTTGAAGGGTTGAGTAGGACAAGTCACTCAAGAAGGTGTAACAAACAAAGCTCCAGGACTCTTTGCATCAGAGTGGTATCAGAGCCATTCTTTGAAAGATTTGGTGTATGTCAAATTGTGAAGAATCATAAGCAAGTTGAATGCCTCCAAAGGCAATGAATCTAAAAGTCAACTGACAGTTGGTGGCAGAGATGATAGAAGGATTGAAGGATGCAGAAGGAAGCAAAAGAGCCATAGAGGTTAAGAAGGATAAGGGGAAGATTAAGACAGAATGGGGTGATGAGACTGATGAAGAAGTGGAAGATGGAGAGGAACCAGTAGTAGTTGTCATGCCTCAAGACCAAAATCTATTCTTGGATGCAGTCAAATCCATTTCTAAAGACAACTTGGATGGATTACCCACCTATGGAGGAAATCTCAATGGAGAAGAGTTGCTAGAATGGATAGAGGCTCTCAATAATCACTTTGATTACAAAGAGATAGAAGAAGAGAAAAGAGTCAATGTGGCCAAATCAAGAATGAGAAGATCAACATTGGTTTGGTGGAATATGATGCAAGAAGAAAGGACACAAGAAGGAAAAAAGAAGATAACTTCATGAGAGCATATGAAGATCAGATTTAAGGCACAATTCCTTCTAGGAGATTATGAAGTTCAAATCCATAAGAGACTGCAAAATCTGAAACAAAGGGAGTTAGATGTCAATGCATAGACTGGAGAATTCCCCAAACTCAGTTTGAGGGCTAGGAAGCACGAGAATGAAGTGGAGAAGTTGGCCAGGTACATGAATGGCCTTAGACATAATATACAAGATGAGATAAGTATCCTTACACCAGACACTATCCATAAGTGTTTTTAGTTGGCCCTAAGGAAAGAAGAGAAGATCAAAATGAGGAGTGAACAAAATCAAAAACATATGGGAGGTAAGAATTTCAGAGGTAGAGGAAACTTTGGTAGAGGGCAAAAATCACCAAGAAATGAAGAGCAACAAGGCCAAGAAGGCAGTGGAGACTCTCAAAGAGGAACATTTAGAGGATCCTATAGAGGAAGGAGCAATTTTAGGGGTTGGTTTGGAAACTCAAGAAGAGGAAATACAGTCTTCACCGGTAGGTGTTATCATTGCAATCAAGTTGGGCATACCATGAGTAAGTGCTCGGGGAAAGCCTCAAGCTCCACAAGCTCATACATGGGGGAAAGAAGAACTCAATTGTTGCAAGATGAGGACACTCAGAGTGTAACTTCTTCAATCAGCAAGGTAGGGCCAATGATAGATGGAGAAAACTTGATGATCAGGAGAACAATGCTCAAGATACCCCAAGCTCAAGAGCCACCACAAAGGAAAAGCTTGTTTGGGACCACTTGTAGGTCACATGGGAAGATTTGTAAAGTGACTGGAGATTCAGGTTCCACTGAGAATATTGTCTCAATTGAAATGGTGGACAAACTCAAACTAAAAATATTGCCACACCTCACTCCTTACAAGGTATCATGGCTCAATCGGGGTCAACATGTATTGGTTGATGAACAAGCATGGGTGGATTTTGAAATTGGTGAGTACAAGGATAGATTGCTATGTGACATATTGCCTATGGATGCTTGTCATTTGTTGTTGGGCCATCCATGGCAATATGATGTAAGAGCTACTCATGATGGGGAGAAGAACAACTATCTTATCACCAAGAATGGGAAGAAGTATCAAATGGATCCAAAACCTGAACCAAAGGAAGAAAAGAAAATAGTCTCAAGTGTGATGCTAATGAGAGGAAAAGAGTTTCTCAAAGTGTTGAAACAAGAAGGTCATCAAGGCCATGCTATAGTGTTGAAGCCTAGTGATGAAGCTAAGACAGATCCAATGAGTGAAGTGCCTCAAGAGGTGCAAGGTCTACTCAAACAATATGCAAAAGTGATAGGGGATGACATACCTGATTCTTTGCCTCTAATGAGAGATGTAAATAATTAAATAGACTTAATACCAAGGATCAATTTGCCAAACAAAGCTACCTACAAAATGATACTTAGTCAAAATGAAGAGATTGCCAAACAAGTGTAAGAACTCTTGGACAAAGGGTTTATCAAGAAGAGTTTGAGTCCATGTGCGGTTCCTACTATGTTAGTGCCTAAAAAGGGAAGCAAATGGAGAATTTGCACAGACTCCAGAGAAATCAACAAGATTACTATAAGGTACCGGTTTCCCATGCCAAGGATTGAGGACCTATTAGACAATCTAGGGGGTGAAAGCTACTTCACAAAGGTGGACTTGAAGTCTGGTTATCATCAGATTAGAATCAAACCTTGAGATGAATGGAAGACAACCTTTAGAACCAATGTAGGTCTATATGAGTGGTTGGTGATGCCATTTGGCCTCACCAATGCACCTAGTACCTTCCAAAGGCTCATGAATGAAGTCTTAGCTGCGTTTATTGGTAGATTTGTAATTGTGTATCTTGATGATATTTTGATCTATAATAGGTTCAAGGAGGAACACCTCAGGCATTTGGAGATGGTTTTGAAGAAGTTGAAGGAGGCTCAACTCAAGATTAACCTTGAAAAATGTGAGTTTTTGAAAACAGAGCCAGTATACCTTGGTTTTGTTATTTCTCATGGATGTTTAAAAATGGATCCAAGTGAGGTAGAAGCAATACTTAATTGGCCTATCCCTAGGGGCATAAGTAAAGTTAAGCTTCCATGGAATGGCATCCTTCTATAGGAAATTTGTGAGAAACTTAGCCATGTTTGTGCTCCTATTCTCAATACCATCAAAGGAGGGATTAAATGTCACTTTAAGTGGACAGAGGAAGCCAAAAAGGGGTTTTAAATGTTGAAAACCAAGATAGCAGAGATGCCAACCCTTAGATTGCCTGACTTCAATTAGTTGTTTACAGTAGAATGTGATGCAAGCCAAAGGGCAGTAGGGGCAATTTTAAGCCAAGAGGGACATCCTATAGCTTTCTTCTCAGAAAAGTTAAATGAAGCTAAGAAAAGGTACTCCACATATGAGTTGGAGTTGTATGCAATGGTTCAAGCACTGAAAAAGTGGCCCCATTACTTTTTGCCCAAATAATTTGTAGTCTTCGCTGATAACCATGCCCTTAGTTTCCTCAATGGGCAAGAGAAGTTGAACCAAAGACACCTAAAGTGGGTTGAGTACCTACAATCCTATAAATCCACTATCAAACGCAAGAAAGGGACAACCAACAAAGTAGCTGATACACTAAGTAGGAGAATCATGACCATGTAGGAGATTCAATTACAAAGTGTGGGTTTGAGTGAGTTGAAAGACCTCTACAAGGATGATAAGGATTTTGTAGAGATATATAATGTTTGTACTGATTTTTCTAACACCACACATGTCTCTTATTCAGAATACATGATACAAGAGGGTTTTTTGTTCAAAGGTCATCTTCTTTGCATACCTCAATGTTCTATGAGGCAAAATATTATTCAAGAGAAGCATCAAGGAGGTCTTGGAGGTCATTTTGGCATTGATAAGACTTTGGAGCAGGTTGGTAGGTTTTATTATTGGCCCAAGTTGCAATCAAAAGTGAGAAGGTTTGTAGAGAAATGTACCATTTTCCAAAGAGAAAAAGGAACCTCAAGTAATGCAGGTCTATATCAACCCTTGGTCATACCTCAGAGGCCTTGGGAATGTTTGAGCATGGATTTTGTGTCAGGATTGCCTAGGACACCAAGAGGATTTGATAGTGTGTATGTGTTGCTAGATAGGTTCAGAAAAATGGCACATTTCATACCTTGCAAGAGCACCAATGATGCCACCTATATTGCATGCCTCTTCTTCAAGGAGATAGTCAGAATTCATGGTCTTCCAATCAGCATTGTTAGTGATAGAGATGTGAAGTTCTTGAGCCATTTTTGGAGGACACTTTGGAGGAAGGTGGACACCAAGTTATATTTCTCATCTACCTATCATCCTCAATTAGATAGTCAGACATAGGTACTCAACCGGTCATTGGGTAACTTGCTAAGATGTCTTACCAAACAACATGGGCAGACTGGGGATCTAGTACTTGGATAGGTAGAATATGCATATAATGACTCAGTGAACCGTAGCACAGGTAAAATTACTTTTGAGATAGTGTATGGATTCCATCCTAGGGGCATATTAGAGCTCAGAGATCTCAATTCAATGGCACCCAAGAGTGCACAAGGGGAGAACTTTGCAAAAGGTATTAAAGAGGTGCATGATAAGGTAAGGCAGTCCTTACAACAAAAATCCTAGCAGTATAAGGTTCAAGCTAATAAAACAAGGAGCAAGGTACAATTTAAAGTAGGAGACTTAGTGTTGGCATACCTTAGGAAGGAGAGACTTCCAAAAGGCAACCTATCAAGCTCATGATGAAGAAAATTGGACCTCCCAAGGTGGTGCACAAGTATGGGTAGAATGTATATGAGGTTGAACTTCCTCCTACCTTAAGGATATCTCCTATTTTTAATGCATGTGATCTCTATCCATATAAGGGAGAGTCACCAACAAATTAGATATTCATGCCATCACCAGTTCATGAAGATTGGATAAAGGATATGCCACCTAGTCAACCAATTGAGTTAGAGAGCATCTTGGATACCAAGATAGTAAAACAAACAAGGAAATGAGTCTACAAGAACTATCTTTTCAAGTGGAAAGGGTTACCTGATTCAGATGCCATGTGGATGTCAGAGGTAGATATACTTCAACATGGAGTGGAGATTTCAGACCTTATAACTCAAGGGACTTGAGTTCTTTGACCTAGGGGAGTATGGTGCAGGGCACCTAACACTCCAAGTATGAAATATTTGTTTTCTTCTAAGTTTGTGTGTTATATTTGTGATGTAATAATGGACCAACCATTAAGGACTTAGTAGAGCCATGGCTGAGTTGTCCAAGTTTTGGTTTGAATCAATTGTGTTCAGGATGCTGACAGCCTAAGAAGTGAGATGCTTAGGTAGTTCACAGGTACAATACTCTAGATGAATGAATTGATGTATTAGGGGTCAATTGAGTTGTTTTTAAGGTCTTATAGGGTGTTTGAGGACCTTCAGGAGTCTTATAATGCATTAGAATGCAAAATTGCATCCTGGAACAAAAAGTTGTAAAAGTTGTTGAGCAACATTTTGCAACTTTTTCCAAAAGTTGCATTTTTTGGTTTTAGGCATTAGAAGTTGGTTGAACCGACTGAACAAGAGAATATAAGACAAAATTTCACTTCATTGTAAAGGTTGAAATATTGGAAATGCAAGAGCAAGTTTTTGGTTTGTGAAGCAACCTTGTTTCCATCGGTTTTTGACAGGTTTTACTCCTATTTTCATTGTTTGTACGGTCCAGTACGGACTAGATGGTGTAAATACATTGCAATTCAGAGTATTCATTGTATTTATCTTCTTTAAGGTTTATTTGTAGGTTTGATTTTCCTAAGTTGTAGAGATTACTTCCATTCTTTGCAACTAGGAGCAAAACCCTTGCAAGTAGGGTTTAAGAGCAAGAAAATGGGTCTAACCTAAGAATTATTTGATGGGACATCTTGAAATTAGTAAGAATGCTAGGTTAGTGTCTGTACATAGTTTTAGAATAGTGCGTGTGGTGTTGCAGGTCCAGGAGGAGGAGAAACAATCAAGCCCTAGGATCACCGCTGAGAATAGGTGAGTTAGGACAGCAAGAAAGGTGTGATTTATGAGAACATGGGGAATGTTGCAGGAAAAAGTGACACATGAATGGAAATACCTTTGAGTTCCATTTAAGGTTCCCAAATGTTTTGGAGTAGGAGATTTGACTGGTGAAGAGTTTTAGACCCATCTTGCCAAGTCACCGGTTAGGCCTAAACCCTCCAAAATAGTGCAACATTGGAAACCCCACCTATACGGATAAACCAAATTCACTTTTGTAGTATTGTCTATAACTTCTAGAAGGGTACTCAAATCCATGATTTATTTCTAGGCTTGTTTGGTACTTTTGCAAATTAAGAGCCTAAAACCGCCTAGGGAGGGCTAATGCAATTAGGCCTATTTTGGTGTCGGTAGAGACCTAGAAGGGTTAGGAAGCCAAGGAGATGGATTTGGTGAGACTTAAACCTCATAATACATTGAAGACACCTTAATGATGCATTGGGAAACCATAGGAAGTGATTGTGTGTTAAGATCCTTGCAGGAGTGGTTGGAGCCTAGGAGAGGAGTGTGTGAGTAACTGAGGTGGCAACCTCAAGTGGTGAAGTTGATTGTCCAAAAACCATTGGCTATACCTAGGAGGCAAGTCAAGAAGGTTCAAACCTTGGAGGTCTCATTCTCATAACCCCTGCCAAGTGCCATAGGAAGGACTTGAGTAGTTGAAGGGTTGAGTAGGACAAGTCACTCAAGAAGGTGTAACAAACAAAGCTCTAGGCTCTTTGTATCAGTCAGATTCTCATCCGTTGGCTACTTCATTCATCTGACATAGTTTCATTAGTGAGGAGACTTATGATCACCACAATGGCACTAAGCTTATTCTCTAATGAGTGAGGCAGTCACATGCATGAAGGCCTAACATATGCCATTTGTGCAATGGAGGAGCACCATACTGTGTTCACATGGGGATGCATGCTATCTCATCTCTAGCATGACTTGGGAGACTATGCATATGGGGATAGAAATATTTTGATGACATGAACTCTTCTACAGATCTAGACATTCGATCATATCGCGTGCATTAGGCCATAAGGATTTCTATTTGATGTGGATAATGATGAGCCGTGAGCATAAGCTTATCCATGCATGAGATCATGGCAGAGGGGTGATTTACTATATTGGAGAGATGTGACAGATCATTTGTGATTGGATATTTTATGGAGACCATATAGGTAGATGGATACCTGGATAGGTAAGAAAAGATAGCTTCATAATGCAAGAGCATCCCCGGTTCATAGAAATCTTGCATCAACCAAAAACATTTTCCTTTCTGTTTTGCTTTCTATTTGCAGTTTCAACATTTCTTTATGTGTGTTCTGGTTTTGGCTCATCAGATCCTATGGAGTTGGATTCTACTTGAAGACTTGATCATCTTTCTTATTTCTAGACCGCATCACATTTGGATCATTTTCCGACAAGTTATCGCTATCGGTTTCCATGACAATTTCTTGTTACCGGTTGCTTGGACCTATTTTGGTGATCTACCAAAACCTCTTCCAAAGCTTGCGGAGCCTTAAGCATTGATTTTGATGTTCCTTGTCATGTGGTTGACCTTTTCCCGTGATCTACACTTCATCCTTTGGATTTTTTGGGGGAATCTCTTAGCGGAGGCCGACCTTGTTGATTTTACACGTTAGGTCTTGTTCTTCGGGGTTTGATTCCTTTTTGGGCCGACCGGATCCCCTTGGATTGTATAAATCATTATATTGAGAATTAGAATGTATGAATCAAAGAATCAAGTATCTAGACTTAGTGTAGAAGATAGATCTTAAGATTAAAGGTCCCGATTGTGACCTATTATGTACTTTGAGCATGTTTTAGTAGGCCTGTGAGCTAGTATCTATAACCCGATTGTTACCAATTGGTTGTAATCAATTTTCATAAAATAAAAAAATCTGTGCTGCATTTCCTCCATCATATATTTGTATTTTTGTTGTCTTTACTCTTGCTGTCTGGTCCAAATTGATCTCTTTGAGGTCCCTCCTAACCGGTGACTGCTTCAATTACATATCATCTACACATCAATTCAGCCTTCGGTAACAGTCTGTTGGTTCAACCCTAATCCGAACCTCAACCCTTCCGGCTTTAGTCCTATCGGAGTAGAATCTTGCTAGTTCTACATCTTCCCTCGATCTTGAACTTCTATCTTCTATCTTCTATCTTATGTCCCTTAAAATGATTCACTTCAACACATACAATGGGATTGTCTTCTAAAGGGTCTCCATAGCTACATTGTCATGTCATTCTACTTTGATAGATTGAGGAGATAATTCAGTCTAAAGTAGGGTGTTCCTATAAGAGTACTGATCTACATACATGAGACTAGGAGAAGTTCCTAGACCTACTACAAATGAAATATCACTTACAATTGTGGTTGTTGAAGTAGACAAATTTGTGCCCCCATTCAAGGATGATGTTGCGGTTTAGCGGAGATACGTTACATGGTGGGAGAAGAGATTCCTTAGAGCCATCTTTCCATTGGACTACCTAAGAGAGAATCCCAACCAATAGATGAGATCATTTGAATCACATAGTGAGGATAAAGGACACGAGGCTTCAAAGGATCCTAGTGGTGAGGATGAATACGATAATCAGGATGAGGAGGAGGAGGATGAGGAGGATTATCGGGATCAAGAGGATTTACCTGATCATCTAGGAGATGAGATTGGAGCCATAAATCCTTTAGTAGTAGAGGAAAAAGGAGAGGATTCAATGAGAGATGAGGAGGAGAAATCCTTAGAGAGGTCAAGCTTGAGATTATGCAAAACCTCACCTTCTGTAATGCCCACCAAAATACCCTAGAGAAATATAGCTAAGTACACACTAATTTTTTTTGGTTTATCTATCAATACAACACATAACACCACTTAAGCAATGTAGTGAGTATACATCAACATTTAAGCATTTTGAACATAAAATATTTCACTCAAACTATTATTCAATTGCACAAGCGGAATATAATAAATCATTACAACTACCTCCCTAGGGTATCTTAATGCCATTACTTACTCTACCTACATAAGCGATAACATTTTACTCTTCTTCAGAACAACACCTAATAGAATTAATAGTTAATCAAGCATAAGTATAACTTATTAACTCATATTACTCATGATATGCAACCTACTTAATCATTCATTCAATATGAGATTCTACCTTTCAATGCAGAATTATTTCCCCTTTTACTTAGGTTCATTTTATGCACCAAGTACAAATGTTCCTATTACCCTTAACTAACCTTCAACTATTTGATCATCATTAATAAACCAAGATTAACCTTTACCTATGCATTATCATAAGTTCCATTTACATTTATCATTCACATAACTATATATGATTCTATGTTCCTAGCATGTTCATTTCCTTATTATGATCCCTAGGTGCATAATGCAACAATCATAAGGTATTCCTTAATTACTTATTTTATATACTATACATGATTTGACTTTCCAACTCAACCATAAGTAGAGAATTCCACTAGCCATACATGATACCATTTAGCTACCACAATCCCTACGTTAGAGAAAATTCATGCACTTGAACTTCTGAAATATCATAATCCATGACTCATTTAAAACTCATAGGCTCTCTAAACTATATTAATTAACCAATGCATAATCTATTCCATTTGAATAACAACTCATTACAAATCTATTAGCTATATGAATTCAATTCAATACAAACTTAAGATATGATAGGATATGCTCTCATTCATCATCCAATTAGAGATATAATCTTAGTCCACATCAACTAACACAATCTAATTCTTTTCCTTTAAGATAATCATCCATTCAACCATCTACTTCCATTTACTAGCGATATTCATTAATAAGAATAGTAATTCTTCCATTAAGAACATTCATACAACACATTCATATGAAACATCCATTTACAACCCTAGCATTACAAAATTTCAATCCATCATTAGATCACAAGCTATGAAGTTCAATACAATAAGTCCTAATATTTTCAATCACAAATCATAAACATGTCATAAGATATCTTCCACCAATATACATATGTACAATCAACCTACCAAGAGCATAGCTTTTCTTTTACTTAATGCATTAACCAATAATGTAATTTCCTAAGCTAACACTATTATCAATACGTTTGCATGAGTTATTTTTAACATGACTCATCATGAATACCAATTGCATCATCAAATTCCAATCCATAACACATATCAACATCTCATACATCCATTTTATTTTAATTATAAATGCATAATAATACAACTCAATGTTTTATCATTAAAATCATATGCTATATCCTGTGCTGCCACTGTTATTAGAACAACATGGTCTTTCCCATGAGCAAGGTTCTCTTATTACATAATTTCATTTACAACCATTACAAGATAATTTCATTACATACACCATGACATTATTTAAATTCTTGCTGCAATAATCATCCATAGACTATATTGGAGAAGTATCCACATCCACACTAGAAGAATCCAAAGATAGGTTTATCCCAATGGTTAAAAAGCACCAACCACCCCCAATCCTAGGAGATGACACAAGGTCCCAACACACACTCTACATCTAAGCTGACACTTAAAACCAAAGAGACTAACAATACAAGGACTCTCAAGGAAGAACCAATCACAAGAATACACAAGTAGAAACTCCCAAAGGCATGCAAAACAACAAGGCATCAATACATCTCAAGAAGGGACACATGTAGGAGTGGAATTTCATCACATGCTATCCTCCCCATAATACTGACAACACAACTCTTCAAGGCATAAAATAACCTCAATAGACATGTGGAGACATCTCTACCCATGAGAGAATCAAGGGAGATTTGACTTACCACCACAGTGGTCTTCCCAAGATTATCCTAAAACATCCTCCCTAGGATCAAGACATGGTGCTTAAAATTAATTATCTCGTTTAGGTGAGTCCTAATTACCCAGCCCATCTAATTAATTATCAATATTATCACTTATTTAATATTAGGAAAACTTCCAATGTGCCCTGGCGATCTAGATGAGAGGCTTATCAACTCACCACCTATCTCTCATGATCTTAGTCATCACATGGAAGCCCACTCCCCCTAACATGTTCCAAAAAAAGAAGTAGAAATAACGAGAGACCCTAAATGATATACAAATTTGAAACCATAGTCATCATTATGCAACCATAAACATACACATACAACATGAACATCCAAAAAGCCATAATAGCAAGTAAAGAAACCTTGAGCCTTATACTGAAATAGACATAAAGCCATAATAAGGCAATCAAAACTATATCAACATGAGATAAAAGATAGCAGCAAGGCACATCAACTTGCTGATCCAAAAGCAATAGAACAGTCCTCACAATCATGGTTCATCAACATGAAAGGAGAAACCTAAAAAAAACTCACAGGTAAGGCACAACAAATTACCAAGATGCAAAAATCACATAAAATTCCCAATTTAGATCAATACCAATACTGGAAAACATCAAAAGACCAACACAAATGCCTCTAGTACAAGGTCAAACCCAAAAAAGTACAATACAGTTGACCAAACTTGACAAACATGAAGAAAGTATAGATTGGCACATATACCCAATCATGTGGCACATATGTATAATATTGTAGTGCATACACATAGTTATGTGACGCATATGTTTCCTAAAGTAGCGCACATGTCACGTTTTGTGGTACATTTGTCACAGACATAAATTGCAGAAAAGAGTCTAAGTTACAAATCCAAGTTAAAATTTGCACAAGTAGAGATAAATCCTGAAACCAACTACACTGAAGACACTTAGAAAATACCTTTTAAAAGGCATAAATGAATCGAAATAAATTAAGATAGAGAAAGAGATATTTCTAAAAACATTACTCAGCCAAAGGATCAAAATTTCACCCAGAACACACAAAAACAACCAATACAACTCATATAGCTTACACAAAACAATCCCAAAAGATAATAAACTCAAAATAAAGGCTAAAAAAAACCACGCAATAGGAAATACACAGAAGAAAAGTTGCAAACCACACTTTCACGACAATAGCCATCCATAGATGCAAATCTTCAAAATCTAAACTATATAGAATGCTAAATAATGCAAGTCTTTCCCCAGATATTCATTGAATAAACTATATCAAACTATGTAATAGGAAAATACATTTCAATCCCAAGCTCTCAAAATAATATGCAGGCATGGAGCATACATATATTAAACCAAAAATTAAATGCAGAGAAAAAGGGAGCTCCAACCTGCACCATGTGTGATGGAAGCAAGTTGAAGGAGAGCCCACACACACTCCAACAAACTCCAGAAGCCAAAATCCCAAAATCCAAAAGCCAAGAAGGAAAATTGTAGAGGAAACCAAGAGAAGTAACCCGACAACACTCACAAGCTTGAAAATAAAAAGCCATAAAAATAAAAACCCTAGCCACAATTCTAGCCAATCAAAATATCCATTTTGGAATATTTTTTACCTACCCCTCTTAGGTTATAATTTCATTTCCCCATTTCAAATCCAACCAATGGGAATAAGTGGTAGGTGGGATTAATATAAAATATATGACAATATATATAAGTGGGATATAATAATAATGTTATAAGCTAAGGTATTTATACACCCAATGAAAATAATAATCAACTTTATCAAATAAATATACCATAGGCTAGAAATGTTTAATTAAATAATACAAAGGGGAAATTAATAAATAAATAAATCAAATAATGGTGTACTGTATTTCGGCTTAGGTGGTGCTACTTCAGTACTTCTTCCAAAGGTAATGGTGTGGTATAATCATTATTTATTTTATTTCCTTGGTTTTTTTGGATTCTGTATCGGCCGAGATGCATCACTTGAAATGATTTTTTGGAAACTTGGCATTTTTCATGAGCGGATCATTCATTATTGTATAAGGTGGCTTAATTGATAAGGTTTTTAGTTGCTTTTTATTTTGCTTCGGCTATATATTGATTATCGTTGCAGAACTCATCTCTTACCCATGTCGAAGGAAGCTCAGTGAGTATTTTTCTCCGCGGTGTAGGTAATTATTTCTCATGTCTGTTACACCTCCGATATATCATGTTTCATTAGATTCCCCAGTGGTAGAGATTGTTGATAATTATGGGTATGATTCTGAGAAGCTTGGGAGAGTTTTTTATATCACATAATTTGGAGTTGGAGTCTGAAATTCATAGGGTGGCGGGGAATTCTTGGTTGCTCTCTCCTTCTTTTATCTCTTTTTCAGAAGTTTTGTCTCATTTTTTTACTATATGTTATGATCTGTTGTGGGATAAGACTCTGGTCCAACTTATTGCATCTAAATTCATGGCTCCTCCATTGCTTGATATGCATTATCTTGGGTCAGCTTTGGATAGTTATAATTTTGACATGGGTACTCTTCCTTATGGGGGTTTCCATTCTGTTCAAGATCTCTTGGAAAATGGATACCATGGAGAATTGCTTTTTGAAATTTGAATGGGCCTAATTTGTGACACTATTGATGATGTATTATATGCTTTGGAGAGGTTGCTTGATTTTGTATCCCCCTAGATTGTGAGTAGGGCACAGGATGTGTTAATTGGTCTACATGTCATGATTAAATTCTATTTTATTTCATCTTCTTCTCCTCTCCCTGCTGTTCCTATACAGGCTCTTGTTCCTCATGAAGTTTGGCCTACTCCACCAATTGAGAGCTCTAGTAATTGGTATATGGCTGATTGATCACATGTTTTTTGCAAGTATCTCTTACTCTTTTTTGCAGGTGGTCTATGGGAGGGTGGAATTGGATGCCACTTTTCACTTGTGGTACAAGTTTTTTGGGTGGCTCCATTTGGCTCAAATTTCTTGATTTTGGATAATATTGGTCTAATTCAGTTTTGACATAATGGATTTTCATTTCTATGCTCCCCTTTTGGTACAGGTATATGGGCTTCTGGGTGTCTCGACATGATCTTCTTGAGGAGATATTTTTTGATATTCATCCCTTCATTTTGTAACCAGCTGATGCTCCCCACTTGGTAAATGACTATGGCTCCTAGGTGTCTCTGCACGATCTTCTCGAGGAGACATTTTTTTCTATCTAGCTCCTTATTTGTAGCCAACTGAGAGGTATAATCAGTTGATGAACTTTGTATCTAGATATGTCCTATGGGACTTCTTTTGTATGAGTTTGGGTGGGTCTATGGATCATTTGGATATCCAACAACTTTTTTGTAAGGGTAGTTTAGTTTTTTGGTTTATATTTAAGGCGATAACTAGAGGTTTTCTTGCGGGTTCTTTCCTGCCGATATGCCTTTTGAACCCGTTGTAAACATTTTTAAATATAATAAAAAAAAGTTTAGTGGCTTGCCCACTTTTATTGAAAAAAAAAATTATTTGACCAAATAAAATATCAAAAACCTGGATAAATAAATTAAGATATCAACAATAAATAAACATCCACAAATATAGATTAAATAATAAATATTAAATAAATCATAAATTAGCATTAAATAAATAAACATTAAATAATCAAATAATCAAATCGCTATTAATCAAATAATTAAAATAAGCATTATTAACTATTTAATCTTGCATTGCTAATCAAATAATTAGTCTCAACATTAATAATCACATCATCTCACACAAATAAATAAATCAATAAACATACTCACATCACCAAGAAGACCAAGTTTACTAACTAACATGGCGAATTACGCCAAGACACTAATGACTCATTGTGAAAAAATTAGACCTAAAGTATATGAGGGGAACTTGTGCCAACTTCAAACCACATGCCATTGGAATTTAAAGACATGCTCAAACCTGTGGAGCCAGGTGGAGTTGATGTTTGGTACCTACAAATCATGTATCCACAAAGCAACAATACGACCTATACATATATATAATAACATGCAAGTGATAGAGAATCACAACGACACATCCCTCTCGCAATGAGTGATGTGACATTGTCCCTATCATGAAGACAATCATACAACAATCAAACACACCATAAGATCAACTCATCAAAGGTAACCATGAAGTAGGGTCAGTACATCTAAAACATCATCAAGTGCATGATTAGTATAATCCATCAATATAGTAAGGCATGTAAAATCCATCAAGCATATATATACATATAATATCCATCAACACCTATAATCATCAAATCACATGATCAATAATGATAGTACCATCCTCCACATAAACCATCAAAATAGCATATATCCACATAAGTCATTAGAGTATCATATGTCCAAATAATGCCTAGCATCATAATGAGTATATGAAATATAAATAGAGTCACGATCGCAATCTAAAACATTATAAAATAGCATCTACGATATGAATAAAGTCATAAGAAGTCATCAAAGTATCATCAATATGTCTAAATAAGTCTTATCAACATATATATCAAAAGATAAACTGAGGAGGGACACTACACCTTCAGAGCCACATCATGAGATACAGAGCTAGTACAAGCATGAGGAGAGTAGTAGAGCAGTACCACATACTTCCATATCACAGGATCTTATCGTATCTAACCCAACTTGGCATAAGGGAGGTCAAGGTAAGAATTTATTTGAAGAATTAATTTTAAATCTTATTTGTATAATGATGTATACATATAGCATTCATTCTCTCTATAGTCAACATGCAGGGATGGCACGATCATATCCATCATGCACTCAGTGATATCATCACTTCATCATGCATTCCACAATCTTCATAGATCACACGTAGTACATAGTGGAATTTCAGATGATATGAGGATGTATTTGACGTGGTGAGGATAGAGCTAGAATTTGGTCGAGAGGAGAGGAAGCGGCTACAACACGAGCTAATAGAGGCCCATATGGAATCAACCATGTATAGGTGTATAGTGATGGATTAGGACCGAAGGATCTTGTCAAGGAGTCACTCACAATCTACCTCTGCCTATGGGTATACACCCATGGGACCACCATGGAAAGGGCTAGAGGGTTTGGGTAGCCACCATCCCTAGAGGTGGTGATTGGTTTTTCAATACTTTCATGATTAAATTGATACATGTGTGATTTAACTAAACAACTAAGTGTCTAATTAAATGCTACAAATGATGATATAATGTATTTATGTTAAAATACATGACTAATGTGATCTAATCAAGGTCTTAATTAAACACAACATGATGTAATTTAGCACAATACATAAAGAAAATTTCATGATAAGCTAGCATAACAAAATGTAAATTCCTAAGAAATTACTCAATGAATTCAAGACAACCAAAACTAAAAATGTTTGTCAAGAATGAAGCAATATATAATAAATAATGATTATCTAAAAACATATGCTTTAATGAATACATTCTAACGTATCATACAATAAAGATGAGAAAGAAAATGAAGAAAGGGAAAAATAAAGAAAATATCTAAGCATAATATCTATGAAAATGCATAGAATTTATGGGTTCCTCAAGAGGCGTACCTTCCATATCTACTATTTTGTAAGCACCTAATCCGTAGATATCAGTGATGATGTATGGTCCAAGCTAGTTTGGGCTAAACTTTTTTTTTTTTTTTCTAGCAAAGCATTCACATTGTGTTGGTTCTCATAGAGTACTAAATCACCCTTAGAGAAAGAACATCAGATAAATTTGTCATTATAAATCCATTGTAATGTCTTATGATAAGCTTGAATATGCTCAAGAGCATTTATGCATTGTTCATCAAGCATTTCAATTTGTTGAAGTTGTTCTCAATAAGAATCATCATCGGTTATCCCTTTAAGAGAAATTCTCAGTGACAAAATCTCTAATTCTGAAGGCATAATTGCATCAGGACCAAAACAATATTATCAGGAGTAGTACTAATAGCTATCAAACACTTGTTTGATAGGTCCAAAGAGCATAGGTAAACTGAGCATGCCAATCCCTACCATGCTTATTTACAGTTTTATGAAGGATTCATTGATTAATTAGAAGCTTCAACTTGACAGTTTGATTGAGGATAATATGTTGTAGAAAAGTGATATTGAATGTGATATTTCTCAAGGAAGTTCTTCACATCTTTATTCTTAAATGAGGTACCGTTATCAAAAATCAAAATGGAAGGAATATCAAATCAAGAAATGATGTTGTCTAGAAGAAACCGATAGATTATATCAATGGTAGTGGATTAAAGAGCAATGACTTCTACTCACTTCGTAAATTAATCTATGGTAGTAAGAATGAAAGTATGTCCTTGGGAAGGAGGATAATGATATCCAAAACCCACAAGGAAAAGGGCCAAGAGGCCACTTCCGACCTAAGCTCATGTGTAAGAGCATTAATCAAATTATTATTTTGCTCACATTGATGACACTTTTCGACAAAGGTAAATGAATCTTTTTTCATAGTTTGCCAATAGTATCCCATTTAGAGAAACCTTTGAAGCAAAGATTTACCACAAAAATACCCCCCACAAACACCTGAATGTGCCTTGTCAAGAGCAATAAGGATCTCGTTTTTATTGAGACAATGAAGAAGAAGACCATTATAACCTCTTCTATAAAGGACATTAGAAAGGATAATGTATCTTGTGTAAGGAAGTTAAGTAGTGGAACAACTTCCTACACTAACCTTGAGAGGAGGGTAATGTAAAAAAAATTAGAAATCATTACAACAGTGACAAAAACAACATAAATAAGCATATAATCATGCATACCACAACACAATGATTTACGTAGGGAAAACCCTTTTGGGAGAAAAACACAACACTCCAAAAGCAACTCAATATATTATTCATCAATAAATAACAAATTACAATATACTTGTAGAGAAAGCTCTTCATAAGAGTACCACTAATCAAAGATTTAGAGGTAACTCAATAGAAATAAGACTCTTACACACAACCTCTATCTCACACACCTCGTATATAGGAGATACAATACAAGAAACCATGAAACAGTATTAGAAAACCATGGGCTAAAACCACCCAATAAAGTAGATCCAACCTTGTCTCCATTCTAGATGCCCTATGATGTGTCAAAAAACACATCAACACATGTTACTCCCTTTTACAAATCATTTATGTGTCCGATGCATTTTATATTTCTTATTTTAGGAGTCCAAGCTTCTGGAGGCCATAACATGTGAACCGGGTGTCCGATTGACAAACCGTTTGATGCGCTGGAAATCTCCCAAAGTGCTCTAGCACCTTGTAACCTACTAAACCAATTACACCCACCTTTTATGGTGTTTTTGAGGGTCTAAATTCCACAAAATTAAATTTAAACCTTTCATCACACTCTTCAAAAACAAAAAGTTTAATATCTTCAAAACTAGCTATGATCTTGTGATGAAAAAATTACTAGCATGATTATCTAGCCAATCCAAAGCTTTGGGGAGAATTTCGCACCATTTCGTGCTCAAACGAAAAATTTCTATAAATAGTAACCTCATGTAAATGCAAGGTTGAAACACCATTTTCCCAAATACTCCCACTTGTCGAACACATTGCAAGAGAAAAGGGAGTATCAACATAATAAATTAATTCTAGGGGCCATGCGGTCCATAGACTTTGAAATTCTCTATGCTAACAACCTTAGTTGAAGAATTTACAACATTCATTAAAGTCTCTACCTTTACTAGCTTCACCTTTCCATCTTTGACCATATCTTTGACAAAATGATATTGAACATAAATGTGTTTGGTCCATGAATGAAATGTTGGGTTCTTATCTAGGCAGATTGCACTCTGAATGTCACAATAAACTATTACTGTACCTTATTTTATTTTAATATATGAACATAGTCTCTTAATCCAAATGACTTCTTTACAAGCATGCGTAGCTGCCGTATACACTACTTATGTAGTGGAAAAAGTAACCACAACCTTTGCTTACTCATCCAGCCAATTGCACCACCAAATAAAGTAAACACATAAGCACTAGTGGATCTTCTACTATCAATATCACCTACCTAGTCCGAATCTACGTAACCATGAATACCAAGAGAAATCACATCACCAAATTAATATGATAACATAAGGAATACTCTAAGGTACCCTTCAAATATTTGAAGACTCTTTTGATTGCATCCTAATGAACTCTACAAAGATTAGACATATATCTGGAAAGAACTTCCACTATTTGGGAAATGTCTAGTCTAGTATAGACCATAGTATACATTAAACTTCCAATTGCACTCTGGTAAGGCAGTTTTCTCATGTCTTCCATCTTTGATGGAGATGTAGGATAATCTAAAACATATAATTTTGTTCCAACTATAAAGGGAACACACAACTGTCTACAATCATACATGTTGAACCTCTATAAAACTGAATTCACATACTTACTCTAGCCTAGCCATATATTTTTGTTCACTTCATCTCTTCTAATTTCCATGCCAGGAATGTGTTTTGCTACACCAAAATCTTTTATTTCAAATTTAATAGCAAGCTGAGACTTTAATTCTGAAATCATACCTTTCCCTTTACCAATGAATAATAATATGTCATCATATAATGTAATGTACAAGAAATGATCACCATCACACAATGATCTAATTTAGAACTTCCCAAACTTAGCACATATGTATCAAATTTATGGTACCACATCCTAGGACTCTGTTTGAGGCCATACAAAAAGTTCTTCAATTTACAGACCAAATTACTTTTACCTTTTACCACATAGCGCTCTTGTTGTGTCATATAAATATCCTACTTCAAATCACCATGAAGGAAAATAATTTTAACATCCATTTGCTCAACCTCTAAATCATAAGCAGCAGTAATAGAAAGCAAAAATTTGATGGATGTCTTTTTTGTAACAGGAGAATATATCTCACCATAATAAACAACCTCAACATGAGAGTAACCTTTTGCAACCAACATTTCTTTATACTTCTCAATGCCTCCATCTGAACCAATATTTTTCTTGAACACCCATTTACAACCAACAAGTTTCTGACCTTCAAGCAATGGTATAAGATCCCATGTATCATTCTTTTTCAAAGCTATCATTTCTTCTTACATATAAATCTTCTAGGATTTTGCATCATTCATACTTAATGCCTCTTCTGAAGTTTTAGGTTCATCCATATTAGTATTCAAAGAAAAACTATATCTCCAATCATTAGGTGAATATCTTTCAAGTGGTTGTCTATGTCTTGTAGACCTTCAAACAAGTTGAGTTGTAGGTTCTTCCTCCTCTTCTAAATATTTAGAGATAGATGAGATCTCCTCAATTTATTGCCTATCAATTGGTCTTGATTCAACTCTTTGAGACATAGAAGGGAATTGAATCACAACTTCTTTTTTAGTCTGTTTTGGTTGCAATGTAACATGAGGAGACTTAATTTCTCTAAAAATAACACACACCTTTTGTGCAACAGGGTCCCAAAGCTTGTATCCTTTCACACCATAACTATAATCAATGAAGATACATTTCACAACCTTGTTCTCCAACTTTGTTCACTTCTGCTTTGGCACATGTGCATATGCCTCGCAACCAAAAACTCTAAGATGTCTCAGTGAAGGCTTGTGAATTGACCATACTTCCATAGGTGTTTTATCAACAAGAGATGATGTAGGAGACCTGTTAATCAGGTAGCAAGCAGTGACAACACCTTCAACCCAACATTTTGTTCTAGACCAACACCACTCAACATACTCCTATCCTTAACCATCAGTGTGCTGTTCATTCTTTTTGCAACTCCATAATACTGTGGAGAATATGGAGTTGTCTTTTGTCTATTAATGCCATAGTTTACATAATCTATCAAAATCATTAGAGAAAAATTCACCGCCATTATCAGTCCTCAAACATCTTATTTTTTTTCTAGTCTGCAACTCAACCATTGCTTTAAATTCTTTAAAATAACCAAAAAATTCAGATTTACTCTTTAGAAAATATACACATGTCCTACGAAAATGATCAATAAATGAAACATAAGATGTGGATTTTCCAACGGAAGGAACATTCATAGGACCAAACACATCAGAATGAATAAAATCCAAAACACCACAAGATTTATGAGAACTCGAGTAAAACTGAACGTGGTTTTGTATTCCATAAATTCAATTCTCATAGAAATCAAATTCAAGATTACAATCATTCAGACCTTTAACAAGGTCCTTAGACCTTTTTCTCTAGTGTGGCGAAGTCTCTGGTGCCATAACATAGTCTTCTCTATAGGTAACTTTGCTAAAGAGGAAAAAGCACCCTTAAGTACCCAAAAGCCATGTCCATCCACTGAAGGTGAAACCCTCAAATCTTTTGATGAAGTATCCACAAATATAATTTTTACAAAAGTGTTATTACACTCAACAGTGTATGCCTCTAGATTATACAAAGTGCCAAACCTGATACCTCTAGAAATCACCATAGCACCCTTAATAATCTTACATCCTATATTAGAAAAGATGACCTGCACATCCACACCTATTAGTTTGATCATAGATAACAAATTTCATCTTAATCTAGGGATATGTAGCACACCGCTAATCCTTTTTATTATACCATTAGGAAACCTAATCCTAACTTCACAAAGACCAATAATATCTAAATGTGAATCATCACCCAAGTACACCTTACCTCCATTAAATTCTTCATATTTAGAAAACCAATCTCTATTGGAAGTCATATGAAAAGATGCACTTGAGTGAATTAACTATGTATCGTTACCTGCATGAGTAGCCAAAGCTGCAATGAGTGCATCACCATATTCCTTCTCAACCTCAGACTTAGAATAAAACTTCTTCCTTTGCTTCTTCTTTTCTTCTTTGCAGTCCTTACGAATGTGACCTAAATTACCATAATGATAGCAAATGACTTTAGACTTTCCAGGAGATTTGAATCTCCCTCTGGATTTGCACTTATTACACTTTTCATTCTTCTTTCCTTTTTACTTAGGTCTTTTGTGAATAGTTAGGCATTCCTTTGAACTGATGGATACCTTCCTCTGCATCTCTTCAACAAGTAGGGTACCCACCACATATTCAAACTTCAAAACAACATAAGTACCACTACTAGCCATAACAAAAGAATCCCATGAATTAGGCAAATAACAAAGATAAATCTCACATTTCTCCTCTTTGTCCATCTTAACACCAATAGATACCAATTGAGCCACCAACATATTAAATTCTTCCAAGTGGTTTGTAATTCATCCACCCTCTTCCATTCTCAAGGAATTCAATTTTTTCCTCAAGAAAATCTGATTCAATAAAGATTTTGCTTGATACATTTCACCAAGCTTAGTCCATAGCTTCTTTGCAGAGTTCTCTTCATGGACATTGATCGGAATAGAGTCTTCCAAGCACAATATTATTAGACCCTTGGCTTATGGTCCATAACATCATATTGAGCAACCACAGTAGGATCTGAGGGTCTTGAGACATTTGCATCAACATCCCACAGATACCGATCCATTAGTTGATCCTCCATCTTTAGCTTCCACATCTCAAAATTACTTATAGAAAATTTCTCCACCTCTATTCTCCCTGGTGAACTTTCCATCTGAAAATTCCTACAACAAGATCAAAAATTATCTTTTGTGCAAGCTCCCACTCAAATCTGGATTAGTTAAAAAAACCCAACAACCCACAATTGAAACCAAAGGTGATTAGGCTTTGATACCATTTGTAAGGAAGTTAAGTAGAAAAACAAATTCCTACACTAACCTTGAGAGGAGGATAATGCAAAAACTTTTACAAATAGTCACAACAATTACCAAAAATTAATAAAAATAAATATAATATCATGCATACCACAACATAGTGATTTATATGGGGAAAACCCTTTTGAGAGAAGAACCCCGCACTCAAAAAGTAGCTCAATATATTATTCAAAAATCAATAATAGATTACAATATATTTGCAGAGAAAGCTCTTGACAAGAGTACCACTAATTAGAGATTGAGAGGCAACTCAATATCCATAAGACTCTTACATACGATGTAGTACCCCTGCCCTAATCAATCTCTAACCTTGGTTTAATCTTGATTAGTTTATTGTAATATTATGTTATAGTTAGATGATTGATTTTACGCATAGCTATTGATGTGGTTTTCTCACTAGTTGTATGCAAGTTGTTAGTGTACCTATCTCGTGGTATTAATATCGGGCTAACGTTTTCATTAAATTTTATATATGTATGCATGTATGATCCTTGGTTGCAGGAAATTTTAGGTGCAATGCCGCTTGAGTGCGAAGTTCTTCTTCACCTGGAATTGCAGGTTTGAGTGTACCCTTTTTAATCCTTAGAGTTGGATTAGGTGGTCGTAAGACCCTAGTTGACCTTAGTCGTGCTCAAGTGAGCATCACCAGTCGTCATCGGTTATCCCTCTTTTGTTGGGTTTGTGAGTCGTCTGTTTGGTTGACCTTCTCGGTTTGCGTGCTTGGAGTGCTTGGTTAAATTGGTTAATTAGTCCTTAGTAATTATTTAGATTATTTATGCGTTTGTGCATTGAAGATTAATGGGCTAAAGTAATCGGGTATTCGTTATGCGATTTTCGTTGTTAATGAATTGCCTATTTTAAATTGGAAGCAAATTCGATTTATTGACTGATCTTGAATATTTAATGCATTTTATATATGCTGATGAAAAGAAGTTTTGTATTTAAATTTCAATAGATTCTATTGCATTCTGTTGGCTTTTAAAATTTGAAAGGTTAAATTGTTTTGATTGAGGAAATCGATTTTTGAATTAAAAAGTAAGTTAAGTTGTGCTATAGTTGAAAAGAATTAATTTTTAGAGAATTATTTGTAAATAAAATTTTTTAATTCCAAAATGGAATTTTTGGGTCAACTCTTCCATATAACCCAAAATTTGGGGAGATTTGGAGGAGGGACATTTTTGGAGGATTTTTGGTTGAGAAAGATTTTGGAGATGAAATTGGAGGATTTTGGATGGAGAAGGAAGGATTTGGGAGCTGGAGATTTGGACTCTTCGGCAGATCTTGCCAGGAATGCGAGAGCAGGTAGGATCTGGTTAACCATTTGGTTTCAAAATAAAATAGTTCCTTGTTTGGCCATTTTGAGTTTGGCTGGAGATTTATCTGAGGTTTTGATATTCATTAATGCTGTTTGGGTGTTTTGGAATTCCATTGTGTTTGGAGAATGAAAATTATCAAAGAAAATGTGGTACCAAAACCTAGTTCTTCTAAATCAAACTTATATTCAACCGAAATTTATTCGGTTCATTTGGGCGTTTTTGTTTTGAAAGTTTGGACTGTGTTTAAATGGAAAATGAAAACATTTATTTATTTTTATTATCGAACTGTGTGTTCGAAGAGGATTTTAATGCTTTGTTTTTGAGCTGAGCGTTTTTATTTATGTCGGACTGGGCGAAAAATTTAGTTAAACCCGAACTGGGCGTGTGTGTGTTTCACGGTGGGTCGGGGTTTGGGAGAGCGGGGAGCGGAGCTCCACCCACTCCCCTCCCCTCCCCCGCGCGTCCCCCCACTTCCTCCCCCGTTCCCTTGCTTCGTGCTCGTAGAGTGTTTGGGGCTGCGGCCCACGGCGGTGGCCGCAGGGGCCGCGGTGGCCACAGGGCGCCGCGGCACCTGCGGGCACCACCGTGGGCGCCGCCCGCGTGCCTTCACCTTGCTGCGGCTGGGGTTAGGGCACGACCCTTCCCAGCTCGCCTCCCCAAATTTTAAAATGCATTTTTTTCGTTGTTTAAAAGAAAGCATAGTTTTCAATGTGGTTTTTTTTAAATGTATTTTTTTTACCATTAAAAAAAAAAAATGCTTATAATATGTTAGATATTATTTAATGAAGATTTTATTTTAATTAAGCCTTGATGATGTGAAATGTGGCCAGAATGTATTGGTTGATGAATTATTTTTAGTAGTTATTATGCAAGGCATAATTTTAATGGTGTGTAGTTTGAGAAGATAAAATATTTTTATGTTGGATAATCTTTTTGGAGATAAAACGTACTTTATTCCTATATTTATATTGTTTGATGAGTTTAAGGGTATAAGTCATCTGGAAAGGTTAGAAATGAATAATTAACCATTGATCATTAGAAACTGAAACGATGTGCTTTTGGGAATGATTATCTTCATTAGATCCTCTTTTTATAATTATATTTCGTGATCTGTATGGTACATCTGGGATTGAAAATTATGAATCTGTAGAGATTGATTTTGAACCAGTATGTCTATGATGTTTTGTTGGAGATTAAATATCTTATTTTAGTTGATTAATGGTCATCTGAATTTTATTAATATGAATTGGTTTAAAAACTCATTATGGCTTAATTTTCCTGTTCGATGCTTTGAACCTTAGGAGTTAGAAAACCAAGAACAACCTATCCCTAGATGAGGTAGATAACTGTAATCTGATTTAGATCTTGTAGAAAACTTGATCGATTTTAATGTTTAAATCAATTTGAGATGATATTGTCTTTTCTGATTATTGCCTTGCGAGTTTAATTTCTGTATTCGCCTTTAATTATGAAATGGCATGTTTTGCTTTGTTTAATAGGACCCTGTCGTATGAAATGACTTGGGGTACCTGTTTCAGTCCTCGATTCCAAGTTGATTGTTGTATTGTGGTAGTGTCATTTCGATCATATCCTCCTTGTGTGTGAGTCGAATGATGATTGTGGTTGACCGTTGTTGGTCGGGTCTCTAGTTAGAGCACCGTCAATAAGTGATTACCCTTGAGTCGTGTTTGACCAGATGATTGTTTCTTTCTTCTTGAACTCCGTTCATCTGACCATGTGTATTCCTTGGTTTTGAGTTCGTCTGAGTTTAGTCTAGTGTCGTATGGGAAAGTGGCTTTCGATTGGGGGCCGCGCCCAAAGTGGCTGCTGGATAACCCATCGAAAGTGAGTCTAATAAGTGATAACCTTTAAGTAGATTAGAATGTAATCTCTAAATAAGATAATGTGCCTCACACATGAGATGAGTGCTATCATAGATTCGACATGCTGTGAGAAGGCCTGAAATGGCAAACCACCATTCTTGTCTTCACGAGAGGATGTGTGGGTCCACATGAGGCTTGGATGGGCCGAAAGCTCGGATTAGGTTGCCAGGGTAACCCAATGTATGGGGCCGGGACCTATGAAGACTTGCCATGGTATCCATACCAGGTTGTGTGATGACACTTGTCCCTACGTTCGCTAGTGTGTTTTTGTTTTTTCCTGTCAGGAGTTCCTTTGTGGGTCGTCCTGTTATCTCTGCCCTTGTGAGTGTCGGTTTCATGTTTGACCTTGGGTGGTGATGGCTCAGTTTTATGGATGCTCTCATGGACCTCTAGTTTTAGCTTTGATTATGTTCCGCTGGATCGTGTTCTTTCTAAGGATCGTTTATGTATTAATGGACCGATGCGGTTGTTTGTATATTGTTTATATTTCGCCTTGATGGCTGGATCGTAAGGTGTAACCTCTTGTATTCTTAACTTTATTATTTATCAGAGGGGTCTTGCAGTTGAGCAGACCCGGAGATGTAGCCCTTTAGGGGTGAACTCCGAGATCATTATGGTGTTATGTGATGTATTCTCTTATGTTTCCTTTATTCAGCTTTATCATGTATGTTTAGCTTATGTTAGAATGGTTAAGTGGATAAATGGAATTAACTATAAATGCTTATATTCAGTTCTTTATTGAATGCCATGTTGATCGAATGCGTAAGTGTTTTAGATGAGATTATCGTAGATGCTAGTATGCAATCGTCTTTTGAAATGCAATAAGTTGGAATATGAAAGAATGTAACTTAGAGTAATGAATTATGCTCAGTTGTTGTTAAGGAATTTAAATATGCTTGGAAAGATCTCTTATGTTATGATGTTATCCTAGTGTATTAGAATGTTAGATGTATGGTTTGTAATTTAAATGAAAAGATTGAATGAAGATGATGAATGGATCTTAATGATGAATCTTGCTTGTGATTTATACTTCCATCTTTTGAAAGAAATTATCCTGATTCAGAATTATCTCGTTGTATAGATAATTAGCTTATTGGATTAATTGTGTGAGTTAAGTGAATTGTGGAAATTTAAGTAATCTCGTTGGGAAACTCTTTAGGTGTTAGTTGAAGTCTTCCGCTATGTAATCTGAATCTTTGATATCTTGTTGCATCTTATGTGTTGTAACTTCTAAAAAAATAATTTTGCACTCTATTCTTGTGTTATGGCTTTATCCCTTCGGGGTTTCCTGGTGGGGCATTACATACGACCTCTATCTCATGCACCTCATATATAGGAAATAAATTACAAGAAACTATCAAACAATATTACAAAACCATGAGCTAAAACCACCCAATAAAGTAGAGCAAACCTTATCTCCATTCTAGATGCTCTATGACATGTCAAAAACACATGAACATGTGTTTCTCCCTTTTACAGCCCATTTATGTGTCCAATGCATTTTATATTTCCTATTTTAGGAGTCCAAACTCCCAGAGGCCATAACTTGTGAATCGAGTGTCTAGTTGATGAACCGTTTGATGTACCAAAAAGCTCACAAAGTGTTCTATCACCTCATAACTATAACCAATTTTCAAGGCCCAATTTTCAAGGCATTTCATAGGGCCTAAATTTTTCAAAATTAAATTTGAACCTTTCATCGCACCCTTAAAAAATGAAAATTTTAATATCTTAAAAATTAACTATGATCTTGTGACAAAAAATTACCGGCATGCTTATCTAGCCAATCTGAAGCTTTGGGAAGAATTTTGCACCATTTCATGGTCAAACAAAAACTTACTATAAATAGTAACCTCATGTAAATTCAAGGTTGAGACACCATTTTCCCAACATCGTGCAACAAGCTTATGAATTCTAGCTCTAGTGTTTTTACTTGTAGAATCTGGAAAAGTACCATTAGTCAAATATCGTAAGATATGAGATTACCATTCATTAGAATCTAAATCATAACAACAATTCATGTCACTAGAACTATTAGTAATAACGAGAGAAGAAATATTGTGAATAGTGAAATGATAATACATTGTAGGGTCTTCAAGGGATATGAGGGAAGTTGCGCTTGCCATCGTATCCACATGTTGATTGTATTTTTGAGGGATAGGTTCTATGGTGTAAGAAGTGAACTTCTCTATGAATGATAAGTTCAAGTCATGGTATTTTGATAATTTGTCTTTCTTAGCTTGACAAGTTCTTGTAACTTGTCTTATAATCAACAGTGAGTCACCATAGATACACATGTGTTGAACATTAAGGGATAAAAACACTTTATACCAATAATAAGGGATTCATAGTCAATGTTGTTGTTAGTACAAAGGAAATTGAGATGATAGGATAAAGGGATTGGTTTCCTCGAAGGTGGTGTTAAAATGACACTAGCTCCTAAACTAGTCGATACTTAGATCCATCAAAGTATAATTCCCAAGTCTTATCAATGTTACTAGGAAGGACAAAATAATTAGGAAAGAATTCTTGATTAGGTAAGGTAAGAGGAGAAGGCACATAAGCCAAATGGTCAGTTAAATTTTGTCCCTTAATATATTTTTGAGAAACAAATTTAAGGTCAAATTTAGTTAACATCATCACCCATTTTGCTAAGCTCCCTAAAAGATCAATTTTAGAAAGGATATTTTTTAAAGGATCAAATTTGATGATAGCATGAGTCTTAGCATTCAAATGATAATGTCTCAACTTTTGAGTTGCAAAAACAAGAGCAAGGAATTCCTTTCTATCACAATATATTGGGCCTCATAATCGAGTAAAGTGTGGCTTATATAATAAATCGAGCATTCTTTATCATCACTATTATGTTGTGCTAACAAACCTATGAGAGCATGAGAGGAAGCAACAATGTAAAGAAGAAAATGTTGATTATGAATAGCAGGTTGCAAGATGGGAGGATTTGCCAAATAAGTTTTGATATCCTCAAAAGATTGTTGACAATAAACACACCATGGAAAGATGGTATCTTTTTTAAACAATTGAGTAAAAGGAAAAGTGTGATCTGCAAGTTGTGAAACAAACCTACGAATGGCTTGAATCTTTCCTTGTATGCTTTTTAATTGAGAGATATTTTGAGGTGGCATGTTAACTATGGCATCTATTTTCTTTGTATCCACCTCAATACCATGATGCGATACTATGAACCCTAATGGTTTTCCACTATCCAAACCAAAAATGCATTTTCGGGGGTTCAAGCGCATGTTGTACTTTCAAATTATTTCAAAGATTTGATGAAGGATCTTAACATTATCTTGGCAAGAAATTGACTTAGCGAAGATGTCATCAATGTAGTCTTCTAAGATTTTATGCATGCAATTATGAAAGATGAGAGTCATAGCACGTTGATAGGTAGCGCCGATGTTTTTGAACTGAAAAGGCATCATAACCCAACAAAACGTACCCCAAAGAGTGGTAAAATCATTTTTGAATTGATCTTGAGGATTAATAATGGTTTGATTGTATGCCAAGAAACTGTCCATAAAAGATAATAAAGCATGACCAACAATAGAATCTACTACCATATCAATGTTTTCTTCCATATAAATGTTTGGAAGCATAAAATCATCCTTCAAAGAGTCTTTATTAAGATCTCAAATATTGGTGCACATTCTAATCTTATTATTAGATTTACCCATGACAACAATGTTCAAAATCCAAGGGGAATAATAAATAGAGCGAATAAATCTAGCTTCTATTTTTTTTTCAATTTAAACTTTGACAAGCAAATCTATTTTGGGAATCATTTTCCTAATCTTCTACTTCACAGGTTTAGCATTGAGAATCAATATTTAATGCCCCGCCAAGAAACCTCGAAGGGATAACACTAAAACACAAGAATAGAGTGCAAATATTTAAAAAAAAAAGGTTAAAACAACATAATGATACAATGAATTAAGTTCAGATTACACAACAAAAGACTTAACTAACACCTAAAGAGTTTCCCAACGTGATTACTTGATTCAACACTTAACTCAACTCACGCTAATTAATCCAATTAAGTTGATTAACTTAATGACATGATTATACTAAAACAATGGTTAAATTTATCCAATAGGTTAAAAATATAGATAACATGATTAAGTTCATCCATTATAATTTAACCATACATTACATCCAATCTTACATTAAAACATATGTCATGCATCTAATTTCCATACATACTTTAATTGCATTAAAAACTAATGAATACTTTCAATTATGCTAATCTACACACTTCATGATTCATATTACTACATTTAATAACTTCATGCATACCTTTAAGATTAATATCACCTAATCCACATTATACATTTTAACCATAATACCATCCACACATGCAAAATAAAAAGGAAACAGATGGACACAATTAGTACATAACACCAAATTGATATCAGAGTTCACCCCTAATGGGCTACATCTCTGGGTCTGCTCAAGTGCAAGACCCCTCAGATAAATAATATGGTGAAGAATACATAAGGTTCACATCCATTACAACCTACCAAAAAGGCATACATAAACAAATAATACATATGACCACACCGGTCAAAAGATACATGAATGATCCTAGAAGAAGGAAATGGATACATCTGAAACATGATAAGAAGCAAATACAAAAGAACAACTGGAGCACTCGTGAAACTAATTCCTCGCAACCCATCATAAGAAACCCATGGTCTAACATGAAAATCAGGTACTCTCAAAGGTACAAATGACCAGATATGACTCCACAATAGTACTACTAGCAAAAGATATAGAAACTGCACACTAGTGAACATAAGGGACGAGTCTCATCACATAGCTTGGTATGGTTACCCTAGCAGGCCTCCATAGGTCCCAACCCCATCTATTGGGTTACCCTGGCAACCTTTCCCAAACCTCCGACCCATCCAAGTCTCATGTGGACCCAACACATCATTTTGTGAAGACAAGGTTATTGGTTTGCCATTTCAGGCCTTCTCACTGCATTCCGAGTCTGTACTAGCACTCATCCCATACGTGAGGCACAATTATCTTACTTAGTGCTTTTATCTACTAAACTTTCTAATATACTATTAAGTTATCACTTATTTAGACACACTTCTGATGGGTTACCCTGCTACCACGTTGGGTGTGGCCGCCACTCGTAATCCAGTCTCCCGTATGACACTAAACCATAATCAAATGAAGCTCCAAAAACCAAGGTATATGCAAGGACTAGTTTATGAAGTTCAATACAGTAGGAATACCCACTTGGCCAAACAAGTCCTCACATGAGGTGTACTGACTAACGATTCTTTGACTAGAGACATGACCAGCTACAGTCAACCACATAACAACATTCCACACTTGCAATCAAGGACATGACCAGATGCAAAACAATCACATGAAAACAATCAATACTCGAGATCAAGATCTTGCCATTTTTTTTTCAAATGCGAATACAAAAAATTAAACACGCAATGACATAAATCTGAAATGACAGTCTTTTTCCATATCATTTAAAATACAAATCGATCAAGTTTCCTAATTGATCTAAATTTCCAAATATAGCATTTAGACAAAATCACCATTACATAATAATTTCAATACAAATATTGCAATCATATGACCGTGCCTCTATTCCAATACATAAAAATAAAACATTTATAAATGTATTTTCTCATCTAATATCCATATTTCATCAAGAGAAAATGTCATCAATTTTCTAACTATATCTATCCATCTTCAAATTTCCCAAATAACATATTATTTAATTTCAGAAATTTTCAACGAATATATTGTTTTAATTTCCAAGAATTAACAAATTATATCATATTTCTTTTTCCAAATTTTAAATACTATATTATCTCATTTCCTAAGATTTTCCAAATAATATATACATTGTTTCACTTCTCTACAATTTACTAAATAACATATATTTTAATTCAACTTTCTAGAATTTACCAAAAACATATGATATTTTATTTTTAACGAGCTATAATAAAAAAATGAAATGAAAACATAAAATGAATAACACGCTGTTTTTAAACAGCGAACACATTTCATTAAAAAAAAACCACGATGAGGGAAAAAGGTAACAAGCGGCTAGGGCTACCTATCGGTAGTGCTGCTACCTTACGATAGCAGGCACTACCAATCAGTAGTAGTCACTACTGCTGGTAGTGCTGCTACCAACCGATAGAAGTCACTACCCACCGGTAGTGTTGCTATCTTACGGTAGCAGCAAATACCATCCCACGTGGTGGGAATACCCTGCCATGTGGGGTCCAATATATATATATATATATATTTTTTTTTTAATTTTTTTAATTTTTAAATTTTAAAACATAAAACGAATACCCAATTTCTGGGTACTCTCAGAAATTTTCTAAGAACAATTTCCAGAAAAAAATTAATGATTCACATATATTTTTTTTAAAAGAAAACACCAGTATGCCCCAAAATTCAGATTGGAAATTTTTTAAGCTTTCTTCCACTTCTATTCAACCAAGCACAAACATAGTTCTCAGTTTAAAACCTGAATTTGAATGCTTTTATTTGGAATTTTAACCAAATTTTATTGTGAATAGCCAATCCCCAAATTTTGATTTTGAAATCAATTTGAGCAAGAGTCTGATTTGGAAGAGGAAATAAAAGAAGCAAAGAAGGTTTTAATTCCTAAATTTAACTACATTCTTTCCATTCCATAAATCTAAAAGATTATCAAACCAACCACATACAAATTTCTTCCCAAAACAAAATTAGTAAATTTCTTGACAACAAAGAAGATTAACAATAATCCTACCTCCATATGCAATCCTGGAAGTGATTTGCTGAAGAGCCCAACCTCCAAGATAAAGAAATTTCTTCTCCCACAAATGCCCAAAATTTTCCATTCCAAAAACAACTCTCCCCCAAAATATTTTTAAAAACCTAGGTTAAAAGGGAAGTTTTTGACCAAAAGTCCATTTTTTAGGTTGAAATTATTTTTTTAACCAAATAAAATTATTTCCCAACAATTGAATATGCAAAAATTGCTTTTCTTCCAAAATTAATTTTCTCAATTAAATAAAAACTAACATTTCTATTTCAAAATGCTAATGAGGGTAAGATATTTTTATTTTCAAATACTATTTAACCTTTCCTTTCAAAAAGCATATACTTAATTAATTCATCATTTAAAAATAACCATTTAATCAAACTTGCTACAAACATGAATTTAGCAATCTGATTATTGATTAATCACACAAAGGGATCCTATTTAATTTAGTCCCTTTAATTTACGAATGCATAAAAACATATTTAATCTAATTAAATACTTGGGATTTAATAATCAATTTTTACCACACGCACAACACACAACCCAAGAAAACCAAATAAATACACGACCCGCATACCCAACCAAAGGGGAAACTAATGGATGACTGATGATGCTCACTTGAGAATGACTAGGGTAAAACGTAGGGTCTTACGACTACCTAATCCAATTCCTTAGGACCAATGAGGTACACTCAAACTTGCGAAGCCAGGTGGAGATGAACCTCGTACCTATGTGGTACTGTACCTGCAATCTCCTGCAACAATTAACCACACATGCATACATATATATTGAATGAAAGTGTTAGACCAAGATTAATAACACGAATCAGAAGAACAATTAATCTTACATAAGAATTGATGCAAAATCAACATTTACAGGTACACACATTAAGCATAATACCTAACTATAACATTACAACATGGTAAATTGACCATCCAAGAAAGCCACTTACAAAGTCAACCAAGGTGAAACCAGGTTTAAAAAATTTGATTAGGGTAGGGGTACTACATCCTCCCTCCTAGGTTCCAACTTACTCCTGGAAGTCGTAAGGCTAGAAGGAAAACATGCAACACACATTAGCCCTGAAACTTATTTAACAAATATCAAATTGCACATATGCATCTTTTCGCAAATAAATGAAACATTTTTGCTAAATCCTTTACGAATTCCATTATCCATTGGTAAGATACATCCAAACTCCTACATTTCTTATAACATTCTAGGAACTATCTATAATCATAGCAGTGAAACAAGAATTTTCTTCCTTTCATCACACCAAATTAATGCATTAATTGAGGTAAACAACAAGTACAACACTCATCTACCAAATACGACAAGAAACATGCCATCATGATCAATTTCTTTTACCATTCCATCCTCTTTTTAATTTATCATCACACAAAAATAGCTTCAAATTTCAAATTCTATAACCAAGTTAACTTTCATGAAATAAGAGCAACATAAATAACACAATTGCTTACACTAGCTAGGCATATAAAAACCTTTCCAATGACTATGTCCCATAACATAGTGACAAAATTACACATTTAACTCCATGTTTACACATAAATATCCATCCACATAATTGGAATGTATAACTCATAAGGCCACATGTGAGCATGTCTAATGCTCGGTCATAGATAACATGCATGATCAACATCTTTGTGCCTGATCTCAAAATAAAAATAACATGAGCATAAATATCCAACATCTCACTCAAGGGGTTGATGGTGCTAGACACACACATAGCGGTGATACCTTCCATACAGGACCCTCGTGACCATCCCTTGTTGAGTAAGGTGGTTAGCCTCCAAGAGATAGTCACCACACATAGGTAGGTAGTGGATCCTAGCTGCATCACAACCTCACATACCCCCATCGTCAAGGTTCCCTACGTCTACTTCCTCGTATACACTCAACTAAGACCATCTATACGTCCTTGGAGAGGAATTCACATTTCAACATAAGACCAACATATGAAAATAATAAGGATAAACGAGTTTAGCCACCAAAATACAGATGAATAAAGATTGTAAATCATCAATTCCAATAGTAAGGCAAGAAAAATCTAGAATTGCAACACCAAATCAAGTAAGCGAAAGATCACAAGATCGTGGCTAAACCTTCAAAGTCAAAATGGAATAAATTGATGGTCCACATAAGAAATAAATAAGAATATCATAATTGCACATAAAATCACTATGTGCCTAGAATCTAGCCACTAAGGAGGAAGGAGAGAACAATCATCTAGCTATCACAATAGCTCATCATGTGGTGCAACCTAGTCACACATCCAAATGGCATGATAGTGTGCACCTCGACTTCACCCCGCATCACATCGTCATGCAGCATGGCTCTACCTTAAACAAGCTGGTAGGCTGCATGGTAATGCCTACTACATCCCACATCATGTCTCATCACGACATGACAATACTCCAAGTAGAGAAGACACACAATGGACGTATCTCGCATGGCAGTGTACCTCGCAAAAAAAGGCACACGTAGTTCACACCCTGCATAGCGATTTACCTCTTAGGATACTCATCATAAGCCAGAGGTATACATGGTTAAGGTCCACCCACATGTCTACCAATGCTTGCCAATTGGCAGCTCATGTGGAAATAACATACCTTTCATGAAGACAAGGCAAAAGATCCTCCAAGATACACCATCACTATGCTCAAGAACTGCCATCAATATGCTCAAATAAAAGAGGGAATTAGGCTGACACACATAAACCTTATAAATTGGTTCATCAAAAAGGGAAAGTATTGAGTACACCCTTAATATAGTTTCATGATATAACTATATTTTTCCTCGAAATAGAGAAGCTAAAGTCGCTTCACGCCAACATTACTCATACACCGACCCATACTATTCGAGGAATGGTGACTTCTGATACTACCCCTCCACATACTGAATTACCGACAACCCACGGGTTGGCACTCAGTAGGGTAACAAATAAGAAACATCACATAAATAGCATGGTTTCCCCATACTCATAAGTAAGCATACCCTCCATGGTTGATTACTTCACCATCCCATGGGCACATATAGTAAGCATTGGTTTTTCACAATACACAACGAAGGCACTAGTACTGGTTTATTCACATTTATGAGAGTAATTTTTAGTAACACTATCATCTACTCAAGGAAGGTTTTAATTATGCTTTCCACATGAATAACTGAATATAATTTATTTTAGATACAAGTACTGAAATTCTTTACAATTTAAAATTACATAAGGAAGTAACGTCATTCCTATATCTTTCACTAATTCCACTTAGCATTCATATTCACATTACTAAACATGCAATTTTTCTTTCCAAAGCTTAAGACTTCCATCTTTCAATATGAAGCCAAAATACAAAATACAATTTCATATGCTTTATATACATTCTATTAAAAACAATGCACTCTCTAGTAGTATTTCTAAAAATCTTATAACTAGGTAAAGAGAAGGGGAAGAGAGTTTGATAGTCAACCCATTTCATACATATGCACAAAATTAACAAGATCATGCAACATGCTTAACTTTCTCACGATAAGCCTATCATCTTAATTGTACGGTTTTCATTTCACTACCATTTTAGGAGAATGCCAATAGGCCTAACATGACATTTCCAAATATTATGGTTGCAACTGATTGTCCTAAATTTTCCAAAAAAGATAAAATCAAAACAGACAATCTTTTCGTTCATGCAAGACCTCTTACAAACACTCACTACTCTTAATTAATACGACGCATATCATAATCTGCAACCTTTCATCAAAAATCAAAGTATGATAAGAAGGTGAAATAGGAGCTATCAATTAAATAATACATAATTATACATGCACATCAACCATGCTTTTCATTTGTACCTTCTATTCATACTAAGTCAATTATATAAATCCAAAAGCAAGTTCAATATAACATTGTTCAAATAGGTCCTTAATTGAGTCGACATTATGGAACACATAATGAAATCTTTCATGAAAACACATTATTACACTCCTAGCCATTATAACATGATCCCTTTCATACATCTTATTACAAACAAGGCAATTTCACATATCAGCTATTCGTACAAAATCACACATTACCTAAGATAGAAATTCCATTATGTTACTCTTACAACACACATGGTGAATTTCTTTATGAAAACATACAATTTCCTCCCAATAACCATCATGATCTTTTAAATCCATAGCCCTCTTATTATCTAAATACATAGTAGAATCATTAGGATCACACAAGGGTTCAAGAAGTCACAACCTTTCTCTTTCAATTAGAAAACTTACACAAGTGATAAATACACATATAACAAACATTTTAATTTCTAGAGAGAAAGAGGAGGAAGGATGATAACCATTCAATTTGCTAGATCATAAGCACTCAACATCTACCATACAAGTCCTTCAAGTTAACAACACTTAGAAGTTAGATCATAATCATAATACATGCACATTTCATACTTCTAGATTCAAGACAGGCACTGTCCAACCCAATGGGTTAGTCAAAAGAGTACAAAAATCAATAAGGGAGGTACACACGACTCTCTCTCTGAATAAGAGTAATCATAGACCAAGATATCTAATAAGAAAACAAAGCACATATATTCACTCAAAAGAACCAACATCAAGAAGGTGAAAGCAAGGTGTGAACACACATGTTACACACAATTAAGGTTTGCTCGAAAGAATACACAAAAAGAACATAGCACGAGTCCCTAAGATCTTCAAGATCCTATGCCTCAATCACACACATACAATAGGAGGACAAGCATACAACATAAGGTCTATACACCTCATACCAAGTAAGGGCATAAGCAATACCAAAGATCGCAGTGTTTGCAACTTGGCTCTGATACCAAATGTAATACCCCACTAGGAAACCCCGAAGGGATAATAGTAGAACACAAGAATAGAGTGCAAATATTTTTTTTTAAAAGTTAAAACAACATAATGATACAATGAGTTAACATTAAGTTCAGATTACACAATGGAAGACTTAACTAACACCTAAAGAGTTTCCCAACGTGATTACTTGATTCAACACTTAACTCAACTCACGCTAATTAATCCAATTAAGTTGATTAACTTAATGACATGATTATACTAAAAAAATGGTTAAATTTATTCGATAGGTTAAAAATATAGATAACATGATTAAGTTCACCCATTACAATTTAACCATACATTACATCCAATCTTACATTAAAACATATGTCATGCATCTAATTTCCATACATACTTTAATTGCATTAAAAACTAACGAATACTTTCAATTATGCTAATCTACATGCTTCATGAATCATATTATTGCATTTAATAACTTCATGCATACCTTTAAGATTAATATCACCTAATCCACATTATACATTTTAACCATAATGCCATCCACACATGCAAAATAAAAAGGAAACAGATGAACACAAACACCACATAACACCAAATTGATATTAGAGTTCACCCCTAATGTGCTACATCTCTTGGTCTGCTCAACTGCAGGACCCCTTTGATAAATAATATGGTGAAGAATACATAAGGTTCACATCCATTATGTAGTACCCCTACTCGCTTGAACTCATATTTTACTATTCATCTTTCTCAGTGGATACATTACCGTGAATTGTTATTTAGATTTATATGACATTATTCCATGCTTAATTTGAATATGAGATGCATGATTTATTTACACCATTTCCGTACTTGTGATTTATGGCATAGTATGGTTTATTGCAATGTACTGACACTTAACTTTATTTATGCAATGCATGTTGTGTATCTGTGAATGTATTAGATGCAAGGGGATGATTTTTCTTCACTCATTTCGGTGAGACAGGGAACGTCGCGATTCTCCTTTATCGATGTGTATGCCATGTTTTATATATGGTATATATGCATGTGTGGTTTGGTGATGCAGGATATTGCAGGTACAAGTATCGGTTAGGTACGGGGTAACATCTCCACCTGGCTACACAAGTCTGAGCGTGCCTTATATTTTCTGATGGAAGTGGAGGAGATAGTAGTTGACCTTATTGTTATTCAGTTACACTCAGGTGAGTGTCGTTAGTTAGTCATTCCGTCAATTTGTTCGGTCTTCATATTTGGTTGTTTGACCTTTATGAGAAGTCACTTGATGCTTGCTCAGTTTGTGTGTTTTGTGTTTTTAATTATTGCATATTTTTGGCAATTATTATGTTTATTTCGTCTATAAGAGTGAAAAGCAGTTTTATTTTTGGAAGAAAACAAAAGGGTTAAGTGATCTAGTGTCTTAACGTTGTTTACAAATATACGAGTTTCTTATGCATGTCAGTTCGATAATTGCGACTTGATCGTTTGAATATATGTATATATATTATATACACGGGGGGGTGGCAACTGCCATTTATATGTAGTTATTTGAAATAATGTTTAAGTGATTGAATTATCATTGGATAATATCGTCAATTTAAACTATTATGTTTTTTTGAATATGCATGAATACAAATTAGAATTATATATATATCATATTTAATATACTTCTCGAATGTGTAATATATATATATAATTCAATTGTTTAAATATATATATATATATATATGAAAAGTCATTAATCATAAATATTGCAAATCAAAATATATAATGGAGGATTAATGTTTAAATATTATATTAATGAAAGTCATTAATTAAATATTAAACATATAATAATAAAATTAAAATAAATTAAAAACTAAATAATGGAAGGTGGCGGGTTTAATATAGTTAAGTAAATTTAACTAATGGTTAGGGTGGCCGATAGTAATATCGACCACCACCTTAATAAAGGGAGGGGTCGGTATTACCACTGACCACCCTCCTCCCTCATATATCGCACACCTCCTCCCTTCCATTATTCACTCCTCCTTTCATATTAATAACACTACTCCACATCGCAGCAAACATTGACACCCCCCTCTCCCTGTTCAACACACTAAACCGCCACTCCTCCTTCGTGATGGAACCAAACTGCACGTTGGTGAATGCGGTGGAGGCTATTGGCAATATCGCATTATAACAAACAATGAAAGATTGTTGGCATTTCTTAAGGATATTGAGAAGGTTGTTGATGATTATGGATATAATTGATTAAAGATGTTTTACTATCTTGATATTATTATTTTGTCATTGATGTCAAGAAATTGATTTTCTAATTTAGTATGATGCTGCCATATCTTGAGAAGTATGATATGAAGATTATAAAGAAGTTGGTAAAAGACACAGGAAAGAATATGATGAATAAGGGGATGAATAAGGTATTCAATGGGCAACTACTACCGAGTCAGACAATGATGAGATCATGATGTTTTAGATTGTTTTAACATCATACATATGTTGTAAATTGTAAAGGTTAATACTATACTATGTTATCAAGCAAAGAACCTAGTCGGTAAACCCTAAGGTTATCACTATCGGTTAATGAAGGCGTAATGTCTACCGAGTGAAGTTTAGTATTCACTGAGTTGTTACCGAGTTGTAATCGAGCTATAACATAATACATTAAATGTTTACATGCGGTATTTAATGAAGGAAGTTGATGAGCTGGAGCGGATCAAATGATTGGTAAGCCGTGGAAGAAGTTTGTTAATGAATCTAAGGCAATGGAAAGTTGACATGAAGATCTACAGCTCAGATTGAACCGCAATACCCTGGCACAAGTTCCAAGACTATTATGCAAGTTCCAAGGCAGGGTAAAATGTTTTCAGATCAAAAGATGCATTGAACCTGGACAAGATTGAAGATCTAATGGCTATGATTGATCATGGGAAATATGATCAAGGAGATTAAGCGGTTACCTAATTGTTTATAAATAGGAAACTGTTGATAAAAAATGTATGCGGGCAAGTGTATGCATAGGGATGCTACATAGTGATTACCGAGCACAAAAGCTTGAAGACCTATTAGAATAACAGAGTATAGAAGCCCAACAGATAGACAAGATTAGTTCTATGTCTAGATTGTATTGAACAAATAGGAATCTGCTTTAGCATTTTAGATGTGAAGTTGCAGATAGATTTTATTATTGTTATTTTGTGAAAGTGACAGAAAATATCTTAACCGAGTGGACTTAATAGTCTTATATGTAAATCCTCTAGCAAGGTGACATTCTGATTGAGTGTTTGAAATCCTTTAACAAGGTCACTTCTAACAAAGTGAAGATCCTAACAGATCTGAGGGAAATCCCTTAACCGGGTCACATCTAGCAATGTGTTTGTAATCTTTAATAGGATTTTCTTTTAACCGAGCATACTCTAGAAGAGTATATTTCTTAGTGGGTCCAAAATCCCACAGTGGTTTTTCCCTATTTGGGTTTCCACGTTAAATCTGGTGTTATGAGGTTTATATTGTTCATATGCTTTTGAGTTTGCATGTTTAATAGTTTTGGATATATGACTGATATATATGTTACCGAGGTTGAATATGATGTTTTTATGGATGATTAAGTTTGTATGATTCACCCTCCCCCTCTCATCTTGTTGGCTATTGGATCTATACTTATATTAAGTATCAGAACTATCAATTGGTATTAGATCATTGGACTCCTGAAGGAAAGTTTAAAGGCACTTGAGTTAAAGATCCAAAGATGTATAAGAGGGATGCACTGAAGCTGAACAAGTCAAGTTTCTCTACATGGCAGAAAAGGATGAAGCTACATCTATCAGGAGTTGGAGAATATGCTGTATACTATCTAGAGAATGATTTTGCTACACCGAGCACCTATCCATTGACTATGGAAGAGATAAAGGCGAAGCAAGAACATATTCAAGCAATGATTGAAATAACATCTGCATTGATCGATTCAAAGTTTAATGATCTAGAAGGCTGCAATGATGCAAAGGCAATGTGGGATAAGCTCATATCAGTATATGGAGGAGATGAACATGTTCAAAGAGAAAAAGTAGACAGTCTGAGAGGAAAACTTGAATCTATGAGGATGAATGAAGGTGAGAACATAACTCAGTATAGTACAAGACTAAAGGAGATTGTCAATCAAATCAAAGGAGCAGGTGGAACTATTGAAGAAAAGGATATAACAAGTATGTTGTTAAGAACCCTTCTACTAGATTATGCAATCCAGATTATGCAATCCGAGTCTCTGCAATCAATGAACTGAGGTCTGTACCTAACATGCCAGTTTCCTTGGATGCTACTATTGGTAAGCTACATGCATTTGAGCTAAGTAATTTTGATAATAGTGGATCTTCGATAAATAAAGTTGAATCTGCATTTAGTTCTTTTCATCTTGATGAATCTAATGATTACAATGAAAGAAAGTATAAGTACTCTGAAGGAGATCACAGTGGAGCAAGTGAAAGATTTCAGAAGAACATGGAAGAAGTACATAAACTGTATGAAGAAATCAGAAATCAAGAAGAGTTTGAAGCACTATTAGCCAAAAGGTTATCGAGAGGCAAAGGTAAGTATAAAGGAAAACTACCTTTGAAATGTTTCAATTGTGATAAGATAGGACATATGGCTTCTAACTATCCTGACAAAGATTTTACTGAAAAGAGAGATTACTGAGATGACAGACAGAAAGATAACCATTATAAAGGACACCGAGACTTCAGAAGAAGAGATAGAAAGACATGCTTAATAGCTGATGAGGAATCTAATGATGATAAATCAGATGAGACAGATACAGAGGAATTAGTTTATGTGGCTATCAAGGATGGAATAGATGAAGAAAGGTATGAAGAAAAATCCCTAATATCTCACATAAACACTAATGATTATTGGATTATAGATAGTGGATGCTCACATCATATGACATGAGATAAACACAATTTTGTTATGTTAAAAGATTATGATGGAGGCTATGTTACATTTGGTAATGATGCACCATGTCCGATAAAAGGTAAAGGATCTATAACACTTCTTGATAATGCAAGATGCAATGATGTTTATTGGGTTGAAGGTTTGAAATACAATTTGTTGAGTGTAGCACAGCTAAACAACACAGGTTACTGAATAGAATTTTAGAAAGGAATTGTCAAAGTTCATGACAAGAATGGAAAGTTAGCTACTACCGGGACACAAACAAAAGGTAATACATTTCACCTTGACTCAACTTGGAATAAGTGTTTGCATGCAAAGATTGATGATACCTGGCTATGGCATAAGAGGTTTTGTCATGTAAATTTTGATAATCTGATCAAAATAAGTAAGAAGCACAGAGTAAGAGGTCTACCGAGTCTTGAAAAACCTGAGAATACTATTTGCCGAGGATGCCAGATGGGTAAGATGACAAGATCAAGCTTTACAAGTAAGTCTTACACTTTTAAGAGAATTTTAGATCTAGTGCACACTGATCTTTGTGGTCCTATGAAAGTTCAAAGTTATTATGGTGATAAGTATTTCATATTATTTGTGGATGACTATTCAAGGATGATGTCAGTAATGTTTTTAAAAGAAAAATCAGAAGCTTTTCAAATGTTTAAATGGTACAAGGGAAGAGTTGAAAATGAAACAGGAAGACAACTGAAATGTCTTAGATCAGATAGAGGAGGAGAGTTCACATCTGATGAATTCAACTTATTCTGCAATGATCATGGTATTAAAAGACAAGCCTCTACACCGAGAACTCCACAACAGAATGGAATAGCTGAAAGAAGAAACAGATCTATTGTGGATTGTGCTAGAACACTGATGATTGAAAAAAAGGTGTCACAAACGTTTTGGAGAGAAGCAATAAGCACAGCTGTTTACACCTTGAACCGAGTTCAATTGAAGAAAGGTACTTTGAAGACACCATATGAGATCTGGTATGATAAGAAACCTAATGTTAGTTATTTTAAAATCTTTGGAAGTAGATGCTATGTTCATAAAGATGATAGAAATGGCAAGTTTGATCAGAAAAGTGAAGAAGGAACATTTCTAGGTTATTCTTCTAGAAGCAAAGCATTTAAATGTCTGATCAAATCATCTAACAAAATAGTAGAAAGTGAAAATGTGAAAATTGATGAATTTGCAGAAAGAAATGATGAAGGAAATTCCAAGAAACCAGAAGACTATGATGAATTTGTCTATGTGCAACCGAGAAGTCCTACCGAGAAAACTGTTGAAGAAAATGAAGAGAATATCTAGTTGCTGAGTGATGAAGAAGATCATACAGAGCCTACCAAGCCTATATTAGCCAAGTATGTCAGAAGACATCATGCACCAAGTCAGATTATAGGAGATAAGGATGATCCAGTGATGACAAGGAACAAACTGAGACAGAACACATGCTTGATATCTGAATTTGAACTGAGAATAGTAAAAGAGGCATTTAACAGTGAAGATTGGGTAAATGCTATGACATAAGAGATTGATCAAATCCAGAAGAATGACACATGGACACTAATCCCAAGATTGAAGGACAAAAATGTAATCAATACAAAGTGGATTTTCAGAAACAAGCTAAATGAAAAAGGAGAAGTCATTCGAAACAAAGCAAGATTAGTTTGCAAAGGTTATGCACAAGAAGAAGGAATTGATTATGGTGAAATTTTTGCACTTGTTGCTAGAATTGAAGGAGTAAGAACATTGTTGGCCTATGCTGCTTTCAAGAACTTCAAGGTATATCAAATGGATGTCAAATCTGCATTTCTGAATGGATTATTAGAAGAAGAAGTTTTCATTGAACAACCTGAAGGATTCATTGAAGACAATAATGAAGATCAGGTATGTAAGTTAAACAAAGCTTTATATGGTTTGAAACAAGCACCAAGAGCATGGTATGAAAGATTGCACTCTTATTTGATTAAGATTGGTTTTATAAGGACAAGCGAGAACAACAACATGTACATGAAGAATGATGAAAATGAAATATTGATCTCAGCCATATTTGTTGATGATATTATATTTTATGGAAATGACTCTTTATGCAAGAACTTTGGAAATGAAATGAGAAAAGAATTTGAGATGTCATTAATCAGTGAGATAAAGTATTTCATAGGTTTACATATACTGCAAATGAAAAATGAGATTTTCATTACTCAATCCAAGTACATAAAGGAAATCTTGAAGAAATTTGGAATGGATGATTCAAAACTAGTAAGTACTCCTATGACTACCAACTATAAATTATCTAAGATTGATGAATCTGCATCTATTGATGAGACACTCTACCAATCCATGATTGGAAAACTATAATATGTTGTTCACAACAGACCAAACATAGCACATGTAGTAGGTATAGTTGCAAGATTCTCTGCAGATCCTAATGAAACACACATGACAGCGATCAAAAGAATTTTTAGATACTTGAAAGGCACAGAGGATTATGGCTTAGTATATCAGAAAGGAAATGATTTTGATTTAAAAGTTTATACTAATGCTGATTGGGCAGGCAACATTGATGATAGAAAAAGCACAAGTGGTGGAGCTTTCTTCTTAGGAGAAAGACTAGTGAGTTGGCTTAGCAAGAAACAAGGATGTGTTTCACAGTCAACAGCAGAAGTTGAATACATTGCTACAGCATTGAATTGTACCAACATTGCATGGATCAAACAACTATTGGAAGGTATAAATGAGAAAGTTACCAAGCTAGTAACTATATTCTGTGACAATACTAGTGCCATTAATATTTCAAAGAATCCTGTTATGTACTCTAAGACAAAGCACATATCTATCAAATATAATTATCTTAGAGAAGAAGCTCAAGAGAAGAAAGTGGTGTTGGAATATGTTAGCACAAAGGAGCAAATAGTAGATATCTTCACCAAGCCACTACCAAAGGACACCTTTGAATATCTCAGAAGTAAGTTAGGGGTCCTACCCCTATCTTCTACTCATTGACCGAGTTCGGTGAAAGCATCAATCCGATGACTCTAATGAATATCTTTTTGGGAGTTGATGCTGGAGTTATACACTTTAGGATGTTTTCTAAAAGTGTACTAGAATTAATACTGGAAATAATATAGGAATATTACAGGGAATAGGAATTGAAGACAAATGCTCTAACCGAGACTCAGTTGATACACAACAGCAGGAAATCACTTCTTACAGAAAGAAATTATGTTTTAGTTCTTTTCTTTTTGGCATTGTTGTCAAAGGGGGAGAATACATATGAAGGGGGAGAAGACCAATATAGGGGAGAAGACCTATCAGGAGAAGACTAGGAGAAAACTGAGCAGACTTCAGATTGGAAAGAAGACTGAGAAAACAGGAGAAGTCTAATGTATGGGGGAGAGCATTTTAGCATTTCAGAATCACAGCAAACCGAATCTATTAAGGTCAAATCAATTGGTTTTGCCATCAATGCCAAAGGGGGAGATTGTTGGCAATATCTCATTATAACAGACAATGAAAGATTGTTGGCATTTCTTAAGGATATTGAGAAGGTTGTTGATGATTATGGATATAACTGATTAAAGATGTTTTACTATCTTGATATTATTATTTTGTCATTGATGTCAAGAAATTGATTTTCTAATTCAGTATGATGTTGCCATATCTTGAGAAGTATGATATGAAGATTATAAAGAAGTCGGTAAAAGACATAGGAAAGAATATGATGAATAAGGGGATGAATAAGGTATTCAATGGGCAACTACTACCGAGCCAGACAATGATGAGATCATGATGTTTTAGATTGTTTTAACATCATACATATGTTGTAAATTGTAAAGGTTAATACTATACTATGTTATCAAGCAAAGAACCTAGTCGGTAAACCCTAAGGAACCTAGTCGATAAACCCTAAGATTATCACTATCGGTTAATGAAGGCGTAATGTCTACCGAGTGAAGTTTAGTATTCACCGAGTTGTTACCGAATTGTAACCAAGCTATAACAGAATACATTAAATGTTTACATGCGGTATTTAATGAAGGAAGTTGATGAGCTGGAGCGGATCAAATAATTGGTAAGCCATGGAAGAAGTTTGTTAATGAATCTAAGGCAATGGAAAGTCGACATGAAGATCTACAGCTCAGATTGAACCGCAATACCCTGGCACAAGTTCCAAGACTATTATGCAAGTTCCAAGGTGGGGTAAAACATTTTTAGATCGAAAGATGCATTGAACCTGGACAAGATTGAAGATCTGATGGCTATGATTGATCATAGGAAATGTGATCAAGGAGATTAAGCAGTTACCTAATTGTTTATAAATAGGAAACTGTTGATAAACAATGTATGCAGGCAAGTCTATTCATAGGGATGCTACATAGTGATTACCGAGCACAGAAGATTGAAGACCTATTAGAATAATAGAGTATAGAAGCCCAACAGATAGACAAGATTAGTTCTATGTCTAGATTGTATTGAACAAATAGGAATCTGCTTTAGCATTTTAGATGTGAAGTTGCAGATAGATTTTATTACTGTTATTTTGTGAAAGTGACAGAAAATCTCTTAACCAAGTGGACTTAACAGTCTTATATGTAAATCCTCTAGCAAGGTGACATTCTGATTGAGTGTTTGAAATCCTTTAACAAGGTCACTTCTAACAAAGTGAAGATCCTAACAGATTTGAGGGAAATCCCTTAACCGGGTTACATCTTGCAATGTGTTTGTAATCTTTAATAGGATTTGCTTTTAACTGAGCATACTCTAGAAGAGTATATTTCTTAGTGGGTCCAAAATCCCACAGTGGTTTTTCCCTATTTGGGTTTCCACATTAAATCTGGTGTTATGAGGTTTATATTGTTCATATGCTTTTGAGTTTGCATGTTTAACAGTTTTGGATATATGACTTATATATATGTTACCGAGGTTGAATTTGATGTTTTTATGGATGATTAAGTTTGTATGATTCACTCTCCCCTCTCATCTTGTTGGCTATTGGATCTGTATTTATATTAAGTATCAGAACTATCAGATTCAACCTCCACGTTGGTGAATGCAGTGGAGGCATAGTAAAGACAGTTTGTATTGAATCAACTCCTCATGGAGATAATAGCAACTATCTAGGAAGGGACATCGAGTGGTAAGTTTAATGCGAGGCATACGTGATATAAGAGAAGGCAACTTGGCAGCGAGGACTATAATCTCACCCATGACAAACACTTATGTGTTTGACAGTTGTTTATAACTTGTCAACCCTTCCATCCTTTTTAACAGTCTACCACAATTTTTGGCGTATAACTACAGAGGGAGATGAGTTAGAAGGCACGTTTCCCATGAAGATAGGAAAACCATCGATAGGGAGAGTGCAAAGTTGATCCATGCTCTACGAACTGTAGTGACATGTAGATGTGTAAGGTTAAGGATCGATAAATGGCTAGAATAATCAATGAGTTGAGTTTAAGTGAAGATAAAACTCAAGTAATCCATTAAAGACTCCTCATCAAACTCCATAATCAAGCCTTAGACATAGGAGAAGTCATGGGTAATTTTAGTATATATAGAGGTGGGAGTAAGGAGGAAGGGAGGATTGATTTTGCATCGAAGGAAGGATGGTGGACTAAAAAGGGAAGAATTAGAATAGTGGAGAAAAATAGAGTAGAATAGAGAGATAGAGAGAATACTTTAGGAAGTATCAAAGAGAGTTGGTTTTGGTGATAGAGTTTTTGAGTAGATTGAAGATAAGGTTTGTAAGCAAGGCGTGCTATCATTCGGCAGAAGGGCGTTGAGGTCTTGCATTCGGGTTAACCTTACAAAAGGTCAGGAATTTCTTTGGGTTTTGGATTATTATTATTTACAAAGTCTTAGTTATAAGTAATGATTAAGATCTTGCTTATGTTATAGTTATGGTGAAGTATCTTTTATTGTTTGGGTTAGTTAATGAAAAATCATAGAATATTAAGTGTAATTACATTGTAGCTATAGTAGTGGAATTTTGTTTTAGAACATATTGCACACTTGTTATTATATAAAAGAAATTTTATGTTTTCATTCAAAACCTAGTTATTAAGGTTTATTAGACGTTTCTCTAGGAGAGTCTAGGAAGTAATGGCTTATTGTTGAAATGTTATAGAAATGGTGTGTGTCAAACAGACAGCTCAGAAATCCGTAGCTGGATATGCCCATAGTTTGAAAGTCAAGAAAGATTCTCTGACACCTGTCAAGCCTGTCTTGGATGACATCCCTACTGAGGTGAACCCAGCTCCTGAAGAGAGCAAAGAGATAGGAGAAGATCCTATTCAGTGTCCAACAAAAGAAATTACTATTGAAAAAGGAAAAGAGCCTGAGCTAGAGTTCTCGCCAATAAGGCCAATAGATATAAGTTCTGACTCGTCGGAGGGGTATACCCCCTTAAGCGATAATGAATTCGTGGGGTATTTTCCCCTGAGTGAAAGAGAATCTGAAGGTTATACTCCTTTAGATCCTATAGAGTCTGACGAGTGTACTTCTCCGTCTTCTCTGGAAGAGTGATGTAATGGGTTGTATCCCTTCTAGTGTCAAGAAATAAAGACATCTTTCTATGTATTATAAGTTGAGAAATGTACTATGTCTTCTTGTAAGACTTTTATGAAGAAATAAATATATCTACTTTTGTCCTAAATTATGGTATAAGTGGAATTTGGAAATTATCAAGGTTTCCATAATATAATGTTACTTTCCTATAATAGTTAACAAGAGTAATTGAGTTTATGCCGTCTAAACTATCCTAAGAGTCTTAGGTTAAATTATATCTTTTCTCTACCAAATGGCAATATTTGTTCTTACTACAAGTTATTTATGTGTTTGGATGTTTTTACATAAAGATTGCCTTGTTTAAAGGGTGGTTGCAATCAAGTCTAAATTTTATTGTACATTGAGTTATGTGGTCATTATGTCCTGTGTTACTATGTTCCCTTAGTCAGGTGTCAATGTATAACTTTATGAATGTGAGCCATTGTGTGTTTTGTCTAAATGGTTAACCTTTGGTTAGTAAATCATGTATCCTTCACCTGTGGTTTGTTAGGATTAGGTATGGTTGTCTGTTTCGCCATAGAATTTCTCATAGAGAGACCTTTCCTGTAGTGTCCTATGAGAGAGAGTGGCTTTTGAGCGGGGGCCGTGACCGAAGTGGATGACAGGATAACCCGTTGAAAGTCAGTTAAAAAGTGATAACCTAATAATATATTGGGGGGGAAAAGTGAGATAAATATTAATTAAGATAATGTGCCTTATGCATAGGTGTAGTGCTAGTACAGGGCTCATAATGCTACAAGAAGGCCTTGAATGGAAAACTTACCACCTTGCCTTCATGAAAGGATTGGTAGGGTCCGCATGAGATTTAGTTGGAGCCGGAAGTCGGGAGAGGTTACCAAGATAACCCAGGATGGGGGCCGAGACCTAGGAGGCTGTACCATGGCATCCATCGTAAGCTATGCGATGACACTCTCTCCTTAGAGTCACTAGTGTATGTGAGTTGAGTCACATGAATGTTTGTGGAATCATGTATTTCTGTGAGGCCCTACCCCGACTCATCCTAGCATTTCTGTTATTTTCATGTTGAGACTATTATGGATGCTTTATTTTTATGCATTATGGATTTAGAACTTATATGATTCCATGATTTGGATAACATTGATGTATATTGATGCTTCATTTTTATGCATTATGGATATGAAACTTTATATGATGCTAGAATAGAATTACTTTGAGATGATGTATGTCATGATTGGATTTGCAGGACTTTATTATGATGATAGAAATAGGATGTGTGTGTTATGAATGGATCAAAATTATGAGGATCATGATAATTGCTTATGTGGATTAATTGGGATATATGAGATATTGCTTTATTAATGTCAATTGTATGCAGAGTGTTTGATGTGTATTCAAATTCATGTGTTTAATAATATATGTGGTTATTTGGAATTACTAATGTGTAAAATTGAGGTGCGCAGGAAAATTATCCATGTGACCATGGAAATATTATGGAGAACCAAACCTAGACCTATGTACGTTTGTAAGGCCAGGGGTTGTCTATTTGGAGAGACAACACCCCGTTTGTATCGTATTTTATTTGTGAAAGTAAATGATGCATGTGTGTTAAATTGATTTTATTAGTTTGTGTAAATCCAACAAGAGACAAATTCCATGTGTAATTTTTATAATGTATTTTATTGTGTCACTTGACACGTGTTGATTAGTGTCATTGATTTTGACTTGTCTCTTGGAGGGAGTTTGTTTCTACCAAAGCCCATTCCAAACATTTGAGTGTGATCCCAAATTTGCCTTGGGTAGGGAGTCTTGGGAGTGGTCAACTCAAGTTTGACCCATAGGTTAACTTCAGTTGGGTTTCTAAGGGGTCAAAAGGACTCCTAGGGTTAGTTTTAGGGCTTTTCCAAAGGTCCAAAGGGTATACCTATGGGTTAGGGGTATTTTTAAACATGTGACTACTCCCATGTGACTGTTTAGTCACCTCAAAAAGTGTTTTTTCCAAGGTGAGCGAAAATTCAACTTAGAAGGTTCCTCCTAGGATAGACAACCTTCCCTTTTGATGTCAGACTCTCTTCCCCATCCTCTCTTACCTTTTCTCTTTCCAATTTTAGCAACATGTAAGAGGTTGGGAAGACCAACCAATGGGAACTCTCACTCTATCCAAGGGGTTGGGAAGAGTGAGAGAGGCCTTCTTAGGCAAGGATTAGGGACTTAGTGAGTTAATCACCCACTCTCCATTGTTGGAGATTATGCAATTTTGAAGAATAGTTGTAGGATAGAATTTTGGCTAAGTGTTGGTGAAAAGATTGTGTGGATTTGGGCTGCTCATCTCCAACTAGATCTATCAAAACCTTTGGGCAGATTAAGGTTGGTTCTTACTCTCTTTTTGTTTATGTTGTATATGCATGTTTGAAGAAATGCTTGTATGAAAGAGTTGTTTATTTGTATTTTACTTTGTGAAAGAAAATGTGATTTCCCCGTTATTCTTTTTATGTTTTTTTTTCTTGTATTGGGAGTGTCCAAGGCCTTCTACTCTTAGGAGAGTAGGATGGTCTTGGGGTGGAAGAAGTTTGACAGCCTTGGGTGAGAGGCTCTCCTTTAAGGAGAGTGATCTCAAGGGTGTTCTTTTGTGACCCTTGCTGCATAGCCTCATTTATGCATTTGGGGGTCATAAGGAGAGATGGTATGGCTTATATGCCTTTGGGGGGCATAAGGATGTGGGGATGGACTTGTGTTGTATCTGGTTGCCATGAGGTGGCTTGAGATGTTCCATGCTTGCAGTCTCCCTAATGGTATTTGGTCCACTTCCACCCTTGGAAAATCATCACAAGTTGTGGTGAAGTGTAGCCTTGGTTGGGAAAATTGTTTGTTGTGTGTTTATCCCTTGCTTGTTGTGGTTGTATGTGTGTAACCCGTCTAGTGCTTGGTTCTCCAAGCTCGGGGGTGGCTTCTAGTAAGCCTAGGCTAGGAGGTGAGCACTCCATGGTCAAGCCTTATGTTTTATTTGTAGGTTACTTGGGAGAAAGAAAAAAAAAGAGAAGCTAGGAGTTGCTGGTTTTTATTTGACTTGCAGAAAAGTTGGGAAAGGGAATATTGTATTCTTTTAATGGCAGCAATGTAAAAAGAAAAGTTAAATATATTGTATTTATTTCAAAAGATACGTATTCATTTTTATTTCAAGTCCTCATTTAATGGAATGAGAGACTAGTTGTAATATTGACTACTTTGTATTCTAGATGCTCTTGAAAGAAATATGTATTTTCCCTATTAAGATATTTTTGCAGAGAAAATGTCATTTATGCATTAAGTTCCTATAGTTGTTGAGTTAATAAAATTGTTTCTTTCTTGTTATTGGGAAAATAAAAGTTCATTTTATTCCTTCATGCAAAACGAAATTTTGGGAATTGTAAAACCTGCATCTAGATTTATTTAGTTAAAAAAAAAAAGACAAATGCAAAGTATGGTTAAATAGGTCTATTATGTCTATCTCTAAATTGGTTTTTAAATATTTTCTAGGTTAATATAGTTGCTGTTAAAGTTTATTTCATTTTGTCATTTTATTTATTGCAGAAATTAAATCTGAAAGAATAGTATACTTCTAAAGTTAACATCTAAGCAAAAAAAAAATACATTAGAGCTTGCTGTTAGTGTTCTTTTAAAATAGGAAAGAAATGTACAGAATGCTTTAATCAATATAAAAAAAAAAATATAATATTTCTCACTATGCTAGGCTATATGTGCTGAGAAGAAAATTAGTTCATGACTTATGTATAAATATGATAAATTCAGAAATTAAAGCCTAAATATTATCATAATAGAAAATGAATAATACACCTATTTCATGCTGCTATTTTCTTTATTAGTTTTCTGCATGGTATATAAAGTTGAAATAAAAAAAAAGATAATACAGAATGCTTAAGAGTGTGCATATATAAATATATAAATATATATATATATATATATATATATATATATATATATATATATATATATATATATATATATATATATATATATGTATATATATGTATATGTAAATCTATTTTTCTGGGGTTGTTGTATTGTTTCTTTAAAAAAAAAAAAAAAAAAAGGGAATCAATGTTGAAACCCCGGCGGGAGGCCTAGGCGGCTCAGGACCCCTGTGGGCCGTGAACCGCCTCTATGGGCTGAGGCACACAGAGGCGCCCATGGCACCGCTGTGGGCCGTGACCCGCAGGGGCAGCCTTGGCCGCCACTGTGGGCCGTGTCCCACAGAGACGTCGTGGCGTCGCTGCGGACCGCGACCCGCAGCGACGCCTGCGTGGTTCGGGGTCAATCCCTCTGCCCCCCCCCTGTGCCTTAAACTAAATAAAATGCCACTCCCCTTGGTAGATCCGCCATGGCTTTGGCCCCCTTTCTCAATCCTGCACTCACAAAATAAAATAAAGAACACACACACACACATGCCCTAACCCAACTTTCGGGTTAGGGCAAAACATACATAAATAATATTATAAAAAAATATGTGTGGGATGTGTAGAAGAAATAAAGTAGAAGTTAGGGTTTCATTTTTTATTAATATAAAAAAAAGGGGGGAAAACCCTATTCGAATTTTGAATAGGTATCCCCATAGACTTTGAACAAGATTATTATTTTATTTATCAACTCTTTATAATCTTTTATGGGGTTAGATATACCTATATATATATATAGGTATATCTTCTTGAAGTAATAGTATAATTATATATGTAGTCACAGACACACACACACACACACATATATATATTTTAAGATTTTAATTGGATTAATTAATCAAATAGTGAAATTTCTTTTGTTATTGAGTAGAATATTTACTAAGGGTTTTATTTAAAAGTTAGTTGTAGAACCCTTCTTGGGTTTGAATTTTATGGGGGAATAAAAATAAATACTTTGGAAATAGATAGCCTTAGAAGATAAATTTTATTGGCCAACTTTAATAAAATTTTATAGCACAATTACACTATGGGATTAATCGACCCTAGAGTCAAATTTTAGGCAAATTATAATTATTGTTAAAATAAATAATAGGTTTATAACACTAGGAGCTAGGGCTAATTAATTTAGTCCCTAGGCAATTAATAGGCTATTTGCGATTAATAATATCTCTTGCAAATTTATTTAGAGATTATTGTTTAAACGAAATTATTATTATTTATTATTTGGTGAGAATATAATAATTCTTTGGAGAATTAATAATCCGCACTTAAATTTGGATTTGATCTAATGTATAGTTTACTATTGGTTGAAAAGAAAACCAAACTTAGTTAAGACAAGACTTGTTAATGCGTCATTTAGCAAATTTAGTTTTATTAGGTTAAGATTTAAAAAAAAAATTATTCTGTTTGTGCCCAAAAGTTTGGGCATGACAATTTCTTTCGTACTTGTCTTACTTTTCTTGCTTGAGGGTTTTCTACTATCTCCTAGCACGGTGGGGTGGTTCCATTTCAGGATCACATGGTCGGGTGGTAGTGCCACTTCCCATCAGATGTTCCAGAATGTATCTTCAGGCAAGGAAGGGCTTCGCTGGTGTTCTTGGTTCGTGGTTCATGTACCAGCTCTTGTCCGTGATCATTGTTCAGTTGAAATCTTGAGGTCATTGTATCAAACCTTTATGTAACCTTGATTTCTTTGTAACATTGTAATTTATGGTATTTTTGTAAACATGTCTTTATGGATATTGTAAAAAAAGAAATTATTGGAATGCATGTTATTTTAGTTACTTAATTCTTTTGTATATATTAAATGATTGCTTTGGAGTACTTTGAATTCTTTCATTGTGGACTTTTTATCTTAAACATTTAATTTTCCTATAAAGCTGAACAATAGGTTTTTCCGTGGTGTTAATATAATTTATGAAGTAATCTTCATTGGTGACCCTTAAGGAATCTCGAGTTAGACTTCTGTTGTGTTATTAGCCGTTCAATGGTTATAATTAAGCACTTGTTCTTTAAAAAAAAAAAAATTACTTCACCCTTAGTTGCAAAGATTGTGATGTTTTTCCTTTAGGGTTCCTGGCGGGGCATTACACATTACAACCTGCCAAAAAGGCGTACATAAACAAATAATACATATGACCACACCGGTCAAAAGATACATGAATGATCCCAGAAGAAGGAAAAGGATCCATCTGAAACATGATAAGAAGCAAATACAAAAGAACAACTGGAGCACCCACGAAACTAAGTCCTCGCAACCCATCATAAGAAACCCATGGTCTAACATGAAAATCAGGTACTCTCAAAGGTACAAACAACCATAGATGACTCCACAATAGTATTCCTAGCAAAGGAAACACAAACTGCACACTAGTGAACATAAGGGATGAGTGTCATCACGTAGCTTGGTATGGTTACCTTGGCAGGCCTCCATAGGTCCCAACCCCATCTACTGGGTTACCCTCACAACCTTTCCTAAACCTCTAGCCCATCCAAGTCTCATGTGGACCCAACACATCCTTTTGTGCAGACAAGGTTGTTGGTTTTCTATTTCATGCCTTCTCACTGTATTCCGAGTTTGTACTAGCACTCATCCCATGCGTGAGACACAATTATCTTACTTAGTATTTTTATCTACTAAACTTCTTAATATACTATTAAGTTATCACTTATTTAGACACACTTTCGATGGGTTACCCTGCTACCACTTTGGGCGCAACCCCCACTCGAAATCCACTCTCCAGTATGACACTAAACCGCAATCAAATGAAGCTCCAAAAACCAAGGTATACACAAGGACTAGTTTACAGAGTTCAATATGGTAGGAATACCCACTTGGCCAAACAAGTCCTCACATGAGGTGTAGTGACTGATGATTCTCTGATTAGAGACATGACCAACTACAGTCAACCACATAACAACATTCCACACTTCCAATCAAGGACATGACCAGATGCAAAACAATCACATGAAAACAGTCAATACTTGAGATCAAGCTCTTGCCATTTTTTTTTTTCAAATGCGAATATAGAAAATTAAACACGCAATGACATAAATCTGAAATGACAATCTTTTTCCGTATAGTTTTAAATACAAACTGATCAAGTTTCCTAATTGATCTAAATTTCCAAATATAGTATTTAGACAAAATCACCATTACATAATTATTTTAGTACCAACATTACAATCATATGATCGTGCCTCTATTCCAATACATAAAAACAAAACATTAATAAATGTATTTTCTCATCTAATATCCATATTTCATTAAGAGAAAATGTCATCAATTTTCTAACTATATCTATCCATCTTTAAATTTCCCAAATAACATATTATTTAATTTCAGAAATTTCCAACAAATATATTGCTTTAATTCCTAAGAATTAACAAATAATATCATATTTCTTTTTCCAAATTTTAAATACTAGATTATTTCATTTCCTAAGATTTTCCAAATAATATATACATTGTTTCACTTCTCTACAATTTACTAAATAACATATATTTTAATTCCACTTTCTAGAATTTACTAAAAACATATGATATTTTACTTTTAACGAGCTATAATAAAAAAATGAAATGAAAACATAAAATTAATAACATGCTTTTTTAAACAACGAACACATTTCATTAAAAAAAAACCGTGATGAGGGAAAAAGGTAACAAGTGGCTAGGGCTTCCTACCGGTAGTGTTGCTACCTTACGGTGGTAGCAGCACTACCCATCGGTAGTGCTGCTACCAATCGATAGCAGTCACTACCGTCGGTAGGTAGCAACAACTACCATCCCATGCGGTGGGAATACCTTGCCACATGGGGTTCAATTTATATATATTTTTTATTTTTCAATTTTAAAACATAAAACAAATACCCAATTTCTGGGTACTCTCAGAAATTTTCTGTGAACAATTTTGCGGAAATAAAATAATTATTCACATATTTTTTTTTTAAAAGAAAACACCAGTATGCCCCAAAACTCAGATTGGCAAAATTTTAAGCATTCTTCCACTTCCATTCAACCAAGCACAAACCTGAATTTGAATACATTTATTTGGAATTTTAACCAAATTTTATTGTGAACATCCAACCCCCAAATTTTGATTTTGAAATCAATCTGAGCAAGTAAGAGGAAAGAAAAGAAACAAAAAGAGTTTTAATTCTGAAATTCAACTACACCTTTGCCATTCCATAATTCTAAAAGATTATCAAAACAACCACATACAAATTTCTTCCCAAAACAAAATTAGTAAATTTCTTGACAACAAAGAAGATTAACAATAATCCTACCTCCATATGCAATCCTGGAAGTGATTTGCTGAAGAGCCCAACCTCCAAGATCAAGAAATTTCTTCTCCCACAAATGCCCAAAATTTTCCATTCCAAAAACAACTCTCCCCCAAAATATTTTCCAAAACCTAGGTTAAAAGGGAAGTTTTTGACCAAAAATCCATTTTTTTGGTTGAAATTATTTTTTTAACCAAATAAAATTATTTCCCAACAATTGAATATGCAAAAATCGCTTTTCTTCCAAAATTAATTTTCTCAATTAAATAAAAACTAACATTTCTATTTCAAAATGCTAATGAGGGTAAGATATTTCTATTTTCAAATACTATTTAACCTTTCCTTTCAAAAAGCATATACTTAATTAATTTGTCATTTAAAAATAACCATTTAATCAAACTTACTACAAACATGAATTTAGCAATCTGATCATTGATTAATCACACAAAGGGGTCCTATTTAATTTACTCCCTTTAATTTACAAATGCATAAAAACACTTTTAATCTAATTAAATACTTGGGATTTAATAATCAATTTTACCACATGTGCAACATGCAACCCAAGAAAACCAAACAAATACACGACCCCCATACCCAACCAAAGGGGAAACTGATAGAAGACTGACGATGCTCACTTGAGGACTAGGGTAAAACATAGGGTCTCATAACTACCTAATCCAATTCCTTAGGACCAATGAGGTACACTCAAACCTGCGAAGCCAAGTGGAGACGAACCTCATACCTATGCGGTATTGTACCTGCAATCTCGTGCAAAAACGAACCACACATGCATACATATATATTGAATGAAAGTGTTAGCCCAAGATTAATAACATGAATCAGTAGAATAATTAATCTTACATAAGAATTGATGCGAAATCAACATTTACAGGTACACACATTAAGCGTAATACCTGACTATAACATTACAACATGGTAAATCGACCATGCAAGAAAGCCACTTAAAAAGTCAACCAAGGTCAAATTGGGTTTAATAAATCTGATTAGGGTAGGGGTACTACACAATAGAATGTTATGAGTGATGATTTTAGGGTCAATATCAGACATATCGGAATAAATCCAAGCAAAGATCTTAGGGAATTCATGTAATAAGATAGAATATTATTTTTATTCCTCATCACTTAAGAACTTCCCAATATTTATGATCTTTTATTCATTACAAGGATCCATCTTAACATCAATGGTATCACTCACAAGAAGATTACTTTGTTGGGGAACATCCATTGGTTGAGGAAATTCATGTGTCATCTCATCGTTATCATTGTCTAATTCAGTGTCTTTCCCAAAGTATGCTTCAACATTTATAGAAATCTATGATTATGGTGACATCGAGGAACACTATCGTAAACTCCTAAAAACTCATCCAAAGAATCATCAGTAGAGGGGAAGGAAGATGATTATTAGAATAAATGTATTTAGGGTGTAATAAATGTAAGTGGATTAGAAAAAAATATGACATTGATATTAAGGGATAGTCTCTTAGAGGCTTTGGTAGGTTTGTAGGAATTGTATCCAAGTCCAAAAGATGTTTCACGAATATTATTCTCTAAAGGAACTTTTATCCCTTATTCATGTATACCACAACCATTGCCATTATATCCACTCTTATCTTAGATGTGAAAACCAAAACCATAAAGAGAATTCATTTCCTTAAGGGAAGGTGGGGCATCATATGTCCGAATGTCATAATCAGTTGAAGTAGAAGTAGAAGGAATTTGAGATTTTGAAGCAACCATAGAGTTGTTACTAAGTCGTTTAGACAAAGTGGGTTGCTTTTTAGATTCATCCATGTCATCCTCCTTTTCAATATTAGGTTCTGTTGGGGGGTTTTATATTCTCCTACAAAAGAAGGTGTAAAGTCTAAAGACCCCAAATCATCACCTAAGGATACTTCTTTAGGTGAAGAAGTATCTTCGGGAGAAGATGGTGATTCAGTTTGAATGGAGAAGAATTAGGAGTATTTGAAGAAGTAGGAGTACTTGAAGAAGTATTAGAAGTAGATGAAGAAGATTTAGAAGATGGAATTTGAAAACAAGCTTATAATTTGGTATCAACATGTAAAGTGCACATACTTATTGTTGTAAATGAATTTAACTTGTCTATGTAAAATAGAAGGAACAACTTGCATAGAATGAATCCAAGGTCATCCTAACAAAAGATTGTATGCAAGAGTATTAGGCATGACATGAATAGGTGTAGGTAAAATAATAGGTTCCACATTAATAGGCAAGGTTATAGTACCTAAAGAGGATCTAGAAACATTATCAAAGCCACAAATATAAAGAGAATCTAGTTTAATAAGAGAAGTATCCACATATATCTTATGCAATAGATTAATGCTAAAAACTGTTGAACACACACTGGATGTTGAGAGGGGGATCAATCAACATAAATTAAAATTTGAAACTCAATAACAGAATTAAAAATCTTAATCTAGTTAACCACACCATGGAGAGTTAAACAAAAAAAAATATAAGCAATCACAGAGGAACACCAAAGATTTATACGTAGAAAAACCAAACAAGGAAAAACCATAGTGGTATTTTTATCCATGAAGATAATACACTATATAGAAATTATTACAAAAGATAAAGATAACTACTCTGGACTTGCACACCAAGGCTAATTGCTCATGGGGCAAGATACAAAAAGGACTTGTAGACCTAAATCTAATTGCACTCAGGGCAACATAATTACATATATCTGAAAAATAATTGTATAAATATAAGCATCTCCCTATGTTGATTATAGTCACTGTTAAAGCTCAAACATTTCTCTCATTGAAATACCTAGATTACCAGACCTTTTGAATCATAACACTTACAACCACTGCCACTTCTGCACTACAATCGCATCGATATCCTTACACACATGCATCTCCTATTCATTATCAACAAACTTTATCGCATCTCTCACATCCACATCCACCTCTATTATTTTCAAAAAATCATCACACACACACACACACACAATTCAACTAGAATCCTCGAAACTAAGATCCCCCCTGCTTCGGGGTGGGGCTTCATTAATTAGCCTGCTAGCCCTACTATTCTAAGAGGGTGGCCCCCATGTTCTAGATCAATTCTAGAACTATTTTAGTTGCAAGATTTGACTGGAATTCACACATCCTTACAATAGTAGGGCACCGATTCGATCCCTACAATTATATTAGAGTAGATTAGTTGCCCTACTATTCTAAGGGGGTGGCAAGCTGATTAATTATTATAGGAGGTTAATTAAGTTTACTCTAGCAAACTGATTAATTACTCTAGCAAGTTAATTAATAAGCCCTCCCCTACAATTCTAATGGGGATAATTAATTTATTGATTAAGTCTCCTACTCTTTTGGCAGGTGAATTAATTTGGTGGGCGCCTACTATTCTATGCTAGAGGATATAGTTGCCACCCCTAAAATTCTATAGTAGGGGCATGTTACCACCAACTATCGAGTGTTGACTGGAGGGATAACAAGCTAATTAATTACACCCACCCACCCCAATCTTCATAGGGCTTCCCCACCCAATTCTATGGGCTAGACTATATACCCTTGGGACTAAACTAGACTCTATAGCATAGCCGCCCCACCCTACCCCTATTCTGGGCTGAGGGGAAGGCACTCAATCGATTGTGTCACAACCCTCCTTTATCACTTTTTGATTTGATACAATTCTATTATATTTTTGGTTGAGCTATTGAAAATAATTGAATGAATATTATAAAAGAATAAATAATGGACCCACATACACACTTGGAGAATATGATTCAAAAGGCATTATTTTTTTATATTTTTATTCCCAATTATGGCACATATTGTAGGAGGAATTAGAAGCTTCGAGAGGAATCTTCAATACCTTGCATGTAACTCCCCCACTATGATATTAATCAATTTTGCATGGGTCCAATATTGGAAAAGAATCTCATTCTTAATTAATTTCTCTAGATAGTGGAATTAAGGGATTTTTCCTATATATTGTATGCAAGTTTTCAAAAAAGGGAGTTGGTGACTCGTTGAAGAAAGTTTTCTCAAATAGTTTGTTTTTAGTAGTCATATTTTCATTTTTAGAGAATAGTTAAGTTTGTTTTGAAGAATTTTTCCAAGCTTGCAAGGAAGGATCAAGGAAGGCTAGGCTTGAATATTTGGTGAGGATTCAACAATCAAAAGGCTTCTCTAGGTTCCCTCTCTTTTTGTATTTGATATTTCTTTATGTAAATTTTTATATTTCAAAGGAAATATCTCCTCCTAGATTCTTTAGTTGAATATTGCTTTCTGAAAGAAATCATTTCTTAATTGTTAGATAGAAAGGAAATCTATTTTTCATTAAAGAAATGCATTGATAAAAAAAAAATTCTTTTCTTTTTAAAAATACAAATGCAGATTTCTCTTTCATTGTTTGTTAATCTATTTAAAAGAAAGAAATCAGATTCTGCTTTTCTATTTTTTTTTGAAATCTAGAGAAGATCTTGAATCAAAAAAAGAGGAAAATAAATCATGCTTTTTTTTCAACATCTCTATTCTTTTTTTTGAAAAACTTAAATTCTTTTATCTCTGTAAATAATCCTTTTCTTTCTATGCTTATAATAATGGTATTAAGAAATCTCACTATGTCATATAATATTTCAAGTAGGGTTTCTTCTCAGAGTATTTGTATAAAATCCTTGTGGAAATATTATCCTGTTGTCTATTTATTTCAGAAATCTCTCCCTATCAATTTCCTGGAAATCTCATCAAAAAATTTATTATCTCAACATAAGACAAATTTGTTGAATATGATCACTATGAAATCAAAATTTAAGCATTTACCTATCTCCGTGATAATTTAGTTATCAGTATATTGCTGAAATAAATTTCTCTATTTTATTTCATTCCTGTGATTAAATTCTTATTCTCTTTTTTTATAATAACATTCTTTACACACACACACACACACACACACACACACACACACACACACACACACACACACATATATATATATATTATTAAATTTATGCAAAACGATAATAAATATATGAAATATTGCAAGGTGATTTTTAAGATAAAGTGGTTTTCGAAATTTATCTCGAATAAAGTATCGGACAATGTGCAAGGGGAGGTGGTATTTATATAACCGCCGGGGAAGTGGTACCCCCCACTTCCCCTGTGGTCACTGTTACGGCAGTGGCCGCAGGGGGAGTGGAGGGGCCCATGGTGTCCCCTCATCCCTGCGGCCCTGCACCCACAGGTCCGCAGGGGTGATGGGACCTGTGGCCCCCACTCCCCCACTAACTCTTAAAAACAAAGTTCTCTTATATTTTTTTATTTAGATTTTTCTTTTCTTTTATTTATATAGAATTTGCAATTTAGGAATTGTTATTATTTTCTTTAGTATGAATTTTAAGTTAGTAAACTAAACTTAGAAAATTTATAAATAATTAGGATAATTGTATAGTAAATTCGTAATTGTAAATTAAAGTATATAATTGGAATCGTTCAATCTAATTGAGATTTATTGGGTTACTTAGTTGGCGTTTTAGATTCATTATAAGTAATTAATTTATATTATTATGATTGATCCAAAATTTGTCTCTGTCTAAACTAATTTCTATTTTGGAACCGGTGACTCTATAATTAATTATTCCTGTGGTAGGAATAAAACATTGCTTAATCTTGCATGTAAGTTACACTATTCTTGCATCATGCAAATTACTTATACATTAATTGCATTTATTGACGTCTTCATCATCTCCATGGAAGTTACGCATTTAATTATTAATATGCGAGTTTTATAATTATCATTATTATGTAAGTTATATTTCAAGTTTTGAATATTAAATAATTTAGTGATGGTTTTATTCCACGTAGTTCATCAAGTAGTTATTTCAATTAATTAAACTTTGTAATGTCTAATTATGTACATTCAATTCATAATTGTTTTCAAGCATGATGTTTTTCATAGCTTCTTAGTTAGAAAACTAAATAAAGGAAGTCAGAAAACCAAAAACTAGCAGCGTTGGGTATATACAGTGCCTCTGGGTCACACTTATGGGTAATGCCATCATGTTGAAATACTGCACTTAACGCCTAATAAAGCTGCATCAACGACGTCTGTGGCATTGTCCCTATAAATCATCGGGGAGTAATAAGGGACACTTGGAAGTTAAAATCTAAGGGGCGGGTAATCCCCCTTGGATCGATAATCTAATAAGATAATCCTTAAATGATTTTACATCCGCTAAGTTAAACCATAGTAAACCCCCTTTAAGGTTGATTGAGTGAAATGATTTTATGAAATTGATTTAATCTCGAAGAGTTGTTGATGATTGGCAATTGGGTCAAAGGTGACGCTTATGATAGGAATTAGGATCTATTTGTTTTAGGCCACAAGCAATAGGCCATCTTGAGCCTTTGCTTAAGTGCTACCACCGTGGGTAGCAACCGCAGAGAAACTGTCTGGGACATTGACCCTAGAAAGGGTTGCGTACCCACTAATAAGTTTACATCAAACCATAGAGTAGAAAATAGAGCTACATACTTTACGCCTTGATCCCGTGCTGAAACAAGTATGTAGACAGTCTAGGGACGGAGTTGTCCCTAGTACTTAGGCGTTCGTGGATGGGGTCTAGGTTTTGGTAAAAAGAAGGATTGAGAAGAATCCTAACTTGAAAGATAAGTGTAATAAAAAGGAAAAAGTAATTCAATGCATACTTGGAAGGAATCCCATATGGATTTGCTTGATTTCTCGAGGCTTTAAGCCAAATTCTGAGGTGGAATTCAAGCTTGTATTATGTTATTTTGATTACTCCTAAGGACGGTGACCTCAGTGCACTCCTATTAGAGGAGTGTAGTACTTAGTGAGTGACTCAGGACCTGAATGGTCCTGATGAGTCTAAGTCTTTGGCCAGAGCACCTCCTATCCTAATTGGATAGATGCCTACCCCATATGGGTAGATGCCTATCCCGTATTGGATAGATGAAACCTCCTGCTCCATATGAACAGATGCCTAACCCGTATGGTTAGATGCTCATCCCGAATGGATGAATGCCTAATCCTAATGGATGGATGCCCAGAGTATGCGATTGAATCAAACACAAATGATTAAAGTAAACAAAAAAAGAAATGGTCAAATTTTGTTGGGTTGAGTAAAGTGGGTTATTACAGATTGTTAGATTGATAAAACAATTCCCTATCTATACTATGACTAGATTCCCCCTTATAATAGTAGGGCTAACCCCATATAATTGTAGAGGGAATCTATGACTAGCGACACATATGTAAGAAGATCAGATAAGCTCTATTCTGGCGCTGATTGGATAAGAGTAGACATCATGACCCACTTTTGTTTTACAGGGGATGGCCATTAATGTTACATAGATAGTAGAGTATCTATTTGATGGATACCCATATATAGACCTATACCTTAACTTGATGGATGTTTTGGTTGAATAGGTGTAGGTTCAAACTCAACTCGATAGACTTTAAATCGATTTGATAGATCAGTTCAGAGCACCCCTACTCTATATAGCTAGAGGGCCCGACCAGTCCTCGAGCAACTTGTCATCTATCTGCTTGACCCATATCCATGCTAACCCAACTAAGGTTGACTGTGACTATTCGGTCCTCATACCCATTTATCTAGGGGGAGGGGGACATTGCACCAGAATATTGGCCATGAAGACCAGGGAGAGAGGCTAGGCTCTCATCTAGTTGGGCTCAGATTGATTCTAGTCTGCTTTATCATGGATACTATAATGAATTATGTGTGATGGATGCCAATGTAATGCCCCGCCAGGAAACCCCGAAGGGATTAAGCCATAACTCAAGAATAGGGTGCAATAATTTTTTTAAAAAAAAGTTACAACACATAAGATGCAACAAGATATCAAGGATTCAGATTACAAAGCGGAAGACATCAACTAACACCTAAAGAGTTTCCCAACGAGATTACTTAAATTTCACAATTCACTTAACTCACACAATTAATCCAAAAGCTGAATATCTTAATAACGAGATAATTCATAATCAGGATAATTCCTTTCAAAAGAGGGAAATATAAATCACAAGCAAAGATTCATCATTAAGATCCATTCATAATCTTCATTCAAGCTTTTCATTTAAAATTACAAACCATACATCCAGCATTCTAATACACTAGGATTTCATCATAACATAAGAGATCTTTCCCAGCATATTTAAATTTCTTAACAACAACTGAGTATAATTCATTACTCTAAGATACATTCTTTCATATTCCAACTTATTGCATTTCAAAAGATGATTGCATACTAGCATCTACGATAAATCTCATCTAAACCACTTACGCATTCGATCAACATGGCATTCAAGAAAGGACTGCATATAAGCATTTATAGTTAATTCCATTTATCCACTTAACCATTCTAACATAAGCTATTCATACATGATAAAGATGAATAAAGGAAACATAAGAGAATACATCACATAACACCATAATGATCTCAGAGTTCACCCTTAAAGGGCTACATCTCCGGGTCTGCTCAACTGCAAGACCCCTCTGATAATTAATAAAGTTAAGAATACAAGAGGTTACACCATTTACAATCCAGCCATCAAGGCGAAAGATAAACAATATACAAATGACCACATCGGTCAATAATACATAAACGATCCCTGCGAAGAACAGGATCCAGCTGAACATAATCAAAGCTAAAACAAAGGTCCAGAAGAGCATCCATAACATTGAGTCATCACCACCCAAGGTCTATCGCGAAACTGACACTCACAAGGGCATAAACAAAAGGACGACCCACAAAGGTACTCTTAACAGGACAAACCGACTACACACTAGCGAACGTAGGGAAAAGTGTCATCACACAACCTGGTATGGTTACCATGGCAAGTCTTCATAGGTCCCGGCCCCATACACTGGGTTACCCTGGCAACCTAATCCGAGCTTCCAGCCCATCCAAGCCTCATGTGGACCCACACATCCTCTCGTGAAGACAAGTATGGTGGTTTGCCATTTCAGGCCTTCTCACATCATGTCGAATCTATGATAGCACTCGTCCCATGTGTGAGGCACATTTATCTTACTTAGAGATTACATTCTAATCTACTTAAAAGTTATCACTTATTAGACTCACTTTCGACGGGTTACCCAACAGCCACTTTGGGCGCGGCCCCCAATCGAAAGCCACTTTCCCATACGACACTAGACTATACTCAGACGAACTCAAGACCAAGGAATACACATGGTCAGACGAACGGAGTTCAAGAAGGAAGAAATAGCCATCAGGTCAAACACGACTCACAGATGCACACTTACTAACGGTACTCTAACTAGAGACCTGACCAACAACGGTCAACCACAAATCATCATTCGACTCACACAAAGAGGATATAACCAAATACGACACTACCACAAACGACAGTCAACTCCGAATTGAGGACTCAAACAGGTACCCCAAGTCAATCCATAAGACAGGGACCTATCAAACAAAGCACTCTTGCCAATTCATAATTAAAAGCAAATACAGAAATTAAACTCGCATAGGCAATAATCAGAAAAGACAATATCTTCTCAAATTGATTTAAACATTAAAATCGATCAAGTTTTCTACAAGATCTATACCAGATTTCAGTTATCTACCTCAACTAGGGATAAGTTGTCCTTGGTTTTCTAACTCTTGAAGGTTCAAAGCATCAAACAGACATATAAAGTCATAATGAGTTTTTAAACCAATTCATATTAATAAAATTCAGACAACCATTAATCAACTAAAATAAGATATTTAATCTCCAACAAAACATCATAGACATACTGGTTCAAAATCAATCTCTACAGATTCATAATTTCAATCCCAGATGTACCATACGGAGCACGGAAATATAAATATAAAAAGGAAGTCCAAATAAAGATAATCATTATCAAAAGCATATCGTTAAATTTCTAATGCCCAATGATAAATATTTCACTACTTTACAATTATTCAAATGATATGTTCTACGATAATATTTAACATCATCAAGTAGAATTTACATCGTATTCCAACGATTTTCCAATAACATATTATTCTCTATTATTTTTAAACAATACTACATCAAATAGCCATCTTCCCTAATCAGCTAGAAGGTAAGATATAATTTTACTAGAACAAGATCAATCAGAATATAATCGACAATATTAAATTACCATATTACAGTTGTAGAACTTAATTAGAAAGAGGGCAAAAGTCACAAAATGAAGTTGAATAACGATTAACCTATAAAATCCATTATAGAATTAATCAATATCCAACTGACATTTATCGTGATATTGCCACCCTAATCCTAATTAAGGACTAATTTCCACTTAACAATAAAAATAACATTTTACATATTATAAGCATTTTTTTTTTGAACACTAAAAAAAATGCATTAAAAAAAAACATCTTTAAAAACTAATTAAAAAAAAACTTTTTAACAAGGGCTAGGGCGGGCCATGCCCTAACCCTAGCCGCTGGCGGTTAGCACTTGCGGGCGGCGCTCACGGTGGTGCCCGCAGGTGCCGTGGCGCCTTGCGGCCACCGCGGCCCCTGCGGCCACCGCCATGGGCCGCAGCCGCAGTGTTTGTTGTGCGGGAGACAAATGGGGAGCGAGCGAGGGGAGGGGAAACAAGGGAAACGAGCGGGGGAGAGGGGAGGAGGAGCGGGTGGAGCTCCGCTCCCCGCCTCCAACCCCAACCCACGGGTTTAACATAAAACACACGCCCAGCCCCGATTCGAACCACAAACGCACAGTTCAAAATTAAAAAAAATGTTTTCCTTTTCCTTAAAAACACAGTTCGGATTTAAATCAAACAATAGACCCAACTCAAAATTTGGATTAACAATTTCGGTTTGAATGAGAACCGATTCCAATGAAATAAACAACGCACAGTTCGATATGAAAATAATGTTTTCTTGATGGTTTTTCATTCTTTCCAAACACAATGGGATTCCAAACCACCCAAACAGCATTGAGGAATAACAAAACCCAAGATAAATCTCCAGCCAAACTCAAAATGGCCAACAAGGAAATATTTAATTTCAAAACCAAATGGTTAAACAGATCCTACCTGATCTCGCATTCCTGGCAAGATCTGCCGAAGAGTCCAAATCTCCAGCTCCCAAATCCTTCCTTCTCCATCCAAAATCCTCCAATTTCATCTCGAAAATCTTTCTCAACCAAAAATTTCCCAAAAATGTCCATCCTCCAATTTTACCCAAATTTTGGGTTATATGGAAGAGTTGACCAAAAACTCTATTTTTGGAATTAAAAATTTTTATTTACAAATAATTCTTCAAAATTTAATCCTTTCTAACTATCACCACAAAAATAACTTGCTTTCCAAATCCAAAATCGATTTTCTCATTTAATTAAATTTAACCTTTCAAATTTCAGAATCCAACAGAATGCAATTACGACTATTGCGATAAAATACAAAACTTTCTTTTCAACAACATATATAAAATGCATTAAATATTCAAGATCAGTCATTTAATCGAATTCACTCCCAATATAAAATAAGCAATTCATTAACAACGAAAATCGCATAACGAATTCCCGATTAATTTAATCCATTAATCTCTAAAGCACAAATACATATTTAATCAAGATAATTACTAAGGACTAATTGATCAATTAACCAAGCACACCAAGCACACAAACCGAGAAGGTCAACCAAACAGACGACTCGCAAACCCAAACAAAAAGGGATTACCGACGATGACTGGCGATGCTCACTTGAGCACGACTAAGGTCAACTAGGGTCTTACGACCACCTAATCCAACTCTAAGGATTAAAGAGGTACATTCAAACCTGCAATCCAGGTGAAGAAGAACCTCGCACTCATACGGCGTTGTACCTGAAATCTCCTGCAACCAAGAGTCATACATGCATACATATATAAAATTTAATGAAAGCGTTAGCTCAATATTAATACCACGAGATAGGTACACTAACAACTTGCATACAACTAGTGAGAAAACCACATCAATAGCTATGTGTAAAATCAACATCTGACTATAACATAATATTACGATAAACTAATCAAGATTAAACCAAGGTTAGAAATAGATTAGGGTAGGGGTACTACAGCCAATTTGATCCATCTAGGACCCCCTATCAAGACTCACTTTATATGGGGCAGCAGGGTGGGCACTATATAGATTAGCTCAAGATTAGAGATGGGTGGGGACATCCTCTATTATTTGTAAATGGGTGGGCACTAGGAGGATAAAAAATGAGTGGTCACTAGATAGAGTGGCACTCAAATGACTGATTATGGAACTCAACTGAGGGCATTGAGGGACCTATATTGCGAATTGGAACCCTACGGGCAACGATGGCAAAGATTATCTTCTGTACGTAACATGATGAGTCTAACTATCGAGTCAAGATCCAGGGTGGGAAACAATAGCCCATAAAAAAGTAGAAGGGGTTGATTAATCAGTATGTATGCATGCATGTATGTATGCATGTATGTATGTATACATATATATATATGTATACATTTATATATATGTATATATATATACATTTAAATATATACATATATGTATATATATACATATATGTATATATGTATATAAATAAATGTATGTATATATACATATATACATATATGTATATACATACATATATAGATATGCATACATATATACATATATACATATATAGATATGTATATTTATACATTTATATATATGTATATATATACATATATGTATATATATACATATATGTATATATGTATATATATAAATGTATATATATATATATACATATATACATATATGTATATACATACATACATAGATATGCATACATATATACATATATAGATATGTATACATATAGATATGTATACATATCTATGTATATGTATACATATACATATCTATTTATGTATATGTATACATATACATAGATATGTATACATATCTATAGATATGTATACATATACATATCTATATATATGTATACATATACATATACATATCTATATATATGTATACATATATATACATATAGATATACACATACATGTATATGTATACATGTATACATATATATACGTATACATATACATATACATATATATGTGTGTGTACATATATGTATATATATACATACATATATATATAGATATGTACACACACACACACACACATATATATTTACACACACACACACACATATACATATATACATATATATATATATACATACATTTATACATATGTATATATATATACATATATACATATGTATATATATACATACATACATACACACACACACATATATACACACATGTATACACACACATATATACATACATATATATACATATATATGTATATGTGTGTGTATATATACATGTATATGTATATATACAGACACATATATACATACATATATACATATACATATACATATATATACACACACATATATACATATACATATATATGCATATATATGTATATATATGCATATATATGTATATATATGTGTATATATGTATATATATGTGTATATATGTATATATGTATATATATAAACATATATACATATATACATACATATACACATATATGCATATATATGTACATATACATATATATGCATATATATATGTGTATATATATACATATAGATATATACATCTATATACATATACATATACATATACATATACATATACATATACATATACATATACATATACATATACATGCATATATATGTATATATATGTGTGTATATATATATATACATACATGTATATATATGTGTATAGATGTACATGTATATGTATATATATGTTTATATGTATATGCTCATATGTATATATGTATATGTATATGTATATATATGTGTATATATATATACATATACATATACATATACATATACATATACATATACATATGCATATATACATATACATATACATATACATATATATGTATATGTATATATGTATATGTATATGTATATACATGTATATATGTATTTATATGTATATGTATATATGTATGTATACACATATACATACATATATACATATACATACATATATATGTATATATATATTTATGTATATATATGTATATATACATATTTATGTATACATGTGTGTATATATATACACATACACATATATATATACACATATATATATATATATATTCATATATATATACACATATATACATAATATATATATATATATATATATACACATATATATACATACACACACACACACATATATATATACATATGCATATACATATATACATACATATATATATACATATGTATATGTATATTTATATATGTATATGTATATATGTATATGTATACATATATATATGTATATATATACATATACATATGTATATGTATATATACATATATATGTATATATGTATCTATGTATGTATGCATGTATGTATGTATATATATATACGTATACATATATATATATGTGTGTGTGTGTGTGTATGTATATATATGTATATATATATGTATATGTACGTATATATACATATATATATGTACATATATATATATATACATATATATATACATACATATACATATATATACATACATATATATATGTACATATACATATATATACATATATATATGTACATATACATACATATATACATATATATATACATATATATATGTACATATGCATACATATATACATATATATACATGCATATATATACATCTATATACATACACACACACACACACACACACACACACACACATATTAGAACAAAAGCATTCTCACCAAGTCAACCAAGAGAAATATTGTAACGTGTACACACCTTTTTGACCCAAGATATACAATTGGACCAAAAATATGAAACATGAAACATAGATCGGTCCTAAAACATCCAATGAGCAACATCGGACCAAAAGAGTACCTCTCACAAAATTACTAGAGCAAACATATATCACATCCAATTATGATATTATAACCTAAAGCTTACACGAAAAGGGAGAGAGTTTGGACCAAAATAGACAAACCTCAGACCATCCAAATCATGCTTCTAACTGTTTTCATTGCTAAGAACAAACTATTATCAACTAAATTAATTTCCAATGCAATCTACTTGTAACCAAAACATAGAACCAAACATATCAACCTTTGGACCAAAACCACACCAACCCATACTCCAATCATCTTCTCAACAATGTATCCAATACAACAGATGTTTGGACCAAAACATATCCAGACCACACTGTTCGACATCAGTGACAACAAAACACATGTCTATAACACAAACATTAAGGATAGAGCCATGTCAACAAGAGTTCATCTTATAGCATTACCATTAATGAGGACAACAATCATATGAGGATCATATTGATGTTGAATGTCATGACAGGGTAACTCATCTCGTAAATATACATAATTTGAGCTTTAGGTGTTGTCATGGAGTAAATCAAAGAAGCAACATTATTAGGTGTCATTGCAGGTGGGACATATAAAGTCTTTAAAGCATCTTATAACATTCTATGATGCATGGATAAAGTTCAAATTAAATCCCAAAGAGATATCTTTCCAGGAGTAGCTTTAAGTTGTTCAATAAGGTTATACTCTTTACCAAGATGTTGTGAGATATGAGGTGTTGGTGGAAGAATAGGTTGACAAGTAGGAAGTGAAGAAGGAATAACCGGTGGAGGATTAGGTTGCTATTATTTCTTTTATTATATGTGTGAGCAACCAAATTATAAATCTCTCGGCTAATCTATTTAGCATACTCATAGGGACTCTTGGTGGGATATCCTTCTTGCATAGTAATAATTGGTTTCTTAGGAGTGCAAAAGGAATCATTAGTGTAACCAAATTGAACCACAAATAGAGGCTTGTTAAGAGGTGTTTGAAATTTATGTTCATTCACGTTTATCATGTTAGTTAATCTCTTGGATGTTTGAATATTATTTGAAGAAGTTGTAGTAGACATGAAATCATCAAGGGCATCATCTAACATAGAAAATTCATGACTAATGAATGGTTTATATTTGGATTCGAAAGGAAACAAGTCATCATAAAGGGGATTGTCATAAATCACCATTTTACTAGATTTGGAGGATGATTTAATAAGAATTAATTTATTCAAAGAGTCATTCAACTTATCTTCATCATCATTATGAAATGAAATAGTAACTATGCTAATTAACTTTTGGCAAAATGTTGGTGTTGGAATGATTTGGCATAGCTAATATAGATGGTGAATGATGACATGATAAGTTATTTGTGTTGTCATTGATGGCAACTAGGGTCAACTGATGTTTGATGATGTTTGATGATGGTTTTTGATGATTGACTTGTTGGCTAAGTTATTTGGTCTACCGGAGTTAGAGTTTGACAGGGTTTACCGACAAGACTAGGAATTAGGACCTTAACCGGTAAAACAGATAAGTTTTGATGGAATCGGGTGATTGGTGATGTTTGGCGACTTGTGGTTTGAAACATAAGTTTTATGATGGATTTGATTATGTAATTAGAACTACATCCTATGATGGTTACTAGAAGGCATGTTTTGAATTTTTGATGAAGTTTTGCTAGGGTTTAAGAAGGGTTTAAGGACTGGTAAAGAAATCTCTTGAACAGTAATGATTTTTGGTTTGGCGGAGATCTACATCAAGTTCACATGTTGATGATAACACGACACAAACCACATGATGCATTTTAAAGATGTTTTGGTGCATTTGGAGGATGAATTTCCTGGGAATGTGCCAAGTGCTTAGCAGAATGAGCTAAGGGTTTGACTTTGTACCAGATCGACTTGCTGTGACGATTTATGATCATTCAACAGTTGCTATTGATTTGTAATTGATTGTAATTATCCATATGATGATCTGTAATGAGTTATACAGATCTATGATGATCTATGTAGTAAGTCTTAGGGGTTTGATGCCAACCTAGTTGTAAAGGTTATTTATGTTGGTAAGATTGATGTTTTGTAGTGTCGGTGATTTTGAGAAGTGTGTGAAGCCGAACCAGGGTATGTGAGAAGATTTTCCAGAGTGATGCAAACTTAGAACTTAATTGGATCTGATCAAGAAAGAAGTTGAGTGTTATACAAAGATCATTCATTGTTGTTCTCTAACAGTTATAGTAGCTAAAATCCCTTAATCGGGTAGGTCCTATTAGGCCTCACATTGTAAAATCTTCTAACAGGGTGACTCGATATCTGATTTCTAAATCCTTGCACTCTTATGAGGTTGATCCTAATAGATCAAAGATTAACAGGGCTGAGGTAAATCCCTTAACCGGGTGACTTCTAACATGGCATCATTGTAAGCTTCTAACTAGGCTTGGCTCCTAACATGATGCATTCCGAAAGAGTGCAAAATATTTGTGGGTACCAATTCCCACTGTAGTTTTTCCCTATTTGGGTTTCCACATGAAAATCATGGTGTTCATGCATGGAATGCTTTTCTTATGATGTTTATGTTTTATTTCTGATTACCGGTTAAGACAATTTATGTTTGCTTATCAGAGATCTTAAAGTGGTTACCAGTATTGATGGTTAATGGTTGTTGAAGCATTCTGATTAGTTAATAAGTTGGTAATAGTGTTTTTTGATCTGATATTAAGTTGATGGCTAATCTGATTAATACGTTTGTATAAGTGGAAATGATTATCTAGATCTGGTAAGGAAATATGTTATGAGGAATTGGTTTAAGTGTTGAATGTTTTCAGATCTAAGATAAGTCTATTTTTTGAAAGTTTCAATTTTTGTTTATACTGATTCACCCCCCCTCTCAGTTTTAACTAGATCCTCTAAGATTAACAATTGGTATCAGAGCATTGGTCCTTTATGTGTAGAAATCCTAACAGCTTGAGGGAAAGATTCTATTAAAGGTGATGAAGAAGGAGGGTCCCAAGTTTACCAAGGACAAATACCAGATATGGAGTGATCAGATGAAGATCTAGATTAAAGGACTGGGTTCACAGTATTGGAATCATGTGATAACAAAGCATTTTGCTCCTACTACTAGTCCCTTGACACTAGATGAACTCAAAGAACAACAAGAAAACATCCAGGCTCTTGAAGCAATCGTAAGTACTTTGTCTGACTCTGAGTATATTGATGTTCATGGATTAGAAAATGCAAATGCGGTATGGGAGAAATTAAATTTAATTTATGGAGGAGATGAACATGTACAAAGGGCAAAGGAAGAGAGTTTGAGAGGAAAATTTGATGATAGGAAAATGGTTGATGGTGAGAACATAGCTCAATATGGACAAAGGATTAAGGAAGTTGTAGGTGGTATAAAGAGTGATAGAGGTAAGATTGAAGATGATAGTGTTATTAGTAAAATGCTTAGAACTCTTTTACCGCAATATTCTATCAGAGTGTCTGCTATTCAAGAACTGAGATCCATTTCAAAAGATAAAGTCACCGTTGATTCTCTAATTGGAAAGTTAACTATATTTGAAATAAACAGTTTTGATAATAGTGTTTCCAAACCTTCCGAATATGCTTTTAAGGCTTTTGTAACCGTTACATCAGCAAGGAAAGGGAAAGATGTTTGTCATAATCATGACTGGAGGTCTAGTCATGGCGGTAGTAGAGGTGATGGTGATGATGAAGATCATATGATGGAACTTGAGGCATTACTTGCTATAAGATTTGTAATGCCCGCCAAAATACCCTAGAGGATATTAAGTTATCTAACTCACTAATGAAGACAATAATTTTTTTTTTCTTAGAATCATTTAATGCAACATACAAACATCATCTCAACCACGTACTAACATACAATAATTCCTAAATCTAAATGAACATCATGTAAATAGGTTTTCACTTAATCAAAACACAAGCGAAATAACACGACAAACATTACATCTACCTCCCTAGGGTATCTTAACGTAATCACTTTCTCAATCAACCAAAACCTTGATATCCTAATCAACATTCATCATTCATTTACATATATCCATTGTAACAAGCACAATATAAATACAAGCACATCTATCCGTTCTACAAATTCTATTGATCCATTGAATCCATGAACATGCATCTCTTTCTATTCTACTTTTACTCTTTATCATGCTTCCAAACTACATATTTTCTTTTGTGCCTAGTATGATCATTTCCTCAACATGGATTCTAAATGCATAGTGCAGAGTCTAAATGCCATTCTCATTCTTTCCTTATATATGCATGCTACCTAACTCAAAATGCAATAGCATCATTAACCAAGTATAACACAATTATCAACCATGAGCTTTTCTTCAAGATATATCATTACCCAAGATAATTGACCAAGCATATCACATAAATTCCACTAGAAAGAAAAACAAACACATAGCTAAGAATTTCCAAACAATGAATCCAAATACACCCTTGTCATTAATTAAGAAATACTTGAATTCTACAAGGGGTATCTATATTCCATTCACAACTATCATACGAACCATCCAATAATATTTAAGCTAAACTATATAACTTACTAACAACCTATTTATTACTGTGGTTTAGTATCAACCAGTTTTCAAGACCATCATTAATTTTATTTAAAAACATCCATACATCATGTGCATTATATATCTAACTCAAGACTCCATTTTGTCACAATCATTTCCACTATCATTGCATATAAAATCTCATCATACAACTAAACCCAACATTCAACTACATATGCATCTAAATATCCTTACTACATTTATCATCTTAATTACCAACTTAGATTACTTATCCAATCCTAACTTAGGTATGAACATACATGCTATTTTCACAATATTGATTCTACTACATTACTTCCCTTACAAAGCCAAGCAAGATAAATCACAACTAACTCACAACATAAGCATTCCCATTGAACATAAATTCACTTCTTCCTATATTATTCAATTCCTTCTTTTAAATTCATAAACTTTTCTCTTAAACACATAACACCATGAAATTACATAAAATTTACAACATGAGCATTATAAATCTAAGCAGTAAACACATCGACAATCATAATTGTAATACCTTAAAAATGGTCATCTAAACAATGGGCCCCTAATCTCGACAACATCACCAAGGTCCTAACCAAAAGACAATTAAATCAATCTTGAGCACATAATTAATTCTTTAATTATCAAATATCACATGGCAAAATAAATTACCCAATATTAATTAAATATTTATTTAATTAATTGAATCATTCCAAGAATATTCATTTTGATCAATTATCCTATTTTAATTTATTAAATATCTTTGCATATTTAATTAATTAATAAATTTGCCATTCAATCATGCAAAAAAGAATTAATTTACTACAAAAAGAAGAATTTATTACAAAACAAAGAGTTGAATTGAAAATTAAATAAAAGAATTGAATTAAGAGAGAAATCAAACTTGAGATATTATTTATTTTTCTAAATTGAGAATTTGAAATCAGAAAAGCAATTAATTGAATTATTAATTATTCTCTTAAATTGGAACTCAAAGCTTTTCAGAAAAAGAAGTTCAGTTGCATTAAAAAGACTCTTTTCTTGATTAAATTGAAGAATTATCTATTTTTATCACAAATGCATGGAATTGATTTATTATTGTTTTCCAATGCAACTTGGACTTCTAATTTGAATGCATTTCAATTGAACTATAATTGGAATCTATCTCAAGGTTAACTCAACCTGATTTCTCAATTGTTTCAATTAATCCTAAATTGAGCTTTTTCATCATCTCTCTGTAATTATCTATAAATTCAGTCATCGACTCTCATTCCAATTCACCCCGGAGATTTTTGAGAATATGTCATTCTTATACTGATTTTGCTCTGGAGTCATTGATTGATTATTATTGCTTTTTTTTTAGATTATTTGCATCCATCTTACATTCATTATTGCTTGCATCCATTACTGCTTGAAGTGATTTTTTGCTTGAATTATTCATCCATTCTTTACATCCATATAGCTTAATATCATATAGATTAAATCCTTCATCTTGGTGTAGTCTAGTCACTGGTATTGCTTATAACAAACTGAGAGAAATCCTATACTCGCATCTTGTAGAAGGCAATGGGTCACTTTGCTATGGTTTATTTTTATTGATTATTGATTACTAACCATGCATATAATGACTTAATTGAAGTGTTGTGCTTGCAGTTACAGGTTCACTTTTTCACACACACAATAATAAGATAATCTCAGCACATAACCCATGATAACACATATATTCCTACAAAAATAAAAAAAGAGAATACCCTTGGTTGCTTGGGACAAAGTGTGTAGATCAAATAACAAAGGGGGGTTGGGGATTAAAGCTCTAAAAACCTTTAACAAAGCTCTTTTTGCTAAACAATTATGGAAAGCCTATGATACTAAGAAATATTGGAATCAAATTTGGTTTGACAAATACATTCAGAATTAGACTATCCAAGGGGTCCTTAACTCTGAAGATATCCATGTTGGATCCTTCATCTGGAATAGCATTACCAAATCCATAAAAGTGGCAAAAGCTGGGGCTGGATGGGTCCTTGGAAAAGGTGACAGAATAAGGTTTTGGGAAGACCCCTGGATGAAGAATGAAGCTCTTTATGATCAAAACAACAGTCAAATTATTGAGGAGTGTAAAAGGAGGTTTGGGCTTATGGTGTGTGACTAATGGAAGGAGGACAAGTGGGTTAGGTTTGATGACATTCACTCTGGATTTTCCTCCCTCCAGAAGGAGTTGCTATCCTTTTCCCCTAACAAAGGCTATGATGATGTATTCCTCTGGAAAAATGATCCTAAAGGTGAATTTACGGTTGCCTCAGCCTATAAAAACACCTTTTCTCAAACCAGCAATCCCATTTGGAGTAAAGTTTGGAACAACATTTTGATCCCTAAAGTCAACATTTTCTTTTGGCTTGCTTCTCGTAATAGTACCCTTACTCTTGACAATTTAATCCGAAGAGGTTTCAAATTCTCTAATAGATGTGAGCTATGCCAGAAGGAGGGAGAATCAGTTGATCATCTCTTTTTTTACTGCTCCTTTACCTGGGATATTTGGTGCAAAATGTGGGAAAAATGGAAAGTTAATTGGGTTATGAACAAGAGCATCAAGGATATTATCTGGCAATGGAATTTTCCAACCAAATGCCAAATCATCAAGAACCTTTGGTCTTTGACCCTCCCCATGATTTGCTGAGGCATTTGGAAAGAAAGAAATAATAGGATATTTAGGGAAGCTAAGTGTAACACTCAGGTGGTCTTTGAAATTTTTTGCAGGGCTATAAAGGAGAACATCAACATTCCTCACAAGAATAATCAGCAATGGTCTATTACTGATATGAATGATATGGAAAGAGACATCCTCACTGAATGGAACCTAATGCATAAGGTCTACAGATCAGAAAATAAGAATAGGAGAGATAACATTGTCTGGCGTTTTCCTGAATATGACTGGATAAATGTTAATTTTGATGGGGCTGCTAAAGGGAACCCTGGAAAGGCTGGTGGAGGAGGAGTTATTAGAAATTCTCAAGGAATTTGCATTGCTGCTTTTGCTTCTCCTTTTGGGGTCCAAAATAACCATGTGGCTGAAGCTCTGGCAATGCTAAAGAGCCTCCAGCTAGCTCAAGAATTCAAATTCAAAAAAAAATGGCTCGAAGAGGACTCTTCAAACATCATACAAGCCCTCAAAGGTACAAGTTCTGTTTCCTGGAATATTACCAATTTAATTAAAAATGCTAAATATCTTCTAAATAACTATGTTAGCATTAGTATAACTCATACCTTTAGAGAGGGCAATAAGGTTGCAGATATCCTAGCCAATGAAGGGGTCAATTTGGAGAAGGATGTCAAATACATTGGAGAAACTCACATCAAAAGGGAGGTTAAAGAGAAATTATACTTTGATCGCATCAATGGGTCAAGTTAATCTCATGATTAATTTCTGGGGAATGACTTCCAAAGATATATTTTGGGGGTGGATTAACTGTCAAATTATGAGTGTTTTTTGGCATCATTTCCAAGATCATATGTGTGTGAAAGATTATAGTAATAATAGTTGGGTTTATGCGGTCATAAGCAACAATTTCAAAACCATGAAAGAGTCCTTACATGGGAATTCCAGAAATAACAAGTTTTCAGAGTTTTATCTACGGATTGTGAACTGTAGCAGTGGGTATCTTTACTTGGAGCTCAGAATGGGTGGTAACCTAAACAGGAATGAGCCTCCAGGATGTGAAAATTGGAAGAGTGAACGAAAGGTCTGGATAAGGCTCCACAAAAATGGCTTCACTGACTATATGGAAAAGCTTCACGGAAATAGGAATTCTATGTCTTATGGTTTTGCTAAAAGTTGGAGTAACAACAGAGTCACCCTGTTTGGGGAGATTTGGCAAATCGATGAAAACATGATTGCAGAGGTCATGGGTCTCCAGACGGAGGGGACTAAATTCTACAGGGATCGAAAGTATGTAGCTGAAGCTTTCAAAAACTTCCCGAAGTCAGAGGATGAGAAGAGCAAGCTTGTGAAGAAGGACAACATCTCCTACTACACTCCCCAGCAGGTAAAGCCTTTCTGGAAAAAAGTTCTTAGGGCTTTAATGGAGTATTTGACTGTGGATGGTAGATTTACAAAAAATTATAACTATCATTTCGCTATTCTGAACCATTTCCTTCATGGGGCTAAAATATCCCTGCCCTTCTATTTAGCATCCTCTCTAAACGAGAGCCTTGCAGACCATGCTAAAAAGCTTAACTCTTACCCTTTAGCCCACCAGGGGCTCATTCTGCTAATATATGAACATCTTAAGGATAAGGCTAGGGCAACCGAGGATGATCCTTTGATCATTAACGCTCATATATCTGAGAGTTGCAAAGACTCTAACTCGAATGGGGATCAACCCAACACCCCTACCCACAAAAAAAGGAAAGTTGAAACAGAGTATGAGGAAAAGGAGGTGCATTGTCATGAAGAAGAGGAAAAGGATAAGGACATTGATACTAAAATGGAGCAAAATAAGGATGAGAACTATGGTGAAGGGGAGGAAGGGGGTAATTCTGAAAACCCTCACTCTAACCCTAAGGGTTCAGAAAGCGAGAATGCTGCTCTGAATCCTAAGGAGTATGACAACCCTAACTCTGAGGAGACTGAATAGGGCAAGGACTCTGTGAACACCATCTTGGACACCGCCCGTAACTGCACTTTGGAATTCTTCAATTTCTAGAAATGGGTTGTCGAAAACATCACCAGTATGCAGGGTAAGCAAAGGGAGCTGGAAGATAAGATTAATAAGCTGATTAAGATGTCTGACTCTGGGAAACAAAATGAGGATACGGAAAATAGTGAAGCAGAGGAGGAAATGGAGATGGAGGATTGGTTGGAGAAAGATCTAATCAAAGGGGACTTGAAACATTTGGAGGATGTTAGTAGAACTCTGAAAGAGCGGGTGGAGGAGGACAAAGACAACATCAACACCTGGATCGCCCGTAATGAAAAGGCTTTGAAAAGACTTATGAACCACAACCTCCAGGTCCTTAAAGTTTCTTCCCAGAATATGAATGCGTTGGTGGATCATTTGGAAAGGAAAAATCAGATAAGAACCTGGTAATTATAGAAGATGCTCCAACTTCCAGCCCCACCCACCAGAACCCTAGGCGCAGAACTAGGCAGACCACTATTGGGAAGGACACCAAAATGAAAGAGAGTCAGCTTGGATAGGAAAACAATGACCTGAGGGAAGCGGCAAAGGCGATGATGCTCTTGGTACAGAATGCTGAGGAAACTATGAAGAGTTTTTAATTAACTTGTAATGCTGGGCTTGGGGCCAATTTCTTGCTGGCCTCTTGTTGTCCCTTTCTCTGCTACTGGTTTTTTTGCTGGTCTTTTGCAACTATCTTGTTTTGTTTCCTTCTTGAATATCTTTCAAATGTAATCGGGTTTTGGGTCCTTTAAAACCTATTTTTAGTTAATCAAAAACACATATATTCCTACATCAATTCTATAAGGCTTAACTAGCATATATCCACATCTACAATCACAAGAATATTATATCTTGACTAACTCAACTCCTTTAAAAATTCCATTTACATACATAACAAGTTTCTAGCTACTTCCATTACAAGTGTTTACATCGCATAACCATAAAATACAATTACATAAATCTGCAATGTGATACATACAAATGCTGCAATACATCAATGAGAAGAAGTCCACATCCACGCATGATGAACACCAACAAGAAGATATCCCAATGGCAAAAGCACCAACCACCTGACCAATGTGGAACCTACAAGGAACCACCCCTCGTGCTAGGAGATGACACAGGGTCCCAACACGTACTCTAGACCTAGGTTGACACTTATCTACCGAAGAGACTATACATTACAAGGACACTCAAGCCATAATCATTTCACAAGAAGACACAAAAAGAAATTCCCAGAGGTGCACAAATCTACAAGACATCAATGCATCTCAAGAAAGAACACATGTAGGAGTGGAGTGTCATCACATGCTATCCTCCCCCATAATATTGCCAACACAACTCTTCACGGTATAACCCCAATAGACATGTGGAGACATTTCTACCCATGAGAGAATTAAGAGAGATTTGACTTACCATCTTCATGACCTTCTCATGCTTACCCTAAAACATCCTCCCTAGGAATAAGTCACGAGGCTCAACAATTAGTTACCTTGTTTAAAATGAGTTCTAATTACCCATCCCAACTAATTCATTATTAATGTTATCACTTGTTTAAACACAGGAAAACACCCATGTGCCTTGGCAGTCTAGATGGTAGCTTATCAACTTAACCACCTATCTCTCGTGACTCCAATCATCACATGAAAGCCCACTCCCCCTACATGCTCCGAAAAACAAACCAAAGAAAAGAGGCTCCAATTCAAATTCCAAGAAGAGATCCATAACTTCATTATGCAGCCCAACAACACATAAACATACAGGGAAAAACCATAGCTAAAGAGTGCAAAAAGGGCTTAAATCCATTACAATACAATATGAGCCTCAATGTGGAAATCCAAAGAATATAAAATATAAAGTATTCCATCAATAAAACATATCAATTATGTTGTCTCCACATCAATATCATCTTGTTGTCTCCACAACAATACCATCATGTTGTCTCCACAACAATATCTTAATATAAGAAGAACTCAAATCTTCAACAATAAATAAGTCAAGAATATTACAACATAGAAAACATAAAATCACATCAAACTGATAAATAATAGTAATTGGGAAACGTCTACAAAAAACCCCAAAAAGCCTCTGGAATGAAACTAAACTCAATAATCCAAATCTGACTGGAAAAATAGTGAAAACACTAAAAATAGACAGAGTCATGCTTTCGCACTTTAGTTTAGTGCATTTGCATTGCAGGTTAGCACATGTGTTAATAGTTTAGCACCTATGTAGTTAGAGACAATGCAAATGCATGAAAGGACAACATAAATGCAGCAATAGACAGTGCACATGCATGAAAGGACAATGCAAGTGCAACAACAGACAACTCAAATGAATGAAAGGACAATGCAAATGCAACAACAGATATCACAAATGCATGAAGGGATAGTGCAAATGCATAATCTGTGCTTTTGCATAAAGGACAAAAAAATATAATTTTCGACAGACTTTAAAATCAAGCTTAATTCAAAAACTTATAAAAAATACATGAAAGAGGTTGCCTAGACCCAACAAGTAAGAAGAAACAAATGGAATAAAGTTTAATAAAACATAGAGAGAGAAATCTCAAAACATATCCTATAGCTGGAAGACCCAGAACTCACACAGAGACTTCGTTGAGTCTGAACCACATAGGAAAAACACTACCAATAATAGATAAGGCCAATACTACACCAAACAAAACACCAATCACAAGATCCAGACAATGATATAGGAAGCTTACAACAAGCAGCCATGAATACAGATTTTCCAATGCTACAGGAGACTAAATATTTCTCCAATAAAAATATACCAACACCCATATAATATAAAGTTTCATCCCCCATGTATTAATCTGAAAAACTACAATAAAACTATATAGAACTAAATATTTCCTACCCAACTCTTGGAAGGCACTTTCAGAAAAATTGAAATAAACAAAAGATAAGGAACCCAACCTGCACCCTGAGTGATGGATGAGAGTTGAGGGAGAGCTCCAACCAAATCCAATCAAAAAAATACCTGAAGATGGATCTTGAAAAATGAATGAAATAATGCTCTTATATAGGTTTCTCAAGGTATTTTCAAATTATGTTGACCTCCAATGGTCAAATTGAGGCATCATGATCGAAAAATGACTGGTGGGAAGTGGGCACCATTATATTTAAATTTGGGCCCAATTTTGGGGGACACTACAAACACCCTTGTCCACCCAAAAAAAGGTGAATGGGCCAAGGATGGGATGTACACAACTTGAGAGAAGGTTCAGATCACCATGTAGACATATGTCATTAATTTTAAGGTAAAACAATTGGAAATAGGCTTGTATAAGCTAAGAGGGAACACACTAAGGTAGGAGCACAAAAAGTGGGGTAAATTGTATAGGGTTATAGTTTGGGATGTTGCATTTAGCACCCACTTTAATGGGAGTATGAGAATACATGCATACTCATGGTAAAGGAGAGAGAGAGAGAGAGAGAGAGAGAGAGAGAGAGAGAGAGAGAGAGAGAGAGAGAGAGAGAGAGAGAGAGAGAGAGAGAGAGAGAGAGAGAGCAATATTTCAAAGAGATAAAACATCACTAAATTTGAGGGAACAAGCCCCCAAGATTAATATATTAACTCACACAATCACATACAAGGACACAAAAAACAAGACAAAAACAAATGAAAGGCAAAAAGATAAATAAAGACAAAAGGCACATAAAAGAGGTTACTAGTACTAAAAAACAATAGCTCCAAAGTCAACTAGTTGAAGCGACCTCTATAATCAAAATGTCTTAGCCACTAATATCATTCTTGGAATGTTATTGTATGAGAACAAGTGGTCACATGAAAAGAGAAAGAGAATGCATCAAATGATGAACCATGATTCAATGACTACCAAGTTGTGTTATGCTATGAGTTCATGGGGAATGAGAAAGGAAGCCTAGATTCTATTGGCTACCAAGTTGTGTTATTGTTGATGCCTAAAATTTCTTTCAAGACAACCTTATAAGATGATCGGTGAGTAGGGAACCTATTGCGCATCATTGAACAACCTCCTAGATTTGATAAATTGGCTCTTCATTTGAAATGAGAAAAGGGGAAGAAAAAGTTGAAAATAAAATAAGGTGGTGTGCTAGAGATTTAAGATTATAAACACTCAAAGCACAAAAAACCATACATTATATGCATAATTCAAAGGCTTGATGATTCAGTAAATGAAATAGATAAAATTATAAGATTCACTACAAGCATAATATGAATTAAACACAACAACAAGTTAAAGGAGTCTGAGACATGATTCAAATAGAAAAAGTTATGCTTAATATCTTAAAAGCTTATATAGATTGCCAATTTTCAATTATTACTCCAATGACATAAAGCATAATCCAACCAGAAACATAAACAAATAAGCATAACGGCTAGAAGTTGACATAGTTTGATTATCTATTTATGCATATATTGAAAAACAATACTAAAGTCTGAGTAAGGTCAAATTCTCTATATGTGTGAACCCCATCAAAAGATCTAAGATTTTCCTTTTATAACCCTCTTCGATCATCGACGTGGATCTCAAGGCAACCATAAAGATTCCTCATCCTAAACACGTGATTCCTTGTCATGTTTGTTACCAACCACATCCCACTCCCTTTGGCATCATTTTTTCTCTACCATCCTTAATAAATTAGGTCCCTAAAACAACTTGCACAACTCCCAAAAATGTACTCTTGTAGTTGGATCATGATTTGGTACCTCCCTTTGGTCATGATTGCCTTAAAAATCCCATCCTGCCTAGGCGTGGCTAATTACTGGGATAGATGGATGCTTGGTAGAAAGGTGAGGCTTCCTATACCTTTCTCCTCTTTCTCCTCTTGAAAGTCCATAGGCAAGACATGTGGCAAGTAGGTGGGACAATTTGGTAAGTCTTCTCTTCCTCTTCAAGAAAATTCAACTAGTGAGACACATGGAAAGATAGGCATGAAGGAGAAAATTTTCTTGAAAAATTTCACAAGGGTGCAGAGAGAAGGGCATGTGGAAATGTAGTGGGAGTTCGTGAAGGGGAAAAATATTGTTTATGTTGAAAACCCCACTCAACTGACAAGTGGCAAAATGAGGAGCTGGGGCCTCAGACCGTGAAAAAGAAGAGGCCTCCAAGGGAAATAGATTAGGATTTTAATATAGAGTTATGCTAGGGATCCATGGGAACACAAATTCTCATATGACAAAAAATTGTGCTATGTTGTGTGATCCATGTGGAAAGAGAAAGGAAGAGATGAAATAGTCTAGTAAGTTGTGTTATTCTAGTTCAACTCATCTTGCTAAATGGTGCTGAGAAAAGTTTCTTATTGCAAGGAAATTGAAAGGAAATATTTTTCCAAGAAAACATTTCTTATCACAAAGCAAACAAATGGAAAGGTGTTACTAAGACACCACAACTAGTATAATCAAACAAAGCATTGTATTTAACAAAATCCAAAAAAAATAAAATTTGAAAGGAAATATTTTGCCAAGTGAATCTTTCTTATCACAAGGAAAACAATTGCAAGATGTTACAAGGATACCACAACAAAGGATAACCAAACAAAGCACACTATTTATAAGGAAATCATGTAACATAGAATTAAAAATAAGCAACAAGGATGTTGCATAAATGACACCCCCACCCTCCCCAACTCCCCCTCCCCCCCAAGATGTCAACATAGCCATATATTGATGTCTTAAGGTAGATACAAAGGTCAATTATAAACACCTTCAAAACTAAGGAGATATCCTTTAAGCAACAATGTACAATACTCCAAGCTAAAGAGACATAACTCTTTTAAAGCAAGGAAGAGATAATTGTTAAAGAAATATATTGCAACAAGTGTAAAGGGATCCTTTTGAGGGATGCATAGGAAAATAAGGAAGAGATATTAACCTAAAGATATCTACCTCTTAAAAGAGAGATCTTTAATAAAGATCACATCTGTGAAAGGGGAAGGAAACTAAGAATACTTACCTTCCCTAATGCTGAAAAAAGTGGATTCTTAGTGAAGGATTACCCACTTTCACTAAGGAGAGATGATTCATAAAAGATGTATTTTTTCAAGAAAGGAATAGGTCCTAACCAAGGGACATACATGAATTTGTGTGGAGGATAATTCTATACAAGAAAGTACATCGAGTTATGAAAGATGTAACTGAACCAAGGAAAAGGAAATCCTTGAAAATAAAGAAGATTGAAATATTATTCTTTCCCCCAAGCACAAAGAAAAAAAAATGAAAGAATATTATGTTTCTATCCAAGTATTATTGGAAATGAAATTGCACCACTGTGAATGACAAAAAACCCTTAAAAGTTAAGCTACTAATGTCACATAGTGAGGAGCAATATAATGGGTGAAGGAAGTGCTAATGCACTACTTTCAAATTTGGATAAATTATAGCATGAGATATGGTGTGATATATATAAAAAATCTATCACATAAATCTTTGACAAATTCTTTAAAATCTTTACAATCAGTAGTAGAATGAGAATAGCTATGATAAAAGAGGAAATACATGTTACCATCCTTATAATTGTTGATATATCTTACAAAAAGTAAGGTAATATTTTTATCATATTTGAGTCTCCAAAAGATTCTTTTTGCTAGCTTTTCTTGATTGTAAACATGGATAGGTCTTGTCCCTTGAGGGATAGAAGGATGAGGTTTGGAAAAAAAAATTAATAAAGGAGGGAGGGATTTTCATTATGATATTTATTAAATTTTTTTGTGTAAATACATGTTGAATGACCAAAGGGATGAATGTATGATGGAGGAAGAACCTTTGTAGGAAGATTCTCATTTCTATCACCATTATTAATATACACTTTGTTAGATTGGGAAGAGGTATTATCATCATCTAAAGCTTCATATTTGTTCAATGTTATGTTAGGAGATAGGTCATGAATAAAATGCATAACATCATCTTGCCTCAAAATATGTTGGTGATTAAGATAAGCTCTAGGAGAATAAGGATGATCTAGAGTGATAGATGTACTAAGCTTAACATGTTTACAGTGTCCCTCTCGAACCAGAGTACCTTTGTGAGAAGAGAACCTAATACTACTCTTCAATGTTGCATCTCCATTGGAGAGATCATTGATAGGAGCTTTAATTATTTCCTTATGAATACAAGATACTTTAGGAGTTGTACACATTTGATTCATTTCAATATCATCTCTAAGATTAGCAAGGGTTCTATTTGAAACATATACCAAAGATTTTTATGGAATGGAAATATTCCATTAATTTCTTTTAATAATATCATCATATAGCAACATGAAATATCCATGAAAGCTTTGAGAAATGACTTGAATGTAGGAATTTTTTTTTTGAAACTCTCATAATACAATATATTAAAGTTGTATGAATGAATGCAAGTGAAATGAAGTGAAAGAAGCTATAATCCAATAGATGAATTTGATAAAAAGAACTAATGAGTATCGTAATCATATGTGAAATAGAAAACCAATTAGATTTTGTAAATTCTATTGAAAACAACCAATTAGAAATATGAAAGATGCTAAAAGCATTGGGTTCACTAAAATGTAATATTTGGAAATGGGTATTTGGTAGTTTAGATATGTAAACAAGGAATGAACCTATTTCACATAACTAATTACATTAAATGGAGATGAAATCAATAGATTCAACCCCAAAAGATGAATGATAATTGCTTTTTAGTTCTCCCTTTGTTTGAGTTGAAAATGAGCCATTGAAAGATGTCAATTAAATGCAATATTTAAGGCTAAAGGTGTAAAATTGACATAAATCAACATGCATAAGTAGTTATGGATTTGATAAGCAAATGTAGGTATAAATTTAGAATAAGGAAGCTAAGAAGAATCTATTTTTGAAATTTGGGCCTGAAAGTGTGGGACAATGGTGCTTGGGGTGACCTTGTCCTCAAAATGCCATATGTGGGCAATGAGTGTCTTTTCAATATTAGAATGCAATCTTGAGTGTTTTTCCTAGAGTTTCACTAGAAAGTTGTTGGACATAGGTGTTTGGGGTGACCTCATCCTCTACTTTTCACCAAATCAAAAGCTAGATCTATTGGTCTTTGTCTAGTCTTCTTGAATCCATAACTGTGTCTTCAAATCTTGTCATCGACACATGAAAAAGAGGAAAATGGTTTTGTGGATAGGGGTTTGATTAGGTCAAACCCCAAGTTTGGAATTAATCCTTGAATAGAATCCAAAGTTCTAAAGTAAGAAGTTGAATATGATACCTCAAGTTTGTTGAAGTTGATGATTGATGATACAACACTCTTTGAATGTGATAACAATTTTTGATGGAATAACATGACGTGACAAGACATAAATGACTCAAACATGTGATTGCATGAAGATTGATGTAATTTTCTGCTCCATGATGTCTAGATTTGAAGAATAATTGAAGGATATGGTGGGATTAAATGTCACTTTGAATGTTTGAAGATGTAGGTGAATGATAGTTCTAATGGATACTTGAACATGGATCCAAAAATGAATGATATAGTTTTCTCAAGGTATTTCACAAATTAGGCCAACCTCCAACAATCAAATTGAGACATCGTTATTGGGAACCAATTGATTTTGGGGGACAAGGATGCCTCAAATTCTCTTCTCCAACCAAAACTAAATAGGGCAATGATAGGGTTCAATCAACTTGAGACAAGGTTCAGATAACCATGCATACCTATGATATACTGAGGTAAAAAGGCTAGAAATGGGCTTGGATAAGAGCTAAGAGTGAACACACTAAGGCATGAACACAAAAGGTGTAAATTATACAGTTACAAGTTACGACGTTACAAATTTTTTATAATGAAATATTATTTAAAAAAAAATTAACAATTTATATTATATAAAATATAAAATATTATATATATTCTTGAGTTGTTTAATTATGCTAAGAGGCATATCACTTTCACATAATGAATTGAAGAACCCATGTCAATAAAAACTCCATGCAATTCAAATTGATGCCCATATGCTTTTTATATATAGATAAATTTAGTCATCTATTTATTTTAAATAAAAAAAATTATTTTTTTAAACTGCAAATATTTATCAATATTAAAAAACTATGTTATATTAAAAAACAAAGTTTTATTTAAAATATTAAATAATAATTTGTTAGATAAGGATATCCTTTCTAAATGGATGACAATTTAAAAAATAAAAAATAAAAATTTCTAGATCTTTAAATTTAGATTTGCATAAAAAAATTAAAGATTTTAACAATACTTTCACAAATTTGTAAGTAGCAGAACAACTTCCTACACTAACCTTGAGAGGAGAGTAATGCAAATTTTTTAATAGACCCTTACATTAGTTATAAAAACTTAATGGAAATAAACATAAATGGTATGCATACCACAACACGGTACTTTATGTAGGGAAAACCTTTTTGTGAGGGAAAAAAATCCACACTTCAAAAGATGTCCAATATATTATTCAAAAATCAATAACAAATTATAATATACTTACAAAGCAAGCTTTTCATAGGAGTATCACCAACCACAGGTTCAGAGGTAATTGAATATCTGTAAGAATTTTATGTACACACTCCATCTCATGTACCTCATATATATGAGATACAAGACATGAAACCATCAAATGATATTGCAAAACCATGGGCTAAAACCACAGTCCAATAAAGTGGAACCGATATTATCTCCAATCCTAGATGTCCTATGATGTGTCAAAACACACATAAACACGCGTCCCTCCATTTTACAACTCATTTATGTGTCTGACACATTTTTATTATTCCTATTTTAGGAGTCCCAACTTTTGGAGGCCATAACTTTTGAATTGGGCATTCGTGTAATGCCCTGCCAGGAACCCTATAGGGAAACAACACAACTAGGCAGCTAAAAGGTGAAATAATTTTTTTTTTTAAGATTAAGTACATTAATTATAACATTGCACGTTTAATTACATAAGTGGAAGTCTAACAATGACATCCTAAAGGGTTAACAACGAAGATTACTTTGAAACTAAACAACTACAAAAGGTTAATCCAATCATCCATCTAATTAGGAAATTCAATTGCAATTAATAAAACCATTCTTATAAAACTGAATTCTATATTGAAAGATTTAAAGTGTTACAATATATTTATTTTCAATGATTCATTTACATATAAGAAGAAAGAATAACATACATTCCATTGAATTAAGATTACAATATTCAATAATTACAAGGCCTCCAATGATACTAATGAAATACATAGGTTACAATGCCAAGGTTACATAGTTTATTGTTACAATGACCACATGTTCTCAAATATACAATAATCTCGAACATGAGCTGATACAAGAGTCATGAACCAGGAAACACCAGTGAAGTCTATCCTCGCATGAAGGTATGAACACAGATATCCGATGGGAAGTGGCACTACCACCCGACCAAGTGATCCCAAAGTGGAATCACCCGACCGTGCTGGGAGATAGTAGCAGACCCTCAAGCAAGCAACCAAGATAGGTACAACAATACAACATGACTCCACAAACCCATGTGACTCAACTCATAAACACTAGTGACCCTAAGGAGAGAGTGTCATTGCATGGCTTAAGGTGGTTACCCTAGGTAGGTCTCCATAGGTCTTGGCCCCCATCCTGGGTTATCCTGGTAACCTCTCCCAAACCCTCGGCTCCATCTAAGCATCATGCGGACCCTACCAATTGCTTCGTGAAGACAAGGTGGTAGGTTTGCCATTCTAGGCCTTCTCACCACATCCCGAGCCTATACAAGTGCACAACCATGTGTGAGGCTAATTATCTTAATTAATTATTTCAGCTACCCACCCCCTAATCAATTATTAGGTTATCACTTCTTAACTGACTTTCGAGGGGTTATCCTGCCATCCTCTTTGGGTGCGGCCCCAACTCGAAAGCCACTCTCTCTCATAGGACACTAACAGGAACAGTCTCTCTATGAGAACTCTATGGCAAAACTGACAGCCATATCTAATCCTGACAAACCTTAGGTGAAGGATACACAAATCACTAACCCAGGATTGACCATTTGGAACAAAACATACAATAGCTCACATCAACAGGGTTACACAACAACACCTAACCAAGGGGTAAAAACAACCTTTACAACATGACAACAGCTCAAAATCAGATTTACAACGAAAATGCTTTTACCAGAGAATACCGTTTATTCTAAAGATCCTATAACAGACAATCTTTTTAAAGCAGTAAAAAACATTAATTACTTGCAAATGCGGATATTTTAGAAAAATAGGAAATACATCTTCATTGGTAAAAGAAATGCAGAATTGTCATTTGATCAATAAGGCTAAATTAAACATATAAAAATTAACCTCCTAATGTATTTCCATGATTTAAATAAAAAAAATCTAAATATAATACTCAATTAATAAAATGCCCAAAGTTTAAAAACATATATATATATATATATATATATATATATATATATATATATATATATATATATATATTAAACATAAAATAATAAAATCTGAATTCAACATTAATATTGGGCATGAAACCCGAAACTCATCATATACTAGAAGCACACAAAAAAATAGGGAAGGTGAAGTATATTTTTTCTTTTTTTTGCCTTGGTAGCCATTTGCTACCCTACGGTAGCAGGTACTACCGCAGGTAGTACTGCTACCTTACGGTAGCTTTGTTACCGTCGGTAGTAAGCTACTGACCCCCTCCCATATAATTTCTTTTCTTTTTTTTTAATTTTTTTTTTTTTAAATTAAATTAAATTTTAATGTTTCAGAGAGATTAAAATTTTCAATGCCCATTTAAAAAAAAAAAATAAAAAAATTCAATAGAGTTTTAAAATCTCAACATCCCCACTCTAAGATAACATAGTCTAATAAAACACTGCATAAAAATAATTATAAAACACTGAAAAAACCCCATTTCTTTAACCAAAATTTTCTTCCATAATCCCAATTTTTTCTTTTAACTCAAATTCTAATGTTTTTTTTTCAATCAGGAAGAACACAAAATCACATAACACAGAGAAAATTCTATGGAACAAAGGAGGGTAAATCTGGTAAAATTTTGCCAGCATAACCCCCTATAATTTCACAATATCAAGCTAAATAATACAGAAAGGAAATAATAAAACATCTAAACATAAACAAAACAAGACTCAACCAGAAATATTTTTCTTTTACAATACACACCAAAAAACTACAGAGAAAGGAGAAATACTTGAGCTAATATAAAAAAAACCAAAAAAAAACCCAGGCGGAAGCTATCCAACCTTGGAAAGCTTTCTTGGAAGATCTTGAGGAAGAGCTCCTGCAATCAGATATCCACGCCAATCCTCACTTCTCCAACATGCATCCAAGAAAATTTTGAAATTTCTTCCTACAGACTGCTGCCTCCTTCCCGTGAACTCCCCAAAATTCTTTAAAAAAATAAAAATGTTTTACCTAAACCTTTCTAGGTTGAAAATATTTTCCTTTCCCAAAATATAATATTCCATTTTAAAAATAAAAAGGATTTTATTTTCTAATTTCCACAAAAGCAATTGAAACTGCAATTTCCCAAAAATCATTACTTCCCCCCCCCCCTTTTTTTTTCATGCCCATTTAATTAACTTTCTAAAAAAAAATATTTAAGGAAAGTAAATTTACTTTATTTCTACTTTATTTTTAAAATCTAGAGAACAATAAATTCATTTATTTATTTTTATTTTCCCACTAAAGTTTAAATAAAATTATATTTCTAAAATAAGGCAAGTTGCAAACTAATAAAGGAAAGTAATTTTATTTTTTAAAATCTAGAGAACAATAAATGGAATTAATTTATTTTCTACTAAATTTAAATAAAGTTATAATATAATGCAATTTGCAACTAAATTTAATCACTTCACTTGATTAATTAAATACATAATCACCTAAGCATTATAATTCATAAATTAAATATCCTAACTATAAAGTGACACCATAACTCAAATAATTAATCTAATCTACTAGGGCATGCAAATCGAGAAGACCCAAACAAGGACTCTGAAAAAGTCCAGCAAATCGACTCGACGAACGAGCAAACCCAAAAGGGACGACCGACTGACGACACTCACAAGAGTGTAATTGAGGTACAATTAGGGTCAACCACTATCTCCTCCACTCCCATGGGACAAATAAGGCATGCTCAGACCTGTGAAGCCAGGTGGAGATGATACCTCGTACCTACCCGGTACTTGTACTTGCAATGACCTGCATCATCGAACCACATATGCATATATACAAATATAGAATAATGACACACACACCTATGCAGGGGAATCATGATGTTCCCTGTCTCACCAGAGTGAGTGAAGGAAAATCATCCCCTCACATCCAATACACTCATAGACACACAACATATAATTAGACATTGCATAGATAAAGTAAAGTGTCAGTACATAGCAATAATCCATAAAATACCACAAATCACAAGTATTGAAATACTGTAAATAAAGTAGGCATCCCATATCTAGATAAAGCATGAAATAATGTCATATAAGTGAATAACACATAATGGTAATGTATCCACTGAAAGTAAACAATAGTAAAATATGAGTCTAATAAGTTCAATCAAGGAGGGGTACTACATTCTCCCCCCCAAAACTAGGCTTACTCCTAGAAGCCTAAAACAGATAAGAATAGAGCTCTCTCATCTTCACTGCATCCTCCCAAGTCGCTGAGGTCTCATCATTTGGGTCCCATAGGACCCTTACCTGTTCGATGGTACAACCCTTGAGGGTCAAATCTCGATGCTGAAGAATGTGCACGGGCTCCATGGAAAGTTGCTCGTCCTCAACCTGCAAAGCGTTCCAATCAAGAACATGTGTCACATTAGGATGATAAGGTCGAAGAACTGAAACATGAAAGACATTGTGGATGTGGGATAGACTCGGTGACAAGGCAAGATGGTAGGCAATAGGTCCTATCCTCTCAAGGATCTCAAAAGGGCCAACAAACTGAGGTGCCAACTTAGAACCCTTTCCATAACGGATCAGACTCTTTCACGGATGCACTCTCAAGAACACACAATCACCAATAGAAAAATGATGATCTACCCTATGAGCATCTGTATACTTCTTCTACCTATCCTGTGTAGCTAACAAATTCTCATGAATCCGCTCAACCTGCTGCTCCATCTCTCAAAGAATATCCAATCCTATACACACCCTGTCCTCTAGCCAATCCCAACTCAAAGGAGTACAGAAAGGATGACCATACAATGCCTGAAAGGGGGACATACCTATGGAGCTATGATATCCATTGTTATAAGAAAACTCCACTAGATAAATGTAATCCTCCTAGCGTGACTGCTAGTCCATAACATACATGCGAAGAATGTCCTCCAAAACCTGATTCACTCGCTTGGTCTAACCATCTGTCTCTGGGTGATGTGCTAAACTAAAGTTCAACTGAGTCCCCAAAGCATGCTGAAGTGAGGTCCACAATACCGAGGTAAAGACAAGATCTCTATCAGAAATGAGCCACCTTGGAATCCCATGCAATCTCACCACATCTTCCAAGAAGACTCGTGCCACCACTGCTGCTGTATAGGAAGCTTGAATAGGAACAAAATGAGAAACCTTTGTCAATATGTCAACAATGACCATGATGGCATCATGAAGACATGAAGAGATAGGCAACCCAATGATGAAATCCATGGAAATGATATCCCATTTCCAATCTGGTACCAAATTAGGCTGTAAAAGCCCTGCCGGGTGCTGATGCTCCACCTTCACCCGCTGTCACTCTAAACACTTCGACACAAAATCAGAAATGTCGCGTTTCATACCAGCCCAATGATAAATTTGTCTAAGATTTGTGTGGATCTTCTTGACACCTGGATGTGTCGAATAAGGTGCACGATGGGCCTCAGTCATGATCAAAATGCGAAGACCCTCCAGAGGAGGTACATAGATCCATCCAAGGTGATGAAGAAGTCCATCTGCCTCAAGGTTATATCCAGAAAATCTACCCTCTAAAGGCCTTCTGGACTCCATCATGGCTCTAACATCTTGATACCAAGTATCTTGAGGAAGAACTCCAAGAATCCTCCCTCTCAAGTATACTCCAAGGGACAATGTTGAAACTTCATGCTGCCTACGACTCAAAGAATCTGCCACCACGTTCTCTTTCCCCTGAATATAATGAAACTCAAAATCATACTCATAGAGGAATTCCATCCATCTCCATTGTCAAGCATTCAAGTTCGGCTACGTGAAGATATACAGCAAACTGTGGTGATCACTATGCAACTCAAACCGCCGCCCTAACAAAAAATGTCGCCATCTAACCATAGCATGCACTACAACTACCAACTCCAAATCATGAACTGGATAGTTCAACTCATGGTTCTTGAGTTTGCGAGACTCATAGGCAACCACATGTCCATCCTGCATAAGCACTGCACCCATACCTTCTAAAGAGGCATCGATGCATACCATAAAATCTCTAGATGGATCAGGAACTGCCAAAATCGGAGCATTGACAAGGAGTTCCTTCAAGGTATGAAAAGCTAACTCACATTGCTCTAACCAAACAAACTTCTTCCCTTTCCTCTGAAGAGAAGTGATCAGGTGCCCTATCTAGGAAAAGACCTGAACAAAGTGACGGTAATATCCGGCCAAACCCATAAAACTATGAACTTCTGAAACATAGGTTGGCACTAGCCAATCAACAATGGCTTAGATCTTTGAAGGATCCATAGATACACCTTCTCCTGAAACCACATGACCAAGATAGTTCACCTTTGGCTAGAAGAAGTCACACTTCTCCAAGTTGGCATAAAGTTGATTCTCTCTCAAGCACTGTAACACTTGACGCAAGTGACCCTCATGATCTTCCATAGAGCTAAAATAAATTAGTATTTCATCCAAGAACACAAGGACAAAATGATCAAGGTAGGTGTGAAAAACCCCATTCATGAGGCTCATGAAAACTAAAGGTGCGTTCGTCAACCCAAATGGCACCACTATGAACTCATAGTGTCCATAACGAGTACGAAACACTATCTTATGAATATTTGCATCCTGAATGCGCAGCTGATGATACCTTGATTTCAGATCAATTTTAGAGAACACCTTGGCTCCCTTTACCTAATTGAAAAGATCATCTATACGAGGCAATGGATATTGATTTCGGATGGTTACCTTATTCAGCTATCGGTAATCAATGCATAATCGAAGAGAACCATCCTTCTTCTTAACGAAGATAACAGGCGCACCCCAAGGGGAAACACTAGGATGAATGAACACCTTGGCCAACAATTCTTCTATCTGCAACTTCAACTCACTCAACTCCTGAGTAGTCATCCGATAGGGAGCTCTCGAAATAGGTTTTGCACCATGAACCAAGTCAATGCGAAAGTCTATGTCTCACTTTGGAGGCATACCAAGAATATCCAATGAAAACACATCAGCATACTCTCAAAGAATAGGGTGACCATCAAGAGTGATTTCTTGACTCTTTTTTTCATCCACATCCTCAAGAGTAACTGCAAAAAGCTGACACCCTCTATGCATGCACCGCTTAAGTTGCATAGCGGAAATCATAAGTAGGGATATCATTCTCTGAATTCCAACAATCTCCACTTTCCTGCCAAGGTCATCTAAACACTCCACTGTCTTCTTGTGGCAATCTACACGAGCACTGTGAGATGAAAGACAATCCATCCCCAACACAACTCCATAAGAACCCAAAGGAATGACCCGAAGGTCAACTGAAGTAACTATGGTTCCTAGGTTCAACTCACAACTGTGAATAAAGGCATCTACAAAAACACGCACATCTGTAGCCAACTCTACTTGCCACCTATCTGCCTGCTTAGTGAATGCGAGTCCATACCGCTCCATAATGGATGAAGAAATGAAAGAATCTGAAGCACCAGAATCAAAGAGTACAAAGATAGGAATTCCACACAACACACCTGCTACCTCAATAACTGTACCCCGAGGATCAGCCTGGTGGTCATCCACCACTACAAAGACCCTATGGGATCTACCTGCATCTCCTACTGTAGGCTCTCATGCTGCTGGCCTCTGACTACCTATCTGGTGAGAATGCTTAGGGCATTGAGCAACCATGTGACCAAACTGCCCACAAGAGAAGCAAGCTCCCCTACCTGGTCCTCTACTTCCCACCAGCCCACTAGACTGCTGGAAGCTTCCCCTGCTAGGGGCATGAGATGAACCCTAAGAGGACTTCCCTGAAGGACCCTGTCTGCTCCTCTGCCAGTTCCTATTCCTCCTATTCTAAGAATTGCCACCCTATTGGAACTGGAAATGTTTTAGTCTCGGCAGTTGCTGTTGTTGTCCACCCTTAGCAGGTGCCTGAGGATTCCTAAACGGTGTAGCTGGCTGGGACTGGTTCCCACAATCTCTGGGCCCACTGAAAGGTACACTACCAATCTGCACTCCTAACTGACCACCATGTGCACGGCTAAGGTTCTGCTCTACCAACCTATCTTTCACCATAGCTACCTCAACTGAAGCTAGCTCAAACACTCTCACTCCTCCACTAATGTGGTCATTTAGACCCCTCAAGAAGTGTTGAACAAGCATTGCCTCATCGTTACCAATCCCGACATACTGTTTAAGCTCATAGAACCTGTGCTCAAACTGGTCTATTGACAAACCATACTGATGCAGAGTGTAGAACTCATCTGCCTGAGTCTACCTCCACTGGGGTGAGAGAAATCATGCCCTAAATCTCTCTAGAAATATCTCCCATGATATGGTGTTAATGCACACACCAATCTTCTCCTCCTCTAATCTCCACCAAATTGAAGCAAAACTATCGAGACGCATAATAGCACATCTCACCTTGGTGTTGCTACTGTATGGGAACATAGTGAAACACCGACCCAGACTGATAAGCTAGGTCTCTGCCTCAAGACTGGTACCCTTACCATCAAAGAATGGAGGGTTGGACCTCATCAAGTCCCTTATGTGACCCACAAGAGCTAGATCTCGGTTAGCTGGGATCTCCCTTCTCCTGGGTGATCTCTCTCTCTCTCTCTCTCTCTCTCTCTCCTCTAGAACTTGCTGACGTGACTCCTCAACCTGAGCATGAATAGGCTGATCAACCTCAGGCCTGGGACCTAACCTGGCTAGAACCTCCTGAAACATCTGTCTCAACTCTTCCCTTTCGTGAACTTGCTCTCCTGCATGCTGTGAATTTGATGAATAGGTTGTTTCGGCTTGACACTCACATGAGTGGGTGGTGGTGAAGGACTGTGATGGTTAGGACCATGGTCCCATCCTCCACCTTTGCCTCTATTGTGACCACCCATGCGACCACCTCCCTGGCTTTCCTAGCCATGACCTAACACTACAAAAGAGAAAATGGTTCAGATCTACGGTAAGGATAAAATAAGGAAATACAACATTAAGACCTAAGAAAAAAGGTCAAGCTGAATGGGCTCACTACAAACCTAGAGTACCCAGTGTTGAAACATGGGCTCTGATACCAAATGTAATGCCCCACCAGGAACCCTATAGGGAAACAACACAACTAGGTAGCTAAAAGGTGAAATAATTTTTTTTAAAGATTAAGTGCATTAATTATAACATTGCACATTTAATTACACAAGCGGAAGTCTAACAATGACATCCTAAAGGGTTACCAATGAAGATTACTTTGAAACTAAACAACTACAAAAGGTTAATCCAATTATCCATCTAATTAGGAAATTCAATTGCAATTAATAAAACCATTCTTATAAAATTGAATTCCATATTGAAAGATTTAAAGTGTTACAATGTATTTATTTTCAATGATTCATTTACACATAAGAAGAAAGAATAACATACATTCCATTGAATTAAGATTACAATATTCAATAATTACAAGGCCTCCAATGATACAAATGAAATACATAGGTTACAATGCCAAGGTTACATAGTTTACTGTTACAAAGACCACATGGTCTCAAATATACAATAATCTTGAACATGAGCTGATACAAGAGTCACGAACTAGGAAACACGAGCGAAGCCGATCCTCACATGAAGGTATGAACACAGATATCCAATGGGAAGTGACACTACCACCCGACCATGTGATCCCAAAGTGGAACCACCCCACCGTGCTGGGAGATAGTAGCAGACCCTCAAGCAAGCAAACCCTCGGCTCCATCTAAGCATCATGCGGACCCTACCAATCGATTCGTGAAGACAAGGTGGTAGGTTTGCCATTCCAGGCCTTCTCACCACATCTCGAGCCTATACAAGTGTACAACCATGTGTGAGGCACATTATCTTAATTAATTATTTCAGCTACCCACCCCCTAATCAATTATTAGGTTATCACTTCTTAACTGACTTTCGAGGGGTTATCCTACCATCCTCTTTGGGTGCGGCCCTCGCCCGAAAGCCACTCTCTCTCATAGGACACTAACAGGAATGGTCTCTCTATGAGAACTCTATGGAGAAACTGACAACCATATCTAATCCTGACAAACCTCAGGTGAAGGATACAAAAATCACTAACCCAGGACTGACCATTTGGAACAAAACACACAATGGCTCACATCAATAGGGTTACACAACAACACCTGACCAAGGGGTAAAAACAACCTTTACAACATGACAACAACTCAAAATTAGATTTACAACAAAAATGCTTTTACCAGAGAATACCATTTATTCTAAAGATCCTATAACAAACAATCTTTTTAAAGCAATAAAAAGCATTAATTACTTGCAAATGCGGATATTTCAGAAAAATAGGAAATACATCTTCATTGATAAAAGAAATGTAGAATTGTGATTTGATCAATAAGGCTAAATTAAACATATAAAAATTAACCTCCTAATGTATTTCCATGATTTAAATAAAAAAATCTAAATATTAGCTTTTCTGAAAATAACTAAATTCTGAATTAATTATATATATATATATAATAATATAATATATGTATATGAATATATATATTCACCGAATATATATCATATACATATATTCATATTAAAAGAGAGATATATATATATATATTTAAACATTAATTAATTTGCACAATATTAATAATACTCAATTAATAAAATGCTCGAAGTTTAAAAACATATATATATATATATATATATATATTAAACATAAAATAATAAAATCCGAATTCAACATTAATATTGGGCACGAAACTCGAAACTCATCATATACTGGAAGCACACAAAAAAACAGGTAAGGCGAAGTATATTTTTTTTTTTGTCTTGGTAGCCATTTGCTACCCTACGGTAGCAGGTACTACCGCAAGTAGTATTGCTACCTTTCGGTCGCTTTGCTACTGTCGGTAGCAAGCTACCGACCCCCTCCCATATAATTTCTTTTCTTTTTTATTTATTTATTTATTTTTTAAATTAAATTAAATTTTAATGTTTCACAGAGATTAAAATTTTCAATGCCGTTTTTTTTTTTAAAGAAAATTTCAATAGAGATTTTAAAACTCAACATCCCCACTCTGAGACAACAAAGTCTAATAAAACACTGCATAAAAATAATTATAAAACACTGCAAAAACCCCATTTCTTTAACCAAAATTTTCTTCCATTGTCCCAATTTTTTCTTTTAACCCAAATTCTAATATATATTTTTTTTTTCAACCTGGAAGAAAACAAAATCACATAACACAGAGAAAATTATATGGAACAAAGGAGGGTAAATCTGGTAAAATTTTGCCAGCATAACCCCCTATAATTTCACAATATCAAGCTAAATAATACAGAAAGGAAATAATAAAACATCTAAACATAAACAAAACAAGACTCAACCAGAAATATTTTTCTTTTACAATACACACCAGAAAACTACAGAGAAAGGAGAAATACTTGAGCTAATATAAAAAACAAAAAACCAAAAAAACCAGGCAGAAGCTATCCAACCTTGGAAAGCTCTCCTGGAAGATCTTGAGGAAGAGCTCTTGCAATCAGATATCCATGCCAAGCCTCACTTCTCCAACATGCATCCAAGAAAATTTTGAAATTTCTTCCTATAGACTGCTGCCTCCTTCCCGTGAACTCCCCAAAATTCTTTTAAAAAAAAAAATGTTTTACCTAAACCTTTCTAGGCTGAAAATATTTTCCTTTCCCAAAATATAATATTCCATTTTAAAACTAAAAAGTATTTTATTTTCTAATTTCCACAAAAGCAATTGAAACTGCAATTTCCCAAAAATCATTACTTCCCCCCTCCCCCCCTCCTTTTTTTTTCATGCCCATTTAATTAACTTTCTAAAAAAATATATTTAAGGAAAGTAAATTTACTTTTATTTATTTATTTTTACTTTATTTTTAAAATGTAGAGAACTATAAATTCATTTAATTTTATTTATTTTCCCACTAAAGTTTAAATAAAATTATATTTCTTAAATAATGCAATTTACAAACTAATAAAGGAAAGTAATTTTATTTTTAAAATCTAGAGAACAATAAATGCAATTAATTTATTTTCTAATAAATTTAAATAAAATTATATTTCTAATATAATGCAATTTGCAACTAAATTTAATCACTTCTCTTGATTAATTAAATACATAATCACCTAAGCATTATAATTCATAAATTAAATATGCTAACTATAAAGTGACGCCATAACTCAAATAATTAATCTAATCTACTAGGGCACACAAACCGAGAAGACCCAAACAAGGACTCTTAAAAAGTCCAACAAACCGAATCGACAACTGAACGAAACCAAAAGGGACTTTCGACTGACGACACTCACGAGTGTAATTGAGGTACAATTAGGGTCAACCACTATCTCCTCCACTCCCATCGGACAAATAAGGCACGCTCAGACCTGTGAAGCCAGGTGGAGACAATACTCCGTACCTACCCAATACTTGTACCTGCAATGACCTGCATCATCGAACCACATATGCATATATACAAATATAGATTACACGACACACACACCGATGAAGAAGAATTGTAACATTCCATGTCTCACCGGAGTGAGTGAAGGAAAATCATCCCCTCGCATCCAATACACTCGCAGACACGCAACATATAATTATACAGTGCATAGATAAAGTAAAGTGTCAGTACATAGCAATAATCCATAAAATACCACAAATCACAAGTACTGAAATACTGTAAATAAAGTAGGCATCCCATATCTAGATAAAGCATGAAATAATGTCATATAAGTCTTAATAACACATAATGGTAATGTATCCACTGAAAGTAAATAATATGTAGTACCCCTGCCCTAATCAGATTTTAATTTTGGTTAGTTATCATGTAATCATGTTATAGTCAGATGTTTTAATTAATGCGCATACCTATTAATGTGGTTGTCACATCAATTCGTATGTAAGTTTATTATTCTCCTGAATTGTGCTATTAATCTCGGGCTAACACTCTTATTAAATATATATATACATACATGCATGTGTGATTCATGGTTGCAGGAGATTGCAAGTACAGTACCTCATGGGTGCGAGGTTCGACTCCATCTAGGTTCACAGGTTTGAGTGCTCCTCATTAACCCTTAGAAATTGGATTAGGTGGTCGGGAGACCCTCATTTGACCCTAGTCGTTCTCAAGTGAGCGTCGTCAGCCGTCTGTCAGTATTCCTTTGGTTGGGTATGCAAGTCATCTGTTTGGTTGGCTTTCTTGGATTGCGTGTTCTGTGTGTGTGGTTAAATTGAGTAATTAATCCTTTTCATTTTTTTGATTAAGTTGTGTTTATGCATTTAAAAAATTAAGGGACTAAATTGAATAGGTTCCCTTTATGCAATTAATCCTTATATAGAATTGCTCAATTCAAATTGGTAGCTAGTTTAAATTAAATGGTAAATTTCAATGGATTAATTTACTTAATTATGATTTTGGAAAGGAAAGATTTAAATTAATTTGAAATAGAATTAATTTAATCTCCTGCCTCATAAAAATAGAAAGGCTAATTTCAATTATTTGGGAAAATCAATTTTAATTAGAAAAAAACAAGTTTAATATATTGATTTGTTGAAAAGAAGGATTTTTGAATTTTATTTAAAAGAAAGTATTTTAAATTCAAAAAATAACAATTAATTTAATTTCTTTGCCCTTTTAAAAATAAAAATAAAATAGAGTTAAAACTATTGCCTTAATTACTTTTAGAAAAGTTAATTAAATGTCATGAGAAAAGAGAAATAAAAGAAATGATTTTTATAAATAACTTTCGCATTTACTTTTTGGAAATTAGAAAAAAATAATTTCTTTTATTATTAAATATTATGATTTATTAGAAAACATTTTTCAACCTAAAAGTGGAGGTTGAATATTTTTCAAGATTATGCATGTGAGTTCACGGGAAAGGGGAATGGATATTTTTGAAATTTTTTGGAGGCCAGATTGGAAACTAGAACTGGAGCTTGGAGGTTTGATTCAAATTGTTTGCAGAGTATTCATCCAGGATTGCTATCACAGGTTGGGTGTTTGTCACTCTTCTTTTTGTTTTGAAATTTAGTTTAAAAAAAAATACTTCTCTGTATGTTGATTTTTCTGAAAGATCTCTGTTTGGAGATTTTTTAAAGTTTTTTTAAATTTGAGAAAGGGTTTCCTGGTTTGGGAAAGGGTTTTGTTTTCCTGTTATGTGAATTTGCAAATTTGTGGTGAAAGGAAAAGTTATGCTGGTAATTTTTTTGGGAATTTCTTCTTTCTGTGTATTTTTGTGTTCTTCCTGTGTATGGAGAAAATTAGATATTTTTGGTTTAATAAATTTTTCTTAAGGCTTTGTGAAAGAAAGATTTAGGAAACTTTATGTTTTTCTCAAAAGACATTTTTTTTGGTTCCTGGTATAAATTCTTTTTCAGAAAATAATTTTATGGATGGCTGTAGTTTATTAAACATTTTTATTTAAACAAAAATAAATTTGTCTGTGATTTTATTAAACTTTGTTACATTTTTTTTGGTTCCTGGTATAAATTCTTTTTCAGAAAATAATTTTATGGATGGTTGTAGTTTATTAAACATTTTTATTTAAACAAAAATAGATTTGTCTGTTATTTTATTTAACTTTGTTTTCTCAGAGTGCTGGGAAAAGAGATTTTTTTTTTATAATCTCCGGGAAAAGAGATTTTTAGAATCTCTGATTAAAAATAAAAATAAAAAATAAAAATAAAAGATATGTTTTGTTGGGTCTATGAATACCCAGAGATTGGGTATTGTATTTATTAGTTTTAATAATTTAAAAAAAAAATTAAGTGTTAATTGATAAAAGCTTATTAACTCAAAAATTTTAGTATTCTCGTGTACCTAGAAATGCATTTGTTTAAAAAAAAAAAAAAGGTATTTAATGCTAAAAAAAAATAATATAAAAATAATATAAAAAAAAAAAAAAACCAAACATGTAAATAAAGTTTGTTTATATATATATATATAATGTGGTTTTAACTAATATTTAATTTAATGAATATTAATTCATCAATGTGGTTTTAATTAATATTTAGTTTAAGGAATATTAATTTTTTTTTTCAATAAAAGTGGCATAGCCACTAAACTTTATTATTTTTATTTTTAGATAGTTTTTACAACAGGTTCAAAAAAGGCATACCGGCAGGAAAGAACCCGCAAGAAAACCTCCGGTTGTCGCCTTAAGAAAAGAAACTAAACTACCCTTTACAAAATAGGTGGATCCTGATGACCCAAAATCTCCCCCATACCCATATAGTTGCCCTATGTACAGAGATCCTATAGGATATATATCTCAACTGATTAAACACTCAGTTGGTTACAAAATGAAGGGTTGAAACAAAAAAATTTCAACAAGAAGATCTAGGAGCCCATCAGCTGTTATCAGCAGTGAGATACGAAATGGAGGAACATGCCGAGATACCAAGGAGACCAAAGGATATGAACCAAAGGAGGACTAATACTAAAATAGGCCGAATATGTCCAACTCAAAATTTGAGTTAATGAGAACTGCCCAAAAAACCATCCCATAATCAGCCTGTAAAAAAGTGTGAGATATGTGCAAGAGGTGAAATCAGTTAGTCAAAAAACCAATTACTCAAACTTTCCTCTGGAGGAGAAGGCAACACATCATAAGGAACCAGAGACTGTATAGGAACCGTAGGGAGATGAGTAGCAGATGAAGCAAAACAGAAATTAATCAGAGCATGAAGACCAATTAACACATCCCGTGCTCTGGCCAAAACCTAGGGAGATATAAAACCAAACAAACTCTCCATAGCTTTAAGAGCTTCATCAATAGTGTCACAAATCAGGCCCATTCTAATTTCAAAGAGAAAATCTCCATAGTGACCATTTTCCAAAAGATTTTGAATAGAAAGGAAGCCCCCATAAGGAAGAGTACCCATATCAAAAATGTAACTATCCAAAGCTGACCCAAGATGATGCATATCAAGCATTGGAGGTGCCACAAATTTTGATGCAATAAGTTGGACTAGAGTCTTATCCCACAGAAGGTCATAACATATAGTAAAAAAATGAGTCAAAACTTCTGAAAAAGAGATAAAAGAAGGAGAGAGAAACCAACGATTACCCACCACCCTGCAAATTTTAGACTCCAACTCCAAATTATGCAAAACAAAAACTCTCCCAAGCTTTTCAGAAACATAACCATAATTGTCGACAATGTCTACCTCAGGAGTAGATACTAAAACATGATAAGTCGGAAGAATATTAGACATGAAAAATAGTTACCTTTCCCATAGAGAGAAGTATTCCTTAAGTCACCCATGATGCAGATAAACAAAAACATTCTGTACCAAAACTAATATATAGCCGAAGCAAAAAACCAAGAAAAACATAAATTAATTGGCCACCATACACCGTAATGAATGATTCATCCATGTGAAAAGCCAGGAAAAAACATGCCGAGTGATGTATCCTGTTCGATCAAATTAAACCAAAGGCCTATTTTAACCGCCTTTCATAATAATGAATGATCTGCTCGTGTGAAAAAAACAACTATCAAAAAAATCATTTTAAGAGATGCATCTCGGGTGAACCACAATATGCCAAAAATGATTAAACCTCTTAATCACCTTTGTGAGAAGTACCATAATATCTCCATTGAAGTCGAAAAATAGTACAACAATAATCATTATATAAAAGGCCATGGCACGTCATAATTAACAAATCATGAAATCAATATCCCTTGTATGAGAGCAACCTCGAAAAAAAGCTATGAGAGAAAACAATAAACAAAGCAAGCCGCCACTCTCAAAAAAATTTTGGAGATAGAAAGAATGAACCAGAGCCAATAAACATAGTCACCCTTAATGCTTATGATAGCTCACAACCAAAAAATATATATGATAACAAATTACCACATACAGAGTTAGATTACCAACTGAGCATAAACAATAAACATGCCTATCCTGACTAGCAATAGAGGGTCAATTTATCAAAAGCCGGAGACCAAAAAAACCTCATGTTTATTGCAAGAATTCCAAAACTGAAACAAGAATTTCAACAGAGCTTATATCACGAAAAATAGCATTACTATCAATAGCAAGATTAGCTAAAAAATCTGCTACTCGATTAATTTCTCTATAACAATGAGTAATGAAGAAAGAATCAAAGAATTCCAATTGCTGAAGAATAAGATCAAGAAGATATTGCAATCGCAAACAATAAGATTTCTTTTTTAACACACTCTGAATGATCACCAATGAGTCCCCTTCAATAATGAGGTCTTTAATTCCTAGGGAAATAGCCAATTCCAGACCCAAAGACAAAGCCTTAAATTCAGCAAAATTATTAGACTGAATACCAATTGCATGACACCTAGCATGAATAATATGAGTGTGATGATAAAAAATCACCATGCCTACCCCAGCCAAACCAGGATTTCCACGAGAGGCACCATCAAAGTTCAACTTAAACTTACCAAGAGGAGGTGGTTTCCAAGATGCCAACTTTCTTTTAATTAAGGCATCACCTTTTATCAAAATTGATCCATGAGAGGGAAGGGCAGATAACATGCTCCAAACTCTAGTCACCCTACTATCCCAATGAGAAAAAGAAGTGATATTATCCAAGTTCCTACTTATATGTGACAAAGCAACCTCAGATATGGACAATTCAATCCTCAGTAGAACCTCAGGGAGAGAAGAGCTAGTTTTCTAAAGATTTGGTTATCACGCTCTAACCAAATATTCCATATTACAATAGATGGAGAAATAATCCACAAACATGCATAAAAGGATGAAGTAAACAAAAGTGGCCAAGAACTAAAGAAGGTAATCAGGTCTTTTCCCATAACAAATGTCAGATTCAATTTATCGAACAACCAATACCAACATTGATAAGTAAAGTCACAATGTAAAAAGAGATGGGAGGAGGATTCCAAGTGTTTTTTACATAACACACATGTGAAGGAAACAATGATACCCAACCTATCCAAACTCATGCCTGTGAGAACCCTATCTTGAACTGCCAACCAAGGAAAAGCACCAGCTTTTGGCAAACAGGCCGGATGCCAAAAAAACTTATAAGGCCAAGAAGGGAGATCATTATCTTTCATGAGGGAATTATAACCATCCCTCACCGTATATTTGCTAGAAATATTCTTAGTCCAAACCAGTTCATCCTCATCATCCGAAAGGATAACCACCCTCTCACTCAGGACCTTGGTATATTGCAATTTCAAATCTTGATTAATCACCAAAAAGTCAATTGACTTCCATTTAGCCAATCTCACATTTCCACTATATATTATTTCGAAGTAATTTGCCACAGAGGTGCCCCAAAGAGAAGAAAGAATGGATATCGGGGGGACCAATTCCTTAGACTTCATAAAGGGGGGTGACCATTCCACCTTTCTTCCCAAAATCTAACCTTTGTGTCTTTATGGACAATCCAAGAGAGATTAGGCAAAATAATAGATCTACATTTACATATGAAGTTCCACATAACAGATCCTGAAGGTAAATTAGAAATCTGGAAAATATACTCCCTAGGACCATTATTAAGATATTTAGCAAACATAATCCGAGTCCATAAAGAATAGGACTTCTCATACAAATTCCAAACCAATTTAGCCCCCAAGGCTAAATTTTTCTTTTCCATATTTCTGATCCTTGTGCCCCCTAGGTCCTTTGGTAAGCAAACTTTATCCCATGCCACCAGAGCAAGTTTTTTCCTCCCATCTTTATTGCTACTCTAGAGAAAAGACCTTAGAGTATCTTGTAAGCTTACAAACACATCCTTTGGAGATCTTAATACTGACATAAGATAAATAGGAACTGCATTCAGCATAGACTTAATGAGAACAATTTTTCCGGCTAGATTCAACCACCTATGGTTGCAAGAAAGAATTCTCTTTGAGATGGCCGAAATGATTTTATCCCAAAAGCTTGAATTATCCTGTTTAATAAAGAAGGTTATACCTAGATAAGTACATGGGAGTAAGCTAGGCTCAAAAACCCAAAAAGACAATAATCTAGATTGGATTAATTGCGGGGTGTGAAGAAAGAAGATTTTTGACTTCTCAGAATTTACTTTCTGCCCTGAAAAAGAGGCATAATTCTGTATAGCTTCATTTATGACCAAGGCTTCCAACATAGAGGCTTGAACAAATAACAAGGTATCATCTGCAAATAGGCAGTATGATATAGATCCTGGTATTCCTGGGATTTTCACCCCTAGCCAAAGGTCTTTTAATTTTGCAGCCTTAATAGCCTAGCTAAAAGACTCAACTAAAAGTATAAACAGAAATGGAGAAAGAGGATCTCCCTGTCTTAAACCTCTAGAGGAGGAAAAAAACCACAAGGGGAACCATTTATTATAATCGAGAACCTTGCAGAAGAAATACAAACAATAATCCATTTTATCCAAGCCTTAGAAAAGCCTAACCTTTCCAAAATAAGACCTAAAGACCTCCATTCCACTCTGTCATAAGCCTTTATCATGTCAAGCTTTAAGATCATGGCCATGGATCTCTAAAGGGAGATAGAATGTAGAACCTCATGAGCCACAATAGCTCCCTCCGACATCTCCCTGTTTGGTACAAAACCACCTTGTTCTACTGAAATTAGTTTAGGAAGGATTTTGGATAGCCGAATGGATATTACTTTAGTGAAAATCTTATATAAAGTATTACATAGAGCAATAGGACGGAAATCAGCAAAAGATTTAACAATCTCCTTTTTAGGAATAAGAGCCACCATCGTGGTATTAAGTTCCTTTAAAATTGATCTATTTCTCCTACTTTCTTCAAGAGCTAGGAGTAGATCTCTACCCACAAAATCCCAACATTTCTGAAAAAATAAAGGAGTGAACCCATCTGGACCTGGAGCCTTATCAGGACTCATAGCAAAAATTGCCACTCTTACTTCTTCAAGGGAAAAAGAAGACATCAACATCTTGTTATCCTCAGGCGAAACTAAAGATGGAATGCCAGAAATGAAGTCATTTTGAAAATTACCGCCTTCAGAAGATAGCAGTGTCTTGAAAAAACTTACTACCTCCGCAACAATCTCCTCAGGCTCTATAAGCAAATTCACTAAAGAATCCTCTATACAAGAGATCCTGTTCCTACTCCTTTTTAATTTAGTAGAAGAGTGAAAAAACTTAGTATTTCTATCCCCATCAGAAAACCATACCTCTCTAGACTTTTATCTCCAAAAAATCTCTTCTCTAGCTAGAATTTCTTCAAGTTCTATCCTTAAAGATTTTAACTCATCAAAAAATAGGGGAACCATACCATGATCAAGCACATTCTTATTAAGAGTTTCAATCCTATCCTAAATTCTCTGTTTTTCATGAAAAATGTTTTTAAAATGTGAAATATTCCATTCTTTAATGTTCAATTTTAAGAACTTAATCTTATTAATAAGTTGGAACATATGGGAACCTGCATAGAAGGGAGCAGACTCCCACCAATTTCTTAGGAGAGGTAAAAAGGAGGCATCTCTGAACCACATAGGTTCAAATTTAAAAGGAGACCGAAAGGGAGCTTTGTCCTCCAAAATACAGAGATAAATTGAAAAATGATCATAACCTGACATAGGCAAAATGGAGAAAAAAAATTCAAGGTCCGACTGCAACCAATTTCTTGAAAGTAGGAACTGATCTAATATTTCTGTTATTTGTGAGAAATCCCTTCTCATATTTGTCCAAGTGAAAATCCCATTTTGAGATTTGCAATCAAAAAGACCCAAATGTAGGATGAAATTCCCAAAATCCTCCATGATTCTTTTGTTTGGGAAAATTCCTCCACTTTTTTCACTAGGATCCAAAATTGCATTAAAGTCCCCTCCAAAGACAACAAGAGACCCCTGCCTCAAAGGAGATGCCACCCTACTCAAGTCCCTCCATTACTTATTTTCACCCTGAATCCCAGAGGGAGCATATATATTGAACAACCAGACTTTAACCTTAGAGACATTGCTAGTAACCAAGAACAACATCCAATGAACTGCCGAAGAGACCAATTGTACCTCTATATTATAAGCATTCCATAATAAAGCTAACCCCCCAGAAGCACCATTAGAAGGGCAAGAGAGAAAGTTCCATTTTTTCCAAGATGTAAAAATCACACTAGCAGATTCATCACACAATTTTGTTTCCTGAAGCATAACCAAATCACACTTGATTAAATCCAATTGCGATTTAATCAAGCGTCTCTTGTTAGGGGCATTTAAGCCCCTAACATTCTAGGATATAAGTTTCATTTCTCTTGAGGGGAGGTCGAAACTCCCCTCTTCTCAATATCAAGAGACTTAGTAAAGTCTCCAAAGCACTTCTGTAGGTTCTTTTTGACAGCCCCTGACCTAGTCACAGGAGGACTAAGCAATTGAAGCTTATCCTTCTTTCTATTACCTAAGGAAAGCAAAATCTTCCTCTTATCAATCCTAGGAGAAAGGGATAGAGTCTTCTGGAACCCAGCAGCAACTTCTAGCTTAGTTCAAGAAACTTTAGGAGGCCTACCTCTTCTTGGAGAACCAAAAGGAGGGGACAAAACCAAAGAGGTTTGAACAATTGGCAAGTCCTTACCATTATGTGAAGGGGAAATCAGTTTATCAGTCAATCCCTCATCTTTAGAACCCAAAATGTTAAAAGGATTTGAAGTTGTAACAATAAGAAGAGACTTAATTTGTCCTAAGTCACTATCAATAGAGAAAATAACTCTATCCTTCACCTCCATCCCACCAAGGGGGGCATGATTTTCCAGCAGCTTATTCACCTATTGTACTAGCTCTAAATTAGGCACAACTACCTTAGATAACTCATTAAAACCTAGATTTGATTCCTTATCTAATGATTGTGGACCAAGATGAGAAGAATCCAAGGTTAAAAGTTTAATTTGAGCAATTAAGGATGAGTCAGACAGAATCTCTCCTTTAGAAACCTTTCCAAAAGAATCCATTTTAGAAGCATCTAAGGCTACTGGGTCAAAAGGAGAAGCCACAATTTTATTTTTTGAATTGTCCACAATATCCAGAGGATTTGAAATAATCTCAGAGTCCTTCCTAAAAAAGTTAGAGATGGGCTCTGAAATTTTTAATGTTTTGTTCATGGAAGGAGAAACATTAACCTGAATAGAATTCAACTGAACTTCTTTAGTCAGGTTTTTCCCATCAGAAGCCATAATCTACTGAGACTGTATTATAATGTTAGGGTTCACATCTATTGAACCCATCACCTGGTGCTTTTTCTTAAAATCCATAAACAAAGGAGCATCTATAATACGGGGGGATTTTAAAAGCTCAGACTCCAATTTCTCAATAGTTTGACGCTAAATCCCATCATGAGACTTGATATTACAAGTACGGGGATAAACCATTTTAGGAATAAGTAAAACATAGATTTTTACCAGAACCTCCCCCTCCATAAAATCCAACTTGGATGTGACAAAGGTACCAAATGAATTACCAATTTGTTGTAGAACATCAAGGTCCATGAATTCAAAGGGAAGCTTAGGAAGACCAAACCAAAAGGGAGAAAATTTACATTTTGACCAAGCAGGAACATAGAAAGATTTCCAAGCAGAAACAGAAAGAAAATGCTTCCCAAACCAACGGTGAGGAGAATCCCAAACCAATGGTGAGGAGAATCCAAAACCCTATCCCGAATCCTATTAGAATCAAAGACAATAATAAATGGACTTTATGAAAGGAGCTGAAAATAATGAATGTCTATCCAACATTTGTGTTATTTAGCAAAAAGTTTGGACAAACAGACCTGATCCTCCCAAAGTTCCCCAATAATAGAATTTGAATGAAGGGAATAAGCCTTTTTATCAACATAAGAACCAAGGAGATCAATGCAAGGAATAGGAACCCAAGCATGAGACGAAGGATCAGTAGAATGACATACCTTATCCTTTTCAGGACTAGCATTGTTAGGATTTGAACTTACTTGACCGACCACCGGAGTCACAGAGATAGAAACCCTAGTTTCCATTGCATTGGTACCCATTTTTCCAGAAGGATTTGTCAAACGCTAGCTTCATGTTCTACCCATCGAGAACCAACCACTCGAGCAAATGAATGATTTTTTCCATAAAAAGATCCCTAATGGAAAGCAGGATTCCAACGAAGGTGCCCTTGTTTCCCATGAATTGCAGACTACCGAGTGTAATTAGCCCTAGAAACTTGCCTATGAGGAAGATTATGATGCAGATTGGAAAACCCCTGAAAGTAGGTAAACATAGGCCTAAACCATTTACTGCGAGTTGGTTGAGCTGGTTGCGAAGACGAAAGTGTCTTATCCTCCCAACGGCCTTTGGTAAAAACCCATTGCGAGGTGTGCAATGGATCATCCCAAGTGACATCTACCCAAACCCCTAGTTGCCGATTGTCCTCCATAGCACCGAAAAATTGCAGAAAACCTCTATAACTTCGGTATTAATTTCCTTAAATGTGGAATAAAAAATAAAAAATAAAAATAAAAAAATGTTTAAGGAATATTGTTATTAATAAATGTTGTTATTAATATTGTTTAGTGAATATAATATTATATATATATATTTATATATTCTTTCATTAGTGGATGTATTTATATTTATTTAAATTTGTGGATTACATAATATATTATTTGGGAACTTGGAAATTATATAATATATTATGTTAATTGGGGAATTTCAAAATGGAAAAGTGGAAAACAATTAGATATAGTTGGAAATGAAATTATTTCCTTTTCGCTACACACACACACACACACAGATATATATATATATATATATATATATATATATATATATATATATATATATATATATATATATATATATATATATATATATATATATATATATATATATATATATATATATATATATATATATATATATATATATATATATATATATATATATATATATATATATATATATATATATATATATATATATATATATATATATATATATATATATGGATATGTATTCATGTCAAATGTAAATTGGGTTTAATCAAAGAAATAAAATGATTAAATTTGATTGGTTACAATCGTGAATTTTGTTGTGAAAATGGAGATTATATTTACGTTTAGTCGATATGACTTTTATTTAAAAAGAATTATTTTGATCTAAGTATCGAATTTAGTTTTCACATGTATTTTAAATATCATTTTCATTAACTTGAAATTCAAACTTAAATAATGTTTGTGATAACCAAATTAGTATTAATTGAAATGAATTTATCATTGTCTTTAAATGATGGTTTATTTGAACACATGTTTACTTAGATTGTCTTCATGTGCTATTCCAATTGTGGTATTGAATCTATCTTGTATGCCGATTTTCTATTATTGTTTTTTGAAAACTTAGATCCTTTAGAAAACTAGATCGATTGTTGTGTGAAAACAATAGGAAAGAAGATTGTCTTTTCCAATCTATGCCTATGCATGTTTAATTTTCTATATTCACATTTGCTTAAGAAATGGAAAGTCCTTGTTTGTAATTTTGGTTATTGTCGTTTGTCGATTTGGGTACCGGTTTATGTCCTTGATCTCGAATCTTGATTGTTTTCATGTGACTGTTTGTATTCGATCATGTCATTTGTGCGAATGTTTAATATTGGTTTGTGGTAGACCAGAGCTAGTCAGGTCTCTAGTTAGAGTACCGTCAGTCAGTGCACCCCGTATGAAGTTCAGTTTGACCAAGTGGGTGACCCTACCCTATTGAACTCCGTTTGCTTGACCTTGTGTATTCCTGGGTTTTAGGAGTTCGTGTGAGTATGTTCGCTAGTATGTTGTTGTGTTGCCTTTGATAGGAGCACGGTTGTGGAGTCCTCCTAATGTTATTGCCCTCATGAGAACCTGATATTCATGTTAGACCATGGGATGCTTATGATGGGTTGCGAAGATTTAATTTTGCGGATGCTCTAGTTGAACTATTATGATTGCTTTTTATTATGTTATGTTGGATCCTTTCCTATTCAGGGATCATTTATGTATTTATTGGACCAATGTGGTCATATGTTTTATTGGCTATGTTTGCCTTGATGGCAGGATTGTAAATGATGTAAACCTTATGTATTCTTCACTATTGATTAAGTATCAGAGGGATCTTGCAGTTGAGCAGACCCGGAGATGTAGCCCACTAGGGGTGAACTCTGAGATCATTTCGGTGTTATGTGGTGTTTTTTCATTCTTATGTTACCTTTTAATTTGTCATGTATGGATGCTTTAGGTTAAAATGTATAATGGGGATTAGATGAAATTAATCATAAGTTCATGTATGTAGTCAATTTATTAAATGCAGTAATAGGGATCATAAAAGAATGTAGATTTGATTAATGGAATATATTCAGTATCGATAGCGCCATTAAGTATGCATGGAAAGTATTCATTAGATTATGATGAAGTTAAAGTATGTTATGGAACTAGATGCATGGCATGTGTTTAATGTAAAATTGAACGTAATGAATGGTTAAAATTTATTGGATGAACTTAATCATGTTAACCATAGCTTTAACTCTAAATGATGAACTTCGTTAAGTTTTCTATATTTTAGCTCTAATAAATGAACATCCTCATGTTATCTATGTTTTAACTTTAATGGGTAAATTTCCTCATGTTGGCTACATCTTCAACCATAATGGATGAACAAGTCCTATTATCTATAATTTTAATCTACTAAACAAATTATATCCTTGTTTAAAGTAATATCATGAAATTAAGTTAACCTGCTTAATTGGATCAAATGTCGTGAGTTGAGTTAGATGTTTTGATTAGGTAAAAGCAGGTATTTGAAAGGCACCCTAACCTTGTACAAGCCAAGAGAATAGAACTACTAGAAAAAAGTGCCTGATCACTTCAAAAAGACAAAATGATCCCACCAAAAGGGATCAACTAACATAACATATCATTAAAAACCCGGAATAGACAGTGAAAGGAAAGCATAGAGACAACAAAAAGATAGAACCTAGGACACCAACAGAGACCTAAATACTATTCATAATTTCCTCAGCATGAACAACCATTTGTTTCATCTTGTTCGGTGAGGTCTTCAGTTCCTCCAGCTCACAACCTTTGATGTTGCCCTTGATCTTTGTCTTAGCTCTGGTCCTCCTTTCATGACCCTTCTTGTCTAGCTTCTCTTTATTACCATCCTTCTCAGCATTGTTCTCAAACCTATTGATAAGGATGTTCATGTTGTCCACCGACAATTTGAGGATTTGGAAATTTTGGTCTGCAATCTTCTTGACGTTGAGTTCCAACCTGTCAATTCTCATGCCGAAGTCATTCATTTTATTTTCCATTTCCTTTCTATCTCCCATCTCATTGACCTTTTTTTCCATAGCTATGATTTTTCCAACTGTACATTCAATAGCTTCCGCATTATACAGAATAGAAACCAATTCTTTAACATGTTCAGCTAGGGGCTTATCACCAACTGTAACTCTTGCGATAGCCTGTGTATCTATTTTCAAACTGTTGATATCCTTCACCATGGTAGAGATGGTCTCACAAAAAGCTTTAATAGTATCATTGTCACCACTACCACTTTTATCCCCTTTATCCTCCTTTTGCAGACTTGTGGTATTCATGACCTCAATATTGCCCATCACTGGGTTACCCTCCCCTTCTTTATCCTAACCCTCAACCTTCTTGTTTTCTTCAACCTCCTCCTCAGAATCAACCAGAATGTGGTTGATGTCTGAATTGTTACCCTTTTTAGTATTCTTCCTCTGAGTCTGCTTTCCAGTAGCTTTACCTTTCTTTTTTTTAACAATTTTTTTCTCAAAGGATTCGGTTTCAGAATCTGACATTTCTAATTCCACAATAATCCTTCTCTTCTTGGCCCTATTCTTCCCTTTTTTGCTAGTTTCTTTCGATTCTCCCTTGATCTCCAACTCAAAGTTAAATCCTCTAGCTTCACTCTTCATTGTCTCATATCTTGCATTTTTGCCTTTAATAGGCTTTTCAATGCACTTCCCCTTAAACATTTTATAAACCAGGACCATAAGCCCTTGGTGGAGGGCATGGTCGCCTTTAGGGTCCTTCTGAACCTCCTTTATAGTATGATCCATTGAGCATGCTAGGTAATAGGGTAGGCTCACCTTTTCCCCATGACAAAAATGGTTGAGCAAAACAAACTGATGCTCGTAAGCTCTGGTAAACCTACCATCTAAGGTAATGTAAGCAATAGAAGCGAATAAAACAAACCTCCATGGCTTGCAAATTCTCTTTAGAGCATGGTAGGAGTTGTCAATTTTAATCATCTTTCTACTCTCTTCGTCTGTGACAGGAAACTTATCTGCTACTTTATCTGATATGCCTTGGTCCCTGTAAAATTCCATTCCCTTAGTAGTCATCCCTGTGGCCTCGACAATGACCTCTTCATCAACATTCATCATCTGGGATCCGATAAGGATTTTGCCATTTTTCCAGTTCTTGATGAAATAGCTAGTGATTGTGGGGTCTTTCCCACTTAGCCACTCCATGAAAACATTTAGACCCCCCTACTGAAGGATATCCCAAACTTCTTTGTTCTTTCTCTAGTCAGAGTAGGAAGTAGGCTCGAATATTTTCTTGTTACCTCCCATTTTTCCAGCACCTTCCTTGCAATTCCTTCTCTCAGCTTGATAACCTCTCCTCTAGTTTCTATGGGTACTCTATAAGAATGCCCAGAATCCATGCCAAATAATAATGATAAGACACCTATACAAATGCTCATTATCTTCGATAAAACCCTGCATCAAAAAAGGTGGAAGGGGCATTAGAAATAATGATTAAAAGTACCACGTTGCCTTGTCTAGCTCCGATCCTGATTAAGCAGGGATTTCATATCACTTGCAATCTCCATTTCACCATAATTAGTAATGATGTCTCCTGATTGGCAAGCCAGGTTGGCTGCCCAATCAGCGCAGGAGTTGGCCTCCCTATACACGTGTAAAAACACACATTTCAAATTCTTCGCTGATTTTCCTAGTTGCTTTAATAACATTACTAATTGACCAAGAAGGCGGGAATTTCATATTTAAACAATTGATTATGTTTAAAGAGTCTCCTTCACACCAAACTTTAGTGCATTTAGCTTCCTTGGCAAGGATCATCCCATGGTAAGCCACCATGGCTTCGACAACATGATTAGTTTGATTTCCTATGGGAATACATTTTATGATTTTGCATATTCCCCATTCATCCCTTAGGACCACTCCACATCCTGCAACACCCGGGTTACCCTTTGAGGCCCCATCAAAATTTATTTTCATCCATCCCTTGGGCAGACTGATCCATATCACACCCTCTCTAGGGTTGATCTGAAAGCACTCTTGACCCTTTAATCTCCACTTTTTGTAGATAAATTGATCATCCTTATCTTGAGGATTATCAATACTGCCTATGATATTCATATTTTCGACTATACTTCTTCTTATTTTTTCAAACACAATTTTAGCCTTAGTAGTATTTTCTCTGAAAACTCTATCATTTCTCTCTTTCCATATGCCCCAACACATGTGAGGTAAATCAATTTTCCATAATAAGGTTGTGGATTTATTTCTTGAAAGATGATGCCAAGAATTGAAAATCTCCTGAATCGACTTGGGGAAACCCCAACTAACTTTGAAGTGATCCAGACAACTTCCCCAGACATCAGCAGAGAAAGGGCAGTGAAAGAGCATATGATTTATAGTCTCCTCATTCTGCTTACAAAGAATACAAAAACTAGGCATACTAATACCTCTTTTTCTGATATTCTCAGTAGTAAGAACTTTATCTTGAAGGGTTGTCCAAAAGAAAATGTTTATCTTAGGGGTGAGGCCTTTCACCCATGCTTTAGCCCAACATGGGCTTTCCATATTGTAGAACTGTTGATGATACAAAGAAGCCACTGTAAAAGTACCACTAGCTATGAATTTCCAAATTAAATGGTCTTCTTCTTCAACCCTCACCATAGAGTTCATGACTTTATTCAAACTACCCAAAGACTGGTCCACCTGAGATAAGTCCTTCCACTGTCCATCTTTCTAGTAATCCTCCACCTTGGTTCCAAATCTTTCCTTGCATTGGTTCTGAAATCTATTCCACTCAGGGTTTTCATTCAAAGGGATCTCCAAAAGCCAAGGGTCATCCCAGAACTGGATAAGATTCCCTTTCCCCAATTTCCATTTTGTACCTTTGACAATTAAGTCTCTTGTTCTAGAGACATTTTTCCAAATATTGGATCCAATTGGGATAATCTCCACTTTGAGGAAGCTTTGAAGTGTCGGACATTGACTTTTATATTTGTTATCCCATATCATTTTCCACTCTCCTTGATTTCTATATCCTCTCCAAATCTGCTTGGCCATAAGGAACTCATTTATGTCTCTTATTCTTCTAAGGCCCAGACCTCCTTTATTTATAGGCTTGCAGACCTTCTCCCATGCAATCAAGTTCATTCTCTTCTTCTCCTCAACCCCTGTCCATAAAAAAGATCTCTGAATCTTGTCAATGGCCTCCGCATACTTAGCAGGAATCCTAAATAGACTGATGGCGTAGAGAGGAATACTTTGAAGAGTGGATTTCAGCAATTGAACCTTACCTGCTTGACTAAGAAAAGCACCCTTCTAGCCAGATAGCTTCTTGTGGAATTACCCACCAAGGCTCCCCAAAAAGCATCTGGAGGATCATGGCATAAGGGGAGCCCCAAGTAAGAAGCAGGCAAACTACCAATTTGACAACCCAAAATATTACTAATTTTGATCCTCCTTCTCTCTGGGGTATTGATAAAATAAACAAATATTTTAGACCAGTTTATAAGTTGAGCAGTGGCCTCTCCATAGTTATCCAAAGCCTTTTTTAATCTTCTAGAATCCTTCACTGTAGCTTTCCCCATTATTATAGAGTCATCAACAAACTGCTGATGGGAACATATTTGATCTGCCGAAGAAGGATTCAAACCACAAAACTCCCTTTTCTCAACCAGCTTTCCAATACATCTCCCCAGACATTCTGCCATAATGATAAAGATAATTGGGGATAGAGGGTCCCCCTGCCTAAGACCTCTAGAAGCTTTAAAGAAAGGAGAAGGAGATCCATTCATTAAAATAGAGAAAGAAGTTGAAGAGACAAGTTGCCTGATAAGGCTAACACTTCTGGAGCTAAAGCCAAAAGTAGAGAGAACATCCATCATAAAATCCCAATCCACTCTATCATAGTCTTTAGAGAGGTCAAGCTTCAGAAAAAAACCTTCTTTTTTAGAGAAAGACAAAGATTGGATATTTTCATGGACAGAGATGATTGAATCCAAAATTTGTCTACCTGGGACAAAACCACTTTGCTGAGGTGAAATGATGGAGGGGAGAAACTTAAGAATTCTAGAGGTAAGAACCTTGGAGATTATCTTATAAAGAGAGTTACATAGACTAATAGGTCTAAAGAGATCCATTGAGTCAACCCCCATCTTTTTGGGGATAAGAGCAATAAAAGTACCATTAACTTCTTTCAAAAAGTTTCTAGCACCAAAAAACTCTTTCACAACTCTGGTAACATCATCTCCAATAATATGCCAGTACATTTGAAAGAAGAGCATGGGAAAGTCGTTCGGACCTGGGGCCTTGTTGCCCTCAAAGGAGTTGACAATTATCAGAATTTCATCATGGAAAGTGATAGCATTCAGGTGATCATTCTAATCATCCCCTAAAATGGTAGGTATACTATCCAGGAGGTCCCTTTGGGCCTGTGTATCCAAATTCTGATCCTTAGCAAGTAAATTGGAGAAAAAGTCCATAGCAACCCTGCTCATGGAATCATCTTCTACAACACATATGCCATTCACTTTAATCTGAAAATTTTTGTTAATGGCCTTATGTCTTAAGGTGGACATATGGAAGTATTTAGTATTCCTATCCCCTTCCTTCAACCAGATATTTCTTGATCTTTGTTTCCAGTAGGTTTCCTCTTTAGCTATAATATCATGATATCTCATAAGAATAGCATGTTCAATATCTCTAGATGTATTAGTGTAACCATTATTCTGTATCTCATCTTGGATTTCCTTGAGCTCTAAGAGGGTTGTAGCTTTGAGGTAAAGATGAGTTAAGTTAGATGTTAAATTAAGTAATCGCGTTGGGAAACTCCTTAGGTATTGTTTAGTCTTCCGTTGTGTTATCTGAGCTATTGATAACTCATTGTATCATTTTGTTATTTTTAATTTAAAAAAAAAAAAAATTTGCACTCCATTAGTGTGTTTTAGCTTTATCCCTTCGGGGTTTCCTGGCAGGGCATTACACAATAGTAAAATATGAATCTAATAAGTTCAATCGAGGAGGGGTATTACAATTCAATTAACAAACCGTTTGAAGTGATAGAAATCTTGCGATGTGCTCTATCACTTTGTAACCCATTACACTAGTTATATGCACTTTTGAGTGATTTAGGAGCCTCTAAAGTCCTCAAAATTGACTTTGAAACTTTCAGTTCCAACTTTCGAAAATGAAAACTTTAATACCTTCAAAACTAGACATGATTTTGCAACAAAAATTTATTGGCCTACTTATCTAGCCAATCCAAATCTTTAAATAAAACTTCAAACCAATTTGTGCTCAAACAAGAATGTCTTATAAATAGTAACCTAACGTACATGCAAGGTTTAGACACCATTTTCCCTACATTCTCCCACTTATGGAACACCTTGTAAGAGAAAAGGTAGTATCTACATAATACATTAATTGCTAGGGGCCATGTGGCCCATAGACTTCAAACACTATTTGAACTTCACTGTACTTACAACCTTAGTTAAAGAATCTACAACATCCATCAATGTCTCTACCTTAACCATCTTCACTTTGCCATCTTCAACCATATCTTTGAAAAATGATACTGAACATCAATGTGTTTGGTTCGGGCATGAAATGTCAGGCTCTTAGCTAGGTAGATCACACTTTGACTATCACAATATATTGTCATTGCACCTTGTTTTATTACAATATCTAAACATAGTCTCTTAATCCAAATGATTTCTTTACAAGCATGAGTAGCTGCCATATACTCTGCTTCTATAGTGGACAAAGCAAACACAACCTATTTCTTACTCATTCAACTAATTGCACCACCAAATAAAGTAAAAACATAAGCACTGATGGATATTTTTCTATCAACATCACCTACCCAATCTGAATCCACATAACCATGAATATCAATGGAAATATTGTCTCCTACCAAATTACCATGATAACACTAATAATATTCTAATGTACCCTTCAAATATCTAAAGACCCTTTTAATTGTATCCCAATGGATTCTACTAAGATGAGACGTATATTTGGAAAAAACTCTCATTGCTCGGGTAATGTCTAGTCTAGTGCAGAGCATAGCATACATCAACCTTTCAACTGCACTCTAGTAAGTAACTTTACTTATATCTTCCATCTCTGATGGGGATGCAAGACAATCTAAAATAGATAATTTTGTTTCAATTATAAAAGGAACACATAATGGTCTACAATCCTACATGTTGAACGTCCATAAAGCTGAATTCACATAATTACTCTATCCTAGCCATAACATTCTGTTCACTTTATCTCTTTTAATCTTCATCCCAAGAATGTGTTTTTCTACACCAAGATCTTTCATTACATATTTAGTAGCAAGTTGAAACTTTAGGTTTGAAATCATACCTTTCCCTTTACAAATGAATAATATATTATGAACATATAATACAATGTACAAAAAATGATCACCATCAAGTTTATAGTAAACATAATGATCTGATTTAGAATGCTCAAATCCTAAACTCAATACATATATTTCAAATTTTTGGTACCACATCCTAGACCCTATTTGAGGCCATAAAAAGATTTCTTCAATTTATAGACCAAATTACTTTTACCTTTCACCACATAGTGCTCTGGCTATGTCATAAATATCTTCCTCCAAATCACCATGAAGATAAATGGTTTCACATCTATTTTCTCAAACTCTAAATCATAAGCAACAACAATAGAAAGAACAAATCTAATGGATGTCATTTTTGCAATAGGAGAAAATATCTCACTATAATAAACACCCTCAACCTGAGAGTAGCCTTTTGCAACCAATATTGCTTTATACTTCTTAATACCTCTTTTTGAACCAATATTTTTCTTGAAAACCCATTTGCAACCAACAAATTTACGTCCTCCAAGAAATGGTACAAGATCCCATGTATTATTCTTTTTTGAATCTCTTGTTTCTTTTTCCATAGCAATCTTCCAGGATTCAACATCATTCATACCTAATGTCTCTTCTACAGATCTAGGTTCATCCACATTAGCAGTCAAAGCAAGAATAGATCTCCAAACATTAGGTTAATACCTTTTAGGTGGTTGTATATGTCTTATAGACCTTTGAACAAGTTGAGTTGGAGGTTCTTCCTCCTCTTCTGAAGATTCAGTGCTGGATAAGCTCACCTCAACTTTTTGTCTATCTAGGGGCCTCGATTCAACTGTTTCAGGCGTAGAAGGAAATTGAATCACATCTTCCCGTTTAGTTTGTTATGGTTGTAATGTAACATAATGAGGCTTAATTTCTCCAAAAATAACACTTCTACTATATATTACTATCCTTTCAAACCATAACTATATCTGATGTGGATACATTTCACAACTTTGTTCTCCAACTTTGTTTGCTTCTCTTTTGGCACATGTGCATATTCCTTGCAACCAAAAACTCTAAGATGTCTCAATGAAGGCTTATGACCCAACCATGCCTCCATAGACCTTTTATCAAAAAGAGATGATGTAGGAGACTTTCTAATCAGGTAGCAAGTAGAGGCAACAACTTCAACCCCCCAAAAATGTTCTATACCAACACCACTCAACATATTCCTAGCCTTCTCCATCAATGTCGTGTTCATTTTTTCTACAACTCCATTTGGTTGTGAAGAATATGGAGTTGTCTTCTTATTCCATTGCCTTTACAAAATATATTAAAATATTTAGAGAGAAATTCACCACCATTATCAATCCTCAAACATTTTATTTTCTTTCTAATCTGTAACTCAACCATTTCTTCACATTTTTTAAATTGATTGAAGACTTTAGATTTACTCTAAAAAATATACCAACGTCCTTCTACTAAAATCATCAATAACTGAACCATAATATGTGGATTTTCCAATTGAAGGAACATGTACAAGACCAAAAACATTATATTGAATAAGATCCAACACAACACAAGATTTATGAGAACTTGAGTAAAACTAAATATGATTTTGTTTTCCATAAATGCAATTCTCACATAAATAAAAATCAAGATTACAATCATTCAAACTTTCAACAAAGTGTTTATTTTTCAAAGTCCTTAGATCCTTTATCCAATGTGGACAAGTGTATGGTGCCATAAAATCTATTCTTCTCTACAAATAACTTTGCATCAGAAGAAAGAGCACCCTTAGATACCCAAAATCCATGTCCAACTATTTAAGGTGAAAACCTCAAATCTTCCAATGAAGTATCCACAAATTTACTTTTTACAAAAGTTCTATTACACTCAACAATGTATGATTATAGCTTATACAAAGTGCCAAATTTGACACCTCTAGCAATCATCATAGAACCCTTATCCATTTTACATCCTACATCAGAAAAGACTACCTACAAACCCGCATCTATCAGTTTTCTCATAGATATTAAATTTTGTTTTAGTCCAGGGATATACAACACACCACTAATCCTATTATTCTACCATTAGGAAACCCGATTCTAACTTTACCACAACCAATAATATCTAAATGTGAATTATCATCCAAGTATACCTTGACTCCATTAAATTATTCATATTCAAAAAACCAATCTCTAGTTGAAGTCATATGAAAAGAAGCACCCGAGTTAATTAACCATGCATCATTACATGCATGAGTAGCTAAAGCTATAATGAATGAATCACCATCTTCCTTCTTAGAATCAAAATCAAAATCAAAATCAAACTTCTTTTTTTTCTTCTTTGCAATCCTTACAGAAGTGTCTTGATTTACCACAATTCTAGCAGATGACTTTGGACTTTCTAGGAGATTTGGATTTCCCTCTAGATTTGAATTATGCTTCTCATTCTTTTTGCCTTTTCCCTTAGGTCTTCCATGAATAGTTAGGGCTTCCTTTTAACTAATGTATACCTTCCTCTATATCTCTTCATGGAGAAAGGTACCCACCACATCTTCAAGATTCAAAAAAATATAAGTACTACCGATAGACACAACAAGGTAATCCCATGAATCAAGCAAAGAACAAAGCAAAATCTAACATTTCTCCTCTTCATCCATCTTGACACCAATAGATTCTAATTGAGCCACAAACCTATTGAATGCTTCTAGGTAGTTTGTAATACATCCATCCTCTTCCATTCGTAAGGAATACAATTTCTTCCTCAAGAAAATTTGATTGAATAAAGATTTGGCTTGGTAAATTTCACCAAGCTTATTCCATAGCTTCTTTGTTGAGGTCTCTTGATGGACATTCATTACAATAGAGTCTGCCAAGAACAATCTAATTAAACCCTTAGCTTTATGTTTCATAACATCATATTGAGTAGTCACAGTGAGATTTGTAGGTATTAAGATGTTCACATCAAGAACATTCCACAAATCTCGATCTATTAGCAGATCTTCCATCTTCAACTTTCACATTTCAAAAAATTACTTCTAGAAAATTTATCCACCTCCATTCTCCCTGATGAACTTGCTATTTGAAAATTCTTACAACAAAATAAAAAAAAATCTTCTAAGAAATCTCCCACCCTAATCTGAATTAGTTTAAAAAACCCAACAATCGACAATTGAAACCAAAGTGATCAAGCTCTGATACCACTTGTAAGGAAGTTAAGTAATGGAAAAACTTCCTACACTAACCTTGAGAGGAGAGTTTAAAGAAATTTTTGTTTTACAAATCCTTACAACAATTAGATAAACTTAACGTAAATAAACATAAATAGCATGCATACCACAACACAATGATTTACATGGGGAAAACCCTTTTAGGAGAAAAACCCCACACTCTAAAAGCTACCCAATAATTCTTAAAAAAATCAATAACGTATTGCAATATACTTGCAAAGCAATTTTTTCATAGGAGTATCACCACCAGAGATTCAAAGGTAACCCAATAATTATAACTCTCACACACAACCTCCATCGCACACACTTCATATATAGGAGATCCAATACATGAAACCATCAAAATGTATTACAAAACCATGGGCTAAAACCACCCAATAAAATGGAACCAATATTATCTCTAATCCTAGATGCCCTATGATGTGTCAAAACACACATCAATGTGTGTACCTCCCTTTTGCAACTCATTTGTGTCTGACGCATTTTTATATTTCCTATTTTAGGAGACTCAACTTTCAAAGGCCATAACTTTTGAGTTGGGTTTTCGATTGACAAACTATTTGAAGCATCAAAAAGATCTCAACTTGTTCTATCACCTCATAACCCACTACACTAGTTATGGGCACTTTCAGACCATTTCAAATCCTCTAAAGCCCTCAAAAATAGTTTTAAAACTTTTGTTTGGAACTTTCAAAAATAAAAACTTTAATATCTTCAAATCTATACATTATCCTGTAACAAGAATTTATTGGCATGCTCATCTAGCCAATCCAAAGCTTTGAGGAAAATAGTGGACCGATTTGTCCTCAAACAAAAAATTACTATAAATAGTAACCTTATGTACATGCAAGGTCGAGACACCATTTCCCCAACAAAATTAATTAAAATAAAATAAAAATATTTAACTAATTATATAGAATTTTTATATTTTATCTAGTAAAATCATGTTTATTTTTTAACAAAAAATCTATAAAACCAAAATATTCAAAACAATATTATTTAATTATGCAATTTCTTATTATTCTTCCAATTAATTATATTTCTTTTAATTCATCCACTTCCCTTCTAAAATTTTATATCTATTTAAATAATTTTCATAGTTTTATTTTACAAATTCTAATTTATTGGTTTTAGTTTTTTAGTTATAGTTTTTTGCTTTATATATAACAATGTAAAATGTGCATGATAAGTTTCTAGAAATATTTGGATGTATCTAATACCTCTATATAATGATGCAATATTTAAATAATGCAATGCATGATGATTCATCTATAACAAAAAATAAAATAATTATGATTGAAACTACTTGCAAGGGTAGCCATAGATAATTTTTCAAAATGTTGAGAAAATTTAATAAAAATGCTCAAATTTTGGTTGTTGATCATGCAAATCTAGGTGTCATTCGTTCTACTCCTCTCCGCCTCTCATTGAAACAATATAAAAATATTGATTTTACTTTGGTTGATTAGGTGATGTCACTATGTGCAATGCCCCGCTAGGAACCCTAAATGAAAACAACACAACTAGGCAACTAAAGGGTGAAATAATTTTTTTTTAAAGATTAAGTGCATTAATTATAACCATTGCACATATAATAACACAACAGAAGACTAACACATGATTTCCTAAGGGTTACCAACGAAGATTAATTCGTAGATTATATTAACACCATGATTAATCCAATTGTCCATTTAATTAGGTAAATTAAATGCGTAAGATTAAAACTACTCATACATCTAAATTCCAAAATGAAAGAATCAAAGTATTCCATGCATTCAATTTATCCATAAATCATTTATACATAAGATCAAAGCAACTGAATTTAACATACATTCTACTGACATAATATTACAATAACCATAAATACATGGCTTCCAAAAATACCATGGAATCCAAAGTTACAATATCAAGGTTACATAAAAGTTTGATACAATGACCACAAGGTCTCAACTAAACAATGATCCCTAACATGAGCTGGTACATGAACCACGAACCAATAAACACCAGCAAAGCCTTTCCTCACCTGAAGATACAATCCAGAACATCCGATGGGAAGTGGCACTACCACCCGACCATGTGATTCTGAAATGGAACCACCCCACCGTGCTAGGAGATAGTAGAAAACCCTCAAGCAAGAAAAATAAGACAAGTACGAAAGAACTACATGACTCCACAAACATCCATGTGACTCAACTCACAAACACTAGTGACTCTAAGGAGAGAGTGTCATCGCATAGCTTGATGGTTACCATGGTAGGCCTCCTAGGTCCCAGCTCTCTGTCCTAGTAACCTCTCTTGGCTTCCGACTCCAACTAAGTCTCATGCGGACCCTACCAATCCTTTTGTGAAGACAAGGTGGTAAGTTTGCCATTCCAGGCCTTCTCGCAACATTATGAGCCCTGTATGAGGTACATTATCTTAATTAATATTTATTCCACTCCCCCTAATATATTATTAGGTTATCACTTTTTAACTGACTTTCGACGGGTTATCTTGTCATCCACTTCGGGCACGAGCCCCGCTCAAAAGCCACTCCCTCTCATAGGAAATTAACAAGAAAGGTCTCTCTACAAGAACTCTATGGCGAAACAGACAACCATAACTAATCCTGACAAACCACAGGTGAAAGATACACAATCACTAACCCAAGATTGACCATTTGGACAAAACACACAATGGCTCACATCAATAAGGTTATACAACACCTGACCAAGGAGATATAATAACATAGGACACAATGACAACTCAACCAAAATTGCAACGGAATTAAGCTTGACTGCAAACACCATTTACACAAGATCCTAATACAGGCAATCTTTTTTTTAAACAACCAATAGCATAAATAACTTGCAATTAAAGATTTTCCAGAAAATAAGAATTACAACTATATTAATACAAATAAATCAATTTTGTCATTTGTCCAATAAGGTTCAAATCAACCACATAAAAATTAACCACCTAATTATATGCTCATGATTAATTTTCAATTAAATCCGATTAGCTTATACCAATAATCTAAATTAAATTTTAAATTAAAAATATATATATCAATATAATAAAATTACATTAAAAATATATAATAAAATGAAGATTTAATTTTACAATAACTTTTTATTTCCAAAATAACACAATAAACCCACAATACTATATATATATATATATATATATATATATATATATATATATATAAATATATTATATTATTATTTTTTTTAAACATATAAAAAAAATCAATAAAACTAAATTAAAGAGAAAGGAACTGAAATTATATTTCGGTGAGCAAATACTAATGGTGAAGGCGTTGTTGATTTTCTCTTGGCAGCCCCTTGCTACCTTGGGGTAGCGCTGCTACCTTACGATAGCACTGCTACCGTGGGGTAGCAGCCTGCCACCTCCCCCCATCATGCAAACATTTAAAAAAATTTTATATATTTTTTTTTAATTTTTTTTTTTTAAATAAAATAATAACAGTTTAATACAATAAAAACTATTTCCCAAAATAAATACCACATTAAAATTTTAATCCCCATAACTTAATCAATACAAATTAAAGTTTTAATTAATACGAGTTTTCCATAATATTTAATAAAATCAATAAATTTATTTCACAAATAAATCTATTCCTGTGGCAATTTCCATAATTTAACAGGGATACATAAAACTAAATTAACATCTAGAAAAAATAACAAAGATAATTAAATCTCTAGCTAAACCTCGGTGATAGTACAGGGAATACAATCACAGTCCAAAATTAACAATACAATATGAAACAAGAGGGAATGATTCTCTGGTACATTCCACACCTCCCAAATTTTGCAATTTCCATGCACAATAAAAATCTTGGCAAAATTGTCATTTTCTCAATTTTCTCAAAATTTAATCCTCAAAATTGATCAGACAGGATTTTAGATTTGACAAACATCTTAACACACACATCATTTAGAAAGATAGAAGAAATAGAAATATTTTCTTAAAACAACAATAAAAAGAAGCCACCCAGCCTGGTATAGCTTTCCTGGAAGAAATTTGTAGAAGGGCCCTAATCCTTTCAACAAGCTTCCAAATAAATTTTTTAACCTAAATCCCTGACTTGTTTCCTGTGTGTCCTAAAATAATGACGTGTTCCCCTTTTTAAACTAAAATTCTAGGTTGAATATCTTTTTTCCCAAAAACCTAAATTTAGTAATAAAAGCAATTTTATTTTCTTTACTAATTTTCTAACAAAGGATAAGTTAACATGCAATAATTAAAAATCATTTTTCTTTCTTTTCTTTTCTCATGCAAATTAATTAATTTTCTAAATAAAGAAATTAAAGAAATAATTCAATTCTAATTAATTAATTAATTTATTCTTTTATTCTTTTATTTATTTAAAATTCTAGGAAACAATAAATGAAATTAATCTAATTTATTTTTTACTAAAATTTAAATAAAATATATTTCTAATATCATGCAGCTTGCAACTTAATTTAATAATTTCTTTTTAATTAACTAAATTTATAATCTCAATGCATAAAATGCATAATTAAAAAATACCAACTATGAGATAACTCCATAAATTTAATTAATTATTTAAATCCACTAAAACACACAAACTGAACAAATCTCAAGCAAATACTCATAAAAAGATCAAATGACAAAATACGAAGGCCAAACTAACTGACAGGATGACCAACTGACGACACTCACACGAGTGTAAATGAGTAAAATAGGGTCAACTACTATCTCCTCCACTTCCATCGAAAAATATAAGGCACGCTCAGACCTGTGAAGCTAGGTGGACAAGATACCCCGTACCTACCCGGTACTTGTACCTGCAAAATCCTACATCACCGAACCACACATGCATATATATACAATATAGAAAACACGACATACACACCGATGAAGGAGAATCACGACGTTCCCTATGTCACCGAAATGAGTGAAGGAAAATCGTCCCCTTGCATCCAATACACTTGCAAACACACAACATATAATTTACACATTGCATAGATAAAGTAAAATGTCAGTACATAGCAATAATCCATAAAATGCCATAAATCACAAGTACTGAAATACTGCAAATAAATTATGCATCTCATATCCAGATAAAGCGTGAAATAATGTCATAAAAATCTGAATAACACATCATGGTAATGTATCCACTAAAAACAAACAATAATAAAATATGAGTCTAATGAGTTCAAACGAGTAGGGGTACTACACTATGTATGGGATAACTTCATTTTTCATTCCAAGAAAATGAGGGTTTAGTCTATTGATATTAGATGGGAAGAAATGTAGTGAAGGTTGCAAATGATTATGTGTAGATCGAGGATGCTAAATGGAAGACTAAATATTTCAAATTTCAAAAACTATTCCACATTTACAAATTTTCTATCTAATTTTAATTACAATCTTCTGTGAGAGAACATTGATAAATTATATTTGGTATATCTAATTTTACTGCATTGCCAATTTGATTTTCTAGAATCCATCTATGTTGTTGTTATGTACCAAATATCAAAGTGATATTTTGATGTGTATTTAAATCTTATATAATAAATTGTATTATAGATTGTACTGGTTATGATATAGCTATAATTCTTTTTCAAATTCTATTATACACATACATGTGTTTGTGAATGATATACTTTTTACCTATATCAAAATTATACAACCTACCTATGATGGATGAAAATTGAATCAGGTAGATTAGGGCCAAATCCCACTTTCATTCATACATTGGAATATGAAAGTGCCTAAGGAAGTGATCCGCTTTGACTAACTTTAGTGAAATAGAGTCAAGGGATACTTTTAGGGTTTCTATTATTTTTGTTGATATGAAAGGGAATGTATTCAATGTAAGAGAATGCAAGACTTAGGTTAGTAAGATGATTGCAAATTGCTATAGCAGTCTGATATAGAAATAAAATTGAGACAAAAAACATAGACTTGGAAATGGGAATCTGGTGTGCACCTGTGACAAAATACTGAGCTTGATCTGATAGGTCCAAGGCATTGGTCGCCTTGGTCTCAGATTAGACCAATTTGTAAATTGAGGGGCTAAAATTTGAGGTTGTCTGGGATGTGTATACAAAATTTGAAGCTGATTAAGGAGGACCAGGGCATGGAGTGCCCTAGTACCTGAGATCTAGGTCTAGATTTTGGTGATGGGTCTGCAACTATTTGCTGAGATCTTCCAGAAATCGACCACTTTGATGAAAACTTGCAACTGCACCTACAAGCTAGAAAATGGTGTATTTGTGGCTATATAGGGTTTTTCCTTAGTCAAACCCCTTGTTTTGGTGATTTCCACCTCCACAAATAGGCAATATTGTATTGAAAAGTGTGTGCCCTATAATCTCCTGTGTTTGTAAGATGCTTATGAGCTAAATACAAACTAAAGTTCTACCCTATGTTTTGAGTAAATACCCTAAAATATAATGTAAATGATTCAAACCACAAATACCATGTAGATATAAAGAAATAATGTAAAACTCAAAATCAGTGATGTGTAGATTTGAAACTCAAATAGAGATATGAAAATAATATGAAACCATACCCAATCCTAAGGAAGAGGTACAAGCCAATCAATAGTTGGTGATCTCCTTATTATTCTTCAATATCTCCTAAAGCTTCCATGAATGATAAAAGTGTTGATGAAGACTTGATACATGATGAACTTGTTGATTGTAGAATTCACATAAAACTTTTACTTTCTCTTCACAAGGATCTCCTTTAATTGCTAGAATAATTGGATCCTCAAATGAGGGAAAGAAAAGGGTATATATATGAAAACATGGCTTTAATTTTGATAATAGATTGAATTAGATTTGATAAAAATTGACACAAATCTTGAGATTTGAAAATTATAATACCACCAAATTAAGCTCCCAAAATTTGAGGAAAAAGTACGAGACCAAGTAGTATACTACCTAGTCTGGCCGACTTTTTTCAATTTTCTAGGGATGCACAATATCATGATTATAAAGTCAAATCCAACATGGTAGGTCAATCCAAGGTGTATAGATGTGAAAAAATGTGCTTTGAAGATTGAAATTAGGGGATTAATAGGATTAATTTAAAATAAAATAAAAAGGGGTGCACCTAGGGCTAAGGGCCCAATTTTATAATATGTGAATTGATGAGAGAGGACCTTAGATTTAATTAAAGTAATAATTAAATATCTAAAGAATCCCTATAAATTCAAGATGCAATGGGACACACTAAGGCAGGTGCTAAAATAAGTGTGGAATTGGACAACCCTAATTAGGGGTGTACAATTTACGACACTACATTACCAACAACTTAAAATTGAAGAATCCAAGTTCTTTGATGATAAGCATTAAGTAAAAAAGTGAAAAAATATTTTATTTTATTTTATTATAAATAATTATTTAATAGATTGTAGTGTATAGAATTGCTATTTATTTTGAAAGAAATTAGACATGGTATTATTTATCATGATCAGTTGTATAAAAAGATCTGATTTTACATGAATAATCTAATTGTTTTTATTGGAGTTGAGGAAAAATCAACTCTACAGCTCCCAAAGATCACCTACATGCAAACCTATCAAAAAAGGAGAGAAGCAAAAAAGATATGGAGGCTAGAATTCAGAGATCCAGAAAATAGGAGTCATATTGATTGTGCAACAAGAATGCAATTCAATAATTACAATTATGAAAATACAAAGAGAGAATCCTTATAAAAGGATACTCGAAAACCTAAAGGTGAAAACCCTAAAGAATTATAAGACTCCTAAGTTTAGCTTAAGCATAGAGTATAATAGACTAATAATTAAATAAATAATTATTAGCTAATAAAAGATAAATCTAACACCCCCCCTTAAGATGAACTTAGGGAGTAGCTAAAAACAACTAAGGACTAAAAAAATAGGTAAAAAATGTAGGAAAGCAACAATGGGTCCCGACAATTAGGCCTGATGAGGTACCCAAGTACAATAAAATCTCTGTAAAGTGGATAAAAATGAGAAAACCATGTGGGAACAAAACTCCTCTCAAATAAGAGATGAAAGCTCAAGTGAAGGACTAAGAAGCTTCCAAACAAGAGTGTTCCAAAAGATAGGAACAAAACAAAAAAGAACATGAAGAACACTACTGAAGCATGAAATAGATGCAAACACTGTTGAAGAGTAACTGCTGATCTAAAGAACCTCCTCTGAAATAGAACATGACTAGGTAGAGAAGATTGTCTGCATCAGTTCCCTCAAATGACACTGCTCGAATTAGATGGCAAACAAAGGCAAACAACTGAAGTCAAAGATACAGATGGCATGAAACACCAAAGCCTGAAGAGATGATCAATACAACTAAGGAAGCATTAGAAAAATAGGACAAAACTCCCCATAATGCTGAAAAGGGAGAGGGATAGGTACACTGAAAAGATGTCATGCCCAAACTTTTGGGCAAAACACAACCAACAATTTTTTTTTTTAAACACTTATTTACATGAAATCAATGCTTAATTAATTGTGACAACTTAACAAATTGTTCCAAACGAAACCTTAATTAACATTATAAGGAAAAAGGGTTTCTAAAGAGAACGGTGAATTAAAGTTTAAAAAGAAACCTAAAGTTTCGATAAAACTCCTAGACGATAAAATCAAAATATTACTTACGTAACAATTACGATAACTCTAAGGATCAAGAGATCAAATTAAATTTATAAGGGTACTTAATTAATTCACTCAAATGTCCCTTTCTTTTCAGTTACGTCTCTTAATTATAGTTAGATCAACTTCTACTAAGAAGACATTAATATGATTTACTTGATTCGATATTATCCATTATTTACTAAATGTCAACACTATTATTTTTTTCATTTCATTATTATTACCTAATTGAGCAGATACATTTAAGATGTCAAACATCATTATGATAATTAAATTATCAGATAAGAGTATCCACTTGGGTTAACAAGGTACACAAGACTTAGTCCCTTAATTTTATTATAGAGATACTATATTGCGCCATTACAATATTCTCTTAAATTAATTATTTTACTATATTGAATCATTCTATTTAATTATAAAAATAAAACCATTTAGATCTCTAAAACATAATTATATAATTTAAGTCAAGTTGTTATATATTATTTTTTTTCAAACATCAACTATTTAATATTTTGTGTTCATTAATCACATTACCTCTTGCTTTAAATTCAATCGATTAAACTTCTAAACTATATTTACCCAAATGTGATATTTATAATGTTGTAGAAAAATTCATTACAATTTCCATTAAATTCCAAACTATCTTAGGGAAACCGAAAAAATAACTTTCCCAAAACCATTAAAATTTTCTAAAAGGTTAAACTCTAAAAGATTATTTAATTTTTAAAATATCAATTGTTTATTCACAAATCCATATGTTTATATGAAACATATATAAATTTTAAACCATCTAATAGAATATTATCTGCCCTATTCATATTCTTAACCAAACACACACACACACACACACACACACACACACACACACACACACACACACACACACACACACACACACACACACACACACACACACACATATTCCTTTACCAAACATAATTATAAAATACCCCTATAATATTACTAAAAGTTTAATTATTATCGAAACCCTAATTTCTTTAATATAATAATGAAACCTTCTATATTTTTTTATGTTATTTCACAATTCATACTCCTAATTTTCGAACACCCTAAGCTAGGGTTTCGGATATTTTTTTTTTTGCAGGTGGGCGGTGGAACACGCAGGGCTAAGTGAAGAGTTAGGCGGCGCATTTTTTAGAGAGGCGGAGGGTTTGGGGAAAGGAAATCCCTTGCGGCTGCCGCAACATGAAGGGGAGGGGAAACCCCTTGCGACCGCTGTAGTAGGGGCCATGTCGCCACTGTGGACTGCCCGCAATGGCGGGTTTCACCCCGCCCACTACGGACGGCCCATAGTGAGCGAACGTCCGTTCACTGTGGTGCCGCAGGGAGGGATACTCCCTTGACGACGGGTGAGGGAGTCGTGGCTTCCTCCACCACTGCCCTCCGCTCTTTCCCTATGGGGATTTGTTTGTAAAATTAATATATGTTTTTCATTTTATTTTTATTTCTTTTTATGAAAAAAATACGAATACAATTGAATGTATATATATATATAGATATAGATATAGATATATATATATATCTATATATATATATATATATATATATATATATATATATATATATAGGAATATATATATATATATATATAGGAATATATATATATATATATATAGGAATATATATATATATATATATAGGAATATATATATATATAGGAATATATATATATATATATATATATATATATATATATATATATATATATATATATATATATATATATATATATATATATATATAGATTTATTTGTCCATAATTTTTTTTTAATATAATAAGCAACATTTTAGTTTAGAAAAATATTAACTGTCATCAACATTTAATAGTTATATATCTTTCATTTTCAGGAATTTAAATGTATAAGCCCCCTTACAAGTATATGCATATTTTGACAAAAAGAACATGGGGTTAAATAGATTAACTAGTCCAGAATGCTATGATAGGATGCAATGTCATTTATATTTAATTAATATTAGAATATATATACAAACTTTTATCATATTATAGCAGCTCTTTTTTTTTTCCTTAAAATTCCAGAGTTCCCATTTTCCCTTTATGTATTAAAATTTAATGTAAATAAGTAGTTATTCATTTATAATTTTTTTTTTTTTTTTTTTTTTTTTTGTTAAATTCCAAGTTGCTATAACATGAGATAAATTACTTAACATAAATGGCAGAATTCAATATTTAAACAACATCTAAATAAAAGGATCTTAAATAAACTAGATAGGCTTTTAAACTTCAGATTTATATTCTGCAAATAGATAAATGATTGACAGAGTTCTATGAATCTAATCAGCAACTATAAAATGACAGAGTTTGGTAAGGTATCTTCAGCAACTAGATTATTTTAATTAAACTTAGAGATATGCATGAGGAAATAACTGATCATTTAATTTCAAAGTGACATGCATGCAATCATTAAACTTTTAAGAGCAATACAAGCTAAAACCCAACTAAGTCTTCTCATCAATGCAATAATAAATTTAACAGAAATAAAGCATTTATTTAGACATATTTGGCATACAATATAGTTAATATTACAAAATGGGTGAAGTACCCAAACTAGTCCCTCATTTCTATTATATGGGGACTTTAAACCAAAATAAATACATTCTTTTATAAATAATACAACATATAGTTTCCTTTTACAATTTTGCAACTTAGAATATCAAATACTCTATTTCTCAATCTTTTTCTGCAATCCGATTATAACCAGCAACTTCTACTTGCCTGTTTTCTTTCCTTTCAACAACCTGCAATTAATATCGTAGGCTATGACCATGGTGTGCTCACCTCCCAGCCTAGGCTAACTAGTAGCCACCCCCGAGCTTGGAGAACCAAGCCCTAGATAGGTTACACACATGCAAACAAGATAAGCAAGGGAAACACATTTCACAAACACATCCCCAACCTAGGGCTACACTGCACCACACATTGTGATGACTTTTCAAGGGTGGTAGTGGACCAAGTACCCTAAGGAGACTACAAGTATGGTAAAATACAAAGCCACCTCATGGCAAACCAAAATATATCATAAATATAACAACCCCTAATCCTTATGCCCCCCAAGGCACTCTGGCCTTATTTCCCTCCTTATGACCCCCAAATGCATAAACAAGCCATGCAACAAGGGTCACATAAATATCCCTTGTGATCACTCTCATCATGAGAGCCTCTCACTCGAGGGCTATCAAACTCCTACCACCCACAAGGCCATCCTCTCTCCCAAGAGTAGGAAGCCTTGGTTACGCCCAACACATAAATGCATTCAAGAATTAAAGACATAGAACACAATGATTTTCCAACGAAACTTACAAGAAAACTAGCAAATTCTTTTCAACATAACATGCATTAGGCAAAACATTACAAGGAAAGTTAAACCAACCTTCAACTACCCAAGGTATGCTAGATTTGTTGAGGATGAGCAGCCCAATTCCACAACCCCTTGCTTCTCTACCCTTAGCCAAAATCCTAAACCAAAATCTATCTTTTTTCCTTCAAAATTTCTTGTCTCCAAAAATGGAGAGTGGGTGATTACCCACTAATTTTCTCATTCTTTCTTAAGAAGGCCTTTGTGAGAGTTCTCACAAGTTTCTAAAACTAAAAAGGAAAGGTAGGGTAGAATGGGAAAGGGACATCACAATCAAAGAGGAAGGTTAACAACTTAGATAATCCTTCTAATTTCAAATTTTCTCTCAACTTAGGAAACCCACTTTTTAGGGTGTCTAAATGGTCACATGGGAGTAGAAACATGCCTAAAATTACTCCTAACCCTTAGGTATATCTTATGGGCTTTAGGAAACACTCTTAAACTACCCCTAGGTGTCCATTTAACCCCTCTTAAACCCCTATGAAGTTAATTTTCGGGTCAAACTTAAGTTGACCATCCCAAAGATTCTCTACCCAAGGAAATTATGGAACCACATTAAATTAATCGAAAAAAAACTATAGTTAAACAACTCCCTCCAAGAGACAAATTTAAAATTCAAAACATAAATCGATCACATGTGTCAAGTGACACAATAAAAATACTTTTACCAAAATTACACATGAAATCTTGTCTCTTGTTGGATTTACACAAATAAACAAAATTCAATTTAACATTCATGCAACATTCACTTTCACAAATAAAATACGATACAAACGAATAAACAAACCCTGATTTTACGAACGTACATAGGTCTAGGTTTGGTTCTCCATAATGTTTCCATGGTCACATGGATAATTTTCCTACGCATCTCAATTACACATTAGTACTTCCAAACATCCTCATAAAATATTAAACACATGAATAAGAATACACATCAAACACTCTGCATACAATTGACATTAACAAATCAATATCTCATATATCCCAATATATCCACATAAGCCATTATCATAATTCTCATAATTTCATTCACTTATTAGATACACATCATATTTCCAACATCAAAATAAAGTTCTGCAAATCCAGATATAGCTGACATACATTAGTTCAAGATTATCAAATCAGTGGATCTTTTAGGACTTCAAATTCATAACACATCAAAATGTACACCACAAGGTGAAATAATTCTATAACTTGGTTCAATTACTTTTCTCACCAATCTACCTATCTAACATAGCCCATTCTATTGAATTATATAGCATTTATTAATAGGGTCAAACATGGTCAACTAAGTTAATCAAAACTTGGTTTGGGGAAGGCCTTACAAAAGAACAACCAATAAGAACTGCATGACGAAGAACTAGGAACATCGAAGGTGCAAATAAAATACATAGTGTCATAGAAGGAACACTCACTTGACACACATCATGAGGCTAATGTTGTGGAAGGAACACTCACATGAAAAAGGTAGATGGAAAACAAAGGCAAACATCAACCCCCCCATGGCACTTTATAAGTAGTGCATGTACAATAAGGCACAAGATGTGCAAGATCCCAAGTTTACAATGCATGGTGGCACTTTATCTCAGTGTTTTTTCATAAATAAAATGCTACAATGATCAGAAGAGACAAACGACTTGAAACAACAAGAACAAACAAAGATGAGACATCCTACTCAAAGAAAGAGATCCCAAGACCTGAAACATCCAAGATATTCACTAGAGTGTTGAAAAGAAAAATATTGAATAAAATATACCTGGAGCATAATCTGGAAAGAAAAATCATATGAATAGAAAGAACACAAAACAAGCTTTCCAATGATATAAATTTTTTGAAAAATGGAGTTCGGATGCTCAAGTTATGTCTCTCGGAGGGAAAAATGAACCTCTAGCTTTGACAGCAAAAAACACCATCAAAAAAGAAAAATAAAAAATTCAAACCTCCAAATCTAGATAGAGCTTAGAAAGATATTTCTGATGATATATGATTTGTCAAGAAACGCCTCCATATGCCCAATATATGGCCAAAAGACTGAAGGTGCTCCGGATGGGCCCAAAAGGGGCTTGAAGGCTGCCTATACAGTGTTGATGTCATCGATCTGTGAGCATAAATTTGATGGTCATATTGCCATCACCACCAAGAAAACAAACTGCCTGGAAAAACTCACCAGAAAAAAATCTGGTGCCCGACAAAGAATCTTGATCGCTAGAAAACACAGGAGGGGCCGGAAACAGGCTGACGACTCTTGGGCGGTGTGGGAGTGGTGCAGGGGTGGCAGTCGGGCGAATCCTAGTGGGTGGCGGGCGGCTGACGGGACCTGGTGGGCGGCGGGTCTCGATGGCCGGCGGGTCACAGATCCAGGTGAAGGTCACGGGGCTGGGCGGAGGGACCACTGTCACGGGGGGCCGTGCAGGCAGCAACAAGGGTTGTGTGTGTGAAAAAGTGGAATAAGTATGTGTAAGCTGTAAGACACAACACTTCAATTAAGTCATTACATGTATGGTTAGATAGATATAACCATGAATAATAAAACCATAACAAATCGACCAATTGCCTTCTAAAAGATGCGAGTATAGACTTGCTCTCATATTTGTATAAGCAATACCAGTGACTAGACTACACCAAGACGAAGGTTTTAATCTATATGAGCATGATATTAAGCTAAATGGATGCAAGATTATGCTAGATGGATGAATAGTAAGCTATATGAATTCAAGAAATCATAATTGAACTAAATATGCAAAAAGATAAACTAAGATACAATAATCTCAAGGGTGTTTTGAATGAGAGATGAAGGCTGAATTTATAGAGAATCACAAGAGAGATCAAGTAAAAACACAATTTAGGATAATTGAAATAATTGAGAGATCAGATTCAATTAACCTTGAGATAGATTCCAATTATAGTTTGATTAAAATGCATTTAGATTATAAGTTTGAGTTTGCATTGGAGATACAACTCAATTAATTCCATGCACTTGAGATGAAAATAAGTAATTCCATGCATATTTCTTTGATTTATTCAAGAAAAGAGTCTTTTCAATGCAACTGAACTTCTTTTCTCAGAAGCTTTGAGTTCCAATTTTAGAGAATGATTAATAATTCATTTAATTGCTTTTCCGATTTCAAGTTCTCAATTTAGAAGAAGAAATAATATCTCAAGTTTGATTTCTCTTTCAATTCAATTATTTTATTTTATTTTCAATTTAACTCTTGCTTTGCACATTGATTCCTCTTTTATGATAAATTTATTCCTTTTTTTTATTAAATGGCAAATTTATTAATTAATTAAATATGCTAGGATATTTAATAAATTAAATAGGATAATTGATCAAAATGATTTACTTGGAATCATTTAATTAATTAAATAAATATTTAATTAATATAGAATAATTCACTCGCCATGTGACATTTGATGATTGAAGAATTAATTAATTGTGTGCTCAAAGTTGATTCAATTGCCTTTGGTTAGGACCTTGGTGATGTTATCGAAATTAGGGGCCCATGGTTTAGGTGACCAATTTTAGGATATTACATTTGCCCCTCTTTAAATTAATGTGTGAGCAGTGTGTTGGTTCAAAGAATACTTGATGTCTAGGAGATACCAGTTCTGAACTTGATTGATCACGAACTAGATGAAGAGCGAGCTATTTAGCTTATTTTGAAGCGATGAAGCTAAACAAAGTTGATTAAAGCGAAACCAATCCCGAACCTAATTGAACTAGGACCGGTGAAGAGCAAAGATACCGAACTTGAACTTGATTGATCAAGAAGTGGGTCTTACTGATCTAGAACTTGATTGAACTAGACACAATGAGAGAAGATAAAATTGATCTTGAACTTGATGGATCAAGACACGATGAGCGAAGATAAACTGTCCAACTTGATTTGAAGCGATGAAACTGAACACCTGCTTAGATTGAGCGTGTGATCAAAGATACTCTTTAAACTTTTGATTGAGTGTAAACCAATAATAAGCTTGATGAAAAATGATGAAATTGATTAACGTTAAGAGACTGATTTAGATGAAGGCAAATATCAGCTTGAATTGAAGCGATGAAACTAATATGCCCCTAGCGATTGATTTGACTCAGATGAACGAGAAATCTCAACTTGATATGAAGCGATGAAGCTGAGATGCCCCTTAGTGATAAGAATTTGTTTGATTTTCTTTAGTTGAAAATATTTTTGCTCGACTTTTGATGAAGATTTGAAAATTTTTCTCGACTTTGAAGATGTGGGGTCATGAGGTCATGAGTATGCCCCCTCGACAGCGAAATCGAAAGATAGCGAGGGTACATGATTATTATAGGCAATTGTTGGTGATGATAACTAATTGAGCACAAAGACTAAGTCAAAGGAATATTTGGAGATTTAGCGATGATTGATGAGAAATTGAGTGCAAATTGAAGAAAAGAATGAGAATGTGATGAAAAGCGCTAAGTGGTCACAGTTGTGCAAAATTGACTAGAAGAATAATCTTAGATTTCGATTTCGATCCCAAAAATGGAATCAAGATGAGAAAATTAGCTAAGTGTAGAATTTTCATGTCCATCAGAGCAAGTTGAAAAATTAGGTTTTGGGCTATATAAGGGGTCAAAGTGTCATTTTCAATTCATTTTAAGCTCTCCAAGTTTGAAATTTGCAAAAGCCCTCTGCGAAGAAAAATGGTAATTCTGATCTTGGAGCACCGATTCGAGCACCAAAGACGTCTTAATTGACCGTGGAATTATGAGCCAGCTGTCATTTTTTCATGCGAGACCATATTATGTCTCGTACGACAAAGTGTCTTTTTGTGTTTTGTCATTTCAGGTCATTAGTTTTGTCATCTAGGACCTCCCCATGTATCGTACGAGTTTGTGCTTGATAGACCATTTTATCATGCGAGTGCATGTAGTTTTATCGTATGGGTCTTTTGTCGTGCTAGATGCATTCCTGGCTCGTATGAGTTTCTATATAACTATAAAATGTTGTATGGAAAAGAGAGCATTTTTAAGGGTCCAAACATGAAAATTTGATTTTGCAATTGATGTATTTGGATTTGCGTGATGTTTACTTTGTTTTATAGCAAAATTTGGATAATTTTATGATGCTCTATTGTTTGATTCTCGCAGGTTCAATTGTAATGCCCCGCCAGGAAACCCCGAAGGGATTAAGCCAAAAGACAAGAATAGAGTGCAATAATTTTTTTATTTTTATTTTTTAAGTTACACCACACTAAGATACAACAAGATATCAAAGATTCAGAATTACAAAGCGGAAGACAACAACTAACACCTAAGAAGTTTCCCAACGAGATTACTTAAATTTCACAATTCACTTAACTCATACAATTAATCCAATAAGTTGATTACCTTAATAATGAGATAATACTTAATCAGGATAATTTCTTTCAGAAGATGGAAATATAAATCACAAGCAAAGGTTCATCCATTAAGATCTATTCATAATCTTCATTCAAACTTTTCATTTAAAATTACAAGCCATACATTTAATATTCTAACACACTAGAATTCCATCATAAACATAAGAGATCTTTTCAAGCATACTTAATTTCCTTAACAACAACTAAATATATTCCATTACTCTAAATTACATTCTTTCATATTCCAACTTATTGCATTTTAAAAGACGATTACATACATGCATCTACGATAAATCTCATCTAATATCCCAACAACATCTAATTTCTGAAATAGAATTCGAATTGAGAGCACCCAATGGAGATTTAAACAAAAGTTCCTCATGAACAGCCATTTCCAATTGATATCCAATATTTGGTTTTGAAAGAAAAACAAGAACAATACAACCAGAAATCAAAAGGATGGATCTGAATCCTACCTTATCTCGCATTCCTGGCAAGATCTGCTGAAGAGCCCCAATCTGCAGCTCAAGGAATCCTTCCCCATCCAAAACCCCCAAATTTCATCCCCAAAATATTTTCCAAAAAAAACATTCTTCCAAAAATATCGCTCCCCCCAAATTTCCCCAAAATTTAGGTTATAAGGAAGAGTTGACCAAAATTCCATTTTTGGAATTAAAATTTTTATTTAAAAATAATTCTCAAAGTTAATTCCTCTCTAACTATAACAACAAATTAAATTGTTTTTCAATTCCAAATTGATTTCCTCATTTAATTCAATTTAACCTTTCTAATTTAATAAGCCAACAGAATACAATTAAATCTATTGCACTTAAATACAAAACTTTCTTTTCAACAGCATATCCAAAAATGCATATAATATTTTAATATTATTTTAATGTTAAGATATTTTAATGTTAAGTTGTAATCAGAGTTTATTTATGATTAAGGTGGCATAATCATGATTAGTGATAATTTGATATTAATTAGCTTTATAATGGAATTTATAGGTTAATTATTATTCAATTTCATTTTATGACTTATGCACTTTTTCTAATTAAGTTCTAAAATTGTTAATTTCATCATCGAATAATGATTGGTTATATTTTGGACTAATCTTGGATTAATAAATTTATATCTTACCTCCTAGCTGATTAGAGTATTTGGCTAATTGAGGGAGTATTGTTTAAAAATAAAATAGAATATTATGTTGTTGGAAATTGTCGAAATATGATATAATTACTAATTGATGATGTGAAATATTATTCAAGAACATATCATTTGAGTAATTGAGAAGTAAGTGAAATATTTTATCGTTGGATATTTGAATTTAAATGATGTGCTTTTGGAAATTTAATTAAGTACCATTTGGGAAAAATCGTTAGTTACTGATATTCTCATTTAGTAAATGAATGGTTAAATTGATTAATTAGTCCTTAGTAATTATTTTGATTATATATGTGTTTGTGCATGAATGTAATACCCCTGCCCTAATCAATTTCTAATCTCGGTTTAATCTTGTTCAGTTTATCTTAATATTATGATTATAGTCAGATGTTTGTTTTAATGCATAGTTGTTGATGTGGTTTTCACACTAGTTGTATGCAAGTTGTTTAGTGTACCTATTTCGTGGTATTAATATCGGGCTAACGCTTTCATTAAATTTTATATATGTATGCATGTATGAATCTTGGTTGCAGGAGATTTCAGGTACAATTCCGCATGAGTGCGAGGTTCGTCTTCACCTGGATTTGTAGGTTTGAGTGTACCTCTTTTAATCCTTAGAGTTGGATTAGGTGGTCGTAAGACCCTAGTTGACCTTAGTCATGCTCAAGCGAGCATTGTCAGTCGCCGTCGGTAATTCTTTTTGTTCGGGTTTGCGAGTCGTCTATTTGGTTGACCTTCTCGGTTTGTGTGCTTGGTGTGTTATGGCTTAATCCCTTCGGGGTTTCCTAGCGGGGCATTACATTGATTGCCACATGTCCTATTTCGGTGTGTGTGTCCTCCTACTATGAGGCTAGTTCGCGAGTTATCCGATAAAGATAGAGCACATATTGACTTGTGCGGGTTTACCTACCTTTTATAGATGTCGTATATCCATGTGAATCACAAGATGATTACTACATTGGTTGAGAGATTTCATTTTGAGCATAACACCTTCCATTTACTACTTTGGGAGATGACCATCACTCCAGTGGATGTTTACAGGAAATTGAGGATTCCATTTGCTGGGGATAAGGTTGATTACGATTTGGCTTAGTGTCTTGGTATATTAGCCTTGAGACACATTTTTCATGATGGGGACATCCTTATGTGGGCTATCAGTTGGGACGATATGATGGCCAAGTACAGTGAGCAGTTTCCCTTGGCATGTGTCTTGGCACGATTCATTGGTTGCTTCGTTATACCGGACAGGGGACAACAAGGTTCCTTATGCAGCTGTGCTAGGATGCTGGAGAGATTGTTTGTTCATCCTGAGAGATTAGGATGGGGTTCTTGTCTATTAGCCCACATGTATTGTGAGATGCATGAGGTTGTGTACAGGGAGGGGAAGAACATGGCAACAAGTGTCCTTGTTTTTAGAGATATGGGCCTAGGAGCATATCCCAGTTTGCAGACCTATTGTGGATGATGCTAGAAATCTACAACAGCCGATAGTTTATAGATATTCAGGATATGTTACTCAGCCCCATCTGGGAAAGAAAAAGTATTGGCGATGACATTTTGATGATCTGATCATTGTTGTGTGGAGATCATATAGGGGTCTAGAGCTTTGGGATGACTAGAGAGCTATGTCACGTGACATGTTCATGACTTGTCCTCTTATCGACAGATCTATGACAGTTATTGAGTGATTTGTTGTATCTCGGGTCATGAGGCAATATGGCAGGCCTCAGGGGATTTCATAGCAGTTTACCACCTACGCTCGTTATGAAGACAATGAGAGATGAGGATGGGCCCCTAGGTTGTCATACGCATTGAGCATGCAGGTGTTGGTAGGGTTACAACGACTTCGGTGGGACTACCTGGATGACATTGCAGATGCGGGGGTATTGCCCCAGTACAGGGATTGGTTTCAGAGTCATCCCTTTCCCAACTTTACAGATCCAACTGAGCATGCGCCTCTCATAGAGGAGGCTGAGGATGAGGACCCTGCACAGCCACAGGTACAGGCAGAGGGACAAAGATGGGGATAGGGATGGAGAGAAAGGGATCCTAGGCAGGAAGGTATTGATCCTAGTACTACCATCAGTAGAGTACCAGCTGGGGGGAGACAAAGGCAGAGAGGAGAGGGAGGATCCCTTGGAGATATTGGTGTGGGGGTTAGTGGTGTTAGGATAGTAGAGGGTATAAGAGAGGAGGAGCGAGTAGCTCCTAGATAGGGGTGGCAAAAGAGGGATGAGCAGGGTGAATCTAGTGGCGGAGATGGAGGTGGATATGGAGGTGGAGATGGAGGCGGAGAGCCTGTGAGGGAGCAGGTGGCAGCTGATGCAGTGCAATCTATGAGATCAAGATTAGCAGGTTTGTAGTCACAGTTGATAGTGGCTTAGAAACAACTTGTAGAGAAAGATCGAGAGCTGGTGGAGCTCAAAGCAGAGCGAGACTGACAGCTGGCTAAGGTGAGAGAAGAGAGAGATTGATAGCTAGCTGAGGTCAGGGCAAAGCAAGACACTCTTTAGTGGGAGATTTTTCACCAGATGAGCTGAGCAGCTTATTATGTTGCGACATATAGCGTAGCAATTCCTGTAGCGCAATAGGTTGTCCCATATTCTTAGTATATGGCATGATTGAGGGAGCTCGATCACCTAGGCAGGATGTTGGTCAGCAGGCTCCACCTCCTCCACCATCTAGCGATGAGGGAGAGGCAGAGAGCTAGATTTTTTTATATACCCCATTTTTTGTAGCCCATATGGTTCTTACTCTGATGGGATATTGTAGATGACAGTTGATATCATTTGTACCCTGAGACTTTTATTTGCACTCTGAGATATTTATGATGATATATATGAGATCTTGGTTTGATTTCATCGTACTTGTGTTGATTGATTATGAGATGCTTTTCTATATGCTTTATTCTATATGCATGCACATTTGTTCAATATGGATGTATGTAATGCAGATGAATATGGATGCATGTATGCGTATATAATGAAATGTATGGATCTATATAAGATGCTTATGTATGTAGCTAACATCTCAATACACAAGTACTCGATCAGAGAAATGATGAAAAAGAGACCACTTAGCTTAGAAATGATGAAACTTCAAACTCTCATTCAAAATATAAAGAGATCATTGTTATCATGCAAAAATCACTCAAAATGCACAAAATGCAGAATGAATGCAACTTAAAACTAGTCACTAGATTTGAAATACTTAATTTTCATCATTGAGCATTTACAAACATAGCAAGTAGAATAGAGTTCTTTCCTTTTCATGTGCAATATTAATTATCTTGTTTGCAATGACCCTTTTTCGTTCATATCCTTGGATAGATTACGCATGCATCCAGATTGTACATTTAAAGAAATTCCCTAAAAAATAACAAATAAATGATGCCGACCTCCATGTAGCATGCAAATAAGCAGAGTTGAGGTATGTGTGGTGATTTCACCTTGATGTGAAGGCACTTATCACAGACACCCAACTGATTAGATGTTTCCAGATCATCAGAATCATTACTACAAGTAGAAAACAAAGAAAATATTATGCCCCCAATCCATGCTCCTCTTAGTCAAGATAGACTTCCTCGAGTTACTCAGAGGGAACAATAATCAAAAACCAATATAAAAGACAACACACAAAGAAAATTTCATGCATATCTCGAACTATTTAGTGATTGTTTTCAGTAATGTTGTTTTGCTTGTGTACTCAGTGATAAAACTCTTCAATATTTAGGAGACAGGTGACTGACTCAGATTGGACGACCGGTAGTGACAAAATGATAATTTGGTTGATACTACTTAGGACACGTAATTTGGTCAGTCGATTACCCTAAGACTAGGACATTGATTAGTTTCAAGCCATGAGGGTTCTAAAAGAACCAGAATGTCACAAAAGCGACTAAAAGATATGTACAAGCGAAATCAAAGATGCGGGAAAGAGGGAAATGCCAACATTGCATTGATAGATGGAGCACTTGAGTACAAGAGGCACCTGTTTGCCAGGTTTTCATTGCTTGGCAAAAATTCTTTATTTTTATTTTTATTTTTTTTGTTTACTTTTATTTATTTATTTTTTTTCAGGACATTTAAGGATTTTTAGGATTTTTCCTCAGAACTTTTTTCATTTGTATAGGTTGCTGGAGCAGAGAATAGTAAGTGAAGAAATTTTTCAAGTGGATGGTGTTGATCGGTTCACGGAGTTGTTCTCCTTCTGATGTTGAGAGCTAATAGGCACCAGAGCCAAAGACTGCAGTAATGATGTAGGGACCCAACCAGTTGGATTAAAACTTCCCTTTGTTGTCTCGAAACTGTTGATTTTTAGGATTTTCTCTTAGAACAAGGTCACCAACCTGAAATTATGATTGTCAAACCTTCTTGTTATATCCTTTAGACATTCTCTTTTGATACACTCTTAGATGATCAAACACCACTTGTCGACATTCATCCAACAACTTGAGTTCTTGCAATCTAGATATTTTGTAGTCTTCATCAGTAACAAGACCTTGCAAAGAAACTCTCAAAGATGGTATTTCCACCTCAATAGGTAAGATTTCTTTGGATCCATACACCAAAGAAAAAGGTGTAGCCCCAGTAGGCGTTCTAATACTTGTTCTATAAGCCCATGGTGCAGGATTGACCTTCAGATGCCAATCCCTCCCAGATTTGCTTACTGTTCTATGTAAGATAGTCAACAAATTTTTGTTAGATACTCCAGCTTGTCCATTTCCTTGAGGGTAATATACAGATGACCAGTGTTGTTTGATTTTCATTTTTTCACAGAGTTCATCTAGATCTTTATTCTTGAATTGTCCTCCATTGTCAGTCACAATGGATGAAGGTATCCCATACCTGTAGATGATATAGTTAAGGATGAACATAGCTACTTGTTTACTGATTGCTTTGATGAACAAAACCACTTCTACCCACTTAGTGAGATACTTAATGGTAGTTATGATAAACTTGTGTCCGTTGGATGATGCAGGATATATTTGACCAATGAGATCAAAGGCCCATTGCTGAAAGGGCCAATGTGTAATGAAGGGTATGAGATCCCTTGCTGGAGCATGTATGAGATTCCCATGTAGCTGACACTTCTCACAAGTTTTACAAAACTTTATAGCATCTTTCTCCATGTTTGACTAGTAGTAGCCAACCCTTAGTAGTTTCCGAGCTAAAGTTAGACCATTCGAATGAGATCCACAAATACCTTCATGGACTTTCGATAATGCACATTTGGGACTCTTCAGTTTCTAGACACCTAATAAAAGTACTATCCAAACCTCGCCTAAATAGGTCATTAGTGATGATGACGTACCATGAAGCATTTTGGATTAGGTTCCTTTTCTCATTACGGGTAAGATTTTTTGGGACAATTTAGTCTCATAGATAAGAGTAAATGTGGCTGTAGCTAGATGAGTCATGTCCAATAATAGAACAGACCATCTAAGACTCAGGAGAATCATAGGTAGGGTAATGTAACTCTTCCACTAGGAATTCAAAGCAAAAATTAGATTCTTGTAACTCTGGTACAGATGCCAAGGTGGCCATAGCATCTGCTGCTCTGTTTGTGGATTTGGGAATCTGCTGGAATGACACAAAAATAAAATATTTCTTGAGATTATCCACCATTCTCTTATAAGTCATCATTTTATCATCTCAAGTCTGATGTGTACCATTGATTTGATTGATGATTAGCTGAGAATCTCCATAGATGTGTAATTCAAGAACCTTCCATTCAATAGCTAGCTTGATCCCGTTTACCAAAGCTTCATACTTTGCAATGTTGTTTGTGCAAGGGAAAAAAATCTTATAATCCTTAGGGATTGAATACTTTTGAGGAGTAATAAAAAGTATTCCAACACCGAAACCATGTTGAGTGAAAGACCCATCAAAGAACATCTTCCATGATTATTGAGTAAGGTGCATTATTGATTCATCTAGAAATTCTATATGCAGAGGTTGAGTGTCTTCAAGTGGAGCATCAACAAGTTGATCTGCAATTACTTGTCCTTTGATGGCTTTGCATTCTACATATTCAATATCAAACTCTGAAAGAACCATGACCCATTTATCCAATCTTCCTATAAGTGTTGCTTTATTGAGAAGATATTTGAGCGAATCAATCTTAGCTACTAGCTTGATGCAATATGCTAACATGTAGTGTCTCAATTTTTGTGATGCAAAGACTAACACCAAGCATGCTTTTTCTATTATAGTATAGTTCATATCATAAGACACTAATGTTTTGTTGATATAATATATAGCTCTCTTTTTTATTTTCATCTTGTTGTACCAGAAGTGCCCCCAATGATGAATTAGTAGCTGATATGTATAGAATCAATGGTTTACCTTGAATTGGTGGCATCATTATTGGTGGATTAGATAGGTATTCTTTGATTTTATTAAGGTGTTGTTCACATTCTTGATCCCAATGGTATGTTACTCCTTTCCTTAATACTTTTGTGAAGGGTTGAGCCTTATCTGCTAGCTGAGAAATAAAGCATCTGATTGACTGGAGACGTCCTTGCAAACTTCTCATTTGATTGATATTCTTTGGAGGTGGCATTTCCATTATAGCTTGGACCTTCTCAGGATCAACCTCAATTCCTTTCTTTGAAATAATGTAACCAAGTAATTTCCCAAATGTCACTCCAAATGCACTTTTTAGGATTTAGCCGGATCTTGAATTTTTCCATTCTATCTAGTATAAGGCCTAGCTCTTGAATATGTGTGGATCTCTTCATAGTCTTTACTAAAGTGTCATCAATATAATCTTCCATGTTCTTATACATCATATCATGAAAGATAGTAGTTACTACTCTTTGGTAAGTTTCTCCTACATTCTTTAGCCCAAATGGCATGACGTTCCAACAAAAGGTTCCCCATGCACAAGTGAAAGTTGTCTTTTCTTGATCTCCAAGAGCTATTTTGATTTGATTATAACCAGAGAATCCATCAATTAGTGAGTACATCTCATATCCAGTAGTCATATCCACTATCATATCAATGTTAGGCAATGGAAAATCGTCTTTCAGACATGCTTTATTGAGATCCCTGAAGTCTATGCAAACCCTAATAGATTTGTCTACCTTTGATACAGGTACTATGTTTGAAATCCATTCTGCATAGTCTATTGCTCTGATAAATCCATCTTTTAGCATTTTTCTAGCTCAACTTTAACTAGCAGTGCCACATGAGGGTGCATCTTATGGAGTTTTTGCTTGACTAGTTTAACTCCAGGTGTAATAGAAAGATGGTGCATGATGAGATCAGGATCTAGACCCGGCATATTAGAGTATGTCCATGCAAAGTTGATCTTCTTTTTCTAAAAAGAGATTGATGAAATCTTTTAACTCTTTTGTTGATAATGATTGAGCTAAGTGGATGATATGTGGTGTCTCTTGAGTCCCAATATTTACTGGTTGAGTTGGTTCAATCAATATAGAATACCTTTCTTGGAAATGACTTGGCAGTATATCAAGTATCTCACCTTCAGGTGCCTCAGAGAGGTTTTCACCCTTAGGTACATCCTTTATTTTTTCTATTTTTGATTCTGACACAGCCATAATGTGGTTTTTGCCATCAGATCTTTTATTTTTCTTTTTTTGATTTTTGCGACTAAGATACTTGATATCTGTTTTAGTCATGTTCTCACTTTGTTCGTTGGTGGAAGAGTCCATTGGTTCAACTGCATTAAGGTAGTAGGCTAATGTATAGTCATTGGAAAAGATAGGTACATTCATAGGTTGGTTTTGGAGACTATAGTCAATTAGTTTAGGATGTACCAAGGATAAAGTTTTAACAGGCTCGAGAGTGTTCACGGTATTATAATCATAACTCCAGACTGACAAGTCGAGTTCTAGAAGACTACCTTGCATAAATGTCTCGAGACCAGGAATAGTTACAACATGATCATTAAAGTGCATGTTAATATTTAGTTGACCAAATCCAATAGACCTACTCGTAGCACCGTTTTGTATGCCAGACTGGACTACATATCATGGTTTGATAGTAACAAGATCAATATACAGATTCTCGACATCTGTGGCAGAGGAGTCAGAGTTTGATGTTGAATAGGTATTATCATCAATAGGGTTGTTGTCAAGGTCATCAGAGTCATAAGAGGAAGTTTCTGACTCTTCTTCAAGTGATTGAGGGAATGTATGTATAGTGTCAATACCTATATCTTTGATACTGCAAGTTCCTTCATGATTTGGTTCATTTATCACTTGTATCTGACATACCTGCTGACATAACCTTGATGGTTCTATGAATTTATGTCTTCTACCCCATTCAACTTCTTCTGGACTAATGACTGGTTCTATTTCTATAGCTTCCAATTCTTCTTGTGTAGTTCCATACCTAATTTGTTTTCTCCTATTAGAGGGAGACATAGTAGGTGAAGAATTTTATTGTGTCCTTCCTTCTTTCAGCTTTTGTTCATAGTCTACTTGTCTTTTTAGTCTGATTTCTTCTATCTTTGTTTGTAGTTCTAAGCGTATTAGCTCTTGTGTGTCATCTGTGATATCATTGGACTCTTCTAGAGTTTCTATACTAGATGTATCTGAGAGATGATCTGGACCCCATTCATACTTGTTCGAGTCAGTTTCTGAATCATCTACTTGTTTTCTACCAGTGTATGTAACAAGGATTTTCAGTGGTGCAAACAATTCTCTGATTCTTTCTACCTCTTCTCTCATATCCTCTCGGACTTCTACAACTTGTAATGTTGTAGCTGATACCATTGGAACTTTATTACCGTTTGTTTCCTCTCTCTTGATTTCTATTTCTTTTTGTTCTTTTTCATACTCTTCTTGATCCTGTTGAGTGTTTACTTCCTGTGATGTTGAAGGTAGTATCTTTTTCCTCCACTTAGACTGATGATGGGAAGTATGTTTCTAGTATGATGTCTTTCCTAGATTATATCCTAGTCCAGCTTTGTCATTTGCAAACTTAGTTTATAGATGAATAGGTTCAATAATACCTTCTTGATTTTTGCCTAGAGGACCAGTACCTGAATATCCCATGTGTTGAATCATTTTATATCCTGGACCATATTGTGTCAGGGAAATCTCACAATGTCTTACTTCTTTGTTTTTACTATCTTCTTTGAAAATCCATTTGAGAACAACATCCTCTTCTATTTCATTTGAAAGGGAAGTAAAGGATTGTACAAAGAGACCATCATATATGACATTTGGAGTGGAAGTCTATGGATTCATAACCTCTGATAGTTTTCCTGATTGTCTAGGTGATGGAGGAAGAGAGATGAGTGAAAGTACTGGTTCTATCTTGTATCCATCCTTGCCAGTATCTGTGATTTTCCATTTCTTTTCTAAGTTCTTCATCAAGGTTTCTAAACTTTCAGCTGTAGAGGCTTCTCTATTATGAGGCACAAAGGTATCAACACTCTATGTCAATGCATTACAGGGGGAGTTTGTATCAGCAGGAATATTGATTTCAACCCCGCTATAAGGAAATTTAAGCATTGATGATATGTAGATGGAACTGCCTTCATTTCATGAATCCATGGCCTGCCCAGTAACATGTTGTATGATAGAGGAAGATCAAGCACCTAGAAAATAACATCCCTTTCTATAGGTCCTACTCTGATTGGTAATAGTACCAAACCTTTAGAGGTTCTTTCTTCTTCATCATAAGCTTTGATTGTTATTTTGTTGGCTGGATCAATGACATTTTCAGAAAAGCCCAGCTGTGTAAGAAGATTATAGGTACAAATATTCAACCCAGTGCCTCCATCTATCAAAACATGTTTAACTCAGTGTTTATGGATCATAGCTTCAATGTGCAATGGCTGGTTATGTGGGTGATTCAACGAGTTTTGATCTTCTTCAGAGAAAGTAAGATAATGAGGTGAAGTCAGGTGACCCACCATAGATTGAAACCGATCGATATCTAAATCTTTTAGGACATTAGTTGTGAGTAACGCTTTGTCCAGGATCTCTTTATGAGTAGATGATATTTTGAGCAATTCAAAGATGGAGATTTGAGCATTCATTCTTTTCAATTATTCCACAATGCTATAACTAGGAGAGAATGATGAAGCCAGTTGTTTGGATTTAGCCATGTTTGTATTTGTTTGTCTATTCAAAGAAGTTGGTAGGTTTGATGTTGTTTGAGAAGGAGTTGAAGAACTAGCTCCTTGGAGAGTGACTTTCTTTTGAGTGCGGGTCACAACATTTGCATTTTGTGATTTGTTTTGTTTATCTTTGATTATAATCACATTGCAATATTCAGGTTGGGAAGACTCAATCATGTTAATCACATTGTATTGTTGGTATAGGTGTAGTTAACTTTGGGATCTTTGAAAGCTTTGTGATCAACATTAGTTGTGTGATTTCCAACAATAATTTTGCCAGCGTTAATGAGATCTTGAATCTCATGCTTGAGCTTCATGCAGTTGTTTGTGTTATGATCTTTGTTTCGATGGTATTCGCAATATTCATTTTCTCTCCACCATTTTGGTTTAACTTCCGGATCATATGGCCTAGAATTGTCTGGTAAGGTTATCAGATCATTTGCCAATAAAGTTTTGAAAGCGGGTTCATATGATTCCTCTAGAGTGAAGTTGTGTTTAGGTTTCGAAAGCCAAGGTTTCTCTTTAAACCACTTTTTTACTTTCTTCGGATGATTTTCTACTACAGTTTCAACTGCTTTGAGTGCTTGTGTGCCACTAGCCAAGTTAAATATCATGGATTTTGATTTTTCTTTAATAGTGTCTACCACTCCATCATTAACAAGGTTTTCGTTGTTCTCTTTGCCATATTTCCAATATTTGTTCTTTTCTTTGGAGCTAGAACCTTGCTGTGTTTCTTTCCAAAGTGATATATCTCCTTTCTTTATAAGCACATCTTCCATTCTGAGGGAACTATCTACCATTTTGTTGAATAAAGGATATACTTACATTTGGATACTGTATTTCAATTCAGGGATTAAGTTGTTGATGAAGATATCCATCTTCTCATAATCTGGAATAGGCCGTGAATATCTAGAGAACATCTTTCTCCATCGTTGGAGAAAAGTGAGAAAGGGCTCTCCTATTTTCTGTTTGGTATTGCAAAGCTCTATCATAGTGACTGGGTGATGAATGTTATAAGAGTATTGTTGTAGAAAAAAATTGGATTAATTCTTCAAAAAATTTTATTCCCATAGGTAGGCTTGAGAACCATTCCATTGCTTGTCCCCCTAAAATTCTCGGGAAAAGGCGCATGAGATATGTTTGGTCATGCATGAACTACATACATAAAGCACAAAATTCTTTGATATGGTCTTGGGGATCTGAGTTGCCATCATATTTGTCAAATTTTGGGATCTCCACTCGTGAAGGAAATGGAGGCATGTAAATGTTTTTGTCAAATGGAAATGGGCATATTGTGTCCAGAGAATATTGTTTTGATGATTTATCCTTGTTTTTCAGTTATGTGATCTCAGTTCGTAACACTTGTAATTGTTTGTTTACCATTGCTAAGGATGTCCCTTCCTCTTTAGTGATGAGGGCCTCAATGTTATAACCAGTAGGAAGTTTAGATCCTTGCTTTGCTAGTTCTAGAAAATAGTCTTCTTTTTCTCTAGCCATGATAACCTTTATCATTTTTTGGAAATCTTTATCTTTTTGACATTTTTGTATATCAATTTCTGGAGGTTCAGAGGCTTCAGATTCACTTGATGAGGAATCACTATCAATATCATGGATACTGAGATCGTCATAAGTTTTGTGTTTAGCAGCTTGTCTTTCTTGTTTTGTTCGAGATATGGTGGGAGACAAGGGTTGATCATAAACTGGCGTATTTGAAGATGACGGTTTATTAGTGAGATGATCCTCTATGTAAAATAGATTATCTTCATATGAAAAGGATTGTCCTTTGCCCTTGGTAGCTTTCTTACAAGAACTTCTGATTTGAATAGGCATTTTTATTGACTGATGTGACCTAAAGTTGTTTGTGATGTAGAAGTCAAGATCAAATTTGGAGCTAGTTGTTCGTTTAACGTATCGATTGAGAGAAGTAACTAAGATTGATTCTGGTTTCAGGAAAAATCTATCTTGTGTAAGATGTTTATCTAAGTTACCTATTTTGATTTAAGAGAAGTGACTAAGACTTAGTCTAGTTTCAGGAATGATCTATCCTGTGCAAGACGTTTATCTAAGTTACTTAAGTTTGATAAATGGTTGATTGAACTAGCTGAAAGATGATTGACAAAATCGTGCAACACAATGACAGAAGTGCACTGTTTAGATTTGTTTATGCTTAGAATGATGATAACCAGTTTTATGCTTGATGTAGACTATTTTAGGTAAGTTTGACTGTTCTGGACTGACAAAATCAGAGATTTGTACGATAAGTTTTACAGGACTAGACAACAGTTTAATAGCTTCAAGATGATAGAAACAGAATTTCGTATGAATTGCTGCCTATGTTTGCACGACAGATGGGTATACATCAGACGAAAAATTGATGAATGTAATGATTTTTTGTATGACATAGAATCAAAGATCAGACGATAATTCCCTAAGCAGGGTGACACTTTATTAGATTTCGTATGACACAGAATAAGGGTCCAGACGACAAACTGTAAGACCTAATGAAATTTTGTACGACAATAGTTATATAGAAGGATGATAAATCAGAAGACTCATATGACAGCTTACTAGATAGAGACAAAATTTCTGGCAGATTGAGTTTTTAATGACCGACGACGACCAGTTTTGAGATGGACTGAGTTTTTGGACAGCTGAGATAGACTAGTTTGCGACATAGACTAGTTTGTGACACAGACAGAGTTTTGACTAAGATAGACTAGTTTTTGACATTAACAGAGTTTTGACTAAGATAGACTAGTTTTTGACACGGACAAAGTTTTGACTAAGATAGACTAGTTTTTGACACAAACAGAGTTTTGACTAAGACTAGTTTTTGACACAGACATAATTTTGACTAAGATAGACTAGTTTTTGACATAGATAGAGTTTTGACCACTGAGTTGTTTATTGTTTTCTCTAGTTTTGGTATTTCAGTTTCAGTTTCAGGGATGAAAACACAGTAAACACGCAATATGTATAATGAATTCAATCACAACATGCTAACCCTATGGAAATTGGTGAGAGAAGAAAACCTTTGCTTGCAGACTCGGGTACACACCCAATAGCTAATCAGAATATGGCTGCTGAGTCTCACGCAATGGATCTTCAAAACCGTATTAACTGACTCCAAACACTAATGGGGGCATGAAATGGAAAGTATCTTGGGAGAGTTACTATCTCTCTTGCACAAAGATTATCCCCCCTTTTGGAGGTGAACTAGATAGCTTCTAATCTTAATTGGAACTAGTAAGGGATTTTTTCAATGCGTCGGGGTATAAACTCAATTAAGAGGTCTCCCAGCCTTGAAAACCAAGGTTTGATATGCCCAAAGGTACAAAGGAGAGCTATTCCCGAGCACTCCCATTGACTTGATTTTCATCAAATCACGTTTATTTTATAGTGGGTTGGAGTACTTGGCATTTAGCCACTCCCACTTTGGTCGTTCCCCTCTCACCGACCCTAATGGCTTTGGCCTTATAGGCTCCTCGGGAGGGCAGGCCCCCTAAAGTTACACAAATCTCAAACCTAGAAAAAGCCTCAAGGGTCTGGATTTTTTATTATCTATGCAGACAAGAGCATACTTTGCTACCTCTCAGAATTTTCTTAAAACACGAAAGACATATTTGTTTATTAACCAGATAGCAATTTAGGTGCCTAAAAATGAATTTAAAGAATACACAATGTTTACTCGAATCTCCTCAGGCAACTTGCAAAGACAATGAATCAATAGTAATATTGTCTTTGTTTGACAAGCATATTCTTCGACAAGTGTTCTGCAAAAACCTAATTAGGTTGTGAAAATTCCTGAAACAGACGAACAACAAGCCAGGGTCAGCGTTAGTATGATAAAAATTGAATAAGAAAACATGAAGAATGAAATCTTCTTTTAACCCAAAAGAATAGAATATTGTACGACGATTCTCACCGAGTCGTACGATAATTCATACGAAATCACACGATATCTGCAGTTTGTTGTTTGACATTGTGGGAAAACTCGTATGGTATTTTGCAATAACTGTATGGACAAAAATCCGAAATAAAATAAAAACCTGAAAAATAAAAAATAAAAGTTATTCTTGGAGGCCGAAAGATGTAGTCTTCTGCCCCACGGTCGGCACCATAAATGTGTGTGTGAAAAAGTGGAATAAGTATCTACAAGTTGTAAGACACAACACTTCAATTAAGTCATTACATGTATGGTTAGACAGATATAACCATGAATAATAAAACCATAACAAATCAACCAATTGCCTTCTAAAAGATACGAGTATAGACTTGCTCTCAGATTTGTATAAGCAATACCAGTGACTAGACTACACCAAGACGAAGGATTTAATCTAGATGAGCATGATATTAAGCTAAATGGATGCAAGATTATGCTAGATGGATGACTAGTAAGCTATATGAATTCAAGCAATCATAATTGAACTAAATATGCAAAAAGATAAACTAAGATACAATAATCTCAAAAAAGCAAGCACAATATCTTCAATGGCTCCAGAGCAAAAATTGTATAATAACAATAAATCTCCAGGGTGTTTTGAATGAGAGATGAAGGCTGAATTCATAGAGAATCACAAGAGAGATCAAGAAAAAGCACAATTTAGGATAATTGAAATAATTGAGAGATCAGATTCAATTAACCTTTAGATTGATTCCAATTATAGTTTGATTAAAATGCATTCAGATTATAAGTTTGAGTTTGCATTGGAGATAAAACTCAATTAATTCCATGCAACTGAGATGAGAATAAGTAATTCCATGCACATTTCTTTGATTTATTCAAGAAAGGAGTCTTTTCAATGCAACTGAACTTCTTTTCTCAAAAGCTTTGAGTTCCAATTTTAGAGAATGATTAATAATTCATTTAATTGCTTTTCTGATTTCAAGTTCTTAATTTAGAAGAAGAAATAATATCTCAAGTTTGATTTCTCTTTCAATTCAATTCTTTTATTTTATTTTCAATTAAACTCTTGCTTTGCATATTGATTCCTCTTTTATGATAAATTAATTCCTTTTTTTTTTTTATTAAATGGCAAATTTATTAATTAATTAAATATGCTAGGATATTTAATAAATTAAATAGGATAATTGATCAAAATAATTTACTTGGAATGATTTAATTAATATAGAATAATTCACTTACCATGTGACATTTGATGATTGAAGAATTAATTAATTGTGTGCTCAAAGTTGATTTAATTGCCTTTGGTTAGGACCTTGGTGATGTTATCGAAATTACGGGCCCACGGTTTAGGTGACCAATTTTAGGGTATTATAGGGACCACAACCTGTTGTAGGGCATACGGACTTGCATAGGTCGCCGCCCTCCCCCTCCCCCCCCCCCAATAAAAATAAAAATAAAACTTTTTTTTTTTGTTTTTTTGAAAAAAACAAAAGGAAATCTTTGTGATGAAAGGGGTTTCAATTTTTTATTTATAAAAAAATAAAAATAAAAACAAAAAAAAAACCGGTTTTGAAGGATCCTGAAACCCTTTACAAAAGGTCCTTAAAAGATAATAGCATTAAGAAACATGAAAAGACATTCTGCCAAAAAACTAGCACAGTTTTGGGCAAAAATTAGCATAAAAGCCTAACAAAACCAACAACATCTAACCATAACAGAAAAAAGACAAAAGATAAATTACAAACTAACCTTTTGTTTAAAGGTTTTGCAAAAATATTTTTTTTTTGGAAATCTGCCTGTGTAAGCCGTTAAACTGCCCAATAATTTTTTTCTCGATCTGCATGCATGAGGCCATAACTCTAACAGTTTTTTTGAGGGGGAAAAGGCCGCAAGCCTATAAGATATATTAATATAAGAGATATCAGATGCACAATATATTTTACAAGAGAAAACTGGCTTCTTAGAGGTCCATATTCATTGATCTAAAGGGGATAATGATCACCCTCAAATGAGACAATGTATATGAGAAGGAGGGAGAGATCAACTTGTAGACACCTAAAATTAACTCTTCTTCTAGTCACCAATTCTCTTCAATAATTGAATTGCCTTACTAACATTTCCTCTTTTTTTTTTTTAATATTAACTAAATAATTTTATTATTTAATTAATCAATTTTTCCCTTTAATTAATTAATTTTTGATTGATTAATTAAATTTTTACCATATTCCTCTATCCCTTTTATAACTAAATAATTATAATTATTTAATTATCTAATTTTATTCTTCTATAGTTGAATAAATTCTTTAATTTATCCTTCTATTTCTCATTTTCCCTTTTCAACCAAGTAAATAGAGGGAAATTTATTTACTTTTACGTACTTGCTCATGAAATCAAATAATTTTATTATTTAATTCTCCCTTTTTCCTCCACCTCTCCAATCTCTTGCAGTCTCTACCACTTCTCCTTCTTCTTCTTCCAACCTTTCCATTTGCCTTTGAATTCCTTCCAAGCATCTTCTCATTCTCTCCCTATCTTGTTTTGCATAGCCTTTACCCATCTAGGATCATATCCTGTGCAACCTCATTATGAGGAGATGTCTCATTCACACATAATGATGCAGTATAGGCTTCTCGACTCCTTGTCCTCTTAGTGAGGCCATTCATCTCATCACTAAGACAACCACCCCACCTTTTCGAATAGTAGGGCCAAGTAGACTGATTCAATGCTTTTGTAGGAAGCCTATTCAAAATGTAAACACTAGTATTCGCCCACCCCCATGCCAACATAGAATTCTTTCTTCCTCCTCCACCCCCATTAATATTAATTCCCTATTGGTAATTTTGATTCAAAATTATATGAAAATGAGAGGGGGGCTACTATATTTAGGGTAGGGCCATATTTCTTCTCCCCACCCCTAGGAATCGTAGATTAATGAAGGGGTGTAGTTGGGAAGAAAATGAGGGGGGGGGGGGGGGGACCACCTGACACTACCCACCCAAACCTTCTATATTGATGGCCATTCTCTCTTGATGATAAGGAGGCCCTTCCCCCACCCCCAACTTATACATGGTAGGGAAAAAGACCAACTTATACTTTGTGGTTTGCCACTTCTCTCTCAATTGTTTCCCTCTGATGAAGACCCTTTGGGAACCGATTAGTTGTTCCTAACTTTAGCTAGCTTCTTTATTGACCTATCTAAACTATATAGAGTAGAGGGTTAGTAGGTCCTCCTTGCAGTTCATTATATGTGTAACACGTCTCAACAAATTTGAGCTATTGACTAGTTACAAAAGAGCAAGAAGGATGGAAAGACCTAATTAGGCTAGGCCTTCATACTTGGATGGAAAGCAATGAAATGATATGCCTTCAAAGGAATAGATATTAGTATAGAGATTAGTTGGTTGCCCCTACTATTCTGAAGGCTAGCAGGCTAATTAATAAAGAAGTAGGGTGGGGTTGATTATGAAGTGTGGGTTCAAAACCCTAGGAAGAATCCCACAAAGGGAATCTAGCCGCAATGCCAATAGGAGCAACAAAACCATTGAACCAATAATAGCACCAAACTATCCACCCCCATCCCCAAGATAGATTCTCCTTGCAGAGGAATGCCCTTGAGAAGTTTAAATAGGTCACAAGTGTTGGACATTGTTGCTGCTAGGATATGTTGTTGTCATTGATGTCAACATATTCCTATGATTTATTGCTCCGGTGTTTGTAGATTGGTTTATTGGGATCATGTTTCAGTGTATGGAGTATTTCTAGTATCATTATATCTTTCTATATTGGTTTCTGTGATCCAAGAAGCTTAATTGATCATATCATATGATCCGATTTGCAATTGTTTTTCTGATCAGTGCTTTGCTGAGTTCAGTATTTCCTCTGGTATATTCCGGTGTGATTGGATCTTGAGCTGAGATTTTAGGATTTTGTTTGGGATGGTATTGTGTATCTTCATTTCATATGGTTCATGGTTTGGTGCTCTGCAAGTTATCTTTCTTCGTGACAGTTGATTTTGTTTGAGTGCTCTTGAGGTTTAGATGTTGATCGATGAAGATTTGATAAGTGGTGTTGGTGCAGCTATTGTCAATGATTCTAATGTGCTTGCTGGTGTTTCCTAATTATGTCTTATTTGTTATGATGGTCTGCATTGATCGTTGAGCAAGTTTTTGGTGTTTTTACTGAACCGGTGATGTTGTTCATGTTATATGGTTTTCCTGGCGGTGTAGCGTGTTGCAGTTGATCTTGGCGTGATTATTAGTGGTGATGAGAATTTGGTAATTTGATTAAGGTCCAAGTTATATCATGTATATCATTATATTGGTCCAGTGGTCAATCTTTGTATCATGTGATGCAATTTTGTAATTCTGAGTTGAGGGTTTTGTCGACCTTGTTGTCAAGGTTGATGAATTGTATAAATAGATGGTGTATTCATATAATTTAGGTATCGAGGTTGTGTCTGCATTATCAGAGAGTGGTGTATGTGTGAACAAGGATTCATCTTTTGATGTGGTGTATTGAGTTGAGGTGTTGCAAAGTAGACAAATGTGCTTAACGAGAACTATCATCAGGCATTAACAGATGCTATTATTGTTGTTCATTCCTTCTAGATTATAGTCTGAAGCTTGTTCTAAGTCAGTGAGACTTCCTTGAGGGTTGTAGCCTTCCAAGTTATTGTACCTTGAGTTGTAAACTCTAGGAAGTGTGCCTAAATGCTGGTGCATTCTCCATTGTAATTATTTTCACATACTACTACAGAGTATCATTTTATTGTGGGTATGTTCCCACCATGGTTTTTCCCTTAACCAGGTTTTCCACCTCAAAATCTTGGTGTTGTGTGTTGTGCTATCAATTTGGTTATCTTTTTTGTTGATGTAGTTTGTTAGATCTATATTTGTGGTCGATTTTGTAGATCTGGTGAAAAATAATTTACCCCCCCTCTCAGTTTGCCTTCATTATTATCGCCAACAACAAGCCCTAAGAGTTGGGTAGCTCAGTCCACCTAACCACCCATTACCAAAGAGAGAAGGAGTTCAGTTACCGAGGAATTCACTTCTTATCTCTCCTCAAGGAGCTTGTTTCCCATCCAAACCTCTATTTTCCCCAATAGTCAGTACTACAGTGAACCTACATGCCAAGTATCATAGGGTGGGAGGGAATTTTGGCAGGGTCAGAAACCACGACAACTCTTAGAAAAGCTTCCCCCAAGGACATCCTTCAGAGAATCCTCCACAATCCAGTTCACTCAGGGAGCACCATATAGTATATAGGACACCCTCCCCCGCTAACCCTTTACTTCACACTCTCCCTACCTAGAGTTCAATAAGGATGGGAAGTAATGCCCCTACTATTCTATGGAGGTTGGAAAGATGAAAAGGATGGGAAGCACTACAAATAAAGGTGACGAGTTGGATTCCTTCGAGGAGATTTCTTATCGACCTACCTAAAAGCCCCAATCTCCACTCATAACCTACCCCTAATTACAGCTAATGTGGAATGGTTCAATAGTTTTCTTTTCTAAGATGAGGAACCTGGATAAAAAGGTTGCAATCTAGCTTTTATTTGAACTCCCTCGGGTTCATTATCTAGTTGCAATATAGCTTACATTCAGACTCACTCGGGTTCTGAGAAGGAAAGATAGTCTGAAGGGTACATTGGTTGGTGAAAGATAGTTTGAAGGGCAGATTAATGCCACTTGCTATCCTTACTCTAACAAGTTAATTCGAGGCTAAGGAAATCAAGCGGCATTAATCCTAAGCTAGATTAAGCTAGAATATTATAAAATAACCCACCCAACTATAGTTCCTTATTCTAGTAGGTTATTCTAGAGGGCTGATTAATTAGCTATATAGGTAGGTTAATTAATAAGGGTCCCCCCATTCTTCTAGCTTATTCTTTTGTCAGGTATATTAATGAACTGATTAATCAAGAGGTATCTCAAATTTTTGGGGGCATAGTATGCCAGAGGAAGAATCACCAGGGGCAGTTGAGGTATATTAGTTGAAGGATAGTGCATCAGTTTTCGATACTGGGGGCACCTCCCTTCTCCCAAGTTCCTTAGTGAGTTTGATCATTGAATGTGGGGAGGACCCATACTACTATATGCACTGCCTTCACTAACAAAAGGGGTTGTGGATGGAGAGGTGGTTGGGCCAATGACTAAATGGCATCGATCAACATCTCTAAATATTTCTCACCCAGTGGAACTCAATGGAATAATATTGAAACAATGACTCAATCATATAGTATAGATAGGGTGGCTATTAGAAGTTGTAGACAGTCAGACCCAAGCAATAGAGTATGTCTACAGGTGGAACAACACTCTTAAGATTCCCTGGCACAATTATGGATAGTTAGGCTTGGCTAGTGAGAACTAGATCCGGAAGTTAGTCCTTAGTCAGTACGCATAGACTCTAGATGGGCATAAATCACTATTTTAAGTACATGGATGGATGGTTCAGATCTTTAAGTAACTAGATTCTAAATAAAGCTCCAAATTTGGTAAGGAAAGGTGTCATTTCTCAAAGGCAGTAGAGCACCCCCCATACTCTACTCAATTAGCAAGCAGTGGCATTAATCATCTTCAAGTTGTATTATCTAGTCAACCCTTGTACTTATTTATCATATTATGTTGTTGGTATTACCGCCTTTATCTCATTATGCACTATTATAGACTCTGGTCCCATTAAAGTTCCTAAGTGATCTCAACCATCCATCCCTTTTAGAATGAATTCAAACTCAACCTTTGATCTATCTATCTCCCAATCTCTAAATTTGAATCTTTGCTTCCATTTTATCTTGAACCACTACTCTTGAGCTTTCTTAAATTATTTACTTTTTTGTACTTATATATTTCTAAGGGCCATTATCATTTCAATTTAGAAAGAGACTCAGGAACTATGGAGAGATTAGGGAAGTATTTGTTTTATGGTGCTTTATTTTAATTTGTTTTATCTTTATTATATACTCTCATCTTCATGCTCTTCATATGATAGTTTGATTTTAGAATAGATTGGAAGAATTGGTGGTTTTCCTTATATGATTTATGCATGTGGAATTTCAGACTATGCACTACCATCAACCATTACAATGAAATCCAAGAGAAAACATAGAAAATGAGAGGAGAAATAAGACAAAGAAGTCAAAACATCAACTTATAATATCCCCAAGACCAAAAAAACCAATTACACTTAGAGCCATAAAGAGAACTATACATAGAAATGCCAAAGAGCAAGCAACCATATAACCAAGATAATTAAGATTTTACAAAAGGTGGCTATGAAGAGACCCATTAAGGAGATAGATAAAATTGTAGAAGAGACATTAGTGTGCCAGATGACACTAAGTGACCGAAATTCCTTCAAAAAAATTGAAACAAAATGCCAACACTTCAGTTGATCTCCATGGCCACTTCAGAGTTTGACTCTTGTCCCTTGAGCTTAGATTCCTCAAGCTTTCCCTGTAGAAGATTATACGAGTGTACTAGTTCATTCTTCTTGTGAGTCATTAGCAAGTAAAGGGCTTTACATTTAGCAAAAATTTCATTATTGAGGTGCTCCCCAAATTCCAATTTATGAGATACAAGGGATAAATTGAGAATCAATTCATCTTTAGCTAATAGTTATCTCTTCAGGGCCAAGTATGCACACAAGTAACCAATTTTTAAAAATCCAGTTAAACCCTTCCCTACATGCAAATCATATTCCTTGATGGCAAAGTTGAGGGTATTATGGGGGTAATATTTATCATCCTTATAATTTAGTAGAAGATCAACTACTTTAGCATAGCATTGCAGTAAATCCATGGTGTTGGAGAGAAAGATGATTGCTACTTGGGTTGGATAGAGGAGACGGGGGTAGGCCTCCAAGATATTAAAACTGGAAAATACATCTAATAGAATTATCTAATGTTGAGTATTGGAGTATGAAAATTTTACTAAGCATTTCAACATTGTACTCACCAAATTTAGAGTATCCACTATCCAAGATGGGTAGTGAAATTGTATTATGCATATATTTGTAGATGACTTTTACTTTATATTATTTTGACTTGTATAAAAATTATAACATATCGCTATGTTTGTAAATAACTTTTTCATCCATATAATTTTGATTCTCATAAAAATTATAAGATGTTAACAACTTGAATTGAACAATAGAACTTCCATCATGGTGGCCACCAAATGAAAATGTCAAAAGTTTTTTCTTTAGAAGATTCTATTTGAGAAATTGTAATGTACAAATTTGTTATTGATTGTTTAACTTCTAAACATTTACTATTTAAATAAAATAGTCCATAAATAATTTCAAAATAAAAAAATTCTTGTAAATGTTTTTAATTATTAAATCTCCATTTGTAAGATATTTTCAATTAAAATATTGTTTGCATGATTTTTGAGAATGTTTTATAGTTTTTTTGTTAGCTTTTTTAGTGTGTGGATTTTTTCTACTTGCATTACTATCTAGAAGGTCCAACACTCTTTTTAAAATTGATATCTCTCAATTAATTTTACCTCATTTTTTTAAAATATAGATATGCTAGTACTATACAACCCAAATTGTACAAAGTAATTTGAAAGCCCATGTCATTTTTATCAATTTCAACTCTTTTCCTCATTTCACAAGCCAAATTAAAATACAACAAATTAAAATGCACTTGGTTGCAATCTTTTGTTCAGAGTATTTGGTGGCCCAAAAATTGTGTTTTTTTTTTCATCACTAGCTATTGGCTATAAAGAAAAGCATTTTAGTGGGAATATTTTGGTGGCATTTGACTTGTAAATCTATCATTTTGCATCGAGCCAACACAGTTTCGATCAATGATCCATAAAGACAACTGATCTTTTTCATATAAAAAATGCCTTCAACATCATTATTATATTTCAAATACAAATATTTACATTTTAAGAATGCAGATAGAAGATCTAAGTTAAAAAGGGATGACACAATAGGAAAATTCTATTAGAAGTTTGCTTACCAAGACCATTTCATAACTATGACAATTAACTTTAGGCATTCTTTTAAAGATTTGAGAATAAAAAAAATATCAAACACTAACTCAAAATAGTGTTTTGCAACCAAAGCTTCCAATATACGTTTACCTTAAAGACTAGACACTATATTTGTCCACACCATATGTACCTTGGGTGTTTATTATATGGAGCTAATATGGATATTCATGAGGCATTATGCTAGAAATGTTACATCATGAATCCTCTTTTTGTACATTGGTTATATAACTTTTCTTTAAAAAAGAACAATAAACAAACAACATGAAAATTTCTTACTTAATGAAAGCAATGCAAGCTAATTATATTTACTAATTTTAGAGAATCAAGTTTCAAAATCTTAGAAATAAAATTTTCAATTGATATCTTCAAATTTCAATTTAGGAGAAAATCTAATATCGTTTTACATAAAATAATAAGAGCAATCTTTTGAATATTTAAAAGAATGTAATAGTTAGTCTCACATTTTGAATTAATGATGATCAAGATGTACAAATCACTCATAGTTTATTTCTAGAGGCAAAAGGTTACATTGGAAACCATTAGGAATTTTTTTGATGAATAAATTTTCTATTTACTACTAATATTTAAATATATATACATTTCAAAAAAAAGGGTGGGTGGACACAAGATCACATCCTAGAGTCCACACAAAAAGTGCTTAGAAAGATAACTATAGTAATAATAAAAGATGCTAAGTGGTGAGAGTAACACTAGTAGGAGGTAATGAGGGGTCCTGGTCATCAGATTTACCCCATACATTAGTGGGGTTCGAGGTGACATCAGGAATGGACCTCCCCTCATTAGTTTTATCTTCTTCCCCCTTCTTATCTTTGTCTTCATTACACATTGGATAAATCTCCAAGGCTAACAGAGGGAACTACTTAAAAGAGCCACGATTCAACCAACCAGCACCACCACCAAGGGTCCACTATGTTGCTTGGTAGTTTTGTTCTCTTGTAGACTTAGGAGGTCTTGGGCTTCTCTCTACTCAACAACGAGGGCTGGATCTTTTGTTAAATGGATTATGTGTGTTATTTTTGGTAATGAGGAAAATTTCTCTCAAGCATTGCATTTTCTATCAAATCAACTTGTTTATGAAATAAGTTGTGTATATCAAGGTTACTTTTGTTGCCAAGAGTGTTTGGCATGCTTGGGAAGCTATTAGCCCTTGGCTTTTTGGCTAGTTTTGGTGGTCTCTACTTATTCAATACCAAGGGCTCCCTATATCTTGTTTACCTTCTCGAGAGGTTTTGTATTGTCTCTCTCAGCTATTTGATTTTATTATGTTGGCTCTTCTAGTGGATATGGTTCATAAAATTAGTGTTCATTCAACCAAACCTTGGAGGAAAGCTTAGCGTTGGTCTCCCGACACTACTTTCTATAACTATAAGCTACATTAGGGATATCATTGGATTTCTCCTATGGTGCATGCACTAAATTTATAGTGCCACTTACAATCACCTTTGTCAATTTGGCAACAAAGGTTTTACAATATTTGGTTGGTTGTTGTTGAGCCTAAGCTTTCCCACTTGGCCAATGTATTTTTTTTACAAGGCTTGCACGTGGGTTCTTGTTTTCAGAACATGGGCATTTAGGACCTTTGTTGCCCATTTTATGAAGTCCTTCGAGCACCTTTTCTAGTTTTGTCATTGTGCCCAACAACTTTGGAATTGGATTCATGACTTTTGTCCCCCTTCTAACCAGAGACTTGACATATGGCTCTTTTGGAAATTGGCTTCACGTCCCTTTCAAGCATACCCAAATTTGGAATGCTTTCAAGGTTGAGATTCTATCTTCCTTATGAAAAGATAGGAATTTTGTAGTTTTCTTTCACTTCTTAATAAATTTGATATCATTTTCTTTAATGTTATGTTATAGATTTAGGTTCAGACCAGTAAAGTGGTGCTAGAGGTGGCTCAAATTTAGGAGTTTTTAGATCATTAGGGAAACCCCTATGTACTATTTCTAGGGTGCCCCTAGACAATTTTTCCTCTCACAACCACTAGTAAATTTTGAAACCATGGCCTAACACATTCTAGTTCCCATGTCCTTATTCCAAGATGTGTCCAAGATAAACTTGTAATACCCTAAAAATGGTCATCTAAACCATGAGCCCCTAATCTCGACAACATCACCAAGGTCCTAACCAAAGGCAATTAAATAAATCTTGAGCACACAATTAATTCTTTAATCATTAAATGTCACATGGAAAATCAATCACTCAATATTAATTAAATATTTATTTAATTAATTGATCATTCCAAGTAAATCATTTTTAAACAATTATCTTATTTATTTTATTAAATATCCTAGCATATTTAATTAAATAAATCAACTTGCCATCAAATCTTCAAAAAAGGAAATAACTCAAAAAAGGAATTAATTGACCAAGAAAGAATTAAAAATTGAGGAAAGAAATCAATTGGAGATAATCTTGAAAAACAAATTAAAAATTGATAAATAATCTTAGAGAAAGCAATTAAAACAATTAAATATTAAAATTGAATGAAATAGAGAATAAATTAGTTTTTTCTTGATTTTATCTTAATTTTAGTTCAATTTCCTTTAAAATTGAGAAAAGCATCCAATCACATCAATTCACCTGGATTGTGCTTCCTCTTGAAAAATCTTGACCGCTCATCATCATTTGATCTCAGCCGTTGGTTTCTTTTTTAATTTTCTATAAATTCAGGCCTTCATCTCTCATTCAAAAATCCTGGAGAATATATTGTTATCGTGTTGTTTTTTCTCTAGGTTCATTAATATTTGTGCATTTAGATATTCACATATTAGTTATTGCATACATATTTAGATCATTTATCTCATTTATTGCTTAAATCACATTAGATTAATCTTGCATTCATCTAGCTTATATTCATGCTCATATAGATTTAAAAATCCTTCGTTTAGGTGTTGTCTAGTCATTGGATAGCTTAGCAATCTGAGAGCAATCTAAACTCGCATCTACTAGAAGGCAATGGGTCGATTTGTTATGGTTTTCATATTCATGATTATATATGTCTAACCATACATCTAATAACTTAATTGAAGTGTTGTGTATTCCAGATATAGATACAGGTCCACTTTTCACACACACAAAAATTACACATCAAACCTACTACGTATCAAACTAGAGAGTTAGTTCCTTCTTAATTAATTTGTCTCCTCAAAAATTCGTCTTCATGTGAGAGTGACACTCCATTTGTCCTTTAGCATTTTTTTGTGTTTTAGCACATCTAACCAATGTTTCAAAGAGAATGACTTATGTCATAAGTTTGTCTTATTCATAGTAGCATCTAATTCATCATAGGGTGTTCATTTTAACAATTTATCCTTGTCAACTTAATAAATTATCTAGTATTCCTCCACACCTAAATAAACCACATGAATAGTAACATTTGTATGAAAGGTGTACAAAAAAATTTGAACAATCCTCCACTTGTTGATGTATCCCATAAGGGGTAAAACGTGTTCTAAGAATAAAGTTGGATAACTCTCCTACACTAAGAAAAATTATCTATTCCTATGAGATTTATCAATGCATGTACAACATTCACCAAAAAATTTACTTTATTGATCATAATCCTCTTATCATCCATCATATCAAAAATACATTAATACCTCACTAATATCACCTAAATTTGCACCTTGTTGAGTAAAATCAACAATCTAGTGATACATGGGAACATTCTTAGGCTATGGGTAACTTGCAGTGAGAATGAACCTGTAGAGAAGGTCGGCTTCCTCGTGATACTTCACCTAAAAACTACTTTTTGTTGGGGAAAAAGGAAAGATATTGCATAAAATAAAACTACCTCCTAAGGTGATGCACCAAAATGATTCTTGAGACTTTCATAATAGCTTTAACACATAGTTTGATTAGAAATAAATATTATCCATGCACAACTCAGACACTTACATACTATTGCATCAATAATTTATAAGAAGGCTATGACAACCTCAATCCTAGTAGCAAAACACAATTTTCACAACTAGAGACTTTCTTAGTCAACTACACAACTTATAACCTGTAACATATATGAATTTCTACATAAAGGTATTACTTAATGAGACACAATAACAAGGAAGAAAATATACTTCACAAGAAACTCCATCAACCATTCAACACACAATATACAAGATTATAAGAAGGCATCACTAACTTTATTTCTCTCAAAAGGTCTACAATGCTAAACCAATCTCTAAAACTGAGTTACAAACTCTTTACCTCAGCAAAGAGAGCTCTCCAAATTAAAAGTTGTAAGAAGTGAAAATAGTAAGAACTAACTTCAAAAATGAAGTTTTTAGTATACTTATGCTTTTTCCAAGAAGTTACATGAAAATAGAAACTAAAAATTGCTTGGGTCAAATGCCTCCAAAAATTCTTAAAAATAGCAACTAAAACTTCTTCAAAAGAGCTTCCATGTGTAGAAAAATTCAAATGTGACCTTGTCAAACATGATGACTCCTCAAAAAGGACTTAATATCCTCAAATTGACCCATAAAGAGCCCCTAGATAACCTCCACTTGTTCCCATTTGTTCCTAACCTACCTATATCCTCTCCCCCTCATCAATTTTGCAATAATAAGCTTTGATAACCTTCTTGACTCTTCAAACATATTAAGTACATAACTTAGCATAAATATATGCTTAAATATTATATCACTTAACACATTTTTACAATAGAAATTGGATGCAAGGAAAGAATAAAAGGAAATGAAAACAAATAAAAACTTAGGCAAAAAAAAAAGCCTAAGTCTTCATCGACATATTAGGGTGAAAATAAACCCTAAGCATTCATTTTATTCATTTGTTTGTTGTTGTTGTTGTATATTTCTTGGGTGCTACCATGAGGGTTTGGAAATGAAACTTCTGAAAGGTCTTTGTTTGACAAAAATCTAACACATTTTTGAGCTCATTATCAAGCCGCCATAGGTAGATTCGATTTGTGGAGAACTTGATCAATTTTAAGCTCAATTTTGATTTAAAATAATAACAATGTGAGTATTCTCTGCATATTTGACTCTATGAATGCCTTTGATCCCAAATCCCAATAAGCCTTTGTGGTTGCATTCCATGATAATTTTCATTGCTTGGTTCTCTGCCATTATTTGTAGTTATTGTGAATACTCTGTGGCACTACTCACTTAGCCAATACAATTTTGACAACAAGAAAAGAAGATCCTCAAAGTAAAGACAACGAGTTTGCATTATTAAAGGGGATTCACACAAGGGCCACGAACATGATTGAAAATATCAATACTCTTCCTAGTAGAGACCCCAAACAAAGAAGCTAAGCAAAGCACAAAGACTGTCAATGATAGTGAACATAGTTATAACTCCCCCTTGGGAGGGTAAAGTAGTCTTGGGGTGAAGGGAATGTGATAGTCTTAGGGTGTAGAGTCTCTCTTTTGGGAAGAGAGGGAAAAACAAGGATCTGGAATACTTGCTGTATTTTATTTTTTATATATGGGGGTCATAAGGGGAGGATTTGACATATTTTCCTTTGAGGGTCATAAGGGTTTTATGTTGGGTCTTGGGAGACCAAGTGAGAGAGAAAGGGAAAAAAAAGAGAGATAGAAATTTGTGTGGTCATGTGAGAGACCAATTTGAAGTGCGGTTTTTTGCCTTGTATAGGCTATGGTAATTGTTTTATACTTGCACATATCCCCTTTGATATTTGGTCCACCTTCACCCCTAATTTAAAATGTCATTTTATGACTAAGTGATAAGCTTGGGATGGGAGTTTTATGTTGAAAATTTCCCCCATGAACTCTGGAAATTACATGTGTGTTTAAAGTATGTGTGTAACCTATTTGGTACCTAGTTCTCCCAAGCTCGGGGGTGGCCTCTTTTAGGCCTAGGTTGGGAGGTGAGCCTCCATGGTCACAACCAAGAGTTCTTTACTGGTAGGTCTACAAATTGGTTGAGATGATGAAGGAAAACAAGTTCCTATGTGTCTGTTGGAGGATTGGTTTCGAAAGTTCCTACATGTTTATGTTCAAATTTTCTATCCTCTTATGTGTTCAAGGAAATTCTGCAAAAGATTGTATTCCTCTTGTTCTACTATTGAGATTTCAAAAAGGAACTATGTGTAAGAGAAAAATTGTAATGAGATATCCCACCCCTCTCTGGAAAACTTTGTTTCTGAGTGGTGGAATTCGGAGGTTGAGGGTACTGCTTTATTCAGAGTGGCCAAAAAGCTTAATATTATCAAAGCCAAAGTCAAAATCTGGAATAAAGAGAGTTTTGGAGATATCTTCAAAATGAAAGCCAATATTAAGATAGATATTAAAGAAGTTCAGGATAAAATTCAAGTGGAAGGCCTTTTTGAGGATTTGAGAAATTCTAAAAATTGGGTTGCTTTCCAAATACCATGAAATTATCTCTAATGAAGAAACCTTTTGGAGACAAAGCTCAAGAGCGTTATATTTGAAGGAAGGTGATAAAAATACTTGGTTTTTCCACGTGACTGCTCTTAAGCATAGGGTGGCCAACAGGATCTCCAGTTTATCCAGTAATAGGGGTATTTTGTTAGATGAAGATGAAATTAGAAAGGAAGTTGTGGATTTCTTTAGTAATCTTTTGGGTGGTGAGGATTCTATGGATATCAGAAATCAAGACCTTCTTGCTCAAGCTATCCCTACCATTTTAAATGAGGATGACAACAAAAATCTATCTAGGATCCCTTTGAATCAAGAGATCAAAAAGGCAGTTTTTTCCTTTCTTGGAGACAAGTCTCCTAGTCCGGATGGATTCCCTATGTTCTTCTTTCAAAAATTTTGAAATATTGTGGAGATTGACATCTATAATGGTGTTAAAGAATTCTTTGGATCTAGACGGCTTCTCAAAGAGCTCAATGCTACCTTTATTGTCCTCATCCCTAAGATCCCTGGAGCTAATTCTCTCAATAAGTTTATACCTATTAGTCTTTGTAATTCTTTTTACAAGATAATATCTAAGGTGCTCACTTCTAGAATGTTGGATATCCTTCCTCACATAATTTTTGCCTAGCAAAATGGTTTTGTCCATGGTAGACAAATTCTGGATTCCATCATTTCGGTTCATGAGAATATTCATTCTCTAACTGTCGCTAAAAAACAAGGCTTTTTTCTAAAGCTGGATATGTCTAAGGCCTATGAAAGCTGGATATGTCCAAGGCCTATGACAAAGTGAATTGGCAATTCCTTTTTAGAATTATGAAAGATTTTGGGTTTGGGAAAAGGTGATTCAGCTATGTTATAAGCTTACTAGTACTACCTCTTCCGTTGTTATTATAAATGGATCTCCCTCCAGTTTCTTCAAAAGTTCTAGAGGCCTAAGACAGGGGGATCCTATCTCTCCTATCTTGTTTACTATCTTGGCAGAAAGTTTGGGAAGATTTATTATGATAAGTGTAGAGGAAGGGAAACTCAAAGGCCTTAAGCCTTCCTTGTCCAACTTAACCTGTACTCATGAATAGTTCATAGATGACTCTATTACCATGGGAGAAGCTACCATAAGTGAAGCTAGAAATATGAAGATTGTCATGGATTCCTACGAAGCTGCTTCTAGGCAAAAAATAAATTGGGATAAGAGTTCTTTTTTCTTCATCAAAACCCCTATGGATAGACAAAGAAGGATTGAAAGGATCCTTGGATGTAAAATTGCAAAGTTTCCTTCTACTTATTTGGGTCTCCCTCTGTGCTTAAATCCTTCGAAGAATTTCTAGATGAAGTTTGTTGATAGATTTAATTCCAAACTGGTTGGGTGGAAGGGAGCCCTCCTTAGCCAAGCGCGTAAGGTGACGATGCTTAAGGATACTCTTCAAAATATACCTATCCATGCCCTTAGTCTGTTTAAGATCCCCAGGAAGTTTGCTGAGGCCATTGAAAGAATACAAATAAAATTCTTATGGTCGGGAGTGGAAGATAAAAATAGAATCCCCCTTATTGCCTGGAATAATATTTGCACTCCTAAGGCTTTTAGGGGCCTGGGAATAAGGAACATTATGACTATGAACAATGCCCTATTAGCTAAACAAATTTGGAGAATGAAAGGGGAGGAAAGGGAATGGAATTCCATTTGGAAAAAGAAATAGCTTCATATGCAACTGTCTGATGAAGAATTTATGGATAATTCCTTCCTTGTGGATGGCTCTGCTATTTGGAATGTTGTTCAAATGGCTAAAGTCTGGGCTACTGTTGGAAGAAAGTGGAAACTGGGTAATGGGAGAAGTGTCAGATTCTAGGAGGACAAATGACTAATGGATAAACTACTGGAGGAAATCCCCATTCTTAATTAATGGAAAGACTGGTTTAAAAGCAGGTATGGAGACCTTGTTAGGGACTACTAGAGAAATGATAAGTGGATTGAGTTTAGCTAGGTTTGTCCGGCCCTAATATTTTTGGAGACCTTGCTCGCTTCCAAAATCTTCATGGAGCATTCTGAGGATTGTATGGTTTGGAAGGAAACTTCTGATGGGCGATTTTCTATTTCTTTAGCTATCTCTATACATTACAAGTAAATTAAATATTAATTAAGATAATGTGCCTTGCACATGGTTGAGTGCTTGTATAGGCTTAGGATGTGGTGAGAAGGCCTGGAATGGGAAACCTATCACCTTGTCTTCATGAAAGGATTGGTAGGGTCTGCATGAGGCTTAGATGGAGTTGGAGGTTTGGGAGAGGTTACCAGGATAACCCAGGATGGGGGTCGGGACCTATGGAGGCCTACCAGGGTAACCACCTTAAGCCATGTGATGACACTCTCTCCTTAGAGTCACCAGTGTTTGTGAGTTGAGTCACATGGATGTTTGCGGAGTCATGTAGTTCTATCGTACTTGTCTTATTTTTCTTGCTTGAGGGTCTTCTACTATCTCCCAGCATGGTGGGGTGGTTCCATTTCAGGATCACATGATCGGGTGGTAGTGCCACTTCCCGTCGGATGTACTGGATTGTATGTTCAGGCCAGGAAAGGCTTCGGTGGTGTTTCTTGGTTCGTGGTTCATGTACCAGCTCATGTTCATGATCATTTTTCAGTTGAGACCTTGTGGTCATTGTATCAAACTTTTATGTAACCTTGATATTGTAACTTTTGGATTCCTGGTATTTTTGGAAGCCGTGTATTTATGGATATTGTAATATTATATTGGTGGAATGTATGTTAATTCAATTGCTTTGATCTTCTGTATAAATGGTTTATGGATATATAAATGCATTGGATTACTTAATTCTCTCATTATGAAATTTAGATGTATGTGTAGGTTTATTCTCAAGCATTTAATCTACCTAATTAAGATGGACAATCAGATTTACCATGGTGTTAATATAATCTGTGAATTAATCTTCATTGGTAACCCTTAGGAAATCATGTGTTAGACTTCCGTTGTGTTATTAAACGTGCTACTGTTATAATTAATGCACTTAATCTTAAAAAAAAAAATATTTCACCCTCTAGTTGCCTAGTTGTGTTGTTTTCCTTTAGGGTTCCTGGCGGGGCATTACATGAGATTCCTTTGTAGGCAAAAGTGTGGATGAAGAATTTGACTCCCAAAATTAATAGCTTCTTTTGGATCTTTATCCAAAATAAGGTGCTAACCCTTGAGAATCTCCATAAGCATGGATTTGTTTTTCCTAATAGGTGCTCTCTTTGCTGCAGGGAGGAGGAGTCTGCCTGCCATATCCTCTACTAGTGCATTTTCAGTTAGGATATTTGGAATATAATTCTTAATAAGTGGAAGTTGAGCTGGGTTTTCCCGAACTCACTGGAAGAGTTCTGGCAGCAATGGTTTTGCCCTAGCTCTAGTTCTAAGAATGTTGAGCTCTAGAAACTTATTCTCCCCATTGTCACCTGGAACATCTAGAAGGAGCATAACAACATGATTTTTAGGGAAAAAAGTGCAAACCCTGAAGTGGTGGTGGATAAAATTTATAGAGGGATCCATGATTGCTTATATGGCATTGATACTGGACTATCTGCTAAGGAAGATTTTAATGAAAGATGGAACCTTTCCAATAGCATAAATAGCAAGGATAAAGGTAGAGATGGTCTTTTCTAGAGCTTTCCTCCCCAGGGATGGATCAAGCCCAATTTCAGTGGGGCATCTAAGGGAAATCCTGGCAGTGCTGGATATGGGGGTATTGTCAGGAATTTTGTTGGAGGTTGTCTTGTGGCTGTTGTTGGTCCTTTGGGTAACCAAACAAGCCATTATGCTGAAGCTTCGACTGCCCTTAATACTCTAATTATTGCTAAAAATATCAATCTTGACAAATTATGGTTGGAGGGAGATTCTCTTAATATTATTAAATTCCTAAAGGGTGAAGCTGAGCCTTGGTGGTCTATCAAAAATATCATTTTTAAGGCGAGAGAAATTATTACTAGTTTTAAATCTGTTATTATTGAGCATGCTTTTAGGGAAAAAAATGTCGTCGCGGACGGTCTTGCTAACCTTGGCGTTATATCCAAAAAACAAAGCATATGGAATGGTGAAGATAATATTGATTTCAATATTAAAGATCTCATTAGAAAGGACAAAATTATGGGGAAAGAAAGATTGCATTTTAATCATGGTTGTATTAATGATTAAACATCAAAACTTTAAAAAGGAGATGATTGCTTGTCCAAAGGGTAGAGTTTTAAAAAAGAATATTAAAAAGTCGTACGCTTTGTGGGTGCTTATTTTCAAGTGTCCGAGTGTCATTTGGAAGCTCGCTTTGAATTTGCTGAAGCAGAAAAATTACAGAGCGAATTCAAGAATGGGAGGTGACCTAAGAAGAGAGGAACCCAATAACCTTTCTAGAATGGCGGGAGATGCTCAAGGTCTGGACGAAGCTGGAGAAGGGTTTTATGACACCGTTCATGGAAACATTGGTGGATTATGACAAAAGTAGAGTTAACTTGGTAGTTACTAGAGTGATTGAAAATTGGAAAAATGGCACTTTCAAAATCCATGGTGTCAAATTCAAGTTGGACATAGACCTCATCTCTATGGTCATAGGTATGCCCCATATTGGCCTCAATTTCTTTAGGGACCTGAAAGTCTCCAATAATGTTGTGAAGCTCTTTTTGTGCAAAGATAAGGAGAGAGCTAAATTAGGCAAAGCGTCTGGGGGGTATTATGAAGCTTCTAACATTAAAAAAAATTGGGGTTTTGTGCTTAATGCCATTATGGAGTATATCACTGTGGAGGGCCACTTCACTAGGGTCCATACCTATCACTTTGTGCTTCTGAACCACTTTAGGCATGAGAAAAGGGTGTCTCTTCCTTATTACCTTTTCAGGTCCCTATCGCACTCATTGAACAAGCACAATAAGAACCCCTCTTCTTCTGTGCTACATTATGGTCTTATTTTGCTCATTTATGAGCATTGTAAGATTTTGGTGATTCAGGAAAATAAAAGGATGTCGGTGTCCTCGAGCAAAGGTAAGAGGAAAATTGATGATTCTGGGCTTAGCAAGGATGAGAAGAAACAGATTAAAAAGGCTAAAAAAGGCTCTGCAGAGAAAAATGTGGAGGATACAGATTTGAGCCATAAACATAAGGAAGCAGAGGTTGATCCTGAGTATATGGGAAAAGAAGGGAGTGATATAGAGACTGATGATACTGACAGGGAGGAGATTTGGAAAGATGAGGAAGGGGGGCAAGAGGAAGGAGGAAAAGAGGAAGATTCCAATCAAAACAACTCAATCAAGGAAACATCGAGAATGGACAGTGGTAATGAGAAGGAAAAATAGGAAGATGATGAGGGTAATAAGGAGGAACCTATCCATAGTGCAAGCCCTGGTGATCTCAACAACCAGTCCATGGAGGAGTCGGATAACCAGAAAAAACAAGAGGACAAGGAAATGGAAACAAAGCTGAACAAGGATAAGGAGGATACGAGCATGGAAAAGGATAGAGCTGGTGATGAGATGAATACTGGTATGCTTATCCTGGATAAAATTAAGAACCAGTCTGATGCTCATCTGGGTTTTGATAGATGGGTTTATGAAAGAATTAATAAAATGGAAAAAAAGGCTAAACATCAGGAAGAGCAGGGACAGAAAGGTGAAAGCAACCTGGAGTAATGGAAAAAGGAAATGGACGAAAAGGTGGAGAAGCTGGAAGTTCGGATCAGCAAGCTCAAGGAAGGGAAGGCTTCCATGAAGAACTTCTTGATTTTGATTTCGGAGATCCTCAACTTTGTAACTAGGAACATGGAGGAAATAGCCAAATACCTTGATGGTCTGGTGCAGGATCACCTAGTTGACCAAAACTCCCATTTTTGAGTATTTAATGCTTTAATGTTTGTAAAGTCTTGTGTTAGGTTAATTATGTTGTTTTAGGTTGTTTTGGGTCAGGTTTAGTGTTTTTGAACTCATTTTGGGCTCTAGAGATCAAGTTGTGCCTTTTAGGCCTCGAGTTGACAATTTTTGGCAAAAATGTGCAAAATTGCCAAAAATATTTTTCTAGTGCTTTCCAAAGAATTGGAACATGTTTTTTAGGTGTTTTTAGGCATGTCTAAGTGGTTTAGACAAGTTGATAAGGTTAGGTTGTGAAAAATGCATCTTGGAGCAAGAAAAGTTGTCATTTGGCTTGAAAAGTTGTCAAAAGTTGTCATTTTTGGGTTTTTATTGCAAATTGAAGTTATGAAAGCCTCATGTCCATACTAAGGCTTGATAACCAACTAGAAAAACTATAAAATTCCTCCCTTTTCCTTGGAAAGGGTTGGTGATTGTTAAAACAAAAGGTTCTTCAATAAAATCAGAAAATAATGGCTTTATGACTGGTTTTTGTATCTTTTAGAGCAATGGTCCATACTGTACCTTCTTAATCCATACTGTACCTTTGGGAAAGTGTTCATGGTATTTTTTTAATTCTTTTTAGTTGATTGTGGCATTTGTTACTTCAAAAAGTTTGATTTTACAAAATTATTTCTAAAACTAGGTGCTTGCTGCCCTATCAAGGGTTTGAAGCTCCAAAATGACCCCACTTGACTAATCCATGCTTAGGATCCCACAATATGGATTCAATAAAGTTGGCACTCATGTATATACTATACATATCCTTTGTTTTAAGCCGAAATGGTGGTTGGAAGAAGGATTTGAGTGAATACTAGGCAAGTATTGATTAATCGGCTAGTAGTGTGTTTAAAACTCAAGATTTGCACCCAAAGTCTGATTTGGGGTGAGAAAATACATGGGGAAGAGGTATGGACATATGGCCAATGGTTTTTAAGATCAAATTTCCTCATTGGTTGAGCTTGATCCAATCAAAATTTATCATTTTGTAAGCAAACAGTGAGTTCACTGTTTTTATGAGTTGTATTTGATTAAATGCTCATGGAATGCCTTAAGAGCATAATCCAAGCCTTGAATCATGAAGGAATTGTAATAGGAGGTTTTATAAATGTTTGAAGACCTCATTGAGGCTCTATAAAAGTTAATATTTCTTGTGCAACAGGTCCAAAGAGTGCAGTAGTAGTTTGACTGGTAAAGGGCAGCAAATTGACAGTCTTAATGACATTTCTCTCCATTTTCAGTTGCTTGCCAAGTGTTTGCTAAAATGCTTGTATGTAAAGGGTAGGGGAAGCTCTAAATTTCTATGGCAGAGGTCTCCAAGTAGTATGGGAGGATGAAACAAGTTTGATGGAGTGAATCCATGGTGGAAGCACCCAAACCCTCTTGAAAACCCTTGTTTTGAGGCTACAAAATAGGACAGTCATAAATTGACCTTCCCAAGACCTCTCTTGGAACTAATTCATGATTTTGGCCAACAGGGTACTCAAAAATATTCACCTTTTTCAAATATTCCAAGTTGGGAGTGAGTAATGAGAAAAATAGTGTTTCAGGAGGGCTAAACAGGGCTCTTTCCTTGTAGCCCTATTTTGGGAAAAACTAAGAATCCGATTGGAGTAAGGTTTGGTGACCTTGTAAAACCTTTTGAAATAAGTACAAATCAACCTTGGAAACCTTGTTAAGCCCTCAGAACACCAGTTTAGACATTTGGGGGTTTGGACTTAGAATAGTGGATTTGAGTAACTTAAAGAAGCAAATGACTGAGTCTAAAACCAAGTTTGACTAACAAACCTTGAACAAAACTTTGCTGCCCCCACATGTTCATGTTGGATTTTCTAATATGCATTTGGAAATAGCAAGTTGGATGCCAAGAGTAGGGGTTGAGTAAGTATAGTTGGAAGGGTTAAGTATTTTGAGAAGTTTTGTGCATGGGCAAGAGACATCACCTAGAAGGGAGTTTGTTGGGCAAGCCAACCATTGATAATTTGACATGACAACAATAGGACAGATTGGATATTCAAACACAACAGACTCTACAAGTCCTTAGCTGATAAATTGTTCATTTTGAGCAACTAGCTTTGTGAGTGCTTACCTACCAAGCTCCCTATCATGGTCCTAGCCCTACCAAGTCTATTGTGGACCTTGATGCTAAAGAGGCTACTACTGAGGCTGGGAATGTGGATAGTGCTCCTCGAGGTGTGGCTAAAAGGACTAGGGCAAGCTTGAAAAAGGTTGCCTTGGCTTCTTCAAAGGAAATCCCAATTCTCGGGGAGAATATCAAAGAAATGCAAGGGATTAGCGAGAAATTGGCTATTTCCCTTTAAAACATAATGTAATTTGTCTTTTTTATGTTTTTGCTGGTTGTTGCTGGTAGTGTTGGACTTTTGTGCTAGCTTTTGCCCAGCACTTTTTTGGTTTTTTCATTGTCTGTCCCGTTTAGTTTCTTAATGCTTTTATCTTTATGGTTCCTTTGTAAAGGGTTTCGGGGTCCCTTCAAAACCTGATTTTCTCGTAATAAAAAACATTGTAATGAGATAATATATTAGCTTGCATTTAAAATTAAATAAAAAAATTGGAATGTTTTGTCCTTATTGTTAAGGCTGTTGTATTTGGAAGTAGGTGAAAATAAAAAAAGGAAGTCATTTATAGCCCTCTTTTATGCTCTTGTATTTCACTATGAAAGTACTGCAAAACTGAAAGAAAATAAAGTGTTCACAGATTTGTATGAATTTTTATTTTGTATATAGTTCTTTGCAAAAGCTAATCTTTTATCCATTATCCATATATTTGAACAAAATGAAAGTATTAGTAGTTTTCTAGTTGATTTATACTTCTAGTTATTGAAGAATGAAGTGTTTTCTAAATTCTGCTTTTACCATTAATGGTTAAATAGGCTCTAGCATGATTTAAATCTTTGTCTAAATCTGATTTTTTTTTGTTGAAGTATTGATTTGCATTTTACAAACATTAAGAAGGAAAGAGACATAGATTAGAACCATTATATTTTTGTTAATGTGTTTTAAATCTGGTTATTAAGTAAATCAAGAAGTTTAGATTTAAACACTAAATTAGCATATCATTGTTCTCATGAAACTAATAATCTTAAATTTGAAAGTATACCTTTGAAGCATTTCTATTATTCATCCTACAACTAGTAAATCTGGAAGAAAAAAAAATAGAATAGAAGATATACATTTCACTATAGGAATTTTAAAGGAAAAAAATAATATATATATATATATATATATCAATGTTTATGCATGCAGCATAAACATATATACATGTTCTCTCTCTCTCTCTCTCTCTCTCTCTCTCTCTCTCTCTCTCTCTCTCTCCCTCTCTCTCTCTCTCTCTCTCTCTCTCTCTCTCTCTCTCTCTCTCTCTCTCTCTCTCCCTCTCTCTCTCTCTCTCTCTCTCTCTCTCACACACACACACACACACACACACACACACACACACACACACACACATATTATCATATGAAAACGGTATAAAAAATTATATTTAAACAAACAAAATAAATAAAAATATTATCTGGGGTTGTCGAGGTGGGGGAGCCATGGCTCCACCCCACCCTTGTCGCAGAGCAGTACCCTCCACAGGGGCAAGACGACCACCACTGTGGGCCACGACCCTCAGGGGTGACACGACCCCCTTAAAACCCCAACAAGCAACTAAAACCTGTGCTTAGAAAAAAAAATGCCCAAGCAATGCGATGTACGCAACCACCATGGTACAATAACATCGCCCTGCTTAGGGTTTCGATCTACCTTGCTAAAACAAAGGAAAACCCTAACTTCGGTTAGGGTAAAAATGGTAGAAAGTAATAACAAGGAAGTGATGCCCTAACATTTTGATATGTTAGGGCATTTTCATAAAAGAGGGTTTTGAGAATGTGAGATATTAGGGCTAACTAATAAGAAAGTACTTTTTTTAAATAAAGAGGAAACCAGGGGGAATTTCAAATGGGAGGTGTTTAAAATATAAGTAAGTGGTTATATTTATATGTATTTATTTACATACTCAAGGGGTATGTAAATAAATACACACACATACATTTATTTGCATACCCCTTGAGTATGTATATATGTGTGTGTGTGTGTGTGTGTGTGTGTGTGTGTGTGTGTGTGTGTGTGTGTGTAGAATTTTAAAAGAATAACAAGGGGATGAGTTTTATTCATCTTTTGATTGTGTAAATATATATATGTGCATATATATACGAGTATATATATGCATATATATATTTCCCATAAAATAATTATATATGGGGGTTATAGATTATTAACTAATATTAATACAAGAGGAATTGTATTAATATAAAATAGTAAAATTGGTTGTGTTATTAAATAAATAATACAATGATGATATCCGCAAATAAAAATAATTGACTATTAAATTAATATTAATATAAAGGGATTTATATTAATATTAAAATGTTGGAATTAGAAAAGTCGCAAATAAAGAATTTGATTGTTAATAATGTTTTAATGGCATTATTGGGTTATTTTAATCCACCATAAGCAAAAAACGGAAATTAAATAGTTATTTCAAGGGATTGAATTATACTTATTTAGAAAAAAATATATATTCTAAGTGAATGGAACTATTTCAGACACTTAGATGTCATTTAATAAATAATTTAATTTAACCAAAAAATATAGTATCATGGTCAAGACTAGGGGTGGTATCTTTAATTAATTTTAAATATCTAATCCCTATTAAGTGGATTTTAGTGAAATTACTTAGGGGTTGAATTTTAACCCACTTAGTTAACATATGCACTTGTTACCCTCTTTAGATCTAATTAATAAAACATTGCAGCCCAATTCATTGTAGATCGTTATAGGATGACACCTATGTAATCAGATTTGTAAAACTAAGAGATCAACCTCATCTTAACATTCCGTAAACGCAAGTAATTATGCCTTAAAAAAAAATTGTTGTTGTGTTTTTGCCCAAAAGTTTGGGCACTACATAATCCTTCTAGCTTAGCATTGTATTTGTGTCCTTTCATTGACAATGCAAATCCATCATATTATTTATTGTCATTAACCCCTTATTGGGACAGTTGCTTCCTTTGACAATGAGTACATCTAAATATTGTTTAATAGTAACTATCATCAAAACTCATTACACTATGTGCTCTTTATGTAGCAATATCTTTCTCTATATGTTGTAACTGTGTTCACCAGTTTGCTGAATATTGTATGGAATGATCTAAAGGCTGCAACCTTTATCATGGGCCTACGACTACCATTTTGAAAGAGCATGATCCTTCTTCATAGCTATCATGGCTATGTGCATTGATCCCTTGCAACTACACCAATTCCTTTAGGGTCTTTATCTGCTCTGTAGAAATGTCATTGGCAAGTATCAATGTTGATGTCTTCCATGACATAGTGGTCTTGTTGGAGCTCAAAATTGCAAGTTGCCAAATTCTAAGAGGATGCTAAACTCTATGATCAAATTAGGCAATAAATTTTGGCCAACTAATGGAATGATCTTGAATCCCTTCTCTTCTGGTTCTTCCAAACCAAGGCTAGTATACCTTATCACCAACCTCTCCTTAATTGTATTATAATTGGCCAGTGATGTTTAGGCAGATTATGTCACAATGTTCCTATCTTAGATCAATTTTTAACTGGAATGAAAGTGAGAATGATCCTATTTTCTCTCTCTAATCCTAATTCAATAAAAGAAAACAAATATCTTGATTAAACTCTGAATATATAATTGTGATCAGTGCCTTATCAGTTACTGGGTATACAGTCAAGTGAATTCTCTCCCAAACTTTCCCTTATTGAAATATTTTTATTTTCATACCTGATGTGAAGCTGTCAATAGTTCTTTTCCTTTATATTTTATGATTTGATTTAGTCACAATGATTATCACACATACATTTAATCTTTCCTTGAAAGAAGAAATTCCAATAATCATTTAAGAATGTAGACATCTTCTTGATAAATCTACACAATCCTAGATATAGAAAACTGAAATAACAAAATAATCACCAAGCATAGGAATATCTGAACAGTCTTTGATTATTTTAATCAAAACAACAAGTTGAACATAATAGGAATCCACAATATTCGATACACCATAAAAGATAATAGTAAGTTGATATATTGATTTGCATAAGCATCAAAAGTTTTTTTTATATATTTCATGAAACAAATGATCTTCCTTTTATAGTGAAGCAATCACCGATGAGGAGGGACCTCAAAGAGATCAATCTAGACCAATCAAAAAGAGTAAACACAAAGATATGATGGAGGCAATGCAGAACAGATTGTTTTATTCCATGAAAATTGATTACAACTAACCGGTAACAACCGGGTTACAACATAACTGACTCACATGCCAGGTAGAACATATAGAATAGGTCACAACCGGGACCTTGAATCGTAGGATCTCTCTTCTATGCATAATCTAGCTACTTGATTCTTTGATTGATTCCATTCTAATGTTCAATTACAATTATATATATCAATCCAAAGGATCTAGTCGGCCCAAAAGGGATCAAAACTCGAAGAACAAGACCTAACGTGTAAAATAACAAGGTCAGCATCCACGAAGAGATTCCTCTGGAAAATCCAAAGGAGGAAACGTAGATCATGGGAAGAGGTCGGCCACACACCAAGGAACATCAGAATCAATGCCCAAGGCTCTGCAAGCTTTGGAAGGGGTTCTGATAGATCACCCAATTATAGGTCTAGGCAACCGGTAACAAGAACTGTCAATTGGATAGGAAACTGTCAAGGAAACCAATAGCGACATCTTGCCAAAAAATGATCCAAATGTGATGCAGTCTAGAAAAAATAAAGATGATTAATTCTTCAAGTAGAATCCAACTCCACAAGATCCAGTGAACCAAAACTGGGACACACAGAAAGGAAATCTGAAATTGCAAACAGAAAGCAAAAGAAAAAGGAAAATATTTTTGGTTGATGCAAGATTGCTATGAATTGGGGATGCTCCTATATCATATAGGGAAAGATCAAACTAACTTGAAACATCATGTCTTATGGAGAGTAAAACAAAATTTAGTTACAAAGTGTAACCAACTAAACAAGTTTTTAACAATTTAACAAGAACAAATTGACCCCAAAATGTCCTATGTACTCTTGGTCTTTATAAGTGTTTATGTTTGAGACAAAGTGTCTCATAACATACTCATTCCTATAAAGCCAATTCAGGATTATTTTCATGCTATCTAGGACATGTTATTCATCATTTATCTCATCTAGTGCTCATTAGAGTTCTTTTGATAGCAATTCTTTCCACTGCTCTCGAGGCATGAGCGAACCATCTTCACTATCTAGTATAGTAGGGAGGCTTTATCTATCCTTTGTATCCATTCGAATCATATCATCCTCAATCACTTCATGGTATTCCCGATGTTTAGACTACATCTTTCTAATATCCTTTGGCAGCTTGGAGGATTCAAGATCTTGCACTTTGTCAACTATCTCCTTTATCCTCTTTGTGAGTCTAGTATGTTCTTGGAATCAAGACACACGATTTTGAATCTCTGCTTGCTTCTTTCTCACAATTGCTCTCGCCTTCTCTATCTGAATTTCTCATAGTGGTTGGAAGCATGCAGAATCCATCTTTTAATCTTTAATCAATAGCTTGTGTCGTTTGAGAAATAGTTATAGAATGGTCATTAAATGCTCGAATTCAAAAATTCCTATGATATGACAACAAGTTGGTGCAACATTAATGTCAAAGAGACTTCATAAATTGCTACAACATCATCCAAGCTTTCGATGTAGGTTTTTTTTTTGGTGAAATCATTTATGCCTTCCCCGTTATTTACAAGTATAATGAAAACAAATCTTGTAAGTGTAAACATTATCAACTTCTCCGACATCCTTCCTTTTGGTGTAGCACCTACTTTCGGAAAGAAATTTTTGATTCTTATTGATTCTTATAGTTATATCAAAACTGATAGTTCACTAAGATTATTGATGGTTTTTGTCGATAAGATACAATTCGTCCAATATCTGCCTACTACCGTGGAACCCATCAGGCTTTCGATATAACATCATTTTTTGGTAAGATATTAATGGCCCTTGACAAACTAGCTATGTTATATCGATGCTTATGTTTCCGATAAGACTTGATGGGACTCATACCAACAAAGAGATTATTGGTGTAACATGGCTTTTTGGGGAAGGCTAATCTCACTTTGTTGACTTTGCTTGTTACCTCGATACGATGTCTGGTCGCTATAAGGTACAATGTTCTTTGCCAAAAAGGGACTTTTGCACAAATAAAAGTGTATTGTTCTTTCTTTTGTTCCTTCAGAGTTGTAATACCCCTACTCTAATCAGACCCTTTTTGACCTTGTTGACCATGGTTGAATTTTCAGTGGCTTATGTGGATGATTGATTCATTATGATTGTGATGTTTTATTCTGGTATTATGCTTTGGAGTGTGATTTGGTGAATATGACTATGTGTTATTGCTTATTGAGGAGTAGATGTTGATTAGGCACTATTTCTTTGAATGAGTAGATGTTAATTCTACTTATGCATTGTATTTTATAAATGATGAAATGTTAATTTTATTTATTTGTTACTAACGATGGACTAACACATTTACTTCATGTGTGAGTTGCATTCACCGGTGTGTTTACCATGTTTGTATATATATGTATGTGTGTTTCAGTGATGCAGGTTTTCCAAGTATAAGGTATTGACTCCACCTGGCTCCACATGTCTGAGCATACCTAATTAACCCGATGGAAGTGGAGGAGATGGTTTTAAGGCCCTAAATAGCATCCCTAGTCTTGCTTGATTGTGAGCATTGTTAGTTATTTGTCAACCTTGTCGGATCGCCAAGTAGGCCACTTTTCCGATGTTGGTATGTGGGTAATGTCTTTAATTTATTTAAGTTGAGTTTTGCGTGTTGCATTTTGTGAATTTAATTATTCTCTTCTTATGTTTTTTATTAAGGAAAAATAGGTTTTAAGGGACCCAAAACCCACTTACATATCATAAAGAAAAGCATTAGAGAAGCAAGAAAGGATAGAATGAAGAAAGAAAGGTAGCAAAAGATCAGCACAAAAGACAGCAGCCAGAGAAAAGTACAACAAAAGACCAACGAGATACTGGCACACCTAAAACAAAACTAGAACATATAGGTGAAAATATTTATGGTCTCCTCAACATCCTTGACAAGCATCATAATTGCATTTGCTGCCTCTTTAAGGTCTTTTCTTTCCTGCACCTATTGATTACCTTTAGTCTTCAACTCCAACTCTTTAGTATTTTGCCTAGTTCTGCATCTGGAAGAATGTTGGATAGAGATAGAACCCGGCTCGTCATCAACAATCATAGTATCTTTGTTCTTCTTATCCTTCTCCGGGAAGGCAACCAACGCATTCATATTTTGGGAAGTCACCTTCATCACAGCCAAGCTATGCTCCATGATTTTCCTCAGAGCACTCTCAGTTTTTTGAACCTTGTTGTTTATTAGTTCATAATCAGACTCACCCTTTTCTTTGAGAGTCCTCACCACATCCTCCAAGTGCTTCAAATCTCCCTATATGATCTCACCCTCCGACTAGTCAAGAATATCTTTTTCATCCTTTGCTTCACTATTATCCTCAGAATTTTCCTCTTTTCCTTTATCATTAATATCCTTAACCACATTATCAATTTTGAGCTCTAGCTCTCTTTGTTTTTCCTGAATGTTGGTAATATTATCAACCACCCACTTCTAGAACTTAAATATTTCCAGAGAGCTTCTTCTAACAGCATTCAAAATAGTATCAGCATCCTCCATTTCTTGGGTAGAATCCTCAGGCCTAGGGTTGCCCTCCTCCATATTATTCAGAACCTCATCTTTGTTGTCTGTATCATAGGGACTCTCCTTCTCCTTTGACTCATCAAAATCCTCTTTACCCTGCTCATTATCCTTATCTCCTTTCTCACCCTCCACCTCCTTCTCTTGCTCACGCTTCGCCTCCTTCTCCACCTCCTTCTCCTGCTCCTGCTCAGGATCAACCATCTCTTCAGCTTTCTTACTAACCCTCAATTTCTTTTTAGGGGGAAGATTGGTAGAATCCTCATCAGACTCAGAACTTTCATCATCCTCAGAGATATGGGCACTCTCCACAAGGGGATCATCCTTATTGGCCTTAAATTTATCCTTAAGATACTCATAATTTAACATAATAAGACCTTGGTGAAAAATGGGGTAGGAATTGAGTTTCTTAGCATGGTTAGCCAGACTGTCATTAAGGGAGGAGGCCAGATAAAAGGGTAGAGATATCTTAGAACCATGGTGAAAGTGATTAAGGATAACAAAGTGATAATTATAGACTTTCAAGAACCTACCATCAACAGTAAGATACTCCATTAACACTTTCAACATTTTCTGCCAAAAGGAGTTTACGTGGTTAGGGAGATAATAGGAAATATTATCCTTTTTGGCAAGGCGAGCCCTTTCTTCTTCGTTCTTGGGGAAATTTTTGATGGCTTCCACCGAGAACTTACGAACTCTATAAAACTTGATGACGTCCTTCTGCAAACCAGTCACCTCAGCCACCAAATCTTCATCCAATCTCTAGGTCTGGCCAAACAGAGTAACTTTATTATTTTTCCAACCCTTGGAAAAACCATGAGAAACGGGCTTTTTGCTCCCATGCAATTTCTCCATATAATCAATGAAGCCGTTTTTATGCAGCCTTCTCCAAATTTTCCTTTCACCCTTCCAACTATCACAGCTAGTGGGCTCATTGCGGTTGATATTTCCACCCATAATGTAGAAGCAGTTCAAATCGAAACCCTCAGGGGAGCACAAACTAACCAGATGCTGAAGAATAGAGAAGTTGGAATTGAAAACCAAGGTAATTATCTTGTTTTCCAAGTAGCCCTTTAAAACATGCAAATTAACCCAGTACTTAATATGATAAGGCCTTTCACACCTATAATCATTAATGCGATGCCTGAGATGGGTCATCATCTGACAATCTGCCTCACTCCAAACTCTATCATTGAAGTCCAAACCAATAAGGGTAATGATGAGATTAATATGTACCATTGATCCTGTCATAAAATAATTGCTCTCGAACTTTGTTCTTACATGATAACTCTTCGATATAATTAGCATCTTCTACTAAAATGACCCCCTCATTAGCTAACAAATCGGCTACCCTATTACCTTCCCTAAAGGTATGGGTAATAACCACACTATCACAAGAATCTAACATTTTTCTCTCCTTATCAATGATATTTTGGATATTCCAAGAAGGGGAACTAATACCTTTAATAATCTTAATTATATTAAGGGAATCCCCCTCAAGCCATTTTTAAAAAAAATTGAAACCCTAAGCAAGCTGAAGACATTGTAACATTGCCAGAGATTCTGCAACATGGTTGTTTTGAATTCCAAAGGGAGAAGCAATCGTAGCAACACAAAAGCCATGAGAATTTCTGATAACACCTCCCCCACCAGCATTACCCGGATTTCCTTTAGCTGCACCATCAAAGTTAACCTTCACCCAATCATGAGGAGGGAACCTCCAAACCACATTATCTCTTCTACTCTTCAAATCACACTTCCAAACCTTATTCAATAATTTCCATTCTGTAAGAATCCTTTTATTGAATAATTAACTATCAATACCTTATGGTTATTAATAATTAATATGTGTTGTGTTTATTAAATTAAATAAAGAGCACTTTTGTGGTTAATTAGATAATCAATTATTCTTAATTGTTTAGTTAAAGTGAGTGTTGATTTATTAGTGGTATTTATATTATATCTTGTGTAATGCCCCGCCAGGACAACCTTGAAGGAATAAAACTAAAACACTAGATAAGAGTGCAAACAATTTTTTTTTAAAACCTTAATTAGTTTAATGATAAATTGAGTTAACATTAAGTTGAGATTACACAGCGGAAGACTTAACTAACACCTAAGGGGTTCCCAATGTGGTTACTTGGTTCACCACTAACTCAACTCACACTAATTACTCCAATTAAGTTGATTAACTTAATAAAATAATTATACTTAAACAATGGTTAAATTTATTCAATAGGTTAAAATATAGATAACATAATTAAGTTCATTCATTGCAATTTAACCATACATTACATCCAACCTTAAATTAAAACATTTGTCATACATTTAATTTCCATACATACTTTGTTTGCATTATAAGATGATAAATACTTTGCATTTTACTAAACCTGCATTCTTCATGATCCATATTACGACATCTAATTAGATAACTTCATACATGCATTTAAGATTAATATCATATAATCTACATTATACTTTTTAACCATAATACCATTCATCTATCCAAAATAAAAAGGAACCAGATGAACACATACACCACACAACACCAAATTGATATTGGAGTTCACCCCTAATGGGCTACATCTCCAGCTTTGCTTCAACTGCAAGACCCCTCTAATAAATAATAGGGTGAAGAATACATAAGGTTCACATCAATAACATCCTGCCATCAAGGCGTACAAAAACAAATAATACATATGTCCACATCGGTCCAAAAGATACAAGAATGATCCAAGAAGAAGAAAGATGATCCATCTGAAACATGAAATGGAGCAAATACAAAAGAACAATTGGAGCACCAGTGAAACTAAATCCTTGCAACCCATCATAAGCATCCCATGCTCTAACATGAATATCATGTACTCTCAAAGGCATAAGCAATCAGATATGAGTCCACAATAGTGCTCCTAGTGAAAACAATACAAACTGCACACTAGTGAACATAAGGGACGAGTGTCATCACATAGCTTGGTATGGTTACCCTGGCAGGCCTCCATAGGTCTCGACCCCCATCTACTGGGTTACCTTGGTAACATCTCTCGAACCTTCGGCCCCATCCAAGTCTCATGTGGACCCAACACATCCTTTCTTGAAGACAAGGTTGTTGGTATGCCATTCCAGGCCTTCTCATTGCATCTTGAGTCTATACTAGCACTCAACCCATGAGTGAAGCACAATTATCTTACTTAGTGTTTTCCTCTACCGACCCCCCTAATAAACTATTAGGTTATCACTTATTTAGACAAACTTTCAATGGGTAACTCTGCTACCACTATGGACGTGCCCCCACTCAAAAGCCACTCTCCCATATGACACTTAACCACAAATAAGATGAACTTTCAAAACCAAGGTACACACAAGAAATAGTACACAGAGTTCAATACAGTAGGAAAACCCACTTGGCCAAACAAGTCCTCACATGAGGTGCGGTAACTGATGATTCTTTGACTAGAGACATGACCAGTTACAATCAACCACATGACAACATCTAGTGCTCACAATTAAGGACTTGCTATTTTAAAATCAAATGCGAATACAAAAATTACACACGCATTTCCATTAATCTATAATGACAATCATTTTTCCATTTTTTAAAAAATACAAATTGATCAAAGTTTTCTAATAGATCTAAATTTTCAAAATAAAAAATTTGAAAAATCACCATTTCTTAATAAATTAACTCCAAATTATAATTATATAATTTTTCCTACTTTCCAATACATAGAAAAAATAATAAATTAATCAACTGATTTCTCTAAAATGAAGATATCATTAAATTTCCAACTATATCTATTTTCTTCATTTTCCATTTCCAAATTTCCCCAAATAATATATTATTTAATATCTAGAATTTCCAAATAAAATATTATTTCATTTTCCAATTTCCTAAATAATATATCATTTCATTTTCCAATTTCTTAAATAATATATTATATAGTTTTCCAATTTCACAAATAATATATTATTTAATTTCTTAAAATTTCCAAATAAAATATTATTTAATTTTCATCATTTCCCAATAATATATCATTTAAACCACTAATAATAATATATATATTTATAATTTTTTTTGGTGCTATGGAGGACAATCGGCGACTAGGGGTTTGGGCAGATGTCACTTGGGATGATCTGTCGCACACCCGACAATAGGTTTTTACCAAAGGCCATTGGGAGGATAAGGCGCTTCCGTCTTTGCAACCAGCTCAACCAGCTTGCAGTAAATGGTTTAGGCCCGTGTCTACCTACTTTCAGGGGTTTTCCAATCCACATCATAATCTTCCTCGCAGGCAAGATTCTAGGGCTAATTACACTCGGCAGTCTGAAATTCATGCGAAACAAGGGCACCGCCATTGGAATCCCGCTTTTCATTGGGGATCTTTTTATGGAAAAAATCGTTCATTTGCACAAGTGGTTGGTTCTCGACGGGTGGAACATGAAGCTAGGGTTTCGGCAAATCCTTCTGGAAAAATGGGTACCAATGCGATGGAAACTAGGGTTTCTATCTCTGCGACTCTGGTGGTCGATCAGGTAAGTTCAAATCCTAACAATGCTAGTCCTGAAAAGGATAAGGTATGTCATTCTACTGATCCTCCATCTCATGCTTGGGTTCCTATTCCTTGCATTGATCTCCTTGGTTCTTATGTTGATAAAAAGGCTTATTCCCTTCATTCGAATGCTATTATTGGGGAACTTTGGGGGGATCAGATCTGTTTGTCCAAACTTTTTGCTAAATTACAGAAACATTGGACAGAGATTCATTATTTTCAGCTCCTTTCATCAAGCTCATTTATTATTGTCTTCGATTCTAATATGATTCAGGATAGGGTTTTGGATTCTCCTCACCATTAGTTTGGGAAGCATTTTCTTTTTGTTTCTGCTTAGAAACCTTTCTATTTTCCTGCTTGGTCAAAATGTAATTTTTCTTCCTTTTGGTTTGGTCTTCCTAAGCTTCCCTTTGAATCCATGGACCCTGATGTTCTGCAACAAATTGGTAATTCATTTGGTACCTTTGTCACATCCAAGTTGGATTTTGTGGAGGGGGAGGTTCTAGTAAAAATCTATGTTTTACTTATTCCTGAAGCTGTTTATCCCTGTACTTGTAATATCAAGTCTCATGATGGGATTTGGCATCAAACTATGAGAAATTGGAGTCTAAGCTTTTAAAATCCCCCCTTATTATAGATGCTCCTTTGTTTATGGATTTTAAGAAAAAGCACCAGGTGATGGATTCAATAGATGTGAACCCTAACATTATAATACAGTCTCAGCAGATTATGGCTTCCGATGGGAAAAACCTGACTAAAGAAGTTCAGTTGAATTCTATTCAAGTTAATGTTTCTCCTTCCATGAACAAAACATTAAAAATTTCAGAGCCCATCTCTAACTTTTTTAGGAAGGACTCTGAGATTATTTCAAATCCTCTGGATATTGTGGACAATTCAAAAAATAAAATTGTGGCTTCTCCTTTTGACCCAGTATCCTTAGATGCTTCTAAAATGGATTCTTTTGGAAAGGTTTCTAAAGGAGAGATTATGTCTGACTCGTCCTTAATTGCTCAGATTAAACTTTTAACCTCTAATTCTTCTCATCTTGGTCCACAATCATTAGATAAGGAATCAAATCTAGGTTTTAATGAGTTATCTGAGGTAGTTGTGCCTGATTTAGAGCTAGTACAATAGGTGAATGGGCTGTTGGAAAATCATGCCCCCCTTGGTGGGATGGAGGTGATGGATAGAGTTATTTGCTCTATTGATAGTGACTTAGGAAAAATTAAGTCTCTTTCTATTGTTACAACTTCGAATCCTTTTGACATTTTGGGTTATAAAGATGAGGGATTGACTGATAAACTGATTTCCCCTTCACATAATGGTAAGGACTTGCCAATTGTTCAAACCTCTTTGGTTTTGTCCCCTCCTTTTGGTTCTCCAAGAAGAGGTAGGCCTCCTAAAGTTTCTCGAACTAAGCTAGAAGTTGCTGCTGGGATCCAGAAGACTCTATCCCTTTCTACTGGGATTGATAAGAGGAAGATTTCACTTTCCTTAGGTAATAGAAAGAAGGATAAGCTCCAATTGCTTAGTCCTCCTGTGACTAGGTTGGGGGCTGTCAAAAAGAACCTGCAGAAGTGCTTTGGAGACTTTACGAAGTCTCTTGATATTGAGAAGAGGGGAGTTTTGACCTCCCCTCAAGAGCAATGAAACTTATATCTTGGAATGTTAGGGGCTTAAATGACCCTAACAAGAGACGCTTGATTAAATCGCAATTAGATTTAATCAAGTGTGATTTGGTTATGCTTCAGGAAACAAAATTGTCTGATGAATCTGCTAGTGTGCTTTTTACATCTTGGAAAAAATGGAACTTTCTCTCTTTCCCTTCTAATGGTGCTTCTGGGGGGTTATCTTTATTATGGAATGCTTATAATATAGAGGTACAATTGGTGTCTTTGGCAGTTCATTGGATGTTGTTCTTGGTTACTAGCAAGGTCTCTAAGGTTAAAGTCTGGTTGTTCAATATATATGCTCCCTCTAGGATTCAGGGTAAAAAGAAGTTATGGAGGTACTTGAGTAGGGTGGCATCTCCTTTGAGGCAGGGGTCTCTTGTTGTCTTTGGAGGGGACTTTAATGCGATTCTGGATCCTAGTGAAAAAAGTGGAGGAATTTTCCCAAACAAAAGAATCATGGAGGATTTTGGGAATTTCATCCTACATTTGGGTCTTTTTGATTGCAAATCTCAAAATGGGATTTTCACTTGGACAAATATGAGAAGGGATTTCTCACAAATAGCAAAAAGATTAGATCGGTTCCTACTTTCAGAAAATTGGTTGCAGTCGGACCTTGAATTTTTTTCGTCCATTTTGCCTATGTCAGGTTCTGATCATTTTCTGATTTCTCTCTGTATTTTGGAGGACAAGGCTCCCTTTCAGTCTCCTTTTAAATTTGAATCTATGTGGTTCAGAGATGCCTCCTTTTTACCTCTCCTAAGAAATTGGTGGGAGTCTGCTCCCTTTTGTGCAGGTTCATGTATGTTCCAACTTATTAATAAGATTAAGTTCTTAAAATTGAACATTAAAGAATGGAATATTTCACATTTTTAAAACATTTTTCATGAAAAATAGAGAATTTGGGATATGATTGAAACTCTTAATAAGCATGTGCTTGATCATGGCATGGTTCCCCTAGTTTTTGATAAGTTAAAATCTTTAAGGATAGAAGTTGAAGAAATTCTGGCTAGAGAAGAGATTTTTTGGAGACAAAAGTCTAGAGAGGTATGGTTGTCTGATGGGGATAGAAATACTAAGTTTTTTCAATCTTCTACTAAATTAAAAAGGAGTAGGAACATGATCTCTTGTATAGAGGATTCTTCAGGGAATTCGCTTACAGAGCTTGAGGAGATTGCTGTGGAGGCAGTAAGTTTTTTCAAGACACTGCTATCCTCTGAAGGCGGTAATTTTCAAAATGACTTCATTTCTAGCATTCCATCTTTAGTTTCACCTGAGGATAAAAAGATGTTGATGTCTCCTTTTTCCCTTGAAGAAGTAAGAGTGGCACATTTTGCTATGAGTCCTGATAAGGCTCCAGGTCGGATGGGTTCACTCCTTTATTTTTTCAGAAATGTTGGGATTTTGTGGCTAGAGATCTGCTCCTAGCTCTTGAAGAAAGTAGGAGAAATAGATCAATTTTAAAGGAACTTAATACCACGATGGTGGCTCTTATTCGTAAAAAGGAGATTGTTAAATCTTTTGCTGATTTCCATCCTATTGCTCTATATATTACTTTATATAAGATTTTCACTAGAGCAATATCCATTTGGCTAACCAAAATCCTTCCTAAACTAATTTCAGTAGAACAAGGTGGTTTTGTACCAAACAGGGAGACACCGGAGGGAGCTATTGTGGCTCATGAGGTTCTACATTCTATCTCCCTTCAGAGATCCCCAACCATGATCTTAAAGCTTAACATGATAAAGGCTTATGACAGAGTGGAATGGAGGGCTTTAGGTCTTGTTTTGGAAAGGTTAGGCTTTTCTAGGGCTTGGATAAAATGGATTATTGCTTGTATTTCTTCTGCAAGGTTCTTGATTATAATAAATGGTTCCCCTTGTGGTTTTTTTTCCTCCTCTAGAGGTTTAAGACAAGGAGATCCTCTTTCTCCATTTCTATTTATACTTTTAGCTGAGTCTTTTAGTTGGGCTATTAAGGCTGCAAAATTAAAAGACCTTTGGCTAGGGGTGGAAATCCTGGGAATACCAGGATCTATATCACACTACGTATTTTGCAGATGATACCTTGTTATTTGGTCAAGCCTCTATGTAGGAAGCCCTCTATGTAGGAAGCCTTGGTCATAAATGAAGTTATACAGAATTATGCCTCTTTTTCAGGGCAGAAAGTAAAGTTTGAGAAGTCAAAAATCTTCTTTCTTCACACCCCGCAATTAATCCAATCTAGATTATTATCTTTTTGGGGTTTTGAGCCTAGCTTACTCCCATGTACTTATCTAGGTATACCCTTCTTTATTAAACAAGATAATTCAAGCTTTTGGGATAAAATCATTTTGGCCATCTCAAAGAGAATTCTTTCTTGGAACCATAGGTGGTTGAATCTAGCCAGAAAAATTGTTCTCATTAAGTCTGTGCTGAATGCAGTTCCTATTTATCTTATGTTAGTATTAAGATCTCTAAAGTATGTGTTGGTAAGCTTACAGGATACTCTAAGGTCTTTTCTCTGGAGTAGCAATAAAGATGGGAGGAAAAAACTTGCTTTGGTGGCATGGGATAAAGTTTGCTTACCAAAGGACCTAGGGGGCACAGGGATCAGAAATATGGAAAAGCAAAATTTAGCCTTGGGGGCTAAATTGGTTTGGAATTTGTATGATAAGTCCGATTCTTTATGGACTCAGATTATGTTTGCTAAATATCTTAATAATGGTCCTAGGGAGTATATTTTCAAAATTTCTAATTTACCTTCAGGATCTGTTATGTGGAACTTCATATGTAAATGTAGATCTGTTATTTTGCTTAATCTCTCTTGGATTGTCCATATAGGCACAAAGGTCGGATTTTGGGAAGAAAGGTGGAATGGTCACCCCCCTTTATGAAGTCTAAGGAATTGGTCCCCCCTGATATCCATTCTTTCTTCCCTTTGGGGCACCTCTGTGGTAGATTACTTTGAAATAATATATAGTGGAAATGTGAGATTGGCTAAATGGAAGTCGATTGACTTTTTGGTGATTGATCAGGATCTGAAATTGCAGTATACCAAGGTCCTGAGTGAGAGGGTGGTTATCCTTTCGGATGATGAAGATGAACTGGTTTGGACTAAGAATATTTCTGGCAAATATACGATGAGGGATGGTTATAATTCCCTCACGAAAGATGATGATCTCCCTTCTTGGCCTTATAAGCTTTTTTGGCATCTGGCCTGTTTGCCAAAAGTTGGTGCTTTTGCTTGGTTGGCAGTTCAAGATAGGGTTCTCACAGGCATGAGATTGGATAGGTTGGGTATCACTGTTGCCTTCACATGTGTGTTATGTAAAAAACACTTGGAATCCTCCTCCCATCTCTTTTTACATTGTGACTTTACTTATCAATGTTGGTAGTGGTTGTTCGATAAATTGAATCTGACATTTGTTATGGGAAAAGACCTGATTACATTCTTTAGTTCTTGGCCACTTTTGTTTACTTCATCCTTTTATGCGTGTTTGTGGATTATTTCTCCATCTATTGTAATATGGAATATTTGGTTAGAGCATAATAACAGGATCTTTAGAAACACTAGCTCTTCTCTCCCTGAGGTTCTACTGAAGATTGAATCGTCCATATCTGAGGTTGCTTTGTCGCATATAAGTAGGAACTTGGATAATCTCACTTCTTTTTCTCATTGGGATAGTAGGGTGACTAGAGTTTGGAGCATGTTATCTGCCCTTCCCTCTCATGGATCAATTTTGATAAAAGGTGATGCCTTAATTAAAAGAAAGTTGGCATCTTGGAAACCACCTCCTCTTGGTAAGTTTAAGTTGAACTTTGATGGTGCCGCTCATGGAAATCCTGGTTTGGCTGGGGTAGGCATTGTGATTTTTGATCATCACACTCATATTATTCATGCTAGGTGTCATGCAATTGGTATTCAGTCTAATAATTTTGCTGAATTTAAGGCTTTGTCTTTGGGTCTGGAATTGGCTATTTCCCTAGGAATTAAAGACCTCATTATTGAAGGGGACTCATTGGTGATCATTTAGAGTGTGTTAAAAAAGAAATCTTATTGTTGGCAATTGCAATATATTCTTCATCTTATTCTTTAGCAATTGGAATTCTTTGATTCTTTCTTCATGACTCATTGTTATAGAGAAATTAATCAAGTAGCAGATTTTTTAGCTAATCTTGCTATTGATAGTAATGCTATTTTTTGTGATATAAGCTTTGTTGAAATTCCTATTTCAGTTTTGGAATTCTTGCAATAAACATGAGGTTTTTTTGGTCTCTGACTTTTGATAAATTGACCCTCTATTGCCAGTCAGGATAGGTATGTTTATTGTTTATGTTCAGCTGGTAATCTGACTCTATATGTGGTAATTTGTTATCATATATATATAGTTTGGTTGTGATCTGTCATAAGCATTAAGGATGACTATGTTTATTGGCTCTGGTTAATTCTTTTTATCTCCAAAAAGTTTTTGAGAGTGGCGGCTTGCTTTGTTTATTGTTTTCTCTCATAGCTTTTTTTCGAGGTTGCTCTCATACGAGGGATATTGATTTCATGATTTGTTAATTATGATGTGCCATGGCCTTTTATATAATGATTATTGTCGTACTATTTTTTGGCTTTAGTGGAGATATTATGGTACTTCTCACAAAGGTGATTAAGAGGTTTAATCATTTTTGACATATTGTGGTTCACCCGAGATGCTTCTCTTAAAATGATTTTTTTGATAGTTGCTTTTTTCACATGAGTGGATCATTCATTATTATGAAAGGTGGTTAAAATAGGCCTTTGGTTTAATTTGATCAAATAGGATGCATCACTCGGCATGTTTTTTCCTATCTTTTCACACGGATGAATCATTCATTACGGTGTATGGTGGCCAATTAATTTATGTTTTTCTTGGTTTTTTGCTTCGGCTATATATTAATTTTGGTACATAATGTTTTTGTTTATCTGTGTCAAGGGTGACTTAAGGAATACTTCTCTCTGTGGGAAAGGTAACTATTTTTCATGTCTAATATTCTTTCGACTTATCGTGTTTTAGTATCTACTCCTGAGGTAGACATTGTTGACAATTATGGTTATGTTTCTGAAAAGCTTGGGAGAGTTTTTGTTTTGCATAATCTGGAGTTGGAGTCTAAAATTCGTAGGGTGGTGGGTAATCGTTGGTTGCTCTCTCCTTCTTTTATCTCTTTTTCAAAAGTTTTATCTCATTTTTTTACTACATGTTATGACCTTCTGTGGGATAAGAGTCTGGTCCAGCTTATTGCATCAAAATTTGTGGCACCTCCAATGCTTGATATGCATCATCTTGGGTCAGCTTTGGATAGTTACATTTTTGATATGGGTACTCTTCCTTATGGGGGCTTTCTTTCTATTCAAAATCTTTTGGAAAATGGTCACTATGGAGATTTGCTCTTTGAAATTAGAATGGGCTTGATTTGTGACACTATTGATGAAGCTCTTAAAGCTATGAAGAGTTTGTTTGGTTTTATATCTCCCCAGGTTTTGGCTAGAGCACGAGATGTGTTAATTGGTCTTCATGCTCTGATTAATTTCTATTTTGCTTCATCTGCTACTCCTCTCCCTATGGTTCCTATATAGTCTCTGGTTCCTTATGATGCACTGCCTTCTCCTCCGGAGGAAAGTTCGAGTAATTGGTTTTTTGACTAACTCATTTCACCTCTTGCACATATCTCACACTTTTTTGCAGGCTGATTATGGGATGGTTTTTTGGGCAGTTCTCATTAACTCAAATTTTTGGAGTTGGACATATTCGGGCTATTTTAGTTTTGGTCCTCCTTTGGTTCATATCCTTTGGTCTCCTTGGTATCTCGACATGTTCCTCCATTTTGTATCTCACTGCTGATAACAACTAATGGGCCCCTAGATCTTCTTGTTGAAATTTTTTTGTTTCAACCCTTCATTTTGTAACCATTTAAGTGTTTAATCAGTTGAGATATATATCCTACGGGATCTCTGTACATAGGGCAACTATATGGGTATGGGGGAGATTTTGGGTCATCAAGATCCACCTATTTTGTAAAGGGTAGTTTAGTTTCTTTTCTTAAGGAGACAACCGGAGGTTTTCTTGCGGATTGTTTCCTGCCAGTATGCCTTTTTTGAACCCATTGTAAAAACTATCTAAAAATAAAAATAATAAAGTTTAGTGGCTATGCCACTTTTATTGAATATATATATATATATATATATATATATATATATATATATATATATATATATATATATATATATATATATATATATATATAAATTAAAATTTAATAAGTTAAAAACTTTTTTTTCTAATAAAATAAAACTAAACAAACAAACATTATATTTTAAAAAAAAAGGAATATAAAGTATAGCCGTGGGGCCTCACTTCCCAACCACGGGAGTGGAAAGTGCAGCCATGGAGGCCCACGCTTCCACTGTGGAGGTTGCGGCCACTCTATGGACACAGTCCTCCACAGAGGCTGCAAAAAAAGGGAGGGGCATGGGTCGAGCCATGACTACCCCGCCCTACAATAACTAATAATTTTTTTTCTATATTTATTTATTTATTATATATATATATATATTAATAAAAATATTGAAAACAAAACCCCCCAAAATAAGATAAACTCATAAATTTTTCTGAGACAAAACCAGAGGATAACCATGAAATTTCTTGAGAACAAATCTCTTCCAAGCAACTAAATCTAGCAAAAAATTGCAAGCATAACCCCTCTCAGGGGTAAATTTAACAAATTTAAACCACTAATTTGACAAAGAATAAACTGATTTCTTTTTTAAAAAAAATTAAAAAATCTGAAAGCATCATATGAATTTTTTAACAAAATTTCATTGTGAACAGCCACACCCATTTTCAATATGAAATCAAATTGAACAAACAAGAATTTGATTTGGAGGTTGGAAATGAAAGCCTCCAAGAGATAGTCACCACACAAATGTAGGTAGTGGATCCTAACTGCATCACAGGCTCACATACCCCCATCCTCAACATTCCCTACGTCTACTTCCTCGTGTACACTCAACCAAGACCGCCTCATACGTCCTTGGAGAGAAATGCACATTTCAACACAAGACCAGCGTACGAAAATAATAAGGATAAACCAGTTTAGCTACCAAGATACAAATGAATAACGATAATAAATCATCAATTTCAATAGTAAGGCAAGAAATATCCATGGAATTGCAACACCAAATCAAGTAAGCAAAAGATCACAAGATCGTGGCTAAACCTTCAAAGTCAAAATTAAATAAATTGTTGGTCCACATATAAAAAAAATAAGAATATCATAATTGCACATAACATCACTATGTGACTAGAACCTAGCCACCAACGAGGAAGGAGATAACAATCATCTAGCTATTACAATAGCTCATCATGTGGTGCGACATAGTCACACTACCCAGATGGCATGGTTGTGTGCACCTCGGCAACACCCTGCATCACATCATCATGCAGCATGGATCTACCCTAAACAAAACCGGTAGGTCATATGGTAATGTATACTACATCCTGCATCGTGTCTCAGCACGACATGGAAATACTCCAAGCGGAGAAGGCATGCAATAGACGTATCCTGCATGGTAGTGTACCTCATGGAAAATGACACACGCAGGTCACACCCTACATAGAGACATACCTCTCAGGATACTCATCGTAAGCCAGAGGTATATGTACTCAGGCAGTAAATAGGCATAATTTGCATAATCAGATTATCAAAGAGCGAATCACAACTCTAAATCTAATTAGTATTACTCCTAAATAACAATAGAATAAAGCTAATATCAATTGAATTGAAATAATCTATCTAAGACTCCCTCAATTGACATAGAAAGGCTTCCATTTCTCTTTGTTAGATACTTGATCAGTCCCAAAGACATTGAGAGGGGGGGGTGAATCAATGTCTAACTAGTAGAAAAAAGATTTAAACTTGTTTGCAATTTTACAACCCAAATTAATATACTGGTAAACAAATAATAATGCAATAAAGAGAAACAAAAGTATAACCATCAATGCACACCATAACACATATATTTTTGGCGAGGAAACCCAGTAGGGGAAAAACCTTGGTGGGATTTGTGACCCACAATATTTACTCACTAGCCAATATGAATAAATATTACTTGTACAATAGGGTTCTGCACATGCAAGAAGGCCAACTGCCTAGAGCTCACTGCTCAATACAAAAATGGAGTCCCACTAACTACAATTGGATAGTTAAATCCAATGATAATGTACTACTCAAAGTAGCATCTACAGTGTTAGATTTAGTACCTATTTAAGCTCTTTCAGATACCTCTGCCATAAACCTTGCTTCGCTCTGCTTTGCTCTTATTCGCTCTCAAAATAAATACATCAAAGTGCATATAATATTTTTCTAACATATACCACTTCCATACATACCTAATTACATTTCATAATGACCTACAAGATCTCATACATATATGAGTCTTTACAATACATCATGTCGGCTATACAAGTATATTTACAATACAAAACAGTATTGTTTCAAGTTGGCTAGGAGTGTCGGTATAATCTGTTGTCAGTGTAGACTAGATGCCAGTGTGAATAACCTTTGTTGTAACTGCTAGTCCCAGTAGATGATGTATGTTACTGGTATGGCCTGTGAACCATGTTACCAGTTGGTTGCCATCAATGACAACATCAACTATTATCATCTGAGTGTATAATGCTAGCACTCTTCTCCATTGTTGTTGATGTAGGTGGCTCTCAGGTATGACACTTGTTTTCCCGCATAAGATAGACAACAATTTTAAAGACTGATTCTAGATTGAATTGAGAAAAGAGGTTGAATTTATAGATTTTCAACAGAAAGGGAGTGAGAAATAGAACTCAAGTGTTGATTGATAGATAACTGATTTAGATTGATCAGTGAACTCAATTGATTGATTTTTTAACTCATTTGATTGAGTAGTCAACTGGATTGATTGAAGAGTGAACTCCATTGATTGATCAGTAGACTAAATAGATGGATTAGTTAACTAGATTGATTGGAGAGATAAGTGGATTGATTTTGAGTTAAAAAGGATGATTGATGAGTTAACTGATTACATTTAGTTATGATTTTAGCATGTGTTGTAGGAATTTGAAATTGAATTTGATTTTCATTTTAAATTTGGATTTGAATTTGGTCATTTGAATGCTGAAAGGCACATGAAATTAACTGAAATTCAGATTGGTGAAATGTGAATTTGGAAATATGAAATTAGCTAAAATGAAGTGAAATTCGAATTTGGGAGAAATGAGATGAAATTAGATGGAATTAATTGGAATTATAATTTGGGGAAATGGAGGAATTTAATTAATTAATTTAAATAATTTAAATGAAATTATTTAAACTTAGGAGATTGAATTAATTAATTAATAAAAATTATTTAACTAAGAAATAAATCATAATTAATTAAAAAATTGATATTTAATTAATAATTGAGATAGGGTTAACTGATTAAAATGATTTGAGAATAGAAATAAAATAATTAGAAGTGTTGAAGGGTGATGATTAGAAGAAATAGTTAGTTTAATCAAATAATTAAAGAATTACTTAATTAAATAGATGAATAATTAGTGTAGAATTAATGAGACATTTTTAGGTGTCTACAATATACATGGCTAGGGTCCACCCACATGTCTACCAATGCCTACCAACTGGCAACTCATGTGGAAATAACATACCTTTCATGAAGACAAGGTAAAAGATCCTCCAAGATACACCATCACTATGCTCAAGAACTTCCATCAATATGTTCAATAATAGTGGGGAATAGGCTAACACACATAAACCATATAAGTTGGTTCATCAAAAAGGGAAAGTATTGAGTACACCCTTAATATAGTTTCATTATATATCTATATTTTTCCTTGAATTAGAGAAGCTAAATTCGCTTCGCGCCGCCATACTCATATGCCGATCCATACTATTTGAGGAATAGTGACTTCGGATACTACCCCTTCACATACTGAATTGTCAAGAACCTGTGGGTTGGCACTCACTAGGGTAACAAATATGCAACATCACATAAATAGTATGGTTTCCCCATACTCATAAGTAAACATATCCTCCATGGTTGATTAATTCACTATCCCATGGGCACATATAGAAAGCATAGGTTTCTCACAATACACAATGAAAGCACTAGTACTGGTTTATTCACATTTACGGGGAGTACTTTTCAGTAACACTATCATCTACTCAAGGAAGGTCTTTATTATGTTTCCCACATGAATAACTGTATAGAATTTATTTCTAGATGCAAGTACTCTAATTCTTTATAATTCAAATTAAATAAGGAAGTAACGTCATTCCTATATCTTTTACTAATTCCACCCAGCATTCATATTTACATTACTAACCATGCAAATTTTCTTCCCGAATCTTAAGACTTCCATCTTTCAATATGAAGCCAAAATACAAAAATACAATTTCATATACTTTATATACATTCTATTTAAATAAATGCATTCTTTAGTAGCATTTCTAAGAATCTTATAACTAGGTAGGGAGAAGAGGAAGAGAGTTTGATAATCAACCCATTTCATACATATGCACATAAATCAACAAGATCACACAAGCATGCTTAAATTTCTCTCTATATGCCTATCATCTTTATTGTACGGTTTTCATTTCACTACCATTTTAGAAGAATGCCAATTGGCCTAACATGACATTTCCAAATACTATGGATGCAACTAATATCCTAATTTTCCAAAAAAAAAATGAAATCAAGATAGACAATCTTTTCTTTCTTGCAACACCTCTTGGGAGACACTCACTACTCTTAATTAATACGAAATACATCGTTATTTGCAAACTTTCATTGAAATCAAAATACGAGAAGGAGGTGAAAGAGGAGATATCAACTAAATAATATGTAATTATGCATGCACATCAACCATGGTTTTCATTTGCACCTTCTATTCATACTAAGTCAATTATATATATCCAAAAGCAAGTACATTATTGTATTGTTCAAATAGGTCATTATTTGAGTTAGTATTATGAAACACATAATGAAATATTTTATGAAAATGCATCATTACACTCCTAGCCACTATAACATGATCCCTTTTACACATCTTATTATAAACAAGTCAGTTTCACATATCAATTGTTCGTACATTATAGCACATTAACTAAGATAGAAATTCATTATGTTACTCCTACAATACACATGGTGAATTCCTTTATGAAAAAACATAAAATTTCCTCCCAATTTCCATCATGATCTTCTTAACCCATAGGCCTCTTATTATCTAAATGCACAGTAGAATCATTAGGCTCACACAAGGGTTCAAGAAGACACAATCATTCTCTCGCAATTAGAAAACTTACACAAGTGATAAATACACATATAAAAATCATTTTAATTTCTAGAGAGAAAGAGGGGGAAGGATGATATACATTCAATTCACTACATCATATGCACTCAACAATTACCATACAAGTCCTTCAAGATCATGACACTAATCCATATCATAATCATCATACAAGAACATTTCATACTTTCTGATTCAAGACAAGCATTGACCAACCCAATGGGTTAGTCTAGAGAATACAACAATCAACAAGGGAGGTACATACGACTCTCTCTTTATAAGAGTATTCATAGACCAAGATATCTAATAAGCAATCAGATCACATATAATCACTCAATAAGCACCAACATCAAGAAGGTGAAAGCAAGGTGTGAACACACATGTTACACACAATTAGGATTTTCTCGAAAGAATAAGAAAAAAGAACAGAGCACGAGTCCTCAAGATCTTCAAGATCCTATGCCTCAATGACACTCGTAAGCAAGAGGAAAATCATACAACATAAAGGCTATACACCTCACACCAACTAAGGGCACAAGCTACACTAGAGATCCCAGTGTTTCCAACCTTGGCTCTGATACCAAATGTAATGCCCCGCCAGTACAACCCCGAAGGAATAAAACTAAAACACTAGATAAGAGTGAAAACAATTTTTTTTTAACTTTAATTAGTTTAATGATAAATTGAGTTAACATTAAGTTCAGATTACACAATAGAAGACTTAAATAACACCTAAGGGGTTTCCCAACATGGTTACTTGGTTCACCACTAACTCAACTCATGCTAATTACTCCAATTAAGTTGATTATCTTAATAACATAATTATACTTAAACAATGGTTAAATTTATTCGATACGTTAAAATATAGATAACATGATTAAGTTCATTCATTGAAATTTAACCATAAATTACATCCAGCCTTAAATTAAAACACATGTCATACATTTAATTTTCATACATATTTTGTTTGCATTATAAGATAATAAATACTTTGCATTTCACTAAACCTACATTCTTTATGATCCATATTACGACATCTAATTAGATAACTTCATACATGAATTTAAGATTAATATCATCTAATCTACATTATAAATATTAACCATAATGACATTCATACATCCAAAATAAAAAGGAACCAGATGAACACATACACCACACAACACCAAATTGATATCAGAGTTCACCCCTAATGGGCTACATCTTCGGGTATGCTTCAACTAAAAGACCCCTCTAATAAATAATAGGGTGTGGAATACATAAGGTTCACATCAATAACATCCTTCCATCAAGGCGAATAGAAACAAGTAATACATATGTCCACATCGGTCCAAAATATACAAGAATGATCCAAGAAGAAGAAAGAGGATTCATCTGAAACATGAAATGGAGTAAATACAAAATAACAACTAGAGCACCAGAAAAAATAAATCTTCACAACCCATCATAAGAATCCCATGGTCTAACATGAATATCAGGTACTCTCAAAGGCATAAGCAATCAGATATGACTCCACAATAGTGCTCCTAGCGAAAACAACACAAACAACACACTAGTGAACATAAGGGATGAGTTTCATCACGTAGCTTGGTATGGTTACCCTGGCAAGCCTTCATAGGTCTCGACCCCCATCTGCTAGGTTACCCTGGCAACCTCTCCCAAGCCTCCGACCCCATCCAAGTCTCATGTGGACCCAACACATCCTTTCGTGAAGACAAGGTTGATGGTATGCCATTTCAGGCCTTCTCACTGCATCTGGAGTCTGTACTAGCACTCAACCCATGAGTGAGGCACAATTATTTTACTTAGTGTTTTCCTCTACCAAACCTCCTAATAAACTATTAGGTTATCACTTATTTAGACAAAATTTCAATGGGTTACCCTGCTACCACTTTGGGTGTGGCCCCCACTCGAAAGCTCCTCTCCCATATGACACTTAACCACAAATTAGACGAACTCCCAAAACCAAGGTAGACACAAGAAATAGTACATGGAGTTCAATACAGTAGGAAAACCCACTTGGCCAAACAAGTCCTCACACGAGGTGCACTAACTAACAATTCTCTGACTAGAGACATGACGAGTTACAATCAACCACATGACAACATTCAACACTCACAATTAAGGACTTGCTATTTTAAAATCAAATTCGAATACAAAAATTACACACGCATTTCCATTAATCTATAATGACAATCATTTTTCCATTTTGTTAATAATACAAATCGATCAAAGTTTTCTAATAGCTCTAAATTTTCAAAATACAACATTTGAAAAATCACCATTTCTTAATAAATTAACTCAAAATTATAATTATATAATTTTGCCTACTTTCTGATACATAGAAAAAATAATAAATTAATCAATTGATTTCTCTAAAATGAAGATATCATTAAATTTTCAACTATATATATTTTCTTCATTTTCCATTTCCAAATTTCCCCAAATAATCCATTATTTAATTTCTAAAATTTCCAAATAAATTATTATTTCATTTTCCAATTTCCTAAATAATATATCATTTCATTTTCCAATTTCTCAACTAATATATTATTTCATTTTTCAATTTCACAAATAATATATTATTTAATTTCTTAATATTTCCAAATAAAATATTATTTAATTTTCATTATTTAACAATAATATATCATTCAAACCCCTAATAATAATAATAAAATACAAACTTGTAAAATAATTTTCAAGCAGTGGAGGGAAAGATGGCTCTGTAGGTTAACAACAATCGACGACTTGGCGCATGGGTAGATGTTGGTTGGGATGACCCACCACACGTGCCGCAGTGGGTGTTCTCCAAAGGCCATTGGGTGGATAGGGCTCCGTTTCTATGAAGGCATCGCAAAGAGTTTCGACCGGTATCGAAATATTTCCAAGGTTTTTTCAAAAGGGTTCCGCGGTGTGGAAGGGAAAGCTCTAACAGGAAAGGATTGGATGGACGAAATCGAAACAGGGGTGGGAAAGCATTATCTGTTCACCACTCCTTCACTTAAGTGGTAGCCATGGGAATTCTAGCGGTGTCTAGGGCATCAGGTTTTATTAAACAACCAAATGGAGCTTGTGACACTAGGGCATCTGGGTCTACTAAACAAATGGATACGAATGTGGCTGTTAATGTTAATGATGCGGGAAGCTCGAGCAGTAAAGAGCATGTGGAAACTGGTAACAAGGATCACTCTGTTCCTTCGAAAGAGGTTTGGTTTCCTCGACCTTGTTTTGATTTTTCTGGTTCTATTGTAGCCGATAGGGCTTCCAAGTTGCATTCTGTGGCTATTTTAGGGGAAATCTGAGGTCCTCCGACCAACTTATCCAAATTACATTCAAAATTACGCAAATGTTGGCTTGCTTTGGTTTGTTTTCAGTTGTTATCCTCCAATTCCTGTGTCTTGGTTTTTGAAACCCTTTGTTGCAAGGATGATGTTCTTAAAAGCTCATTCCATTGGTTTGGTAATGTCTTAGTTAGGGTTTCTATTTGGAAACCATTCTTTGTGCCGGAATGGGTCAAACCTAACTCTCTTCCAGTTTGGTTTGGCTTGCCTCAACTTCCTTTTGAATTCATGGATCCGGAGGTGCTGAAATCAATAGGGGATAATTTTGGTTGTTTTCTAACATCTAAATCAGTTCTTGAGGAAGGGAAGGTTTTGGTAAAAATATGTGTTCTGATTTCCCCGACATCTGTATGCCCAATTTCTTGTAATATCAAGTCAAACAAAGGCATCTGGAAGCAACCTATTGTGAAAATGAAGGATGACCTGGTTCAAAATCTAATAATTGTGGATGCTGCTTTGTTTTTTGACTTTCGAAATGTAAAAACTGGGTTAAACAATGAGGTTGATCGAAATATTTCTTTTACTCCTGCTCCAGTCAAAGACTCTTCTCAGGTCTTGGTAGGGTCTATTTGTCATGGCAAGGAAGACCTAAACAATGCCACCCAAATAAATCATAATAATCTTGCTAAAGAATCTCCTCAAGGATTAACTAGATCTGTCTGATATCTCAAGGAGGGACTTAATAGTATCGTTTTCCCTAATAGTAAAACTGCCACTATCGTTTCTGCAAGTGAGGCGAACATCTCATCTCAGGGTATGGGGAATGTTGGTCATGTTAAAGATGGCATTCCCAATTTTGGTAAATAGTCAGCTCTTCCATCATGGCATGAGTCTTTGGTTTGTTCTCTTAAGGAGGGGGGGCTGGATAGTAGCGTAGGGGTTGAGGACATTAATGTTTTAGATTGATCATCTGATCCTATTGCTGCAACCGGGGTAATTGCTCCGGTTGGGGGCCTAGCATTGTTAATCATGATGATGATTCTTTAATTAAACAAGTTAAAGAGTTGCTACATAATGAGCCTTCTAGGGATAGTACTAAACCTCAACTGCATATTCTTCCAAATGATCACATGACTCAGCTAGTTGAACAGTTGCTTAAATCTAATAAGGACTTTGCGGAAGATGAGGTCTTGGAAAAGGTAGTGTGCTCTATTGGGAATGATCTGGATTTAATTCATAAGAGTTTGTCTGTCTCTCCTTCCTTAAATCCCTCTGAGGCCCCTATTATCACCTCTCAGGATGATCCAAATAGAGTTGTTCTTCAGAATGTGACCCTGTTGCATCGCTCATCTTCGGTGAAAACGCCCATTAAATCTTCTATTGCTCAGGTTCAGCTAAATTTCCCTAACACTATAGTGTCTCCTGGAAGGGGTAGACCTCCAAAGAGTCAAAAAACTCAGTTGGAAATTGATGCAGGTGTTCAACAAGTTCTGTCGGCCTCTCCTGGTTTCAAGAAGGTGGCCATCTTGAATTTTGGGAATGGAAAAGGTAGTGGGTCACTCAAGTCTAAAAAAAGGTATGTTATTAGCCCTCCAGTTACTAGATCCGCTTTAGTCAAGAGAAGGTTACACAAAAAATTTGGGGAGAAATGTTCTTCTCCCATTAGTGAAAAGAGGGGAGTGTCGACCTCCCCTTGAATCCAATGAAGATTATATCATGGAATGTTAGGGGCTTAAATGCCCCTAGCAAGAGATGCTTGATCAAGTCTCAGTTAGATTTGGTTAAGTGGGACTTAGGTTTACTTCAGGAAACTAAACTGTCGTCGGAAAAATCAGAATTTGTATTTTCTTCTTGGAAAAAATGGAAGTTTTTTTCTTGTCCTGCTGCTGGGGATTCAGGAGGTCTAGCTCTGTTATGGAATTATTTTGTAGTTGATGTAAAATTGGTCGCATCTAAACCTAGCTGGATGTTGTCATTAGTCTCTTTCAGAGCCTTAAGTTTTAAAGTATGGGTGTTCAACATTTATGCCCCCTCAGGTATTTTGGCTAAATATAGGCTATGGCAGGAACTCATTAGGGTGTCTTCCCCCCTTAGGAATTCTTTTATCTTGTTTGGGGGAGATTTTAATGCAGTTTTGAATTTAAGTGAGAAATCAGGGGGGATTTACCCAAATAAGAAATCCATGGATGATTTTAATGCATTCATTGTTGACATGTCCCTTCTTGATTGCAAGCCCAATAATGGTCTATTCACATGGACAAATATGAGGAAATTTTTTTCTCAGATTGCGGAAGATTGGATAGATTTTTACTCTTAGAAAGTTGGTTTGCTTTAGACATTGAGTTTTTTTCTTCCATTCTCCCCATGGCTGGATCAGATCATTTTCCTGTCTCTCTGACAATTGTATGGGATAAACCTGGTCACAAGCTTCCTTTTAAATTCGAGCCAATGTGGTTTAGGGATCCCTCTTTTCTTCCCCTCCTGAGAAAATGGTGGAGAGAGGCTCCTTTCTGTAGGGGTTCTAGAATGTTTCAATTGGTTAAGAAGATTACTTTCTTAAAAAAAAATATTAGGGGTTGGAACTCCCTTCATTTCAAGAATATTTTTGCAGAAAAATAGAGGGTTTTAGACATGTTAGAGGTCCTCAATAGGCATGTCTTGCTGCATGTTTTGGGCTCTAAGGTGTTGGATGAACTCAGGTCTCTTAGGAGTGAACTAGAAGAAATCTTGGCTAGAGAGGAAGTTTATTGGAGACAAAAATCTTGGGAGCTTTGGCTAGCAGATGGTGCTAAGAATACAAAAATTTTTCATGCTAGCACTAAATTGAAAAGGGCTAGGAATAGGGTCTCTTGTATTCAGGATTGCCAGGGGAATATCCTTTCTGAGGTTGAGGATATTTCTAAGGAAGCGGTTAAGTTTTTTAAGAATCTTCTTTCTTCTGAAAATATTGAGGATTCAAACAATATCTCATCTCTTATTCCTTCTCTGGTCTCTCCTGAGGATAATAGAATGTTAATGGCACCATTTTCAATAGAAGAAGTTTGGGGGGCTGTCTTTGCTATGAATTCGGATAAGGCTTCTGACCCTGATGGTTTCACTCCTTTGTTTTTTCAAAAATGTTGGGAGTTTGTCGGTCAGGATGTCCTTTTGGCTTTAGAGGAAGCTAGGAGGAATAGGTCTATCCTCAAAGAAATGAACACTACCTTGATTGTCATTTTACCTAAAAAGGATGATCCTAAAACCTTCACAGATTTCTATCCTATAGCTTTATGTAACACCATTTATAAGATATCCTCTAAAGTAATTGCAATGAGGTTGGCTAAGTTATTACCAAGAATAATTTCCCTTGAGCAAGGAGGTTTTGTCCCTCATAGGGAAACTTCTGAAGGGGCTATAGTTGCACATGAGGTCCTACATTTGATTTCTGCCCAGAAATCTCCTGCAATGATTCTTAAGTTAGACATGATGAAAGCCTATGATAGGGTTGAGTGGAAAGCATTAAAAATTGTCCTATCAAGGTTGGGTTTCTCCCTGCTCTGGATAAAATGGATTATGGCTTGCATTTCCTCGGCAAGATTCTCGGTTCTTATTAATGGATCCCCCTGTGGTTTCTTTCACTCCTCTAGGGGTTTAAGGCAAGGGGATCCGCTCTCACCCTTTTTATTTATTCTACTAGCTGAAGGTCTGAGTCAGGCAATTGGCTCAGCTTGTGAGAGTGGTTCATGGAAGGGCATTAAAATTCAGAATTTTGATTAGAGGATCTCTCATTGTCTTTTTGCTAATGACACCCTCCTATTTGGTTGTGCATCCTTGAAGGAGGCTCAGGCTATTGATCAAGTGATTAGGGATTATGTATCTTTTTTGGGTCAGAAAGTCAACATCAAAAAATCTAAGGTTTTCTTCTTAAATACTCATTCCCTGCTCCTAGATAAGCTCTAAAAGTTTTGGGGATTCCAACTTGGGGTTCTTCCCTGTACCTACTTAGGTGTTCCTTTTTTTGATAACAAGGTTAAGGTTAGTTTTAGGGGTGTCTAAGAAAATTTTGGCATGGAACCACAAATGGCTTACCATGGCGGGGAAAATTGTGTTGATTAAGTCAGTCTTGAATGCGGTGCCAACTTACTTAATGTCAATTTTCAAAGCTCCAAAGGAAGTTGTTGTCAGTTTAAAGGATACACTAAGGTCTTTTCTTTGGAACAACAATAGGGATGGGAAATCTAGGATCCCTCTATTACCTTGGGATAAGGTTTGTCTTCCTAAAGAACTTGGGGGATCTGGAATTCGTAGCTTGGAAAATCAAAATTTGGCATTGGGGGCCAAATTTGTGTGGAAATTATATGATAATCCAGCCTCCCTTTGGGCTAGAATCATGTTCGCCAAGTATCTTCTAATGGTGTTAGGGAGTTTATATTTCGAGCTGAGTCTCTACCTAAGGGGTCGGCCATTTGGAATTTCATGGGAAAATGTAGAAGAGTCTTGCTGCCACATCTTTCTTGGGTTGTGCATAATGGTCTGAAAGTTAGATTTTGGGATGATACTTGGAATGGTCATTGTCCTATGGATTCTATTAGGGATTGGTCACCCTTGAAATCTATTCTTTTGGATAAATGGGGGGCCTACTTATCAGACTATTTCACTGTAGTTCATGATGGCAATATGGTGATGGCCAAGTGGAAGTCGATTGATTTTCTTCCTATTAGTCCTAGTCTTAAAGTAGATTTTTATTCTACTCTTAGAAACAGAATAATCATCTTATCTGAGCTCGATGATGAGCTGATTTGGACCAAGAACTCTACTGGAAAGTATTCAGTGAAAGATGGATATAATTCCCTTATGACGGTCAAGGATCTCTCTTCTTGGCCTTACAAATTATTTTGTCATCCTGCATGTCTGCCGAAGGCTGGAGCCTTTACATGGCTTGCTGTTCAAGACAGGGTTCTTACTGGGATGAGATTGGATAGGATGAGCTTATCTATTGTCTTCCCTTGTGTCTTATGCAATCAGAAATTGGAATCGTCATCTCATCTTTTTCTTCATTGTGATTTTGCTCTAGGATGTTGGAATTGGTTCTTCAAGAAGTTAGGCCTCTCTTTTGTTACTAGTGGGGACCTCCTCTCACACTTCAGAGCTTGGCCTCTTTTGTTCCCTTATTCATTTTATGCCTGTCTTTGGATCATAGCTCCATCGATCATTGTTTGGAACATATGGTTAGAGAGAAATAATAGGATCTTCAAAAAATCATCCATGTCGCTCTCTGATATATTAGTCAAGATAGAGGCTTCTATCTCAGAGGTGGCCTTGTCATATATTCATAAGAATTTAGATCATTTGACATCCTTCTCCCATTGGGATGGCATGATCACAAGAACATGGAAATCCCTGTCTATTATTCCCTCCCATGGGTCAGTTTCAAAGGGTATGGCTTTTAAAAATAAGAGAATTATGGCTACCTGGGTTCCTCCTCCTCCGGGTCATTATAAACTCCACTTTGATGGTGCTTCTAGGGGGAACCTGAGTATGGTGGGGGCTGGTATGGCTATTCTGGATCATAATGCAGTTTTAATATCAGCTCAATGTCATGCCCTTGGGTTACAGTCAAACAACTTTACTGAATGTCAAGCTCTGTCACTTGGGATTGACATGGCTATTTCCCTTGGGATAAAACATCTTCACATTCAGGGGGATTCAATGGTTGTTATCCAAAGTGTTTTGAATTGTAAAAGTAATTGTTGGCACTTGAAGTATTTAATTGACCACATTTTGGAGAAATTATCTTTTTTTTATACCTATTTGTTATCTTATTGTTTTTGAGAGTTAAATAAATTGGCAGATTTCCTAGCTAATTTGGCAATTGACTCGGTTGCTTTTCATAAGATTGTGGAAAGAGGTGACATTCCTCAAGATGTCCTCCCCGGGTATATGCCTCTTCCCAAATATTAATTTCATCTGTTTTGAGCCTTTCCTCCATTTCTTTTTGAAGTATATAGATTATCCCCTTCTCAAATTTTGTATTGGGTTAGAAGGTAATATATGTACTTCTTGAGGATTGGGGATGCAGTAAGGTAGCTGGCAATACATTATAATTAGCTCCTTCTCTTTATCTTTCATTTCTCACTGAGGTATACATATTATCCTCTCCCCAGTATAGTCTGTATCTGTTCTTTTTGTGCTGATAGGAGTCTTTTATTTCTATCTACACTTGAAGTACTTATACATCTCTACTCTTGGGGTAGATGTTAATGTGTGTACTTCCTTGAGGATTGGAGAGGTTTGTTTCAGTTAATTCTATTAATTCATGAGTTACATATGTCTTGGAGATATATCTGGGTCAAGCAGAAGGATGGGGCATTTTTTCTTATCTTGTTTTTAACTATGGGTGCTTGTTCTATTATCTATAAATGTTCTTATTAAGCACACCCCTTATATTGTTCACTTTCAGACATAAAAGTTTAATGTGGTGGTATCCTATTTTGGGTCATTGATGCATTATTTTGACATAGTTGTGTGTAATCCCAAACAGGGCTCGAGGCCTTTGCTTCCTCTATCCGGTTGGTCTTATGGTGCTTGGAAATTGCTTTTTATCTTGCTTTACTCTTTGGTACCACTTTCAAGAGTTTTTCGTTTCTTACTCATTGGCAAAAAGCTTGTCTATGTACGGTGGCTAGAAGATAAATCATAGGAATGCACTTCTATTTTTTCACCACACAGGGCGTCATTATTGAGAGTTATGTTTGCATGTTTTTGGGGTACGGGGGAGTTTTTTCTTGTACGTGGTTAATCCTTCCCTCATAAATTTATAATTTGTTTTCCGCCCTTGTTGATTGCATGATTTTGGTTTCTTCATGTCCATAACGTGGCAAAGTTTGTGATCCTCTAAGTAATCTTGTTCATGTGGATATCTTGAGTCATTAATTGGCTTGGCTGGTTTTATGCTTCGCATGGACATTGTCATCATCGTTTAGTAAGATGGCGGCTTTTGTTTCTGTCTTGCATTCTTGGTGCCGAGCTGTTTTGAAAATATCATCATTATTTGTTTACGGTGGCGGCTTGGATAATGACATCATTTTTTATTAGTGTGTCGTCCTCTCATGGTTGTTTTTACTGTCTTATGATGGCATTGGGTTCTTTAATTCTCCTCGGCTCTCCTGGTTTTGCATTTGCTTTCCTGATGGAATCAGTGGGTTACCGCATTCTATTGCCCTGCAAACACTATGATTTTCAAGACTCTTTTGTTTTGGATGATGAGAATTCGGTGGATTTTTCTCTGGCTATTCGCAAAGTTTTGGGAAAGCGATGGCTTGTGGATAACCCAGGTTGTTTCCTTGTTGATATTGCATCTCAGTTTCTCACTGTATGTATGGATGTGCTTCTGGATTCTGCTATGGTTAGGGAAGTTTGTGATACATATTTCAACCCACACTTTTACTCTTCGGTTGATTTAGATAATGCTCTCTCTAATTACTGCTTTGGTTTTGGTAATTTTGCATATGCTGGTTTTATTACTCGTTCTCAGTTATTATCCTCTGGGTGGCATGGGGAACTCCTTTCAGTTTTAAGGAATGGGCTAATATCTAACATATATGATGACACTTTATTTGAATTGGCAACCCTTTTAGATCATGTATCACCAGATTGTCTAGCTGCAGCGGTTAATGTTTTTGCAGGATTGCATTTTCTTTTAGAATCATTGTCTAATGTTCAAGCTTTGCCAGTCTGGATTCCTCCTATACAGATGGTGCCTCCTTCCTCTCTACCATTAGAAGGGCTTAGCTCATGGCTCTCATTTACTTGACGACATGATCTTGGGTTTCTGTTTGAGTGTAACAAGTTTTGTCTGTAGGTTTTTTGAGCAAGGGTATGCTTCCATCTGGTTCTTCCCTCTCTTTGGCAAGCAGTATTGTTGTTCGTGGGACATAAGGGGTGGTTTTCTACATGCCTATTGGACATTATGGTGTTGAGCAGGTGCTACAAAATCTTTGTCAAGTATGGAAGCGTGCTGTCTTCCCCTTTTTTACAAGTTTATTCTTCAAAATTCTTTTTGGGTCCTATGGAGAATGATAAGCATCTTCGAAGAATCATGTAAGGGGAGGGTGTTTATATCAAGTATGTAATGGGTCTATGGGGTTTTTTGGATGATGTCAGGTATATTTTTATAAAGCTCTGTAATGGGAGGGTGATCAAACTCAGATATGTAATTGGGTATATGTGGATCTAAATTTTAGTTTTTTTCTCTTTTTTAGGCCACAATCGGAGGTTTTCTTGCGGGTTCTTTCCTGCCGGTATGCCCTTTGAACCCGTTATGTATTTTCAACTCTTAAATTTAATAAAATATAAGTTTAGTGGCTTGTCCACTTTTATCAAAAAAAAAAATAATAATAAAATACAAACTCTATATATATATATTAATTAAAATTTAATAATTAATTTTTATTTTTTAAATAAAATAAAATTAAAAATCAAACTTTATATATTTTTAAAAAAGGAATATAAAGTATACCCGTGGGGCCCCATGACCCAACCACAGTAGTGGAAAGTGTAGCCATGGAGGCCTACGCTTCCACTGTGGAGGCTGCGACCACTCCGTGGGTGCAGTCCTCCATAGAGGCTGCGAACAAAAGGAGGGTTGTGGGTCGGGCCACAGCTCCCCCGCCCTCCAATAACTAATAATTTTTTTTTAATATATTTATTTATTATATATATATTTTTTTAATAAAAACATTGAAAACAAAACCCCCCAAAACAAGATAAACTCATAAATTTTTCTGAGACAAAACCAGAGGATAACCATGAAATTTCTTGAGAACAAATCTCTTCCAAGCAACTAAATCTAGAAAAAATTTGCCAGCATAACCCCTCTTAGGGGTAAATTTAACAAATTTAAACCACTAATTTGACAAAGAATAAACTGATTTCTTTTTATTTTAAGCAAAATTTGAAAGCATCATATGAAATTTTTAACAAAATTTCACTGTGAACAACCACACCCATTTTCAATATGAAATCAATTTGAACAAATAAGAATTTGATTTGGAGGTTGGAAATGAAAGCAAGGAGGATTTAAATTTGAAATTTAACTACAACTCTTCCTTATTCCACAAATTTATGAGATTTTTCAAAACAAGCACACCCAAATTTCTTCCAAATCAAATCAAATTCTTTAAAAAGCAAGGAGTTAAACAAGAATCCAACCTCTATTAGAAATCCTGGAAGAAATTTGGAGAGCCCAACCTGTAACTGAAAGATTTTTCAAAGCCAAAAATGCCCTCAAAAGTTTCTCCACCCAAAACAACCTCCAATTTTTATGAGAAATATAGGTTAAAAATAAATTTTGACCTAAAACCTATTTTTAGCGTAAAATTATGTTTAACCAAATTAAAAATAATTTCTAATTAAAATTTAACCTTCCTAAATGCTTTTCTTTTCTTGCTCATTTAATTTGCTCCAACAAATTAAAAGTTATTTCTATTTCAAAATGTTAATGAGGGTAAAATATTTTTATTTTCCAATTTCTAATTAACCTTTCTTTCAAAATGCATACAAATGAATTAATTCACAATTTAAAAATACAATAAATCAAATTTGCTAGAAACATGAATTAAACAATTTGATTTATTGATTAACCTCCACATGGGTCCTATTTAATTTAATCCCCTTTTATTTACCAATGCATAAAAATAGATTTAATCTAATTAAATACTTAAGATTTAATAATTAATTTCGCAAATGCATAACACATAACATAAATGTATTAGTCCAGGTCAATATTCCAATATAACAACATTTAACCATCATGAGGAAGTAAAGCGTAACAACATACACTAAAAAGTCAACTAAAGTCAAAGCATGAATCTACAAAGACTGATCAAGGAAGGGGTTCCGCATATATATATATATATTCAATGAAAGTGTTAGCATGGGGTCTCCTCATGACGTCAAATCGATCATTTTCATGGATCGATATAACTACACCCCAAAGATCATAAATAAATAAAATAATGATTAAACGGATTAATAGGATGGCTATGACTAATCATCATTGTGTTAGTACCATTTATGACAAGACAAATGCCACCTTTTCCCATGCTTTATGGGTATATGGGGTCGCTTCGAGAAATTTCTTTCTTGTAGCTTTTTGCAACTCTCGGCCTTCTGTTTTGAATAGCAAAAAAATGGGAGGAAATAGACGCCACTATGAACCTAGCAACTGTAAGGAGTGGAAGCAAAAGGAGGTAATTTGAAGCATCTTGCAGAAGGGCAGGTTTATGAAATTTATGGAGAGACTCCATGGGAGGGATGCCACAATCACCAATTTTTTCTGCAAAAATTGGAGGAAGGGCACCCTGAAGATGGGAGATCAAACTATCTCCATTGATGAAGACCTCATTGCTTAGGTCATGGGTCTTCGCGGGGACGGAAGCAATTACTACAGAGATAGAAAACTTAGCAAGGAGGCCATTGAGTGATACCCTGAAACGAAAAAGGAGAAAAAGCGCCTGGTGAAGCTAAGTAAGACCTACTACCCACCTATGGCATTTGTTAAGCCATGGAGGGAGGTTTTGTTTTCTATTATGCGATACATTACCTTGGATGGCAGATTCACTATAGTGTATGGCTATCATTTTGTATTACTCGACCATTTCAGGTATGATGAAAAAGTTAATATTCCATATTTCCTGATTTGTTCAATGAATGCTACCATTAATGCCCATAGAGAGAACCCTAAGGGTGATACAACCATGCACCAAGGTCTTATGGTTTTAATATACAACCATTTAAAAGATAACCAAATTGCCCGTCCCCAGCCTTCTATCTCTGAGTCTGAGGAGGAAGGGTCAGATTCTGGTTTTTCAATGGGTGATGAGTCTGATAGTGATTCGATAAGTGAGTCAGAGGAGAGTCTGGAAGACTCTGTGTTGGCGTATGGACACTCCAATGAGACATTGTGTGTGATTGAAGGTTTTTTCATTGATGGCAACCTTGCAATCCTATGGCACCAGCAAGACATTCTACCGACAAAGCATTATTCAAGCAAGACAGTGCACCGGCATCAGCAAAACCACTTTACACCGGCACTGGCACCGACACAGAAGAAAAGATGTATACCGGCACAAAGGCCGATAGGATTTTTGATATGTAATATTTTGATTATTATTGCAAGCCGACTTGGCAAATTGTAAAATGACTCTTGTATATAAAAGAGATCATTATAGACATTTGTAGGGATAGGTAAGCGAGCATAAAGAAAATTATTAGACAGACCTAATGTGCGAATTATAGGTCAAGGGTATATGTAAAGAACAGAGCAAGAACCGGTACTGAATCTGGCATTGAAGATGCTATTATAAAGCAGTACAGAATATTGGATTAGCATAATCCTCATCGTAAGTCAATGTGACTTCTCACTGAGCAGTGTGCTCTAGGCAATTGGCCTTCCTGCATGTGCAAGCCCCTATTGTAAGTAATATTCTCTTATTGGCCAGTAAGTGAATATTGTGGGTCACAAATCCCACTGAGGTTTTTCCCACACTGAGTTTCCTCGTTAAAAATCTTGTGTTATGGTGTTCTTTTCGTGTGGATGTTTTTGATTCTGTTAATTACATTAATTCTTGCATACCGGTACACTATTACTTTATGTTCTGCATGTTTTGTCTTAAGAAAATTTTAATACCAGTCAGATACTGATTCACCCCCCCCCCCCCTCTCAATATCTGCAGGAACCCTAACAATTGGTATCAGAGCCTAGTCCTCTATTTTTAGTAGCCTAACAGCTTGAGGAAGATCTTGACACCGGTAAAAATGAAAAATCTAATGAAGCAACTTGAAGGAGCTCTTACTGACAATGATGCAGAGAAGTTGAAAAATATCAAATTAGAAGATGATTTAAAAGTAGCTCGGGATATCATTCAGGCACTTCAAGAAAATCTTACTGTTACAAGAAATAAGAGAAGAGAACTTTATGAAAAATTGCAAAATGAGAATGATGAAAAGGAATCACTTAATGATATGATAAGAAAGTTGAAACAAGAGATCATGACAACAAAAAATGAAATGCAGGATATGACTATGAGGTTTTGCAAAGAGATTGAGGACAGAAAGAAGAATGAAGAAGAATTGACCAGAAGACTAAGTGATGTAGCAAATGAGAACACAAGACTTAGCTATGAAAATGACATGTTGAAGACAAATCTGATGCATACTCAGAATGACTCGAATGAACTAATGAGACAAAAAGAAATCTTGGAAAGGGAATTGGAAACTGCAAATCAACACAAAGAAAAATTCAAGAAAAGCTCAGAAGAACTTGGTACCTTATTGAAGAATCAAAAACCCAAAGGTGACACTTCTAGAATTGGATTTGAAGTTGGAGAAAGCTTTGGTACTGCAAATACTCAGGATCACAGCAAACCGGTAAGACCTCCTAATACTTATAAATTCAATGGAAAATGCTTTAACTGTAATAAATATGGTCATAGGGCAAACAAATGTAGATCTAGGAATTATCAGAATATCAATCCTCCCACCAGTCAATGCTCCAAATGCAACAAAGTTGGTCATAACTCTGAAAACTGCAGAATGAATGTAAGATGTTATGTTTGTGGAAGATTTGGACATTTATCAAATCAATGCAGAACACAAACTGGCATAGGTTATAGGAAAGCTATTCAGAAAAATAATGTAACTTGTTATGCATGTAACAAGATTGGTCATATTACTAAATTTTGTAGAAGTAAAAGTACACCGATAGACAACAAAAGTACTAGCTTGAAAGGTAAAGAAAAGGTTGAAGAGGTTAAGCAAGAATTCTCAAAGCAATGGATTAGAAAAGCTGATCTAAATATTGGGAATACTCCTCCACCGGTAGAACCAACAAATGCTCCACCGGTAGGACAATGTGATGCTCCACCGATAGGACAAAGTAGTGCTCCACCGGCAGGAAGTTCTTCATCTAATTGAAGAAAATTATCTTGAGGGTTTGGCAATCTAATGACACATGTGCTATTATTCCCTCGGTTAGACAAAATAAGTTGAAAATCACTTATTACCGGCAAATAAAGTTAAGTGAATACATTACCGACAAGCAATTAATGTGGTAGGTAGTGAAAAAGACTTTATAAAATAAGGTTTTGGCTCCATTTCATTTCACTGTGATTTCAAACTTTCAGGGAGCGCGAAGATTTCCGAGATAAGGCATTTCAAGCAAGAAGCAAGCACACTCTAAGCAATCATTCATCCAAGATAGAAAAAGGTATTTTATCATGGCATCCACCTCTACAATTGAATACATAGCGAACCCTACTGTTGTGGAAGTAATTAAAAGACCTAGGCCCATATTTCAGTTGGTCCCCGAAATAGCAAAGAAAGATGATACCTTAGGTGCATTCTCTCAAATCCCTAAAGGTGTTGTATATGCTGAAGACCCTAGAATGCATATTCACTGCAATATTGAAGAGCTAGGGGATGAGGAAATCAAAACCATGTACAAAACTGAGATATGTGATGATACCGGCAATATCAAAGCTGAACACAAAATCATTGAAACCCTAGGATTCACAGAAATCCTTAGTATTCCTAAATTTCCTAAGGATGTGATTAGCATAGTATTAAGAAAAGTTCATGGAGAATTTTTCTGGTTAGATACAATTCATAAGATCACCAAGCAAGTGGTAAAGGCTGTCACAGGGTTACCGACCACCGGTAAAAGACTAGATAAAAACAATAAAGTTTCAAATGATTTAGTCATTGACCTAACAGGTGCAACATCTGATAAAAGATCTTTAAGGGTTAATGATGTAAAAGATACAAACGTGAGATTCATAAGCATGATATTAGGTTACAAAGCCACTCATGCAGACTCAACTCAATTTCAAGTTTATGCATCAAGAGTGCTTATGACATAATAACCAACAATGCAAAAATTGACATCTGTGAATGGCTAAAGGATGAACTGATAGACAACCTTGGAAAGATAAAGAAGGATAAGAAAGGAACCTTCAGATTTGGAAATCTGTTAGTGCGTCTAATGCTTCATATAACAAAACAAGTTCCCGGTATAGGATATAAAGAATTCGGATATGACATACCGGTAGGAAAGCAACTGACAGAACTGTTCAATACCATGGGCGAGAATAAGGAAAACAACATTCATGACTTTTTCCAAGCACTAAAGACAAAAATGAAGAAAAGGACAAGGTTATCATAGAAGATTGTAGACAAATACAAAGATGATATATGCTTTGTTATCAAAAAGGACGAAATATGGATGGAAGCAGTCATCCCCAGGACAATCTGGGTAACAAAAATGGGCTATGAAACAGATGACCACATAGTTGAAACTTATGCCAAAGCACTTCTGGAAGCCCCCAATGAACCTAAAGAAGAAATATTTGGTAGTGCTGAAACCATAGAAAGCCAAATTCAATCAAGGAAAAGAGTGAAAAAGGTTGAGGCAGTTGTGAGGAAAGGATCCAGACAAGAAAAATCCATTAAGGAAGATGTATTAAAGAAAACCGGCATAACTGAAGATGAGTTGGCAGCCCCACAACCTGAAGCTTATCTATCACCGATAGGTACTTCCTCAGAAGGAGATATGCCAACAACTTTTAAAAGAGTTGTTAGGAAAAGAGATCCCTCACTGGCAACCACTCCTTCACCTAGAAGGACAAGGCAGAAGCAACAAGCTGTGAGATCTCCGGTCAGAAAGGTCACACCTAAAAAGAAGCTGACTCCTAAGAAAAAGAAAAAGGCAAAAACTGACTTGGCACCTCTAGACATTTTGTTAAATGAGATCACAGAGGAAGAAAACTAAAGAACATAAATAAAATTTATGACACTCTATCAGCTGATGAGAAAGGGCAAGTTGAGGAGAGTGTAATACTACACATGGACATGTTTAAAAAGGTTTTGATGGAAGTCATAAATGAAATTCCTGATGACTTATACAAAAGACTTGAGGCCAGAAGGCAAGGAGTAATTGAACTGGACAAGAAAATAAAAATAGAAAAACTACTTGTTGTATATCCGGTAAACTCTCCAAAAGAAATTGATGATCTGATAGCTCAGGCCAACTAGACAGTTTTTTCTACTGCACACCGGCATATTTCACTGATGGTAGGTAGAGTTACAGAGGTTTCAGAGGAAACAGAAGATGGTTGGGACATATTTTTGGTTGAAAAAGAGAAACAAGAAGAATATAGGAATCCCAAGCCTATTAAGGTATATCAGAAGGATAAGGACAAAGGGAAAGGGAAAGTTGGTGGACCTCCAAGCATAAAGATTAAAGATAACCTACCTCCACCTATAAAAATTGCAATCCCTAAAAACCAACCGGCAACTGAAAGCGTGGATGCAGAGGATAGCAATACAAATCCTAAAGTCCTATTCACTGTAAATGTTGATACCCAAAAAATCAACATAACAGTTGATAAAGACCCAAGTGAAAAATCAGATATGGCCAAAGAGCCTCCGGTAATAGGAAATACAGAGCAACCGACAGTGGATACAGGGACAAAGATGGAATCTGAAGCACAAATAGAGAAACCGATAGAACTAAAGGCTCCAGAACAGATGCCACCGGTAAGAAATGAAGCAGGAAAACCAGTGCTAAAGGAAATGCAGACACAAACTAACCTACCGGAGGTCAATACAAGCATGGTCACTTCCACCAGTACTCAGTTTGTTGGGTCACCATCAAGGTCAACAAATGTGACTGAGGTATTACTTGAATCCATCAAGAAAATAATTGACTATAGTTCACAAGCTTACAAAGCAAAAGATAATTCAATACCAATTTTAAAAACAATAGCTTCTAATTGTAATATAGATAATAAAGATTCTTTAGGACAGTTGGATACACTATGTAAATACATTTCTGGAAATATTGAGCAAATAAAGGTAGAATCTGTAAAGGACATTGTAGAAAAGGAGAAACAAAAATTCTTTGAGGAAGAAATTAAGAAGTGTAACAGAGATTTTGACACACTTCTACCGGAACTGTGTAGTTTGTTAAAAGAGTACAAAAAACTGTACAAAGACACATGCAAAACAAACTTCCTGACTATAGATATAGACAAGAAGATAAGCAAGACACAGGAAGAGATAAACAAGCTTACAGACAATTTTGTCAACTCATCGGATTCATTATCTATTTTTGAAGATAAGTTAGCAAATTTTGAGACAGAATTACTTAAACAGAAGAAAGAGAAAGAGACAATAATAAATAAAGCAAAATACTTGAGATCTAAACTGAGTCCAAGATTGGATTATCTAGCATCTCTACGGAAGGAAATCTCAGAGGCATTAACACTGGGAAGTAAAACACTGGCAGAGCAATTGTAGCATCTCACCGACACTGTGAAGAGAACTGAAACGACAATAAAAGATAGCAAAAAGTTTATGGATAGTATAAACTTAATTTTGGGTGATCTTTTTCAGATAATAACTACCCAACTACAAGGTTGAGGTTATGGACCGGTATAACTACAAACTCTACTAACATCTTGACAACCTTTGTCATTGATGCCAAAGGGGGAGTAGTAGGATGAGAAAATTCAAAACATAGGGATCATATGCTAAGGGGGAGTCCCTCATTTTTTTTGGGGTAAATTTTTGGTCTAGACATTTTTGGACATCTTTTTGGAATTTCTCATGAGTGTTGCCATCAATGCCAAAGGGGGAGATTGTTGGCATATGGACACTCCAATGAGACATTGTGTGTGATTGAAGGTTTTGTCATTGATGGCAACCTTGCAATCCTATGGCACCGGCAAGACATTCTACCGGCAAAGCATTATTCAAGTAAGACAGTGCACCAGCATCAACAAAACCACTTTACACCAGCACCGGCATCGGCACAGAAGAAAAGATGTATACCGGTACAAAGGCCGATAGGATTTTTGATATGTAATATTTTGATTATTATTGCAAGCCAACTTGGCAAATTGTAAAATGACTCTTGTATATAAAAGAGATCATTATAGACATTTGTAGGGATAGATGAGTGAGCATAAAGAAAATTATTAGATAGACTTAATGTGTGAATTATAGGTCAAGGGTATATGTAAAGAACATAGCAAGAACCGGTATTGAATCTGGCATTGAAGATGCTATTATAAAGCAGTACAACATATTGGATTAGCATAATCCTCATTGTAAGTCAGTGTGACTTCTCACTGAGTAGTGTGCTCTAGGCAATTTGCCTTCCTACATGTGCAGGCCCCTATTGTAAGTAATATTCTCTTATTGGCCAGTAAGTGAATATTGTGGGTCACAAATCCCACCGAGGTTTTTCCCACACCGGGTTTCCTCGTTAAACATCTTGTGTTATGGTGTTCTTTTCATGTGGATGTTTTTTATTCTGTTAATTACATTAATTCTTGCATATCGGTACACTGTTACTTTACGTTCTGCATGTTTTGTCTTAAGAAAATTTTAATACCGATCAGATATTGATTCACCCCCCCCCTCCCCTCTCAGTATCTGTGGGAACCCTAACACTCTGAAGCTAAACTTGGTAAGAAAAGAAAATAGGTGAGTACCAAGCCACCCTCTTCTAAGGGTAAGAAAAAAAATAAAGAAAAGGTTTTCCAAGTTCGCTCCGCCTCCTCCTCGGAGGTTTCTGAAGACTCTGAGAAGGATGAACCCCAACTCCCTCTGAAAAAGAAAACTAAAACTTCCATTCAGACAAGGAACAAACAAAAAAGGTAGTATGATTATGAAATGGAAGTGGAGGATAAAGCGTAGAGAAAGGATCCCGATGTCGACCAAAAAGTGGAGGAGGAGATCACAGTGGAAGGTTTTTATCAAAGGGTTGGTGGAAATGTCGATCAGATCACTAGTGGCGATGTCCCCAATAATGAACAGGACAATCCTGGTGAGAAAAACCCCCGTTCAAATCCTCCTACTGAGGATTTGAAAGGGTTTGTGGACATCCTCAAATGGTTAATCAATAGTCACAAGAAAGTTGTGGAGGATAATAAGAAGTTGACCCATAGGGTCCAAATTCTGGAGACAATTAGTTTTGGAGAAGGCAAACCTATGGCAGATTATGTTGAGGGTTTGAGTAAAATTGTTGCCAAAGCCAAAGAGATTAGAGATTCCTTCAACCCTGGTTTTGAGCAAATTGAGAAGGCCCTGGCAGAAATAAAAACCAATGACAATGCTACGGACCAGAGAATGGCAGAAATTGACAACAAATTAAACAAAACTGAAAAAATGTCTCAAAAGCATTGCTGAACAAAGCTATAGCATTCTGAAGGTTTCGGCTGACAATACCAAAATTCTCATAAGCAAACTAGAGAATGAGAAGGATTACCTAGAGCTGGAACCTAACACTGAAGGTATGGGAGAGGTACATGAACCTAGAATGAGGACAAGAGGCAAAAAGAAGGAGAAGAAGTCAAACAAGGAAATGGAAGAACTCAAAGCTGTTTCGGCAAACTATGACCAACTGGTCAATATGGTGGCTAATCTTCTTAAGTCTTTATAGTTGTTGTTGTTATTCAGGTCTTTTCTCTGGTTTTTCCGCTTTGTTGTTCCTTTCTTTTGTTGTTCGTTCCCTTTACTGGCCTTTTTGCCAGTCTTTTGTAAGTTGTTTCTATGCTGGTCTGGATGCTCTTTGTTGAACTATTTTATGATCCTATGTTAAAGCTTTCGGGTCCTTAAAACCTGTTTTTCATATTAATCAAAACATCACAACATGGTATAACAACCATCCAAGTAAGACACTAAAAATTCAACCAAGGTCAAACTGGGTTTAAAAAGTCTGATTAGGGCAGGTGTACTACATCCTGAGTAGTTGTTTTAAAAATAAAAAAGTTAATTTTTATTTTTTAGTAATTAAAATATTTAATGGCTTTTGGTGTTTTAAAAAGATAATAGAATTTTTAAATATAAGTCGTGTAAATATTTTAATAAAAAAATAGATTCTCAATTTTCATGAGAAAGTGAATTTGTACCCTATATGAGATTTTTGGGTGAAATTTCTTTATAATTTTGAAAAAAATTCAAAAAGAGGGATTCTTTTCTCATTCTAGAGAAATCTTTCCTCTGTGATGGTTATGGGGGTTTTGCTGGAAGCTCTGGCATTTTTGGGATGATTGGGTGCTCTTCTCAAATTTTTCTTCCGAGAAAGCAATGGAAGGTTGGAAAAAAAAAAAATACTTTTGTTTGTTTATTTCCTTGTCAGTTGTTTTTCTACTTTTCCTCTCTGTTTGGGAAGAAATAATGAATGGAGAAATCTGGTTATCATTTCATATGTTGTTCTTTCCTATCTTTTGTTTTGTGTTTTGTGAATTTGGAAATGGGGATTTTAGTTTTCCCAATTTTGGGAGCAGAAGAAATGGGCGTTTGTTGCTAAATCCAGCTTGTGTTGTGAGTTTGTTTAAAAAAAATGATTTGAAAGGCCAGATATATAATAAGATTTTAAATTTTAATGATCTACAAGAAGACAATTTAATTTAGGAAATCATTGTTGTGGTTTTTAACCTGCTAGGACAAAGGATTTATCAAAATCAGTTTGAGGATTTTGTTGTTTAAATACAAATGTTTGTCTAATTTGTTAATATCTATGTTAAATTCACAAGAAAAGAGTTTTAAAAAAACAAATTTTAAAAAAATTAATTAAAAAAAATTGGAAATCATGGGGGGCCGTGGAGCCAAACCCCACGACAAGGGGAGAGGCCACCCACAGTAGTGGGTGCCCCTCTTCCCACAGTTGTGGGGAGAGGCGACCATGATTGTGGGTGCCCCTTCCTCCCACAACCGTGGGGGGAGGCAACCCACATCGTGGGCACCTCTCACCCCAAGTTGTGGTAATGTTGTAGGTCGCCGCCATGACCAAATTCGCAGATTTGTTGTATCTAGCAGATATTTCGGTTTTGATATTTAATATATGTATGTATGTATGTATGTATGTATGTATGTATTTATATACATGTATATACATATATATACATGTATATGTATATAATACATGTATATGTATATATATACATATATATATGTATGTATGTATATGTATATATACATGTATACATATATATGTGTGTGTGTATATATATTTATATATATATGTGTATATACATGTATATATATGTGTGTATATACATTTATATATATATATGTGTGTGTGTATATACATGTATATATATATGCATATATATGTGTATATATATGAATATATGTGTGTGTGTGTGTGTATATATATATATATGTATGTATGTATATGTATATGTATATATACATGTATATATGTATATGTATATATATGTATGTATATATGTGTCTGTGTCTATGTATATATATGTATGTATGTATGTATGTATATAGATGTATGTGTATGTATGTATGTATGTATGTATGTATGTATGTATATGTACACACACACAAATACACACACACACACACACATATGTGTGTGTGTATGTATATATATATATATATGTATGTGTATATGTATGTACATACATATATATACATGTATGTACATACATGTGTATATATGTGTATGTGTATACATGTATGTACATACATGTATGTACATGTATGTACATACATGTATGTACATACATGTACATACATGTATGTACATGTATATGTGTGTGTGTGTGTGTGTGTGTGTGTGTGTGTGTGTGTGTGTGTTTATTTTAAATTTAATATGAGGTTTAGTGGAATTTTGAGTTTTAAAAAGATTATTAGATTTTGAATAAAATAAATGAATATATATGTATTTATATATATATGAATATGTGTGTGTGTGTGTAATATGTATTTTGGAATTAGAAATATGAATTAAATGTTAAAGATTGATTGGTTATAACTGTAATCTATTTTGGAAAGATCTATTTTGACTTAAATAATGATTTTTGTTTTCAATTATATTTTATTGTTATTTTCATTAATTAGAAATTATAATGCAAATGAAACTTGTTTTTAGTCAAATTGGCTTTAATTGAAAAGATCTATATTGGGTTTAAATGATGACCTATTTAGTCTACGAATTGCTTTTATTTTTTTAAAGGGTGTATGGTATTTAAATGAAATTGAATCCTTTGATGATCATTTTTGGTTTGGAGATTCAATGGCTTAATTTTATTTAAAGGGAAAAATTTCTTGTGTGTGTGTGTGGGTATGGTTTTTAAATCAAGCATTGTGCAAGTCTATTTGGGTGTATGTTGACTTAAACCCTTTTTATGCATTTTTTCCCTATTGTGACTTTTCTTATCACGGAGAAATCAGTTTATTGAAAAAGCCACAATTAGATAACATTATCTTTTAAATATATTTTGAATGATCGTTATGATTCCTTAATATGGATATGTTTAGTGTGCAAGTGAAACCTTTTGAGTATTTACTCTGATTGGAGGATTTTGGTGTTTGATTTGAAAAGAGTCATTTTTCGTGATTCATGTTGGTATGTTGTTGAATGCAAGTCTGTCATGCAAGATAATTGATTAAGTGTTGATTGTGGTTGTACTTACTTTATTGCGGTTGTGGTCCTGTCTTGTGAATAGACCAGTTGTTCATTTCACACCTCCAGTTGGTTTAACCTTGATAGAAGGTTTGTTTAACCAAGTTGTTTCTTCAGTTTTGTTTTGAACTCCCTGTGTTGGTTGGCTTTTTTTTTTTGCCTTGGAGTTCTTTGGAGGTTGTGTAGTGTCATAAGGAAGAGTGGGTTCTAAGTGGGGGTCAAGGGCCAAAGTGGCTATCAGGATAACCCCTTGGAAGTTGAGTAATAAGTGATAACTTAATTAATAAAGTGGGGTTAGGTTTAAAACATTAATCAAGATTAATAATGCCCCGTTCATGGTTGAGTTCTAGTATAGACTCAGGATGCAATGGGTGTTGGAATCCAATAACACTAAGAGGGCGGGGGGGGGTTGAATCAATGTTATACTGGAAAGAACAATTTTAGCCTTATTCAAACATGAATACACCAACTAGTATACTAGTATATACAGAATTGAAAGAAGTAAAGCAACCAATAAGCTAATCACATAAATGAGAACCATAACACACAAAATTATATGTGTAAAACCTCAAAGAGGAAAAACCATGGTGGGATTTGTGACCCACAATATCAATCCACTAGCCATATGAAGAGATATTACAACATATAAGGGGTTTGCACTTGTAGGAAGGCTTACAGCCTAGAGAACACTACTCAATCACAAAAGGAGCCTCACTGACTACATATAAATCCAGATTTCAATCTAGAGAAGTGTCAAACTGCAAAAGATAGCATCTTCTATGCCAAAATACAGTTCTGGTTAAGCTTTGTCTGTTCCAGTCTAAAACGCTAAACCCTTTATCAGAATAACCCTTTACAATAATATCCTCGCATACATGATCTCTCATATATATTTCACAACATATCACATCCACATATTCCATAATCTCCTATTACAACCATAATCTCAAAATGATCTAATCCAACTGACCTATATACCCTATACAACTTATCATGCCTTATGTTGGCTAGATAACATAAATACATGAATATGAAAACCAATTGTTGATGTCGAATCCAAGAGATGTCGGCCTCCAATACTGATAACCATATTCTAAACCATGTCGGCCTACATTGCCAGTAACCAAAGAAATCCTTCTATCATGTTGGTGTCAGTGCCAGTGTCGGTGAAGTGCCCGTCGATACACAACTAAACCAGAACATGAAGCTGGAACAAGATACCATATTGCCATCAATGACAACATATTGAAACCAACCAATTGAGTTTCAATTACCAACAATCTCCCCTTTGGCATTGATGGCAACACTCATGTGAAAATTGGTCATGGTTTCATCTGCTGGTTTCATCCTGCCTGTTCTCCCTGAGCTGAATATTCATCAATGAAAAATACTCCATACTCCCCCTAATGTATACAAATCCTCCTTTTCATTTTCACATCTACATCACTCCCCCTTTGACATCAATGCCATCAAAAATTTCAAAAAGAATGTCAAAGATCCAAAACTATACAATGAGTATCCCAAAATATCTTACTAGAGAATAACAAATTTGAAATTTTTTGGATATGCCTTCTCCAATAGCTCAAGATAAGTATCCCAACTAGTTTTGAAAGTGTCGAAAATAGATACAAGTCTATTTAGTATATGTGCAAAGGACTCTTTCTCATTTAACTCTGTCGGTGTGGGCTTTCCAACCATATCCATACACTCCTTCTTATGTACACTGAGTGAATCCAACTGGGGACTCACCAAGCCTCTAAGACTTTTGGCTCTTATGATTTTGTCTTTTTCTTTCTCAAAAATAGAAATTTGAGCCTCCAAAACCAAAATTTGACCATCAATGGATGTAGTCAATGAATTCAATCCATCAAAATAATTAGCTATACCTGCAATTTTCTCCTGGAATTCCTTAATCTTCTTATCCACATTAACTGTAAGTACATCTATGTTACAACATACCCTATAAATATTTGTACACTGTTTCAAAAAATTATCTATTAATTTTAACTTTTCAACAATCTTCTTCCTCTCAGACTCAATTACTTGATAAAATGTAGCTCTTTTATCTTGTCTGAACCTCTCCAATGCTTTCTAGTTTGAAATCTACTGCAAGGATGGAAAATCCTTTGAAATATGTTCAGTGATTGTCTTAAGCTTGCTGGATGGGCTCGATTCTCTATCAATCTTGCAATTTGGGACTAGTCTGTGTAAAACAGTGATTGACTGATCAAAAATCCCTTTATCCATAGTCCCCCCTTCATTAATTTATGTGCAGCCATCATCATGAGTTCAGTAGGACTCATCTTGGTTATGTTTTTCTTTAAATCTTGCGAGGTGTCAATTAACAACAATGATGGACCTACCACTAGTTCCTTGCCAGATTCCCCTTTCTTCTCCTCTGATGATTTATCCTTAATATCTTCCTCACTTGCATTGGTGGCTTTGCCACTTGGTACAGTCTCTGTAACTGCCAGTTCCTCTGTAGGAACTGTAACCTCAACCTATACATTTGTATCCAAAGGACTTTTATCCTCAACATTAGTATCTTATACAATATCAACCTTTTCACTCTTTGTATTTGTCGATGTCTCAATATTTGTCTGTACATTTGTATCTACTGGGGGCTTGATTTCCACTATCTTAATGTTCTTCAAAATTGAGGGTGAAGTACCCATAATACCCTTTCCTTTCCCTTCAACTAGGGTGTCTGCAGTGTCTATCTTTGATTCTGGTGAAGTAAAGAAACCTCTATTCTCTTCAAATAACTTAGCCCATTCCTTTTGGGTCTCCTTTATTATCTCATTTACCCTTCCTAGCATAAGACTGGTAATTCTATGTTTGTTGTTAAAGACCTTTCTATCTGCAACCTCAAGTGTCTTATCCATTTCCTCTAGAGTAATAGAAACACAAACAGATAACAACTCTTGAATTTTAATATGCTTGTCTTCCTGTATTGCTAATAGCCTCCTAGCATCTAACATATCATACACTTTTGCCGGTATTTGGTTTTCAATTTCTATCAAGGCTTTCTTATAAATATCCATATATAACAAAACTGCCTCCTCTACCTCTCTTTGTTCAACATTATCTAAATGATCATAGTAAAACTATACATTCTTTAACATGCCATCCTTAGTGATTTCATCTACTAACTCTGCATAATTTTTTGGTGGAATGATAGTTACATTACCAGATTGAATTTATGAATCAATGTCATTCTTGTTCTTCTTCCTTCTTACAGTACCAGATGGAGTTGAAGTTGTTACTTTTGGTGCTTGCTTCTGTGTCGGTAACTTGAATGTGACTTTCCTAACTGGTTGCTTTTTAGCTTCTACCTTGGTTTCCTTTGTTTTCTTCCTTATAATCCTCTTGAAATCCAAGGGTGTGTCATCCTCAGATTCAAACTTTGTTGTAATAGGCTCAATGTGTACTTCTGGGTCCTTCCTCTTCCTGCCTTTCTCCGGGATAGCATCAATCAATGCTTTAATGTCCTGTGAAACCTTCTCTACAAATTTGCTTTCTTTTCCTTCCTTCTTCTCTCTCTTCTTCTTGTTGAACTCTGTTTCAACCTCTTGTGTCTTTTTCTTTGCAGTACCATAGGGCTTCTCAGCCTCATCAACAGGTGCATCAATCAACATCTTTGCATAAGCATTAAGGATCCATGCATCAAATTCATAGCCCATTTCCTCAATCCAGATCTTTTGGGGCTTAACTGCTTCCATAAGTGTTTCATCTTTCTTCACCATGAAGCATTTGTCGGTTGAGTATTTTTCAACAATATGCTTAGGAACCCTTTCCCTAGACTTCATAGACTTCTGGAATCCCTTAAAATATCCCCATACCTTATCATCTCTCTAACTGCCCAATGTAGCAATTGACTGTTTAAGTTTCCTCCCTGCTGGTATATCAAATGCCCATTACCTCTTCCCAAAATCGGGAGTGTCATTCATGAAAAATAACATTAAGCAGACAATTAAGTTGTCATACCAGAAAGTTCCTTTCTTTTCACCTTTAATATTTCCTAGGTTTATCAATAGTTCATCTAACATCCAACTGCATAGATCTAATTTCTCATTTTCTCTCATCATCTTGTAAGCTGCGAAAATGCAAGAACTGGAAATAGAATTGAGTTGGTTTGACTGAGTTACCTTATAACAGATGATCATGCTACCGAATTTGATGTTTTTGTCGGTAATAGTGCTTATTCTCATCGATCGCCTGTCTCATGTCGCACTGGTGATTTTGTTGACATAATCATTAGAAACCTTCTTATTTGGATGCTGCCCAACCTGTGGTAAACCAGTGATTTCCCTGATGGCTTCCTTTGTGATCTTGTAAGGTCTATCCAACCAGATAAACTCCCCATGTACTCTACTTAAAACATACCTAATGATTTCATCTTCAAATTCTGGAATGTCCAGAATGCCGGTAAACCCTAAGTCTTCAATGTGCTTGTATGTTGGTTTAACCTTTCTAGAATCTCCCATAAGCTCATTCATGTACATGCTCTTTATATTAGATGTCCTCAAATCCTCAATGTGATAATGTATCTATGCCCTAACATCTTCGACATAAACAACTTCCTCCAGAACATGGGAAAATGCTCCAACCGAATCATCCAGGGTAGCCACATGCGGATACCGCTTGAAACTTGGCCTGGGATGGTCTTTGACCTCTACAATAGTCAGATTTGAAACAAAGATAGGAATAGATGATGATATCGCTTCCATGATTATAGAAAAATACCTGATAATCACTTCTGGTGAAAACCTAACAAACTCTTCCAGTCATCGGTGAAATCGCTCAAGAAGATATCTGATCACTTTGAAATGCCTTTGATCGCTCTTAGTTTCTCTTAATCACATTGAATCACTCTAAATGCAAGGTGATCAAGAAGGAAGTGGATTCGACCTTTTAACCTCCAATAAAAACCCTAATCTTTTATTGACATCAATGACTGCCGATGAAAGATACTGGATCTCAAACAAAACATCTCCATGTCGGATAAGAATCTCCAATGTCTGGAACATCTTCTAGAACCTCTTCTTGGGGCATATGTAGCATCTTCATGAATTTTGCCTACCCCTAAGGCATCTACCTCACTTATCGATTAAGCTTCATGTCGGTGCAGGAGCAACCTCCTCTGTTGGATAAGTAACTGGTGCATTCCCATCTGTTGATTGTTCTTCAGTCTTCCTGACCCATCTCTGGATATGATCTTGTCGGATTTTATTGAACTTTTCTTTCCCTTTCTCATTTGATCCTCCATTACCAACTGGTGGATTTCTGCTTCTACATAATTTAGTAATTTGTCTAACCTCATTACATGCATAACATGTAACATTGTTCCTTTGAATTGCTTTGCTAAAACCGGTGAAATTGTTTGACTTGCACTGATTAGCCATATGTCCAAATTTTCCACATGCATAGCATTTAACATTCATTCTGCAATCTTTTGTCTTATGACCATACTTATTACATTTAGAACATTGACCAGGAGTAGAATCAGGGTTCTGATTTGGTTTGTTTCTACATTACCTAGCCATGCGACCAAATTTATTGCAAACAAAACATCTACCATTAAATTTATAAGCATTAAAATGCCTTATGGTTTTGATCTTCATTAGTAGTACCAGAACTCTGTCCTTGCTCAAATCCAAGTCCACTGAAATCTCTAATCTACCTTTGTCTCTTCAATAACTCATCTAGTTGTGCTGAACTAATCTTGATTTTTTCTTTATACTCACTTGCAGTAGTTAGATCTTCTCTCAGAATTATCATTTGTCTCTCAAGCTCTTGTTCATTACTATGAGATTGTACTAAACCAGTTCTCAACATATCATTCTCATGAACCAACCTACCAAATTCTCCTTAGACATCCTCATGGTTATGGCTTGCATTTCATTTCTCATGACCATGTTCTCTTGACTCAGTTTCTGACATTGTTCCTCAAGTGCATCTTTTTCTTCATCATCCTGATTTTGCAAAATTTCTTTCCTTCTAGCTTGAACAGATGATAGTGTCTCCTATAGGACAAGAATGAATTCCTTGGCAGAATTCAATTCATCTTGTATCTTTAAATTCTTCAACCTTTGAGTATCATAATCTTCAAGTGCCATCTGAAGTTGCTTCTCCAAGCCGATATCCATGGACTCCGGATCCAGGATCTCCCTCAAGCTGTTAAACTTCCTCTGAGGCACAAAGCTCTGAACCAATTGTTGGAATCCAATAAAACTGGGAGGGGGGGGGGGGTGAATCAATGTTATATTGGAAAGAACAATGTTAGCCTTATTAAAACATGCATACACCAACCGGTATACCCGTACATACATAATTGTAAGAAATAAAGCAACCAATAAGCCAATCACATAAATGAGAACCATAACACACAAAATTACACGTGGAAAACCTCAAAGAGGAAAAACCATGATGGGATTTGTGACCCACAATATCAATCCACTAGCCATATGAAGAGATATTACAACATATAAGGGGCCTGCACTTGCAGGAAGGCTTACAATCTAGGGCACACTGGTCAATCACAAAAGGAGCCTCACTAACTACATATAAATTCAGACTTCAATCCAGAGAAGTGTTGAACTACAAAATATAGCATCTTCTATGCCAGAATATAGTTCTAATTAAGCTCTATCTGTTCCGGTCTGAAACCCTAAACCCTTTACCAAAAGAACCCCTTACAATAATATCCTAACATACATGATCTCTCAGATATATTTCATAACATATCACATCCACATATTCCATAATATCCTATTGCAACCATAATCTTAAAATAATCTAATCCAACTAACCTATATACCCTATACAACTTATCATGCCTTATGTCGGCTTACAAAGATATATACAATATCAAATTACATGTCGGCTAGATAACATAAATACATGAATATCAAAATCAATTTCCAATGCCGGATCCAAGAGATGTCGGCCTCCAATACCGATCACCATATTTTAAACCAAGTCGGCCTGCATTGTCGGTAACCAAATAAATCCTTCTATCCTTCTAGTGTCGATGCCGGTGAAGTGTCTGTTGGTACACAACTGAACCAAAACATGAAGACGGAACAAGATACCATGTTTCCATCAATGACAACATAGTGAAACCAACCAATTGAGTGTCAATTGCCAATAGTGGGAAGGGCTGGAATGGCAAACCAGCTACCTTGTCTTCACGAAAGGTTTGTTGGGTCTGCATGGGTCATGGATGGGGGTTGGGGGTTGGGGCCTATGGAGGCATGCCAGGATAACCCATACCAGATATGCGATGACACTCTTCCCTTATGTTCACTAATGTGTAGTCTTGTGTTGGCTTTACTTGGAGCATCCTTGTGGGAGTCATAATTGTATGTTTATGCCTTATGTGAGTACCCAATGTACAAGTTAGACCATGTGATTCTTTATTGTGGTTTTCTTGAGGGCCTTATTACTATCTCCTAGCACAAAGGGATGGTTCCTTTTTGGGCCACATGGTCGGGTGGTAGTGCCACTTTCCATCAGGTATTTTGTTTTCTTTCTTGCGAGGGATTAGCTTCGTAGGTGCTGCAGATGTATCTCTTGGATTTGCTTCATTCCATTGTACCACTGGGATCCTCTTTGTTCTTCTTGGATCATATTTGTATCTCTTGGACCTTATGTGGCTGGTTGTATCATATGTTTATATGTATGCCTTCACGATAGTTGTAATTTGATGTAACCATTATGTATTATTGTAATTAATCCTAACATCCTCATGGTTATTGTAATTTGATGTAATATTATGTTATCCTTGCAATGTATTATGATGAGATTTAGATGTTAGGATTTCTATCTTTAATGAAAATCATTGTTGTAATGTAATTGAATGTTTTATCATGAATGAAGCATAGAAATTTTATTGTTATCTCATGCAAAGTATGAATAATCATTGATTAGGGTAACTAGGTTCCTAATGGTTAAATATATTTCTTAAGTGGATTAATTGATATTAAGTAAGGATTAGTTTAATTAAGTAATTCACACTAGGAAACCCTTTAGGAGTTTGAGTTAATTCTTCCACTTGTGCAACTTCTATTGCAATGTTTATCTTTTACGTTATGCATTCACAATTGTTTAAAAAAAAAAATTTACACTCTTTTCAAGTATTTGTAGTTGAATCCTTTAGGGTTTCTTAGTGGGGCATTACACCCACCATGAACTCCACTGGTTCCATTGTGTTTTACTTAGCTATAAAACACATTAAATTAGGAACTTTCATAAAGTGATTATCACAGTTAGTAGACAGTAGTGGGAAAATAATTAAGATTTCAAAGCATTATGCACAAATATTACATGATTTTTGGGGAGTGCTAACAGTGGCTCTCTTTGGGGGTGTATACCCCTTGTGGGCATAACAAGGATTTAGTTTTCTCGAAGATGTAGACTAAGATTACTAAGAAAAAATGGAATGGTATAATTCATGGGAGGGGAACCTAACTATTGCACATGGATAGTGGTCATGAGAAAAACCTCTTCAGGAATTGTCCATGTGCTGGCAATTCCATATTTTCTCCATCCATATTTTGTAAAAAATATGAATCTGCTCCATTTCTTCCAGTGATGACAAATGGACCAATCCATAATGACACAAATTTTCCATGTTTCCCTTTGTCTTTTGCCCCGCCATTCCACATTAGAACCAAGTCACCTTCTTGAAATTTTCTATCCTTATCTCTTTTGTCATACAAGTATTTCACCTTTTGTTGTTCTTTGATATTCCTTTTCTATGCTTCTAGTCTAACTTCATCTAGTTTTGCAAACTACTCCATTATTTCCTCCATTGGTTTAGGAATATCTAAACCTTCCTCAATCATAAATTTATGTATGGGCAAGAGGTTTTTTATGGGCATCCTTGCTTGTGTTCCATAAACCAAATCAAATGGGGACTTATCAATAGCCTTTTTTATTGTGATCCTATCTGCCCAGAGTACAAGCCTTAATTTTGAATCTGAATCTCTTTTGTTTTGACTTAGTATCTTCTTAATTATCTTCAAAATGTTTTTGTTGTTATATTTGGCTTGTCCATTTGCTTGGGGATGGTATGGTGAAGAATACAAAATTGTGATGCCATAACTACCACATAAAGAAGTAAACTCATCATAATGGAAACACATACCATTATCAACAGTGATCCTGGCAGGTACTCCAAATCTCGTTATGATGTCTTCCATGAATTTTATCACCACCTTACTAGCATCTTTCTTAGTGGGGACTACTTCAACCTATTTAGTGAGATAGTCAATGGAAACCAAAATCGATCTATGTCCTCCACTTGAGTTTTTTGAGATTTCTCCTATAAATTATATACCCCATTGGCTGAAAGATGCTTTTGTATATATTGGGCTCAAAGGTAAAGCTCCTTGATATTTGATTTTTCCTATAAAAAATTAACAGGGCTCACATCTCCTTACATAGTCATTGGTATCATTGAAAATGCTAGGCCAATAGTATCTTGATCCGAGTATTTTATGAGGAGTGGTCTTGGCTGAGAAATGTCCCCCACATACATCTGAATGCAACTCCTCCGAGACTTTCTTAGATTGACATTCATCCAAGCAAATCAATAGCAATCAATCCCTATTTTTCCAATATAGGTCCCCCTACAGTATGACATATTTAGATGCTCATAATTTCAAGGTCCTTTTTTGGTTTTCATTCATCTCCTAGGGGCACTTCATGTGTTTTAGGTAGTATATTATGTCAGTATACCATGAAGTGCTTTCAAGGCTGATAGAATGATGCAAAAGCACTGGTGTAGTTTTTATCGGTTGAGGTAGTTTGCAGTGGAATTGCTTGAGATCATGTCATTCTTCATGTTTGAGAGTTTAGACGTGTGGTTTTGGGTTTATTCCCTTGTGTTTGTGGTCTTTGTCATGTTCAAGTTTCATTGAATTTGGATTTAATCCTGGTGAGTTATAGATTTCGGTATTGGCCCGGTTAATATGTTCTTACTGGTTAGTCTTGTAGTGTGTTGAGCGAAGTTGGATCGGGTTGCCGTTGATTTATGTTTCTTGAGTCTTTTCCGACGTTTCTAGAGAACCGCGTGATGTTTGTGCGTTGGAAGTTGTTCTTAATGATTTTAGCCAACTTGTTATTGTTTACACGTTTCATGAACCGGTTGGTTGTTGGGCCGACATGATCAAGTTATTATTATTTGTGGACAATATAAATAGAAGTTTGTGAATCATTTAAGAGGACAAAAAACGTAAGATAGAAGATTGAGGTTCAAGATCGAGCATGATGTAGTTTCTGGATCGATTTTGGTCCAAGGAGACTGAAGTCGAGATGGTTGAAGTTTGGATTAGTGCAAAATAGTGCAGACTGTTACTGGAGACCTATTTGTCGAACATAATATCTATGGATCTTATATTTGTATATGGATTCTGGCAAGATTTTGGTCTAGGGATACTAAAGCTGGGATGGCTGAGGTCCGGATCAGTGTAGAACAATAGAAGCTATTATCGGATGATGATTTGTTGAGAGGATGATCTGCAGATCATAGATCTAAGTTGCAAGAGTTGTTTTTTAATCTTGAGTTATGGTCCAGCATGTGGCATATGTAATTCTTCAGACTGTAATAAGATTTGTTCATACTGTTTACCAGTTATGTATTTTGTGATGTTATCGATTGTTCAATCTACTTTATTTGGTGTTGTGCTACCATTTACTGATATATTTTGCATGATGTTTATGTTAGGCTACAAGGATGGGATGTCCTTCATTGGTTCTCCCTACCTTGTCTACATCAGAGAAGCATCCTCCCACTCCACATTATTCACTTGTACTACTTCCAAATTTGGTCCAGCCATTAGCTTAGCTAGACCCTATCCCCTGACTAACTTAGTGATTTGGATGTCTATGTTGAACTCTTGGATCTGATTTATCCATCTACACCTCCTTCCATTTACCTCTATTTTTCTTAAAATATCTTTCCTTTCTGCATTAGGAACATAGGCCACTACTTCTGCACCAACTAAATACAGTCTGAAGTTATTCATAGCTTTGACTGATGCATATGCCTACTTCTCATTGATGTCATATTTTAATGGCTTCCTGAAGTGACTTACTAAAGAAGGCTATTGGTTAATCATATCCCTCATCATTCTTTAATAATGTAACAACAACACCAGTATGAAAAGATGTAAAGGAAAAAAATTGGAATGGCTTAGTAAAATTTGGTGATTTAAAAAATGGAGCCTCCTTGATCTCCCTTTTAATAGCTACAAATGCATCTATTTCTTCTGAGGTCCAATCAAGTTTTGCCCCCTTCTTTAGCATTCTAGATATTGGTTTAACAATCTCTACAAAATTTAAAATGAACCTCCTAACAAAATTGATTTTCTCAAAGAATGATTGAATAGCTTTTATTGTTTTTGGGATAGGAATCTTATCAATAGTTTCTACTTGGTTGGAGTCTATCTTTACTCCTTCCTTGGATACTATGTGTCCTAACAACTTTCCCTCTATGACTGCAAATTGACACTTTTTGGGATTTATAGATATTCCATATCCTAGTGCTCTGAGGAATATCTTCTCCAAGTGTAAGCAATTCTCTTCCTCCTTTTTTGAGTAGGCAGTTAGATCATCTTGGTACACAACCATGATAGTATTAATCAAGTCTACAAATGCCACGTCCATAGTCTATTGAAAAGTTGATCCTGCATTTGTCAATCCAAATGGCATCCTAACATAGACATAAGTACCCCATGAAGTTATGAAGGTAGTCTCATATTGTTCTAATTCCTTGACTTTGACTTGATTATAACCTAAAAATCCATCCATCATGGATAATAATTCACAACTTGTAACCCTCTATAGCAATGCATCCATATTCAACAATGGGTAGTTATCTTTAAGGGATGAAATATTTAAATTCCTGAAGTCTACACAAAGTCTTATAGCTCCATTTTTCTTCCTTACCGGTACTAAGCTTGAAACCCAAGTAGAGTGTCTAATTGGTTTGATTATCCCCCCATATCTTAACTTCATGAGTTCTTCCTGCATCTTAGGTGCCAAAGTTGGGTTTATAGGCCTTTGCTTCTATCTAAAAGGTTTGGCATTAGTCTTTAGTGGGATATAATGAGGTCTTCCCTATAGGATTTCAAATCTTCATAGGACCATGCAAACACATGCCTATATTTTCTCAACAAGGCTATCAACATATCTCTAACCTTAGGAGTTATATTTTTCCCAATGTACTCTTTCTTTGGGGAATGCTTTGTTCTCAATTTTACTTCTTCCAAGTTATCATTTTCAACCATCATGGTTTTTACTGGGCAATTATTTCCATCAAAAACTCTTTCCAAGGCAACCATTCCTCTTGGGATTTTATTTGTTTTTAGCTGCACCACTTCTTTCCCAAAGACCGTATCCTTTCCATCAATGTTTTCAACAAAAGCATTGAAGTCTATCACTAGGGCTTTATATTTATCAATGCATTGCAAGAATTTTACCTGATCATCATCATCTTCAAACACCTGCCAACTAAAAATATTATCAGGGATGGATGGCCTAGTTTTGATTTCAATTTTTCATATGTTATCTATAGTAAGGTCATCCTGTCTTAATGCTATATTGGCAAGAAAATATGTTGTCATTTTCTTAGATCTTTCTACCTAGCTGACAAAGAAAGCATCAAATATTTTAATGTAGTCCCAAACTATATTTATATATTGTTTAAGTCTTTTATTCTTTGAAAAATACTTAGATCTTATTTGTGAGATAACCAACTCTAAATTCCCAAAGACACTTAAGAGCTTTATTGCATGTTTGATAGATAAATTTAATCCAATAGGAAGAGCCTCAGATTCTGCAATATTATCGGTGCATTCCAAAGATAGTAAAAAAGAATACTTGAATGCTTTTCCTTCAGGGGAGACAAAAATCACTCTTGCCCTATTTCTTTCCTTACTACATGCTCCATCGAAAAATATTTGGCACACATCATCAATATGTTTCTGGTTGTGATCTATAATTGGATCACTATTTTGCAATTCGGGTTGTGTGATTTTCATAGTGTATCTCCCTACCTTTGTGTCATAGAAATTCACCATTGGGATGACTTGGGTATTCTCAATAATGTAAGATTATCTAGGCTCCCTTTCAATTCATACTTTCTTCCCATTTACTAGCACTGTAGTGTATGATAAATTTAACTGAATGCTTCCTCCCACTAGTCCAGTCCATTTCCTCCAAAGCAACATTCAATAACTAGTGGGTACATCTATGACTTTGATATCTATCTTATAAGTGGCTTCTGGACATGAGGCTATTTTTATTTCTACATATTTTATGACTCCTACAACAAGAATAGATCAGTTGTTCATAGTGTATGTGGGAAAAGTGGGCGAATAAAACTCAATATGTGAAAATATGTTATAATACTAGTCCACACACACATACAGGACTTCTTGATGCAAGCTATGGAGTAATGTAGTGTTACTCAGCTTCCCAAGGAGGGTCCCATGGTTCTCTATCTCACAATGTCCCTCAAACCAATGTTTTTTCTCTCAGATCACTGAGCAAAATGGTTTAGGGATGACAAATGCGAGAACGAGAGATGCTTTGATAGATTTTAGGATGAGATGTGTTAAGCTATGTATGATTTTAGAAATGCAATAAACTAAATGATAAGATGACAAGATTAGTATGAATACTATCCTAGCATACTATATTTAATCTATGATTGAGCTAAAATGAGAAAGAAATTATTCTAAACATGCATATTAGTCTAATTCCTGATCTAAAAGAGGCTAAATGATGAATATAAAGATGATATGAAAGCTTGAAAGAATTTGAGCATAAGTATAATGCTTCATATTTGAAAGATGATTGTTGAGAATGAAGGAATGAGAGCTCTATTTATAGCATAAACAGGGCAATGGATGGTCAAGATTGAAAGGTTTAATCAATGGTTGATTTTGAAAGTTGGGGATCCATGTGCACAATTGGCACCAATGAAATGGTGACAAGTGTCAACATAGGGTTGGGTTGAGAGAAGAGGTTGGAGGCATTAAAGGCCTGAGAAGACCTCATGGTTATCTAAAGGCTAAGGGTCAAGTCTAAGTTAGGCTTACCCACTGGATTAGGAGTTAATCCAAGGATAAACCTTTGTGCAAATGATTAAGAGATAATCATGGTCAAAGCATTAAAGGCCTGATGAGACCTTTGGATTGGGTAGAGGTTGAGTCAAAACAAATGTTTTAACCATGTGGGAGGGTTTGAATTAACCATTAATGGTTATTGGAGACTTTGGGGATTAAGTGGTTGAAGGTTGGAAGCCTTCAATGGTTTTCAAAGACTTTAAGGGTTTTGGTGGTTGAAGGTTGAAAACCTTTAATGGTTATCAAAGACTTTAAGGGTTTTGAGAAGTGACTTCCCTTTTGCTTAGGGATGTGACAAAGTTTAGAGGAGGGGTTAGGTTGATTAGAAGATTCTAGAAGGGATTAGAAAGGGGTTTGGGATTTTGCAAGTGGATGGAGGGATAATAGGATTTTAATTGAAATAAAGAATTTCATTCAATTTGGTTGTAATTTGGAGAAATTAAATAAATTAGATTTATTCAATTTTAGGATAACTATTTAATTAAATTTGAATTTAATTAAAAGTGGATAGGGGGATTTAATTGAATAAAATGATTTATTCATTAAATGGTATAGTGAATTTAATTTAAATAAATTGAATAATTTATTTAATTAAATAGAAGAATGTGGATAATTTAATTAAATTGGATTTAATCAAATAGAGAAATGAACATAAAATATTCATTTAGGAATATGGTCATTTTTATATGTCTACATTTTGCCCCTCTTTGAAGTGACGTGTGTGCACATGTTATTTCAAAGAAAATGATGCTTTATCATGATTTATGATCTAATGCAATTTTTGTGTCACTCTTTTGATTTGCCAGTCGTGCCCCAGATTTGATTTGATGCGTGATGCCCCAGATTTGATATTTGATGGTGATGCCCCCTCCGGAGATGAATCAATTTTTTGGGAAAATTGTTGATTTAATTTGATGAAGTTCGTATGATGTGTATGATTTCGTGCATGTAAAAAGTGTGCAGATTGATTCATCTCCCGATAAGTTACAACTATTTTGGTATAGGGGAGACCGTGACCATATTACAGGTCCATATGGCTAACCCTAATTTCATTTTCCTCCTATAAAAGGCGAAAAGGGCTTGATTGAAAGTCATTTGTGCTTTGTTGACTTTGAAGAAAGAGAATTGGCTCTGGAGAGAAAATGCCTATTCCCTATCACAGACACCGTTTCGAGAGCGTTCGGAGGTACCGGAGACCTGTAGCGCGTGGACCACTAGTAAGTCAACGTTTTTGACCCCTTTTTGATTTTTTGTTTTGTCGTTTTTAGTCACTTTTTGAATTTCAAAGTTCGGGTGTTTCGTTTTAGCGTGTCTAGGGTCCACAGTAGCGCATACGAAGTGTAGAGTAGCGCATCGAGGTCAATTTTAGGGGTCGCGTCCGAAAAAGATAGGTTAGCGCATAAAATTATTAGGTTAGCGCGTGCATGTAGAATAGCGCATGGAAAGTTTCGAGTAGCGCATCGCGTCAATAGGTTAGCGCGTGCATGTAACCTAGCGCATAAGGGCCGCAGGGGTTCGCATTGAGAAGGGGGTTTAGCGCGTAGGACTAACCTAGCACATAGGGTTAAAAGGGTAGCGCTTAGGAGGGGTAGATTAGCGTGTAGGCAGAGTCTAGCGCATGGGATGGGTTAGGTAGCGCATGGGGTGAAAATTTGAGCGCGTAGATAGAATCTAGCGCATAGGTTAGAGATAATAGCGCGTAGGAGAGGCAGCCTAGCGCATGGGGGTGTTTTAGCGCATTGAAGATCTGTTTTAGCGCATCTGAAAAATGTTGTAGTTTTGGCCGATTTGAAAATTTGTTTTGTTTGCCTGTCGTGTTTTGATGAATTTTTCCAATATGAGTGTATGTATAACTTGTTTTGATTTGCGAGTTTTCAAGTTATGTATAGATATCAATCTGTTGTTTTGATCAAAATATGATGTATTTGCGTGTTCTGTTTCAAGTTCAATGTGTGTGAAGCCTGAGTTGTATTACAAGCCGATATGGGTTGGAAACTTGAGTTGTTTTACAAGCTGATATGGGTGGGAAACTTGAGTTGTTTTACAAGTTTATGTGATTGTGGAGACTTGAGTTGTTTTACAAGTTTTGATATGGTTTTTGAGAACTGTAGTTGTTTTACAAGTTGATATGAAATGATAGGATTTTGAACTTTGATGTAGATGAGAAAATTGTTTCATGTTGTTGATGTAAGTTTGATTTTGATATCTTTGTGTTGATGTGGAAACTGATATTGGATATGTTGTGTTTGTTGACAGGAGCGATTGGGTGTTGTACAGTCGAGAGAGAGATTCCCGAGACCGTGGACGTTGATACCGCGATTGTCACAGGCAGATTTGGACATTATTGAGAGATGTGGATTGACCTCTCTTCTGGATATATGCCTCGGTTCACTGTGAACTGGGGGCTTTTGACAGCATTGGCAGAGAGGTGGCATAGCAACACGAACACCTTTCATTTTGCCACTGGAGAGATGACAGTGACATCGGAGGATTGCTACCGAATTTTGCGGATTCCTGTAGTAGGGGCACTACTTCCCTATGAGCAATCAGAGGAGGGTGGCACAGAGGCACTGCGCCGCATATTTCAGGATGACACAGTTTGTGGCTATGAGATCCCCTGGCAGGAGTTTTTGGATTTAGGTTATGCACCGCTGCCATCTGTACTGGCAGGATTCATTGGGGGATTCCTTTGTCCTGATCATAGGTCAAAGGGATTCTCGGTGGGATGGGGGTTAGTGTTGGAGGAGATGGCCACACAGGGCCGAAGATTTGTATGGGGGTCAGTGATGCTGGCTCATTTATACCGGAGTTTGCATGAGGTAGTATACCTCAGGTACGGCAGTTTGTCAGCTGGCGTGACCTTATTACAGGTATGGTGCTGGGAGCACATTTCAACAGCGATGCCACTGGCAGATAGAGACAGGCCTGTAGGTGCAGCATATGCCTATGGATATAGAGGTCTAGTTGTCCAGCATAAGCTGGGCAAACTAGAGCATTGGAGGAGGGTTTTTGACGACATAGATACGGTCACCTGGAGACCGTATACAGGCTGTGAGGTATGGGCGGAGGATGGGCTGGAGATGCCCTTTGTATTTATGACGAGGTATCTGATTGGGAGGACCTCGTTCTTCATTGAGCGGTTTGTGGTGACCCGAGTTTTGAGGCAGTTCGGGCGCCAGCAGGGTGTTCCATAGGGAGCGTGCCTTTATGCACGGCGGCAGCAGGATGTGGCCGATTGGGGGCCGACTATTGATAGTGTTGTGGTAGTGGAAGAGTTTGTGGGGTTGGCCGGGCAGATCTGGGACTATGCCCTAGAGATCCAGGATGCGAGGATGACAGACGAGTTCGCTCGATTGTTTGCTGCACGGGCGGTGGCTAGGATCTCGAATTCGGAGGAGATGAGGCCAGCATTTGACTCAGATGAGGAGGAGGGAGATGGGGGAGATGATGGAGATGATGGGGATGATGGAGGAGGAGGAGGAGCCAGAGGGAGGCGGGGAGAGAGAGGGAGGAGAGGAGTGGATAGAGCAGTCAGACAGGAGAGGATAGACAGGGGGAGAGGTGGATTGGCTATTGGAGCCAGTGGAGAGGGGAGAGTGGGGGAGGTGTTAGCTGCAGTGGGTGGTGAGGAGGAGCTGAGGAGACCAGCACAAAGGAGGAGGGCAGATGTACTCCCACCTCCAGCATCGAGGACAGGGCGAGTGGGAGGGGTTCCTCCAGCACAGGTACCGCTGCGGGTTTGAGTGCCAGGTCATGTGGAGGATGCGCAGATCCGGAGCTTGCAGATTACCGTTCAGCAGCTGTAGGCGCAGATTTTGACCTATCAGCGGCAGATTTCTTAGTTGACCACTGAGAGAGATACTGAGATAGAGCGGTGAGGACGAGTGGAGGAGATGTTGGCGAGTGTGCAGAGAGCAGCGCCGGGTGGTCCGATGAGAGACACCCTTAGAGAACTGACGCAGAGAGTGCAGGAGGTAGAGTATTATAGGCGACATTATGAGGCTGCAGTACCCAGGGAGCGGCGAGTGGAGAGTTTTGCGCAGTCGAGATCGAGTCGATCTCGAGCCACTGGGTCACGATCTGAGAGCCGAGGTATGATGGGGCCACCGAGACAGGACCCTCCTGGAGATCCAGGGGCAGGTGTATCTGGAGCGAGACCATCTCCATCAGGAGATAGTCATACTTGAGAGACACGGTCTCTGTTGTATTTTTGGATCATTGTGATACTTTGTATTGGACATAGTGTTTGGACACATTTTGTAGATGTTGATCATTTTCGAGATATATATATAGATGGCACCATTTTTTTGATCATGTGATGTATTGAGATGGATGCATGTTATGTGAGTCATTTTATGTGATGATGCAATATATGATGTAATGCATGATGCAGGATGTATGCTTGTTATATGTTGTGAGATGTATTTTGAAAATGAGATGTATGTTTTTAATATGCTGCTAAATGTATCGTGATATGTAAATGATGTTAAGTGATATGGAATGATGTTTATGCAATTAATTGTAAAATGATGTGCAACTAATTGTAAAATGATGTGCAACTAATTGTTTTTGGAGCATCCCTCATTCTGTATTTGCCATCTGATATAACCATTTGTTTGCTTTCTTTGTAAATATCATCATTGAGCATTTATTGATTTTTGGATATGTTGAAAATTTATACAAGCATAATGGTATAATTGAACCATAATGACCTGAGTAAAATTTACATGATATTTGATTTTGCAAGATAGCACAAGCGTCAAGGTATAATTGAACCAGGACGACCTGAGTGCGTATTGCGTAAACAGACAAGATTAGATCATTTATATGCGTGAAGTGGAATCAGGCCTTCAGTGATATGCGACGTATCACGTCTCGAGGCATGTATTCACACAGTACAAGTGATTGCCTCCCAGACAGAAGACTAAGAAAATATTGGAAATTCTGCTTGACCTCTAGCTGTGAAGCATTTAGTGAGACAAGGAAGAGAATCTAATAATGCAAAAAGTTCAAAATGCAAAACTAGTTAAGATTTTATGCTATAGTGCAACATTCAGTACTTCAGAAAATCATCCATCCTTGGTATTTTTGTGTTTTGTTTAATTTTGGTTTTTGCGATGAAGTGTAGTGTTGTTTGTTGGATGTCATGCCTTTGATTTTGGTGATATTTTGTGATGTTTGGAATGTTTGCAAGTTTTTGAACCAATGAATGCCCCTAGCTGAGTGTGCCCTTCAATATGATCATGTACAGTGATTACCAAGCCATGGTGGACTACGGTAAGAGAATAGATATAGATGGATAACCTAGGATAGTGACTACGTTAAGTATATCCTGAATGAATATATGCTAAGTGTTGGGCAATGGCCGATAGTGTTTTGATGGATAAAATGGTATGGAGATAGATGGAGGAGCCGTTCTTTCACAAGGGCACCTGTTTACCAGGTTTTCACCATTTGTTTTTATTGTACTTTGTATTTTTATTTTTTTTTGCTTTTTCTGGATTTTTTGATTTTTTTTTTTGTGCACTAGGCTACTTTAAGTATAGTACCTTTTCAGATGGATGCTGTTTGTTGGTTCGTCGAGCACATCTCCTTTAGAATTTGTTAGCTGATAAGCACCTGATCCATAAACGGATATGATAACATAGGGACCCAACCAGTTAGGCTCAAATTTCCCTTTCTTTTCTCGATCTTGCTAATTTCTTGGATTTTCTTTAAGTACTAGGTCACCAACCTTGAAGTTGCGGGGAATGACCTTGTGATTGTAGCTCCTGTACATGTGTTGCTGATATGCTTTGAGATGAGTATAAGCATGTTGGCGTCTTTCATCTAATAGCTCAAGTTCTTGTAGGTGGTTAACTCGATACTCTTCATCTGGGATTAAGCCTTTCAAAGAGACTCTGAGAGATGGGATCTCTACCTCCAATGGTAAAATAGCCTCTGATCCATAAACCAATGAGTATGGTGTTGCTCCAGTAGGTGTGCGGATGCTGGTCCTGTATGCCCAAAGTGCTGGATTGAGTTGTACATGCCAATCTTTGCCTGCATCATTCACTGTTTTCTTGAGGATTTTCAGTATTGTCTTGTTAGATGCTTCCGCTTGACCATTTCCCTGTGGGTAATATGGTGTAGAGAACCTATGTTGGATTTTGAATTTTTCACATAGTTCCTGTACATCTTGATTCTTGAAGGGCCGTCCATTATCTGTGATGATTGAACTTGGAATACCATATCTGCAGATTAGATAATTTAGGATAAAAGAGGCAATTTGTTTCCTAGTCACTGTGGTCATGGGAACTGCTTCTATCCATTTGGTAAAGTACTCTGTTGCTGTTATAATGAACTTGTGTCCATGTGATGATGAAGGGTGAATTTTGCCAACTAAGTCTAGTCCCCACTGACAAAAGGGCCAGGAAGTTGTAAAGGGCTGCAGTTCCTGTGCTGGTTCATGTATTAGATTGCCATGGATTTGGCATTTAGGACATTTCTTGGCAAAATGATATGAGTCTTTCTCCATTGTAGGCCAGTAGTATCCCATCCTTAGAAGCTTTTTAGCAAGAGTAGTGCCACTTGAATGTGTGCCGCAAATACCTTCATGAAGCTCGTGTAAAGCCAAATCGGAATCATTACGATCAAGGCAACGAAGAAGAGTACCATCGAGACCTCGACGATATAAAGTATCAGCGGTAAGGGTATAACGGGCAGCTTGTCGGATAAAGTTACATTTTTGGTTATGGGATTGGTCAATGGGTAAGATATTATGCTTGAGGTAGTCATATATTGGTCCATATAACGGAGAATCTGAACCAGTCAAGGCATAGATAACATGGGATTCAGAGTGGTCATAGGTGGGGGAGAACAGTTGCTCTACCAGGAACTCATAACGACTCTATTGCTCTGGAATTTGTAGTAACGAAGCGATTGTAGCCATTGCATCGGCTGCTTTGTTGTTCAACCTTGGTATTTGCTCGAAGGTGATGTGCACAAAATACTGTTTGAAGTCATCCACCATTCATTTGTAGGGTAGTAGCTTATCATCCTTTGTCTGATAGTTGTTATTGATTTGATTAATGACCAGTTGTGAGTCTCCATAGACTTTTAACTCTGTGATTTTTCATTCGACGACCATTTTGATGCCTATGACCAATGCTTCATATTCAGCCACATTATTTGTGCATGGAAACATAAGCCTATATGATCTTGGCATAGTGTGTCCTTTAGGAGTGATGAATAGAATGCCGGCCCCTGAACCATGTTGAGTATAGGATCCATCAAAGTATAGGGTCCAGTGTTTGGTAGAAAGAGCAAGAACGTCCTTGTCTGGAAATTCGATCTCCATGGTGTGTTTGCCTAGGAGTGGTGCTTCAGCCAACTGATCTGCAATTGCTTGTCCTTTGATGACGCGTCTTTCTGTGTATTGGATGTCGAATTCACTGAGAATCATGACCCATTTAGCCAATCGTCCTATAAGAGCTGCTTTGCTGAGTAAATATTTGAGAGGATCAATTTTTGCTACTAGCTTGATGGTGTGTGCTAGCATGTAATGTTGGAAATTTTGAGATGCAAAAACCACTGTTAGGCAAGCCTTTTCAATAAATGTATAGTTGAGCTCATAGCCGTTCAATGTCCTACTGATGTAGTATATGGCGCGTTCCTTTCCTTGTTGATCTTCTTGTGCCAATAGTGCCCCCAGTGAAATATCTGTTGTTGAGATATATAGAATAAGTGGCTTGCCGACGATTGGTGGTACTAGAACTGGTGGATTCATCAGGTACTGTTTGATTTGATAAAAAGGTTCTGCACACTTAGCCTCCCATTTGAATGGTACATTTTTGTGTAGCAAATGGTTAAATGGTAGACTTTTATCTGCTAGCTGAGCGATGAATCACCTGATTGATTGAAGTCGTCCTTGTAGAGATCTGAGTTGATTGATATTCTTTGGTGGTGGCATGTCCATGATGGCTTGTACCTTTGCTGGATCTACTTCAATACCTTTAGTTGAGACTATGTAGCCTAGTAACTTGCCTGATGTAACCCCGAAGACACACTTCTTAGGGTTAAGCCTGACTTGGAATTTTTCCAATCGATCAAAAATCTTTGTTAGGATGCCAAGATGTTCTGCTCTGGTGAAGGATTTAGCTAGTAAGTCATCCACATAGTCTTCCATAAATGTGTGCATCATGTCATGGAATATTGTGGTCATTGCTCTTTGATAAGTGGCCCCTGCATTCTTTAAGCCGAAAGGCATAACATTCCAACAGTACGTTCCCCAAGGATAGGTGAACGCGGTTTTATCTTGATCTTCTAGGGCTATCTTGATTTGATTATAGCCTGAGAAACCGTCCATTAGTGAGAGCATTGCATGGCCTACTGTGAGATCTACAATTATGTCGATACTTGGTAGAGGAAAGTCATCTTTTGGACAAGCTTTGTTGACGTCTCTGAAGTCAGTGCATATTCTGATACTACCATCTGGTTTTGATACTGGAATGATGTTGGAAATCCATTCGGCATAGTCAATGGGTCGGATGAATCCGACGTCTGATAGTTTCTTAAGTTCAGTTTTGACCATGAGTGCCACCTGTGGATTCATCTTTCGTAGTTTTTGCTTGACTGGCTTAACTCCTGTAGAAATGGACAGATGATGCATGATTAAGTGTGGATCCACTCTAGGCATATCAGCATATGACCAAGCAAAGTTGATTTGTTGTCCTTTAAAGAAAATGATGAACGCTGATCTTTCTTCCTCTGTTAGAGATTCTGCAAGGTGTATGTTTCTGGCTGCTTCTGTGGTGCCAATGTTGATTGATTGAGTGGGCTCAATCAATCAACATTGGCACCATAGAAGCAGCCAGAAACATACACCTTGCAGAATCTCTAACAGAGGAAGAAAGATCAGCGTTCATCATTTTGAGCGATCGCTCATGAAAGTGCTCAGGAAGAGTGTCAAGTCTCCCATTGTTAGGTGCCTTAAAAAGGTTTTCACCCTCTGATGCGTCCTTTATTTTTACTTTTTTATGATCTAGAGCTGCCATTGACTGGTTTTCAGCATTAGATTCTTTATTTGGTTCATTTTTGCGACTGAGAGACTTGGCACTCCCTGATTGACAGATATCGTTATTTTGTTCACTGGTAGAGCCTGTTTCCAGATTTACGGTACATAGGTAATGGACAATAGATGCATCATCTGGGAAAATTGGTATATCATTTGTTTCAGGTTCGTCCCAGTTGATGAGGTCAGGAAAGACAAGTGGTAAGGAATCGTTGGGTGGATCAAGTTCGGCTACTGTAAGTGTTAGGATAGAGTTTTCATCGTGATGGGTCTTGGGTTTAAAGAAATTTAGGATTTCGTCAAGGTCCTCGATGGTATCATCTTCCACATAGACTTGTTCATAATGTTTCTGTTCACTTTCCTGGGCGTCATAGATATTTTGCGGTCCAAATTCAAAAGGTCTATCTTCTGCGTTATGTTCTTCCTGAGAAAGGGATATAGAATCAGTATCATCCAGGATATCAGTAGTAGCATTGGAGTAGGTACCCCATTCATATTCATTGGAATCTATCTCATAAGCATCATCCTAGATTCTATCTGTGCTATAAATAGGTGTGTTGTATGGTGAAAACAAATCTTTGATGATAGATACCATTTTGACGGTTTTTGTAGATTCTGTATCAGATCCGTCTTCTACTTGCTGGATTTGTTCATAGACTGTGCTTCCTTGAGGAGGAATAACAGGATCTGGAGATGACATGATTTGTTCTTGAGATATTGGTGTCTGAATATGAGCTACTGCTGTAGCTAGGGCCTTCTTGTGACTTAGAAGTTTTTCCTGATGTAACTTCTGATCTTGACATTCCCGTGCCTTACGGATTGTTTCTACTGATTCAAAAAGTGCTTCCTGCCAGGATTCTTCTTTGTACTTCTTCTTTTCCTTCCATTGAGGTTTCGTAGTTGTGTGTGGAGGCTGTTTCAATAAGAATGTGAGTTTAGAACCCAATCCTGCTTTGTTTCTACTAGGTTGTGAAGGAAGATCGATAGGTTCAGTGACTCCTTCTTTGCGTTTTCCAATAGGTCCTCTACCGCCATATCCCATTTGCTTCATGATTAAGTAGCCTTTTCCATACATGTGTGTTGGTAGAACAATGTCCAGAGCGGCTGCTCTATAATTTTCTTCTTCATCTTTGTATAACCAGCTAAGAACGTCCTTGTCTTCTGATTCATGTGCTAGAGTACCCAATTAGATGAAGGTACCATCAAATTTAGTGATGGGCTGAGTAGCCAGTTGTGTTGATGTAGTAGGCAAACCATGCGATCTAGGTGAGGTTGGCAATTTTGCCAAACATAAAGGCTCCAAAGAGTATTTTCCCATGCCTTGGTCTTTGATTTGCATTTTCTGCTTGAAGTCTCCCCATAAGGAGTTGGGCTTTGCTGTTTGCAGATCTGATGTCAAGGATTGCTGCTTTTCTTTATTATGAGGAACCAAACTATCCTGGGCTGCCCCCATTGCATTGCAATGTTGAAATGGATTGTGATCAACGGATATGGAGATTTCTTGTCCATCATAAGGAAACTTGACACATTGGTGATATGTAGAAGGTACTGCTTGCATTTCATGTATCCAGGGTCGTCCTAATAAGATATTGTAGGTGAGATCAATATCTAAGACTTGACAAATAGTATCCTTTTGTACTAGGCCTACTTGAATAGGTAATATCACTGTGCCTTTAGAGGACCTCTCCTCATCATCATATGCCTTTATGGTAATTTTCTTGCAAGGGTCAATAGATTCTTCTGAGAAGCCTAATGCACAGATAAGCTTTAAAGTACATATATTAAGTCCGGCTCCTCCATCTATTAGGACTCTTTTGACTCGGTGTTTGCAAACAATGACTTCAATATGGAGAGGAGTATTATGTGGATGGATCAAGGAAGCATCGTCATGCTCGGAGAAGGTGAGGTTATGAGGTCCTATCATATGGGCGACCATGGCTTGAAATCTGTCTGTATCCAGGTTTTGGGGTACATTTGTTTCCAATAGCGCTTGCTCCAATATGTCTTTGTGCTTTGGTGATAGTTTCAATAATTCCAGGATAGATATCTGAGCTGGAGTCTTGCGTAGTTGGCTAACCAAGTCATATTGGATTTTTGGTGTGGCAGTTGTAGGTGCAGTATGTCCCTTCAAGACATATTTCTGAGTGCGGGTTGTTACATTGATAGATTCATGATCACGCTGATCTCGGATGGTGATGACATTTACTTGATGATCTTCAGCTGATATGTGGTTGATGGTGTTATTGTAGATGTGATTAATACGAGCTCTGCGTGTATTATCTGAAGTGGATGCTCCATCCTTGTTGTAATTTGGGAGAGGATTTTTGAAGGCTCCGTGATCACCATTTGTTTTGAGACCATCCACTGTTATGTCACCTCGATCAATCATGTCCTGGACTATGTGTTTCAATCTCATGCATTCGTTTGTTCTATGACCCTTATTGCGATGGAAATCACAATAGTGCGAATCATTCCACCAAGGTGGCTTGATTGGGGGTTCATAATTGTTGATTGGAGGTAAAAACAAAATCTTGTTTGCCAAAAGTTCTTTGAATGCTGATTCTAATGATTGTCCCAGTGGTGTGAAGATGCGCTTTTGAAAATTGTTTGCGTTGTGTGAATTGTTGTGAGGTCCTGGATTCATGTTTTTGCTTTGAGTATCGTTGGTGTTGTTTGTATTGAGTTGTCCTTGATAAGTGTTTTGTGCATATGTGTTAGCATTTGGTGCAACATTTTTGAGATTTTTCGTATTTTGAGGATTTCCAGATAATGCAAGCACTGGTTGCTTAGATTTGGGATCATGTGATTCGTTGTTGCCATCGTTTCTGTTTCGAGTCCAAAATCAAGATTTGTCAAGGTTGGTGTTGTTCTGGTTATTGTAGTTTGATGCGTTTGTTCCTTCCTTGTAGAATTTGAGTGTTCCCTTTTTGACACATGCTTCCTCTACTTGAATGCCATTTTCAATCAATTTAGCGAAAGATGGTATGCATTGAAGTTTTAGTCTGTAACTCATTTCACCATTCAAGTTATCAATGAAGATTTCCATTTTCTCCTTTTCAGGAATATCTCGAGGATATCGGGAGACCATGCATCGCCAGCGTTGAAGGAATACCATGAATGTTTCGTTGTTCTTTTTTTTAGTATTGCAAACATCTAGCATGGTTATGGCATGTTGGATGTTGTAGGAATAGTGGGTTATGAATTTGTTAACCAACTCATCAAATGATCTAACAGGTGGCAAAATTTTGGCTAACCATTCCATGGTTTGCCCTCCCAAGCTTCTGGGGAATAACCTCATCAAATAGGTGTCATCATGAGCGAATTCAAGGCTGAGTGTGCAAAATTCTCGAACATGATCCCGGGGATCACTTTTCCCATCGTATTTATCAAATTTGGAAACGTCCGAGTTTGGAGGAAAAGGCACCATGTTCAATCTTCTGTCAAATGGATAAGGACAAATTTTGTTTAAAGAATACCGTACTGTTGTCCCTTGTTGCATATCCTGTATTTTCCTTTGCAACATTTGCATTTGTTGAGTAAGGGCTGCCAAGGGTATATTGTCTTGCCGAGGAAAAAGTTCTTGCCTTGTATTGGTTCTCAGCTGAAAAGGTGTGGTAAATGGTATGTTTTGTTCTGGAGTTTCGAGCTCAGGTACACGCATTTCTGGTATGTGTTGTTCTGGAATGTGTTGCTCAAAGTTATGTTGTTCAGGTATGCGAGTTTCTTCTTCCCTGTGTTGTTCTTGATATGCATATTGTCGAGACCCGATTTGAAAAATGTTTGGGTCGAAATCTTCGGGAAGTTTAACGCCTTTGCTTGTAAGCATCAACAGATATTTTTCCTTGTCATTTTCCATGAGTTTTTCTACAAGTTTTTGGAAGGAAGGGTTTTCTTGACATTCCCGAAGAAGTGCTTTAGTAATTTCAGTTTCTTCTACGTGTGGAACTTCAAAAGGATTTGACAATCTTCGATTCATACTTGATTCTGCGTGTGTCTCGCTCTGTTTGTCTCGTTGAGAGCGAGTGACAGGCATTTTAGTAGAAACTTTCAGTGATGAAAGGAACAAAATCCTCTTTGATGTGTTGCTCGGGTGTTGGTGGTTCTAGTCGAGATGTGTTATATATGATGCACTTGTCGGGCAAGAATGCTGGATTGATTTTTCCGCCGCGGTTTATGGTTTGATTAAAAGCAGACTTTTGACAGTATGCTCTTGTTTTCAAAGGTTCTTTGTCAAATTCGCTAGATTTGTTTTGGATATACTTTTTGACGTGATGAAGGAATACCCGATGAGATTTGAAGAGTTGACGATTGATGTATAAAAACTTATTTCTCTTGATGAATTTGGAAAAACTAAGTTGTGGTTTCTTCAACGTGATATTACGATAGAGGTTCTTTCTTCTCAAAATAAGGGGATTAGTCATGCATGAGTGATCAATGGTTACCTTTGATTTGTTTGGATTCAGTTGATTTTTGTTTTTGAAAAATTTTAAATTTTACTTTATCAGAGTGAAGGTTTAGATGCCCCTTCACGACAAAGCGTGTCAAATGATATGGATAAAAGCTTCCCGATCTGGAAACTGGATTTGACAATTTGAAAATTCTAAACAAGTGTTTTGAGATAGAAATTCGTAAGATGGTAAAGGATTTTGTTGATACTGATGATGAAATTTCCGGATTATGATAGGAGAGACGTCCTCTATGGTGCGATTTGTTTAAGATTCTGACAACTTTTGTTTTGACACAAATTGAGCTCAAGAAATAGTTTTAGTGGTTCGTTTGTCACTCTGGTTTGATGAAAAATGGTTTTTGATGAAAAAGGCTTCTAAAAATGTTTTTTGAAATTTTGAAATTTTTCACGATTTTTGCTCTCTGTTTTCCTGTTTTGGACCACACGCTAAAACAAAGTCTACATGCGCTACTGAATTTTCTTGATGCGCTAAAAGAATGAGCCCATGCGCTAAGCTGCCCCTAGATACGCGCTAAAGTTTGGACTTTCTGAAATGGCGGTCTAACAGTTGAAAAGTTTATGCGCTATCCTGGGTTTTCTACGCGCTAACTGTTCGACCTTATGCACTAAAATTTGGTTTCCACGCGCTAAAATTCAGGCTGTTGAAAATTGTTGTTGAATTTGTTTGGAAAAGCTACGCGCTAACTGTTTGACTTTATGCGCTAATTCTTGGCACCTACGCTCTAAGATGTTGCTGCCACGCGTTAGACTGTGTTTCGGATGCGCTAAAGGATTGTATACTGTTTTGCCTAATGATAAAACACTACTGTTTTAACTTCACGCGCTAATTTGAGGTTTGGATGCACTGACAGAAGTCTTCCATGCGCTAAGATGTTGTTCTTATGCACTAGACTGCCCTGATTTTTTCGTTTGGGTGATTTCTTGAAGTCTTTGAATTTTGTTGAGAAATTTTCAAGTGCGATGGATGATTTTCTGAAGTAATAAATGTAAGCACGGCACAAAAAGTACAACCATTTTGCCTAATCTAACAAAAAGTGTATGTTCTGCGAGGATGTGTTCAAATCCCCAATGTTTTAACAGGTTTGGATACAAGTAATACACTTCAGAAAGACTCTTTATTCAAAGGTCATAAATAACATCATAGCCCACTAATCTCGATACTCCGTCAGCTCAAACAACCGTGTCACCCCCTAGAGGGTGCCCATTTTTTTGCCTTTTGCCAGAAATTAACCCAAAGTGAATCGCTTAACAGTTGAGTAGTTATCTTGGGAGATATATGGTGAGTAATCTTGGGGGCGGATTCTTCCCCACCCTTGCACTATGATGTTATAAATGTTTGGTTACTGACTCAGTTCAAAGCTTCTAATTCTATGGTTTGTAATCAGGCTTCCCATTCGGCCGTCAGTGATAAACTCCCTCAAGAGGCTTCCCAACCTTTAGAACAAAGGCTTTACGTATCTCAAGGATACTGGGGGAAGGCTAATCACTGCGCGCAACCGTTGAAAAGGACTTTCGTCACTTTCCACATTTGATTGTAGTGGGTTGGAATTCTTGACGTCAAAGTTGTTCCCCACTTAGGTCGTTCCCTTCACACCGGCCATAAATGGCTTTAAAAGTTGATTGCAACTCCTCGGGAAGGCAGGTCTGCTAAAGGTTTTATTGCTTGAATGAAATAAAGCTGTAAGAATAGTCTGGATTTTTGATCACCCAATTAAGGGGAGAGCATATCCCTTCCACTTTTGAGACAAAGCAATCAAGGTTCTTTTTAGCTTTTAAGACAATGATTCTCTAACTTCTATTTGGAGATGTTGCTCCAACAAGCATGATATTCTTTTTAACCTTTAAAAGAAAGATTTTGTGATCTATAAAAAGGAAATGGTCAACAAAACAAATTTTCGATTTGGAGGTCAACAAAAGAAAGCATTTTTTTAAAATAAAATCTCCCGTTCTATCTGCAAGAAACTGTTAGGATCCTGCAAGCAAACAAAAGAGATAAAATGTTAGGTGATTTGGGGGACTTCTACAAGTCTAAAATTTCAATTCGGTTACAATAAATTTTTATTTTTTTTTGTTTTTGTCTGTGATGCGCTACAGAATGGACTGCACGCGCTACAATAAAAGTCAGATGCGCTAAACTTATGTTCCTCTATGCTATACTGTTGCTGGGATGCGCTACTCTATGAATTGGAAGCGCTGCTCTGTTCTTTTTCTTTCTCCTGCGCTCAGTTCTGCAGGAAAATTTGAAATATCATGCGCTAACTTTTGAGTTTTACGCGCTGGATTATGGACTATAAGCGCTGAACTGGGGATCAGATGCGCTAATATGTTAACTTGATGCACTACTCTACGTTTTTCCCGCGTCGAGACCTACAGGAAGATTTTAGGTGGAGTCATGCGCTAAGTATAGAGCCCACGTGCTAAACAGTAAGCGGGATGCGCTAGACTGTTGATCAGATGCGCTATGGAATGTTTTCGACGCGCCGATTCCTGTTTCCCGCGGACCTGCAAAAGTCATTAATTTGAAAAACCGATTTATTATTTGGGTTCGAGCCCCACAGTGGGTGCCAGAAATGTATGCGGGAAAAGTGGGCGAATAAAACTCAATATGTGAAAATATGTTATAATACTAGTCCACACACACACACAGGGCTTCTTGATGCAAGCTATGGAGTAACGTAGTGTTACTCAGCTTCTCAAGGAGGGTCCCATGGTTCTCTATCTCACAATGTCCCTCAAACCAATGTTTTTGCTCTCAGATCACTGAGCAAAATGGTTTAGGGATGGCAAATGCAAGAACGAGAGATGCTTTGATAGATTTTAGGATGAGATGTGTTAAGCTATGTATGATTTTAGAAATACAATAAACTAAATGATAAGATGACAAGATTAGTATGAATACTATCCTAGCATACTATATTTAATCTATGATTGAGCTAAAATGAGAAAGAAATTATTCTAAACATGCATATTAGTCTAATTCCTGATCTAAAAGAGGCTAAATGATGAATATAAAGATGATATGAAAGCTTGAAAGAATTTGAGCATAAGTATAATGCTTCAAATTTGAAAGATGATTGTTGAGAATAGAGGAATGAGAGCTCTATTTATAGCATAAACAGGGCAATGGATGGTCAAGATTGAAAGGTTTAATCAATGGTTGAGTTTGAAAGTTGGGGATCCATGTGCACAATTGGCACCAATGAAATGGTGACAAGTGTCAACATAGGGTTGGGTTGAGAGAAGAGGTTGGAGGCATTAAAGGCCTAAGAAGACCTCATGGTTATCTAAAGGCTAAGGGTCAAGTCTAAGTTAGGCTTACCCACTGGATTAGGAGTTAATCCAAGGATAAACCTTTGTGCAAATGATTAAGAGATAATCATGGTCAAAGCATTAAAGGCCTGATGAGACCTTTGGATTGGGTAGAGGTTGAGTCAAAACAAATATTTTAACCATGTGGGAGGGTTTGAATTAACCATTAATGGTTATTGGAGACTTTGGGGATTAAGTGGTTGAAGGTTGGAAGCCTTCAATGGTTTTCAAAGACTTTAAGGGTTTTGATGGTTGAAGGTTGAAAACCTTTAATGGTTATCAAAGACTTTAAGGGTTTTGAGAAGTGACTTCCCTTTTGCTTAGGGATGTGACAAAGTTTAGAGGAGGGGTTAGGTTGATTAGAAGATTCTAGAAGGGATTAGAAAGGGGTTTGGGATTTTGCAAGTGGATGGAGGGATAATAGGATTTTAATTGAAATAAAGAATTTCATTCAATTTGGTTGTAATTTGGAGAAATTAAATAAATTAGATTTATTCAATTTTAGGATAACTATTTAATTAAATTTGAATTTAATTAAAAGTGGATAGGGGGATTTAATTGAATAAAATGATTTATTCATTAAATGGTATAGTGAATTTAATTTAAATAAATTGAATAATTTATTTAATTAAATAGAAGAATGTGGATAATTTAATTAAATTGGATTTAATCAAATAGAGAAATGAACATAAAATATTCATTTAGGAATATGGTCATTTTTATATGTCTACACATAGCATTACATGTGCCACAATGATCATCAATCTCCAACCCATGTTCCTTAATAACTCCTAAAGGCATCACATTTATCGTTGCTCCAGAATAAATCATACATTTTTTTATCAATTTTTTATTTATCAGTAGTGTCAAATAGAACAGATAAACCTAGGATGGATCATTAGGAAGAGTAGTTTCTAGGTATATTTCAGGAACCTTCTTATCATTTCCCCATGAACCTGTTGATTTACTCTTCTTGCCTAGCCTAGTTTCATTCAACTAGCAGTCAACTTCCAAAATCAAAGCTAAGGTATTGTCTTTGTATTTTGGACTCCCCATCATTTGATGCAGGGGCATCCCCGGTTCATAGCAATCTTGCATCAACCAAAAACATTTCCCTTTCTATTTTGCTTTATGTTTGCAGTTTCAACATTTCTTTCTGTATGTCTTAATTTTGGCTCATGGGATCCTATGGAGTTGGATTCTACTTGGAGAATTGATCATATTTCTTATTTCCAAACCACATCACATTTGGATAATTTTTTGGTAGGTTATCGCTATTGGTTTCCTTGACAGTTTCTTGTTACCAGTTGACAGTTTCTTGTTACTGGTTGCCTGTACCTATTTTGGTGATCTACCAAAACCCCTTCTGAAGCTTGCGGAGCCTTGGGCGTTGATTCCGATGTTCCTTGGCATGTGGATGACCTTTTACCGCAATCTAAACTTCATCCTTTGGATTTTCTAAAGGAATCTCTTGGCGGAGGTCGACCTTGTTGGTTTTACACAGGTCTTGTTCTTCGGGTTTTGATCCCTTATTGGGCTGACCGGATCCCCTTGGATCATATATATAATTGTAATTGAGCGTTTGAATGGAACAAGGGAAGAATCAAGTAGCTAGACCAAGTGTAGAAGATAAATCTTAATATTTAAGGTCCCGGTTGTGACCTATTATGAACTTTGAGCATGTTTTAGCAGACCTGTGAGCCAATTTTTGTAACATAGTTGTTACTGGTTGGTTGTTACAGGTTGGTTGTAATCAAGTTTCATGAAACAAAACAATCTGTTCTGCATTGCATACATCATATCTTTGTGTTTCTGTTGTGTTTACTCTTATTGACCGGTCCAAGTTGATCTCTTTGAGGTCCCTCCTAACTAGTGACTGCTTCAAGTGGTATCAGAGTGAGTTTTTGTTCAGGAGGTTGTGTCATGAGATTTTTGTTGTAGGGTGGCGGACTATGGATCCGACCTGCCGCTGCAAAGGACCAATGTAAACGATGGCGTGAAGAGGAACTAGGAATAGTGGAGTGCGTGGGAATGCATACCCTGTTGTGATGTAAATTTTGTGAGGGATAGTAGCCTGGCTGGAAGCCATGGAGACATCCCAGAGAAGAGGCTGACACATTGAAGATGTAAGTGAAGATGAAGGAGAATAAGCCCTGACAAAACAATTAAATCCATCGGTGGTTGATCCAGATGAGGAAACATTTTTGAGGCTTTTGAGTAGGGAAAATACTAAACCTCATTTTACCCCACCAAAATATGATGGAAAGTTGGATTCGAATGAATTTATGGATTGGATCTCAGAGATGGAGAAGCATTTTGATCTTGAAAACACTACAGAAGAAAGGAAGGTGAAATATGCCTATACTTGGTTGAAAGGTCATGCATCTCTTTGGTGGGACCATTTGTAGGTTGATAGACAAAGAAGAGGTAAAGAGAAGATCAAGACATGGGATCAGATGATTGCTAAGTTGAAATCAAAATTTATGCTAGATGATTATCAAGTGAATCTATTCTGAAAGTTGCAGAATTTGAGACAGAAGGAATCTAGTGTGAAGGAATATACCGAAGCATTTTACAAGTTGAATATCAGATCCAGACATGTTGATGATGAAATTGAACAAGTTGCAAGATATTTGAATGTATTGTGGGTGTCTATACAAGATGAACTCAGTTTGATCAAATTGAAGAGTGTTGAAGATGCTTACCAGTATGCCCTAAAGGCAAAAGAGAAGCTAAACAAAAGACATGAGTAGAGGTAGAGAGGCAGAGGTGGAAGGTTTACCGGAGGAAGATTTTAAGGAGGGAGAGGATATACCGGAGGTAGAGGAACTTATATAGATCAGAACAAGGGCAAGGAAGTAAGAAAACAAGGTAATTCATATCGGAAAGATGATAGAAATTTCTACCAGAGGAGAGAATCGGATGGAAACCAAAGTGATAATTTTGGAAGACAAGACAAGAGAACATTCAGAGGAACTTTCTATAAGTGTGGAGAAGGAGGAAATCATGCTTTTGAGTGTAAGAAGTTAGATAATACCGAAAGAGAAATAGTGGTGGAAGAAAACCCCACCAGATTTGACAATAAACCAAAAGATGGAGAATTATTGATGATGAGGAGAGCTTTGTGTCATATCGGAAGAGATGAAGAGCCCTTGCAGAGGAAGAATTTATTCAAGACCAGATGTAAATTATTTGGTAAGTGTTGTAAAGTTGTTATTGATAGTGGTAGTTCAGATAATCTTGTTTCAGAAGAGATGGTGAATAAGTTGAATTTGGAGAGATTGAAATAGCCTAAGCCTTATCAGATATCATAGATTTAGGATGAACATAAGTTGCTAGTAAGTGAGAAATGTTTGGTGAAATTGAAAATTGGGAATTATCATGATGAGTCTTGTGTGATATTATGCCTATGGTTATTTGTCATCTTTTGTTGGGTAGACCTTGGCAGTTTGATACACAGGCAATACATGATGGGAGGAAGAATGCATACACTATTGTGGCCAATGGGATGAAGCAAACCTTGTTGCCCTTGGAGGAACCTTTGAAGATTGAAGTCTGTACAAATGCTAGAATCTATTTGGTAGATGGAAGGAAATTCCTAGATGGATTGAGACATGAGAATATGTGTTTTACCTTAATTACTAAGAAGACTGAGAATCCAGAGTATGAAGAGGAACAACCGAAAGAGATAAAAGGTTTGCTAATAGAATATGAAGACATCATTTCAGATAATGTGTCTGATGGATTGCCACCTATGAGAAGTATTAGTCATTGCATGGAACTGGTTCCCGAATCTAGTTTTCCTAACAAAGTTGCACATCGGATGACACCAGTAGAGAATGATGAGCTGAATAGACAAGTGTAGGAGTTGTTGAAGAAAGGTTTGATCAGAGAAAGTTTGAGCCCTTGTGTAGTACTAGAGCAGTATTAGCACCTAAGAATAATGGAGAGTGGAGAATGTGTACTGATTCCAGAGCAATAAACAAGATCACAATGAAATACCAGTTTCCTTTGCCTAGGATGGATGACATAATGGACTGTTTGAGTGGATCCAAATACTTTACAAAGATAGATTTGAAGAGTGGATATGATCAGATTTGGATCAGAGAAGGAGATGAGTGGAAGACAAAATTCAAGACAAATGAAGGACTGTATGAATGATTGGTGATGCCTTTTGGGTTAACTAATGCACCGAGTACTTTCATGAGGCTAATGAATGAGGTGAAGAAATTCATGGGTAAGTTTGTTATTGTATATTTGGATGACATTCTGATTTTCAGTAAGACAAAAGAGGAGCATTTGTTGCAGCTGAGACAAGTTTTGTAGAGGTTGAGAGAAGAAGAGTTACTAATCAATATTAAGAAGTGTAATTTCATGAAGGATGAGTTAGTCTATTTGGAATTTTTGATATTTGAGGATGGTTTGAAGATGGACCCTGAGAAAGTAAAAGCGGTTGTTTAGTGTCCTACACCAAAAAGCATTGGAGAGGTAAGATCATTCCATGGATTGGCTAGGTTTTTACCAGAAGTTCATTAGAAATTTTAGTTTAGTTTGTAACCCTATGACTGAGACCATGAGGGGAGATCAAAAGGAATTCAAATGGACCACCGAAGAAAACAAAAGTTTTGAACTATTGAAGTAGAAAGTGACTGAGCAACCTATGTTAGCTTTACCGGATTTCAATAAAGTATTTCAAATGGATTGTGATGCAATTGGAACATCAATAGGAGTAGTCTTGAGTTAGGAAGGGAGAGAAATAGCTTATTTCAGTGAGAAATTGAATGATGCATGAAGGAGATATTCAATGTATGATCAAGAGTTTTATGCCATAGTTCAAGCCTTGAAGAAGTGGAGACATTACCTGTTGCCTAAGGAGTTTGTTTTGTATACAGATCATCAAGCTTTGTGGTATTTGAACAGTCAGAGTAAGTTGAATCAAAGACATATGAGATGGGTAGAGTTTTTGCAAAGTTAGACCTTTGTGTTGAAGCATAGAAGTGGGAAATCTAACAAAGTTGTTGATGCATTGAATAGGAGAAGGAATTTGCTGACAGAGATGAGAGTGACAGTATTAGGATTTGATGAATTGAAGACTTCGTATGATGATGACCCAGATGTTGCAGAACCTTGGAGAGCATGTACAGAACTAGTTATGGTAGATAGAAGTAAGTGGTTAGATAACTTCATTCAGGATGGAATATTATTCAGAGGAGTTTAGTTGTGCATACCTAAGAGTTCTATGAGGGAGAATCTGATAAAGGAGAAACACAGTGGAGGATTAGTTGGACATTATGGTAAATACAAAATAATAGCATTGGTGAGTGAGCAGTACTCTTGGTCCCAGATTCATAAGGATGTTAAGAAATATGTGAAAAGTTGTAGAGTTTGTCAAGTTGAAAAAGGTAGTAGTCATAATGTGGGATTGTATAAACCTTCAACAGTACCGATAAGACCTTGGGAGGATATAAGCATGGATTTCATACTTAGATTTCCTAAAACATCGAGAGGGAATGATTCTCTATTTGTGGTAGTGGATAGATTCTCAAAGATGGCTCATTTCATACCTTGTAAGAAGACATCATATGTGTTACATGTAGTAGGCCCATTTTTCAAGTAGTGAGATTGCATGGATTACCTAAGAGCGTAGTTTCAAACAGATACACTAAGTTTGTTGGCTATCTTTGCAGAATACTTTGGAAGAAGATGAAGACAGATTTGAAGTTCAATTCTACTTTTCATCCACATACTGATGGACAGACAAAAGTAGTTAACCGGAGCTTGGGAAATTTGTTGAGATGTTTAATTGGAGATAAAACCGGAAGTTGGGATTTGATTCTTGCACAAGAAAAGTTTGCCTACAACAATTCGGTAAACAGGAGTACCGGAAGAACATCTTTTGAGATTGTTACCAGAGTGCTTTCTAAAGGTATATTAGAATTAAGAGACATTAGCAGTGAAGATCAGAGAAGTTCAGAAGTAGAAGAATTTATAGATGACATGCAGCCTTGCATATTCAGGTTAAGCAACATTTGAAAGACATGAACAACAAGTATAAGGAGAAGATAGATGAGAAGAGGAGACATAAGGAATTTGAAGTTGGCAATGAAGTGATGGTATATCTAAGAAAAGAAAGATTCCCGATTGGAACCTATAACAAATTGCAGATGAAAAAGTTTGGAACTTGCAGGATTTTGAGGAAGTTTAGTTCTGGAAATGCATACGAAGTGGAGTTACCAAATAGTCTGAGTATTTCACATGTGTTCAACATTGTAGATCTTTATGAGTATCATGAACTAGAATGTAGTGAGGACAATATTGCAGACTTGGAGAAATAGTTGGCCTCGAAAGAACTGGATCAGATTCAAGATATTTTGGACAGTAGGATTGGGCGTAGTACCTAGAGCAGTCAGTATAAGGAGTATCTTGTGAAGTGGAAGGACAGACCAGTTGAAGATTCATCTTGTATTTCTCAAGAAGAGATAGACCGCCTTGGTTTTCCTCTTAATTCAACAAACTGAGAGACTCACTTTTTCAATAACCCCAGATGTCTGACGCAGGAGCATTCCCAGTTCATAAAAATCTTGCATCAACCAAAAACTTTTTCCTTTTTGTTTTGCTTTTTGTTTACAGTTTCAGCATTTCTTTTTGTATATCCTAGTTTTGGCTCATCGGATCCTATGGAGTTGGATTCTACTTGAAGATAATCATATTTCTTATTTCCAAACTGCATCACATTTGGATCATTTTCTGACAAGTTATCGCTATCGGTTTCCCTGACATTTTCTTGTTACCGGTTGCCTGGACCTATTTTGGTGATCTATCAAAACCCCTTCCAAAGCTTGTGGAGCCTTGGTCATTGATTCTGATGTTCCTTGGTGTGTGGCCAACCTTTTCCCGTGATCTACACATTATCCTTTGGATTTTTTGGAGGAATCTCTTGGCGGAGGCTGACCTTGTTGGTTTTACACATTAGATCTTGTTCTTTGGGGTTTGATCCCTTTTTGGGCCGACCGGATACCCTTGGATCATATATATAATTGAAATTGAGAATTTTAATGGAACAAGGGAATAATTAGGTAGCTAGACTGAGTGTAGAAGATAGATCTTAAGATTGAAGGTCTCGATTGTGACCTATTCTGTACTTTGAGCATGTTTTAGCATGCCCGTGAGTTGGTTTCTGTAACCCGGTTGTTACCGGTTGGTTGTAATCAGTTTTCATGAAATAAAGCAATTAGTTATGCATCACCTCCATCATATCTTTGTGTTTAGTCTTACTGATCGGTTCAGATTGATCTCTTTGAGGTCCCTCGTAACTAGTGACTGATTCATTATTTCAAGTAGGGGCACTGATATCTTCATTTGGGATAGTGTATTTGTAATATCAAATGTAGTTGTGAGTTGTGCTACTAATTTTGGGATTTCTGTCGGCTAAGTGTCTTTTTTTTGAGGCTCTTGGGCTCTAGATGTATCATGATTTGGTTTAGTTATTATCACCTTTGGTGCCCCTTTGTTCTTTATCTCCTTTATGTCAGGGCTTCTTGGACTATTTTCTTTTATAAAAAGGCTAGCTGGTTTCCCATGCTCCTAATTTACCACTTTGTTTTGTAGGTTTTATTTACTTTTTTCTTGTTCTACAGCTGCAATATTAAGGGCCTTAATTTTTTCTTCAGAGGGTCTCCTTAATTATATCACATCATTTCTTCCCCAGGTTATTTTCTATCAATATTATCATCACTATCTAAAAATATATTTTGTTGATGTCACTGTTTATTTTTTCTTTGGTAGGCAACATCATATTAATATCCATTATCATCAGATGATTCATATTGTCCTATTGTAGACAACATATTTAGGGTTTGGCTATGATCATACTCTTCATTTTCAGGTTATTCTTCTCCACCATCTTGTAAGTTTTGATCCACTATACATTGTAGTGGGGAGTGTGGTAGGTTTCAAGACATACACCAATGAGTTTCTTCCACAAAATGATTATTTTGCTTCTTCAATGGATCAGGGGTCTCTTTCTTTTCATCAATGGGTCTACCATCTTCCCAATTGGTTTTATATGGCATATCATGTAGTCTTGGTCTGTCATTATTCTAAAACTAGGGTTTATCATTTCTTGTGACTTATTGAGTAAGGTCCTTCAAAGCATTTAAGACCTTATCCATTTTATCTTCCTCCTTGGTTTACTTGTTTTGTGCTTTAGGATTGTATAATCGAGCATCATCTCTCCTAATCATTTTACCAGAATCTTTCCTATTGCTCTCAATGACAATTGCAACTTTAAAAGCATCATTTAAATTTGGGGGGTTCCTTGTTCTTAGTTCATATCCTATCTTAGGATAAAAAACATAAATATAAAATGACAAGCTCATGGAATCATTTGGTTTAAGATGAGGAGGCAATTTATTAAGTAATTTTGTAAACCTCATATTGAATCTAGATATTGATTCATTGTATCCTTTTTGGATATTTGTATTCTCATGTAGGGCAAACTTCGGGTCTACATGGACTCCCATATTGTTCAATAAAAAGCATTGTAAATTCATCCTAGTTGTGAATTGATGAGTCAGGCAGGCTCTTATACCAATCTCTAGCATCATCAATGGGGGATTGCATAACAATCTCATAAAGACATCCTCATCTTCCACATCAAAGTCATCCTTGGAAGGTATTCTAAAAAATTCTTATATGGTCTTCCCCTGATGCTTCTCCACTTCATGGAAAATTTGGGATTGCTTTTCTTAATTAATCATTGATGGGGTTTGAGTATCCAAGTATGCCTATAAAATCCATTTGTATATATCTATCCACATTCATGGGACCCCTGGCAAACATGTTCTGTTGGTATTGATAGTGAGCTTGGTGATTTTGTACCTGTGGACCTTGTTGGACTTGTTGATACTGTTGGTTATATTTATTGGCATAATTGGTATTCCTTGTTGGTACTGTAAGGGATTATACATGTTTTTATTTAAACTAGTATAGTTGTATGGGGGAATCTAATATACATAAGAATTATGGCCAAATTGAACTAAGCCATACTTATTTAGGCTATAGGGGTTCTAGGTGGAACATAAGTGCCAGCTCAAATTCGTGGGGCACTCATTTGTACACTTCCTACCATTGTAGTCGTATAGTACTACAAGTTGGAGGATTGGTGGTGGGAGCATTTTCTTGAGATGAAGGGTGAGTAGGCATGGTGGTCTACAGATTGGGAATTATACTAGTCATGGACATGCTTTATTGAATCTGAGTTGACATATGAGCATTAGTAACTAAAGGCAGATACAATGAAGGATTGTTTGGAGGTGGTAAAATATTGTTTGTCAAGTCCAACATCTATTGAGTGATAAGATATCTTTGTGCCCTCAATTTTAGATATTCCATTAATTATTTTATTTAATTTATCACCTTGTACCCTTGGTGGGCTAATGTTGTGCACCTGGGTAAAACATATCCTCTGAACATTGGGTGCTGATGAAAAATTAGGGGGTGTATTAGGGGTTTGGTGTCCATTCCCGAGGCTAGATGAATGGCTTCATAATCCTCCTTGAAATTGATTATATGTTGCTTCTGCCCTAACTATACATGTTCCTCCTCATATTGTCTTTCCAATTCTCTCTCCATTTCTTTAAGGTATTCAAATGTCATCTTTGTACTACTATAAATTTTTGAATTATAATGTTGGTTTATCTTCTCATTCAGGGGCCTACTTGAGATAATATGGTTAGTTGTTGATACAGGGTCTAATGAATGCTTATCTGAACTTTTGTTTCTTTGGTTCTTATTTTTAGCCTTCTTCTTAGCTTTGAGAGGGTATATAGGGTTTCCTTGTTTTAACGACCTCCTCCCATACATATAAGATTAATTTTTAGATCTTGCATTTATAAAATTAGAGTCGCTACCCTCTTAGGTATTTAAATTTTTTTATGTTCTGAGTTTGTCTTTCAATAGAGTCTGCAACAAAATATTTGAATATTCCAACTCTTTCTTCCCAATGGAATTATAAAATAGTTCCCAGCAGTCACCAAGTTGTTGGAGCTTAAAATTGTAGGTTGCCAAACTCTAAGAGGATTATAGACTCTATGATCAAGTTAGGTAATCAATTTTGGCCAACTAATGGAATGATCAATTTGATCTTAATTCCCTTGTCTTCTGGTTCTGCCAAACCAAAGCGAGTATACCTTATCACCAACCTCTCCTTAATTGTATTATAATTGGCCAATAATGTTTAGGTTGATTATGTTACAATGTTCCTATCTTGGATCACTCTTTAACTGGAATGAAAGTGAGAACGATTCTATTTTTCTATCTCTAATTCTACTTCAATAAAAGAAAACAAATATCTTGATTAAACTCTGAATATATAATTGTGATCAGTTCCTTATCAGTTACTAGGTACAGAGTCAAGTGAATTCTCTCCCAAACTTCCCCTTATTGGACTATTTTTACTTTCACACCTATTGTGAAGCTGTCAATTGTTCTTTTCCTTTATACTTTATGATTTGATTTAGTCACAATGATTATCACACATGCATTTAATCTTTCCTTGAAAGAAGAAAATACAATAATCATTCAAGAATGTATAAACCTTGTTGATCAATCTACACAATCCTGGATATAGAAAATTAAAATAACGAAATAACCACCAAGCACAGGAATTTTTGAACAATCTTTGATTATTTTAATCAAAACAACAAGTTGAATAGAACATGAATCCACAGTATTCGATACACCATAAAAGATAATAGTCAGTTGATATATTGATTTTCATAAGCATCAAAAGATTTTTTTAATATCTTTCATGAAACAAATGATCTTCCTTTTATAGGGAAAGATCAAACTAACTTGAAACATCATGTCTTTTGGAGAGTAAAACAAAATTTAGTTACAAAGTGTAACGAACTAAACAAGTTTATAACAATTTAACAAGAACAAATCGATTGCCCCTAAATGGTCTATGTACTCTTGGTCTTTATAAGTGTTTATGTTTGAGACAGTGTCTCATAACATGCTCCTTCCTGTAAAGCCAATTCAGGATTATTTTCATGCTATCCAGGACATGGTCTTCATCATTGATCTCATCCAATGCTCCTGGGAGTTCTTTTGATAGCAATTATTTCCACTGCTCTCAAGGCATGAGTGAACCATCTTCACTATCTAGTATGGTAGGGAGTCTTTCTCTATCCTTTGTATCCAGTCGACTCATAATATCCTTAAGCTCTTCATGGTATTCCTGATGTTTAGAAAACATATTTCTAACATGATTTGGCAGCTTTTAGGATTCAAGATCTTGCACTTTGTTAACTATCTCCTTTATCCTCTCTGTCAGTCTAGCATGTTCTTGGAATCGAGACACCGATTTTGAATCTCTACTTTCTTCTTGCTCACAATTGCTCTTGCCTTCTCTGTCTGAATTTCTCACAGTGGCTGGAAGCATGCGGAATCCATCTTTTAAAATTTAATCAACAACTTGTTTCGTTTGATAAATAGTTATAGAACAGTCATTAAGTGCTTGAATTTAATAATTTGTGTGATATGATAGAAAGTTGGTACAACATTAATGTCTAAGAGACTTCATAAATTGCTACAAAATCATCTGAACTTTTGGTGTAGGTTGCTTTTTCAGTGAAATCATTTCTGCCTTCCCCGTCATTTACAAGTATAACAAAAATAAATCTTGTCGGTGTAACCATTATCAACTTCTCCAACATCCTTCCTTTCAGTCTAGAACCTGCTTTTGGCAAGACATTTTGCTTCTTAATGATTCTTATAGCTATACTAAAATAGACAATTCGCCAAGATTACTGATGGGTTTTGTCGATAAGATACGATTCTTCCAATATCTGTCTTCAACAGTGGGACCCATCAGGTTTTCGGTATAGCATCATGTTTCAGTAAGACATTATTGGCCCTTGACAGACTAGCTATATTATATCGATGTTTGTGTTTTTGATAAGACTTGAAGGGAGTCATACCGACAAAGAGATTATCAGTGTAACTTGGATTTTTGGGGAAGGTTAATCTCACTTTGTCAGCTTTGCTTGCTACCCTGATATGATGTCCTGTCGTTATAAGGTACAGTGTGCTTTGCCGAAAAAGGACTTTTGCACAAAGAAAAGTTTATTGTTCTTCCTTTTGTCCCTGTAGGGTGCCACCATGAACTCCACTAGATCCATTGTCATTTACTTAGCTAGAAAACACATTAAATTAGGAACTTTCATAAAGTGATTATCATAATTAGTAGATAGTAGTGGGAAAATAATTAAGAGTTCAAAGCTTTATGCACAAACATTACATGATTTTTGGGTGTGCTAATAGGTCCCATTGAGCATCAACATGTTATTTATATCAGTGAACTCACCACTTCATTTCTATGAATGATAGATTCATGTTTAATTGAAACACCATGTCATGTAGGATAACACATTAAATCTATGTCAATAATAGTAGCATAAATGATTACATTCTAGGCTCAACCCTTGTGGGAGTCCATTTACCCCACATGGTATAACTTATAATATCAGCGTGAACTTGTAAAGTATTTTAGTAATGAATATCATACATGCACCTACATAGTGAATAAACATGTTAGATAAAGAAATGAAGTTCTGATCTTTGATGAATTCTGATGACGGTTCTCTACTCTTTTTTTAATGCATGAAATGACTGCATAATTTGGTCTATTGCCTTATGAAAATAACTATGCACTTGTTGATGTTACATATGAAAGGTTAGGCATCCTGAGCTCTAAAACCACTTTTTTTCATCTCTTGCAGGCACTTGTAGAGAAACAGAGTGTAAGGAGCATGAAGACAAGCTCGACAACTCAACCTCAAGGATTTTTCATTCAGGAAATGAGGGATCCCTACTCCTTTTATATTCTTTTTTCTGTAAATGTATAGTTTCTTTTTATAATGCATTGAATAAGTTACTCCCATGGATTGTGTGGGACACTATACTTTTATATTCATGAATAAAGAAAGCAACACTTTATGCAAAGTTGTAAACTCTTCTTTCTTGAAAACACTTGCATTGAATTCATTAATTGATAGCATCTCTTTCTTGTATGAGCACTTAGCATAATCAAAAATGTACCTTTAATTTTCCAATGTAAATGTTGTTCCAACTCTACCTGATTGAGCTAGAAGTGAAATTAGGTAGCACTCACATCAATGCTTCATTTGTGCATGAAAGGTATGGCTCTTTACCAAGCTAATAACATTATGACTATCGCAAAAAATCAACATTGTGTCCTACCAAAAGTAAGTATCCAAATATAATTTCTCAAGCTATGATACTTTTCAAGAATGAGTAATTGTCTTGCACTCTACTTCAAAAGTTTTGTTAGCACATATTTTTACAAAATACTTTGTGCTATAATAGATTCCCCTTTTCTTACCATTCGGGCATTTCCTGCGGGTGTTTTATATGTAGGAGCATACTGAAGAAAATGGAGTTTTCCAAAGATTAACTGGCATCGCCAAGAACCCCAAACCTGCACATATAAAATGGTGGAAAAGGCTTTGGAAACTTTCAAGTGTGTTGTGCTAGCAGAGGGAAAGCCTTTATCCCACATTGTTTGTGGGATAGGCTCATTTTACATTTAAATCCAAAGCGGCCTATATGATAATTGTCAAAAGACAAAAGGCTTTTGGCGTGAACAAGGCTGAAGCAGGTGGACCCCACGTGCGTGCGTATCTCGAGGAAACCAAATTTTTACAACAAACTGGCGAGGATGGAGGTTAAAGATCGATCAAGTTTGATTGATCGGACGGTGATCGCAGAGGATTCGACGACCGTCGCTATGTCACAAGGTAGAGATGCATGCTAGTTTAAACCTGCAACTTGGCGACTAAGAACATGCGAAAAAGGGGAGGTTAACGAGCATGCAAGTTCGAAGTGGATCAACAGCCGTCACTATACCGCAAGATGAATTTGCACAACCTATATCCCTCACGACATAATGACTACCAAGGTGGTAGATGAGGTGTCATCCAGGTAGATCTGCAAGCGAGTCAAGATGTGCCACGTGGTGGAGCAAAGAAGAAGAACCCAGGTCCAGTGGTGGATGAAATGGCAAGACAGATCGGGTCTAGTGGCAGTCGAGGTGGATTCGCGGGCGAACCAAAAAGCGACACGCGGCACGGACAGACAAAGAAAAGAGAGATCCACTCAAGAAAAGGTTAAAGGCCGAGCAGATTTGGACGGTCGGACAGTCAGACGAATTGATCCAATGATGGTCTCTATGCTACGATCTAAAGGTGCTCAATGTATATTCGCTGCGACATGGCGACTGAGTGGTGGGGCCCACTAAGGAAGCGATTCAAAAGACTAAATTCTTGCGGTGAGTCTAGGCCGTGCTAAGGTGGCATGATAAAGATCCTGGAGCCAATAAAAAACAAAAACCTGGCGGAGCACAGAGGGAGGTAGATCAGGCAAAGGATAAGTAGATTAAGGAAGTTGGACGAGGGTTAAGGGGCAAGCAGGTTGAAAGAGATCCAACGTCTGTCGCTATACCGCAATGGGAAACTGCTCGTCAATTACCCATCGTGACTTGGTGACTAACTGCTAGCGACAGGCGGTAGAATGAAACGGTTGAAGTGAAACAGTCCGGCGGTACTAAGCTCATCGAGAAAACTTGGATTGCGATAGATCTCAAAAGGGACTCACCGAAAGCAGCAGTTTCATTGACATGAGGTTCATCAAAGAAAATCAGGCGCGGTCCCATCAAAAACAAAAGGTATCGATGAAATTGTAGAATCGATAAGACCTGCGAACAATTCGCCGATGAGGAAGTTTGGTTGAAAGATAAAGGGTGATCCGCCAGCGAACCAGAAGAGGATACGTGGAACGAATGGATGCGCAACAAAAGAGAAAATTATTCAAAAATAATAAAAGGGAAGTATATTCTCATCTTTACGTTATTTAAAAGTGCATTAAAGATAAAATTTATTTATATTTAAATGAATGCCTTGAATATACATCTTAGGGTAAAGTATTATTTTTTATATAAATGGGTGTTATATTCGCAGAATTATTTTCTTAAAATATAAATACTTTGGTTTTACTGGACTGTTTCAAACCAATATTTATACAAAGATAATTGACTTTTCAAAATCTAAGGTGGAGTATACCTAATTTTCAAAAATTAAGGAATTTGATTGGCTAATCTTGTGTGCAAGAAATAATGAGAGGATGATGAATATTTGCCGAAGATTTTTATCGAGATGGAGAATAGAAGATACATTATTAAAGCATCATTTAGTATTTTTAAAGGTTCTCATTTGTAATTTTTTGTTAAACCAAAGGGTGTGTCCTTTGGAGGGAAATTGTCTGTGTATGAAAGGGTGTGTCCTTTCATATATGCCTTTTGATTCAGATATTTATAGGGAGACATTTTTTTTATGTAAAAGGAAGGGGGGGGTCATTAAAAAAAATAAGATACTGCTGTAAGGATTGAATGTCATTTTGTATTAGGGAAGTCTATAGGAAGAAGAAGAAGTATCATTTTGTGCAAGCAATCTATAATGGAGTATCTGCAAGTGCAGCTTATGTATGCATTTATTTCCTGAAGATTAATATACAAGGTTCGCTGTTTCTTTTTCCAAATATTGTGTACACTTTTGTGTTGATGATTATCTTTGTCCTCTTGATAAATTTGTTTATAGATTTGCTATGATGTGAATCACCTGCCGTTGCATTAAGTGAAAGATTGAGTTCTTATTGTTTGTGTAACACATACTGAACCTTCATAGTTGATGAGAAATTGTCTCTTGAGTTGATAAGATATTTTGTCCACAAAATGTCATATATCCCTGGATAGAGGCACTAGTTTGTTATTGATCTTTTAAGGTTTTGATCTATATGAATTCAAGGTCCTTGATAGAGAAATGTTCTTCCCAAATCCTATATGAACTGATCTATGCAGATTTCATTTAAGTCCTGAAAGCAATCTCATTTTCAATATACATTCACAATCATTTCTTTTCAAAGCATTTAGTTAAAGCACATAATAAAGCATAGTTGTCGAATAATAATTTGTCAGTTGTGTAAACTTGCTAAAAGGTTTAAATCCACTATAAATAACCTCTTTTGTGCTTGAGAGGAAGAGGCACACCCACCTAGGTTCAGTGGAGCCTTAAGTACATAGGGATTTGGTCTTTGACCATCCCTGTTCGTTGGCCAAGGCTGATTGGACTACTTGAGGATTTGGCAAGTCTTTTGGTTTTCCAATCTGTGGTTTTGGGAACCAACAAGTTCAAAGAGTAACTACACCCTACCTTTTATTCATTTGACTTATTGGACCATTGGACAAGGTAAAGACATACCTGGTAGACAATTGATTATTGACATCTTCGATTCAATCAAAATCCACAAATCCCTATTTAGTCATAATATTGCTTAAATTGAATGTTGTGTTGTGTAGCTAAGATATCTAAAGGCTCTATTCATTTCAGTCCAATGCTCCTTGTCTAGATTAGACATATAATAAAGGAAATTAAATATTTAGGTGATGTCTAGTTGGTGTAAACTATATTTTTCCTTAGACTACCAACTCACTTGCATAGGGGTCATGGCCATATCCTCTATCTCATCCAATGCCAAAACATATCACTCAATAAAAAATTTGTTCCTATAAGAATGTAAATCCTTATTGAACATTGTATATTCCTACATCTTATATCACTACAAAGCAAATTTAATATACTTCCTCAAAAGTAACTCAAAGTTTTTGGTCAACTCTATCCTTCCTAATCTCAAACCCAAAATGAACTTATCTAACCCTAAGTATATTCCATATCAAATTAAATAAAAATTTAATATTTAAGTAAATTGATCACCATTCTCATTAAAGTAAAAATGATTATATGGGTTAACTAGATACAATATCATAACTTCAAGATGTATAGATTAAGATTTTGATACCACATCCTCGATGATTACTCTATACTGTTAAGAGATTTATTTAATATACAAAAAATGTCCCCCTTACCCCTCACCTCAGAATTATCTAGCTCTATCATGTATATCTCTCTTGAAATTTCCATGTAAAAAAGGCTATCTTTACATCCATCTATTGAACCTCAAGCTCAAATGTGGTAGCAATACATAGCAAATATTTGATATGTTTAATCTTCATAACAAGACAACATCTCACAAAAGTAAATTATAACAAAAGAACATCAAGTACAAAAATCAGCCAATGTTTAAATTGCCACTAAAATTATTTTAGAAATTCAATGATATCACGATCATACATTCTTAAAACCTTGAAGATCATCTAAAACCATTGGATTTAAACTCAACCATGTCAATTTAAAAACTCTCATTGCATGTGATTTGGAGCTTCTGGTGGAAGCATGGATTGCATACCAACACCCTAAAATTTTACACATAATTTGAGATATCTACTTGAGACCAACCAACAAATTAATAAAGGTATCAGATGGACTGTGGGATCTAGAAGGGTTGTTCATTTCTAAGATGACTGATAGATTGGTCATGAGTCCTTATCTAATTATTTGGCTTTTGATCCTTTCAAGGAAAAATGTGTTAATAGATTTGGCATTTTTTGTGTCTAATTACATTTTTTATGGTGTTTGGAAGGATCTTGTGGTGGTTAGCAAGGATATTTATCTTCTTTAGTGTCTTTTGAATTCAATTAGGATATTGCAGACTTCTCCCTCTGCTAAGTTGGTTTGGGTGGCCTCTTCTTTAGGGAGGTTTTTGGTGTCCTCTACAATCTTTTCTCTCTGCTAACTCCCCTCTCCTCCTTTTTGGGTTGGAGTTTGGAACTCCTTATTGATTCCTAAGATTAATATTTTTTTCTAGGTCTTAGTTTATGGTGTAGCATGACTGGTGGACCCTCAAAGAGAACTAACTGGCTCATGCAGCAAGAGTAACACAACGGAAGAAAGAATTAAAATATTGAAATATTATAGAATCGGATCATATTATCATCTTATAATCTCCTGTAACCAACCGGTTATCATCATACATTCATCAAGAACATCCGATAATCAACTGGTTACATGCAAGCTAACATGCCAGATTACAATCCATCTGAAACTCTCGAAGTCATCCAGATCTCAAATCACAAATATAAAATCTCATATCTATTGACTTGCCTATGAATGATCACATAAAACAATATATATACCCTCCAGAACATATCCGGGTCAGCCACAAAATATTACATTTACCAAAGCAGGAAAATGCATCGTGTAAATAGGTCGGCCCTAAGAATGAAAGGAAATCTCTCCAAAAAATAACCTCCAAGAAGTGTGGATTAATAGGAAGGTTGACCACATTCCAAACAACATCTAGAAAGACCCAAAATAGATCCACATGCCAAGAAACCGCTCCGGAAAATAAGGAAAACCAACTGGTAAGCCCAAAACTGTCCCGGAACCCAGAAATAGTCAAACCGGAAGCAATATATTGTCGGAAAGAATCCAAATGGACTGAGAATATGGAATTAAGCATATGAACAATCCTGGAAACCGAAAATCTGATCTGCAATGAAAGCAAGCAACTACCAGAACATACTGATAGGAATACATAAAACTGCATACTGAACTGAACAAGAACTAAACAAATAGGAAATATTTTTGGTTGATGCAAGATTGCTCAAGGACCGGGGATGCTCCTACATCAGTTTAGAACAAATTTCTTACTCTAGACAACCTTTGTATAAGGGGCTTTCCTATTGCTAATAGATGCTTTCTTTGTTGTGAGGCCTCTAAGAGTGTGGTTCATCTCCTCCTTGAGTGTGCCTTTATTAGGGATGTTTGGAGTTTTTTTTTTGGCCCTTTGGGGGTTGGATTGGGTTTTCCCTTCCTCTATTCAAAATATTTTATCCCAGTGGATTGTTACTACCTCGAATTTTTCCCTATCTTTCTATTGGTCTCTTTTTTTTCCTCACTTAGCTTGGGTTTTATGGAAGGTTTGTAATAATAGAGTGTTTAGAGATACCCCTCTATCTGTTGATGTGGTCTCCTCTAAAATTGTAGAGCTATCTTAGAGAAATTTCATTTTGGGGTCTCTAATTGTAAACCCTGTGCTAACTTACTCCCTTCTCGGTTTATGATTCTCAGGTGGCTTTTAATTGGAACCTCAGATTTGATATTTTTATCCCTATCAAGTCCCTTAAAATCCCTAGAGATAATATTATTTGGTAGTCCCCTCCTTTGGGTTGGGTTAAGGTTAATTTTGATGAGGTGGCTAAAGGGAATCCTTGGTTGGTTGGTTGTGGGAGAAAACTGAAAGATTAGTATGGTGGGTTTATTTTAGTGGTGGAACTCCCCTTGGGAAGTCATACTGATCACCTTACTAAAGTTGTTGCAGCTTACCATGGCTTATGTATGGATTAAAGGTGATTCTAATAACATCATTCAATGACTTCGACCCTAATGTCACAAAAGTGTTTGTTGAGGGTTGGAAAAATAGTCAGGTGTCCATGTTTGGCCAGAAGATTGATATCACTGAGGACTTGATTGCTCAGGTTGCTAGATTTTTAGGTTGAGGGTAAGAAAATATCCAAGAGTAGGAAGTCTTCATCGGTTGTTCTCTAGAAGTTTTTGAAAAAGAAAGAGCGTAAATGCTTGGTGAAGAAGTCAAAAAGTGGTTATGACATTAAGTCTATTAAAAATATTTGGGTGGTTGTTTTGAAGGTTATTATGCAATATTTTTCTTTTGACAGTCATTTCACCATTGTTTATGGTCATCATTTTGTCTTGCTCAACCATTTCAGGAATAAGCTTAGAATTCTCTTTTCGTTCTAGATAAAGATTCCTCTCTCCTTAAGTCAAATTATGAGATCCTACCTGACCTCATGGGTATTTCCAGGAATGCAGTTGTGGATTATTTCAGGATGAACACATGGTTCTTTCATGAGATCAACCAAATTAATATTTAATTGTAGATAATTAATAGAAATACGATGTAGTGGATTGTGCCAATTTTTCCTCTTTGTGTATCTTATCTCTGCTTAATGTTTAGCTTTAAATGCTCTGTGCCATTTGGAAGATGGGCATAGTTACTGATGATTATAAGTTATAGCTTTTCTAATTATGTCATTTCATAAGGATTTAGACCATGTTAAGTACTCTTCTATTTCCTGAAATAATTTACGACGAGGAATTAGATTATGCCATTTGATGGGCAAAATTTGTGGATTTTAATTGTTAAAGGGAAATAACTGAGACATGTGCACTTCAATGGACCTAAATGGCTTCTTCCCATGGGAAGATTTGAACGCCATGCTTTGTGCCTTTGAGCCTTGTGCATTTCATTCTCTTCCCAACAATGAAGAGTCTATGGAATTATATGTCCATTCTAGTGAGGTTAGATGTCCTCAAGGTTAATCTCGGGGAGAGTTTTAACGTATTGTAAAAAATTTGGTGCATTGTCTCTTATTTTCTTTTCTTATGTTAGCTTTCTCGCCTTTTTCATCCCCTCTAGAATTATGAAGAGCCAACTTCTAAAATCTCGGAGGTTGCTTCATAGGGTGAATAAGGTTCCACACTTATGAAGCTTCTTGATTGTCCTTATTTAAGGTGAGCCTTATTAGGGATCAGCAGTAATAATTGACTTATAAACTTGTAGAATTATTATACATGAAATTATCTTATATGGTCCCATTTCTCAATTCCTTATGGATCACTATACCCATAACATTCTTGATCACAAATATGTTATTCACCACCTTGGAATAGATTCAAGGTGAAAACCTAACCTAGATCACGTGTATAGTCTTGAATCTAAACCTCACCTACTTAAAATTTAAAATTCAACTGGCCACTTCTCTATCCATTATGAACAAACTTGGGGCGCATTATATTGATTTTGTGTTTGATTGTTGTATTTAATAACATTCACTAATTCATTAAAATCATGTTTGAAGTCATTCCAAGAAAACCTTATCGAACATACATGTATTTATAGCTCTAGCTATTGTAGAGGATAAAAGAGTCTAGCAACATCTACATCAAAACATATCATCCTAAGACCACTACATGCTTGTTTGTTGCTCTCAATTGTTTCACTTAGAGTTGTAAAGCCAAAATTTTAGGGGTTTCACCAAGGAGAAAATTACTCCCACAATCTTATAAATCCCCTAAGGTTATTTGTCGTACAACAAGCAAACAGAATATAATCGAGGTGAGAATATCTTAAGAGTTTTCATTATGCTAAATAAAATCTGTAAGCATCAATTCAATTTTAGTTCTAGACACATATAAAGATTACGTCCAAACATTTAAATTTAAAGCAAGATAATATATAATTGGTTTACAATTCAAAACACATAACATAAAATTCTAAAACTTTGACAAATCAATTTTTGACATGTATTATAACATATCTTGATCATCAAAATTTTAACTATGTATCACCTTTAATTTTACATTTATTTCAAGCATCAATATAAACTCTATTGTTTAATTAGTTATTAACCAATTAAATAGATTTATTTAATTAACATGTTGAGTTAATTTATTTTCTTTTTGTTGAATATCACCCATGTAAATTTCAATTTCTTCTTGTAAATAGGTTTTTGTTCTCTTTATGCTAAATATTATCCATGCACATTTCAATTTCTTCTTATAAAAAAGTTTTTACTTTCTTAATCCTAAATATTGTTCATTCATGTATTTCAATTTCTTCTTATAAATGAATTTTTATTTATTTTTATGCTAAATATTATTGATGTACATTTCAATATCTTCTTGCAAATTTGTTTTTATTTTCTTTATAATTCTAAATATTGTGCATGCACATTTCAATTTCTTCTTGTAAATAGAATTTTATTTTGTTTATGCTAAATATTATCCACACACATTTACATTTATTTTTATAAATGAATTTTAATTCTCAAGTTATCTTAAATATTATCCATGCACATTTCAATTTCTTCTTGTTAAAGAATTTTTATTTTCTTTATCTTAAATATTATTCATGCACATTTCAATTTTTTTTTAATTTAGATAGATATAAATATGATATTTATTTAAAAAATAATATAATATTTATTTATGATACGAAATATTGCAAACTTAATATTAAAATTTACACACACACAGATATATATATATATATATATATATATATATATATATATATATATATATATATATATATATATATATATATATATATATATATATAATTCACTCTTTATAAAAAAATTTGGCAGTAGAATAAAAAATAAAGAGAATAAAGAGAAGACTTAAAGAAAACTTAATCAAATAAAAATTAAAGAGAAAGACTTTAAGAAAACGATCTCATGCACGGACATTCTTTTCATGCATGTAGATGTGTGGAGTTAAAACTCGGGCTCGTTCTTTTTCTTTAGAAAAAAGGAGGAAGTTAAGCATAGAATCCAAACTCAACCTCGTTCTTAATCGAATAAAAATTAAAAAGAAAGACTTAAAGAAAACTTAATCGAATAAAAATTAAAGAGAAAGACTTTAAGAAAACGATCTCATGCACGGACATTCTTTTCATGCATGTAGATGCATGGAGTTAAAACTCGGGCTCGTTCTTTTTCTTTAGAAAAGAGGAGGAAGTTAAGCATAGAATCCAAACTCAACCTCGTTCTTAATCGAATAAAAATTAAAGAGAAAGACTTAAAGAAAACTTAATCGAATAAAAATTAAAGAGAAAGACTTTAAGAAAACGATCTCATGCACGAACATTCTTTTCATGCATGTAGATGCATGGAGTTAAAACTCGGGCTCGTTCTTTTTCTTTAGAAAAGAGGAGGAAGTTAAGCATAGAATCCAAACTCAACCTCGTTCTTTTTCTTTAGAAATAAGGAGGAGGTAAAAAACAGAGGATTCATCTTCAACTCTGATTCAAGATACCAGACGGGTCGTCAAGATTTCCAAAGAATGAATGAATGGAAGTGAAGGTAAGATGAGCCACAATCCAATCTCCTCAATTAGAAATTTGTAAAACAATGCAGCTCACATTGTGCGTTTGTTACAGGCCCAAGATCTGAGAATGGGAGATAGTGAGATTGAGCAAGAAGCCCGAGATGTGGCAACTGTTCAAATTCGACAACAAACAATACACATTCCCGAAGGATTGATGAGACTTGTAAAGAAATGCTTGTTATCCGAGGAAGACACGAGAGAATCCTTTTCAGTCATCTGTGGTGGTCATGTCAATCACTTCCAGGCAGAATCATTTGATGAGCTATGGGGTTGTGGGTGGAGGAATATTCAGATTTTGAGCTCCCATTTGATAGAAAAGGAGGAGATGAAAGATGTGCTCTTTGGAGGAGCTTCCTTCGTTCCATGTATTTTGGCATTGCAGAAATGGTTGGAATTAGGGTGGAGAAAAGGATTCGACGTCCAAGGAGCTCAAGAATTCGGTTGGAATATCATTGGCACTTGTAAATGGATTGGCTCCACTGAGTGTGCTGCACTCTTCCGATCATTCGGCCTAAGAGCAAATATTGTGGAATTCAAATGCCATTCTTCAGCTTCTGCTCAATATAATCATCATTCTGAAGAAGAGAATTCTGATTACCCATTCGGCAGAGACAATGAAATCTATGCTCGCCACAGACATAAAGTCATGATTGATTGGATCTGGAGATATTTTCTTTGTGGGTACAAGGAATCGGAATCTGCTGGAGATAAGCACAACAATCGAGTTATGATCAGCAATAGATCGTAAGTGGCTTCTTGCTCATTTTGCTCTATCTTTTTTATTTGCTCTGCATTCAAAAGTGATAAAAAATCTGAAAAATGAAGTTCTAAAATTTGCTTGTCTGCTATTTACTCTTCTTTGTTTCTGTTTCTTCTTGTTTATTTGTATAAATCTAGATTCTATTCTTGATCTTGGAATATAAGAATATTACCCAAATTATTGAGATACGAGAATAGTTTAGATCCAAGAAATAAATTATAAATAAACCGGTGTAAACCGATGCGCCTGAAATTTTTCTTTGTATTTTTGTTTTTATCTGGATTGAGTTGGAATAGTTAAACAATCGAATTTCATCACAAATTCCATAGTGTAAAAATTTTAGCTAGAAAACAAACGAGAAACTTGCCGATGAAATCAAACTAGAATAAAACAAAATAGAGCAGAGAACAAAGCAGCTGAGAATTTCATTAAAATTCTGTAATTAACTGAATGCAAAATGCATGATTTATACACAAAGAAACACCACCAAAAGAGCTGAAATCACGGTGAAGAGAAGAGTTGGTAAAAACAATGCACTCTTTGGTTAGGCTTAGTTTTGAGCATGCAAACTTAACTTCGCTGTAAACGATAGAGAAGACTGGAGTCTATCGTAAATCACGGTTGGAACATAAAGTTTGTCTTAACACCCCCACATAAGTCTAATTAAGGAGAGATAAACCTAACAAAGAAAAAAAGGGTTAGAGGGAATAAAACACCCCTTAAAATTTACATGAATTGCATGGCAGCTACTATGCTCCAATGTACTATGCTCCAATGTCCTTCACCTAAAGAAGGTCTTGCAAAAAGTGAAAATGAAAAGATAGGGTTCATTTGTGCCTCCACAAAAAAGAGAAAGAATGTCAATACAAAATGTAGCATGATGAATGTTGTAGTAGGTTCGTCTACAACAATTGATAACTCTTTCTTTTGGAACATAGAAACCTTGATCTGTCAAACTGTTGAATTTTCACTCAAGTGAAATGTATGAAAGAATCAAGATGAATGCTTCCAGAAAATACTCATGTTTCTCTAACTTGATGTTGAACTACGACTTTTCCATACAAGACTCAAGAACGGTGACCATTGAGATGAAGATGCATCTCGATGCGAGCTGACACCCGAGAGAAGACACGTGTCCTCAATGTTGTCATCATGATCAAGGAGAGAATCAACAAACAAATGATAAATGTTTGATAGGATTATATCTCACTCATCAAGCGGACAAGAATGAATCTGCTGAAGAGAATCTAAGGTAGCATTCGAAGAAGCCAAGATCTATATCAAACTAGTAGGTGGAGGTGACTGAATAGCTACCAATACTAGAGGTGTAGAAAGAGGAGAAGCGGGAGGAGATGTCTCTATGTAATCAAGACAATCAAGACTCTTCCAATAAGCAATTTCTTCTTTAGTGTCATTGTCATACATAGGATCATCCTCATTATCAAGGGAGAGAAGTATGTCTATAGTTGGATCATTTGGGAATGAAGGTTCAGTGAGATCTCCATACATTTCCCATAAGGTGGCCCAAAGAGTGTGAGGGCACTCAATGCGTGATAGAGCCCATGTGTGTGGTCTCCAACACTTAAGTTTATTAATCCTAAGACATGATCAATCCTACTTTCCCATGCAGATTTCTACCAAGACATTCTTAGTTCAAGAATGAGCCCATACAAATGTGGCAATTAATGAATCCATCAACAGTGTTTTAAGATTCCATCATGCTAGGAATTGTACTTTCCTTCTTCCAAAGTGATGATAGATGGATGATATTTTATTCCCATTTTAGTCTTCGATTACCCCCTTTCAGAACTTTATTTCAGTTCATTTATTACAAAATGCCTATGCATTATCCCCTCAAGAAAGATACATAAAAACCACACTTTATAATTTACATGCAACTATAAAAAACATCTTGTCATGCAAAAAGATAGAATCTTGCCATAGAAGAAGAATCTTGCGCAAAATGAGATTGTTTCAATTTGCTAAATTAGTAATTCTTCAAACCTTCATACAAGTTGTTTGATTTCTATGAGGTTTGAAAATAACCCCAACTATACTACAAAAAGAGACTTTCATGTTAGGATGCTTATGCATAGGTATTCATGAGTGTCTCTATGTAGCCTTGAACAACGAGGATCTGCAAAAGATTGTTTGTGCTCCTTTATCCAACTAGGCTTTGATACCATGTAACAAACAAATGATAAATGTCTAATAGGATTATATCTCTCTCATAAAGAGGATAAGAACGAACATGTTGAAGAGAATCGAAGATAAAATTCAGAGAAGCCAAGATCACTATCAAATTGGCAGGTGGAAGTGACTGAATAGCAACCAATTTACTGGAGGTGTAGAAAGAGGAGAAGCAGGAGGAGATGTTTCTATGTAATAAAGACAATCAAAACTCTTCCAATAAGAAACTGAATCCTCTTTAGTGTCATTGTCATGAATACATTGTATCAGAGCTTGGGAGCTAGGAAGAAGGAGCACAAACAATATTTTGCAAATCCCCACTATTCAAGGCTGCATAGAGGTGCTCATACTTGTGCATAGGTGTTCCTTACAAGGATGTCTCTTTTTGTAGCACAGTTGGAGTTGTTTTCAAACCTCATAGGAATCAGACAACTTGCATGAAGGTTTGAAGAATTACTAATTTGGCAAATTGACAAAATCTCATTTTGCACAAGATTCTTCTTCTATGGCAAGATTCTATTTTTTGCGTGAAAAACTGAATTTTATATGTGCATGTAAACTATAAAGTGTTACATTTATGTATATTTCTTGGGGGGATAATTATGCATAGGTATTTTGTAATAAATGAACTGAAATAAAGTTCCAAAATGAGGTAATCTAAGGCCGATAGAATGGGAATAAAATATCATCCATTTGTCATCACTTTAGAAGAAGGAAACTACAAGTCTTGGCATGATGAAATCCTAAAGCACTATTCATAGAATCATCTATTAGCACATTTATATGGGCTTATTCTTGAACCAAGTACATGTTGGCAAAAATCTACATGGGAAAGTAGAAATGATCACATCTTAGGAATAATTGGTTTAAGTGTTGGGGACCACATATCATGGGCTCTATCACACATTGAGTGCCATCGCACTCTTTGGGCCACTTTATGGGAAATGTATGGAGATCCCATCGAACCTCCATTCCTAGATGATCCAATTATAGACATACTTCTCTCCCTTGATAATGATGATTAACCTACACAGATCTAGGTAGAAAAGAAAAAACAAAACTTGCAAATTCAAAGCACTAGAAGAAAAAACAATTGAAAGATAAAATAAAATTCTTGTATCATTTTCATTGTCTAAAGATGCATGAATTATAATGTATAAATGGCACATAAGAGCAGAAATTACGGTGGAAGAGGAAGAGTTAAAACTACACACTTCTCTTTCATTATCTTAAATGCAAACAAGCGAAATCTTGCCATAGAAGAAGAATCTTGTGCAAAATGAGATTTTGTCAATCTATCAAATTAGTAATTCTTTAAACCTCCATGCAAGTTGTTTGATTCCTATGAGGTTTGAAAAACAACAACAATTGTGCTACAAATAGAAACATTCATGTAAGGTTTCCTATGCATCGGTATGAGTTCTTTTGTGCAGCCTTGAGCAGTGGGGATCTCCAAAAGACTGTTTGTGCTCCTTCTTCCTAGCAACTAGGCTTTGATATCATGTAAAAAACTTTTGTACAACAAAATATAGATCTAGATAGAAAGGAAAATAAAAAAACTTGCAGATGAAATCAAACAAGAATAAAAAAAAATAGAGCAAAGAACAAAACAACTGAGAATGTCATTAAAACTCTATAATTAACTGAATGCAAAATGCATGATTTATACACAAAGAACCACGACCACAAGAGCTGAAATTATGGTGAGGAGAAGAGCCGGTAAAAAAATGCACTCCTTGGTTAGGATTAATTTTGATCATGAAAACTTAAGTTCATTATAAATGATAGAGAAGGTTGGATTCCATCATAAATTATGGTTGGAACATAAAGTTTGTGCTAACACATAGCACACATGAAATTTTTAGTTGTACAACTAGCCACTAGTTATCTTACAAGTCAAAAGTGACTCTTCAATAAGATTACCATCATGACCACAAAACAAGCTAAACATTTAAATCCATTCTTATTCTTCATGAATAAGTGTGCATTACTATTTATAAGGTATTATATATTCACCCAAAAAATAAAAGTGGTATAAGTCATGCTCTAAAGTTTAAACATGATAAATTTTGGAATAAAATACAATAATAGGGTGTTATGTGGAAAAGAGTTAAAGAACTATTAGTAGTAGGAAGATGATTATGAGTATTTGGTATACCCCAAACATCATTAGGGTTCAAAGTATTCACAAGAGGATTCTAATCAACATTGTTGGTATTATATAACTAGCATGTTGGTTGATGGAAGAATAGATGAAAGAAACGAGGGAGGGGGGATATGAATAGGAATTTTGATCCTTCCATCTTTGGGTCTTTTGTATTCACATGAGGGTGTCATGGTGTATCCCCACAGGCCATGGTGGAATGGAAAGTTCCTAGGACCTTGAAGAACATATGGGATTTTTAGGGGTCATGGGTTATTATTGTGGATTTGTAAAAAAACATATGATAGTATAGCAACACCACACACAACTTAACTTAAAAATAAATTTAACATTAATAAGAGGTACTCTCCAATACTATTACATATTTGTAAAATTATATGATAGTTTTAGCAACACCACTCACAAATTTAAAACCAATAAGAGGCACTCAACCAATCACAACTTAAGAAACAAATGATTGAACACTTTTTTAGGTTTGTGAACTCATTGATTATAGCTACACTAGATGGAAAAATGTTTACTACTAATGTGGAGGCTATAGAGATTACATTTTGGGTGGAGGTGCAATCCTAAAGAGAGAAGTAGAAACATGAGTAAAATTTGAGCTAAAGTAATCTCTAACATGAAATGGAACAATTAAGACCTTGAAATAAGAGATCGTTGTCAAGGGTGATGATACACATGTCTCACATCTATATAAATATTTTATGTAGTAGTTTCTATAATGAAAGTCACATAAAGAATAAGTGTCCTACGATATAAGGGAAATACAAAATAATGGTAGAGAAAATAAGAAGTAACTAAGAAAGGATCCAAGAAAGGATCCAAGAAAGTATGGTATAGTCTCTACAAGGAATGTGATGATCATAACATACATATCTATCTTCTACTTGACATAATTTTTTTTAGGCTTGTGTGTATGCATTAACTATGAACCATAGGTCATATACATTACCTAAAAGGAGAGGCCATGAATGGACTTATATTGAACATAGAAATAACAACAATGACGCAACTTATCTACCCTATAAAATAAGGTCTTGTATTATCACAATTAATCCCATACTTGTCACAAAACCCTCTACCATCTAGAACAGTACCAAAACTCTCATGTAATGATAATATTTAATACTGATGAAATGACAATTACCAAGGCATAGATAAGGTTGGGTACCAAGGATGATCCTAATTTTTTTTAAAGGAGGAAGAGGAAGGGGTAGGGAACAAAGGGAAAGAACAAGTCAATAAGTTGTTTTGAGACACAAGTAAAGCAAGTGCACACATACTCAACCATCAGGTTCTATTACCCATTGATATCTAAAAAGAGACCCTTTAGAATATAGGGGGAGGAGAAGAGCCATGCTATTCCTTTTGTATTGTACTTTTTTATCTTCATTTGAAGGTTGTGTCTCATGAATAGGTGATATATAACAAGATCAAAGTGGTAATTTGACCAATGACCAAACCCACAACTAGGTTCTTTTGAAGAGTTAGGGTGGTGGTAAGTGTGTTGAGACCATCTTGTTTGAGTCTAATCCCTAGCCCTTTAACAATAGTTTGAGTTTCATGAGAGTGTGCATCTTGTTCACCACAAGTAGAGTCACTATGCTCCTGACAATACCCACAAGATGGATAATGGTATGTTAACTAGAGGCAAGAGTTGAAGGGACTTTGGCAATATTGCACTTGAGGCATTACCTCAATGATCCAAGGTCACCTAAATATGTGCCACCTTCAGTGAAACCTTATTTTCATGGACTTGGATATATATAAGAACATTAAATAAATCATATCCTTAGTGTACAATGAGAAGTTAGTATCGATTGGATATCTAGAAAATAAAGAAAAATCCTTATTCTTTTATATGCTAAAAAAAATCCACTTTAAAAACATGCCAAATATGGGTATATTTGGAGGAAATTCTAGGTCGGTCCTTGACAAAACGATGTGCCATGAGAGTGGTGTAAGTTGAAAAGGTTTGTAAAAATCATGAATCCAAATACACACAACATTAGCTCTAAGAAAAAAACGTAGAAATGCTAAGAGTTTCTTGATAACCAAAAATAATTGAATAAGCATATACACATACACATACACATACACATACACACACATATAAAAGTTATAAAATTATTGATAATTATTTGTCTCTTAACACATTTAGTTCTGAAGTAGAATTGTTGCTAAAATATCTTATCCTTCCACCACAATAAGAATGAACACTTTTAAGTATCTAGATTTTAAATACATTTATTAAATAACTAGAAACAAAAAGTTTGATTCCATAATATACATTATCTTAATCTTTAACAAGCCAGCCTCAAGAACAACAATGTAAAAATCAAATCTTTCAAACAAAATAAAAAGTAATGAAAACAAGAGAGTAGGAAAATAAGTAATATTTAAATAAAAGAAACTTGATTTTTATTATGTGAAAAGTTAATTAATTCAGTTAGTAAGTTCATTTTTCATATACTAGTTAATACTTTATTAGGACTCACATTATAAGAGGTTCAAGGTGTATATCTATAAAAAAAAAGTAAAGGTAACACTTAATGTATTTTAATTTTATACAATTAGTTATATAAAATATAAATATATAAAAAATCATTTATATTAATTGAGATATTTTTTTATCTATAATTTACTTATTTTGAACATGCTTCTATTTATTTAAGTTATCAACAATATATGGAATGTCACAATGAGTAAACTATATTAAGGTATGTACAGTAGCTCGGTATGCTATATCTCTTTAAATTTATACAAAATGTATGAATGAAGATTTTAATTATATATATGAATTTTTATTTTTTACAACTAATTATGATATTTATATAATGGCATTTGATTATTTAGATTCTTTGCAAGAATCAATTTTCTTAGAAAAAATTAAATTCAATAAGGTAACTTTTATTTGCTTCTCTTCTTTTTATCTTTTTGTACCTCCTCTTTTAAAGCCTTTTCATTCTTATGCATTGAAACACACTATTTTCAATGGACAAACCATAGTTTATAATCATTTTACTACATATATAAATTAGTAATCTAAAACTTACTTCTTGAGGAGGAGATGAAATGTTAGATCCTTGTTTAACCTTGATAAACTTGAAATTTTGTGGGTGCTAGCTATATAAATGTATCTTATCCTTCATTAGTAGAATAATCCCATTTAAGGTGTCTTCATTGACATGATAGTTCCTACAAATGTATTTGTCATCTACTTCTCCATTGACATGAAATCATGTGATAATTCATTAGTAATATCAATATTTGTCATAAACTCTCTAGGGTATAATCTACAACCTCATAACCAATGAGACATTTTCTACCACTTTTATGTCATACAATTCCAAATCATTTTTCTTTGTTTCCAACATCACCGTGCTAAATCATTTGAACCTCTTGATTCCAACATTACCTTTCCAAATCATTTGAACATCTTTGATTCCAACATTGACAACTTCACGAGAGTCATTTTCATTTTTACTCAAGATTATGAACTCTCTTCATTATCTGATTACTTAGCTTCTTAGCTAACATTAGTTTTTTTCTCTCTGACAACACACTATTTGTAAACAACATCCTTCACTTGTAAAATATTATTATAGAAAAAGATCTAGATTGCTTTGTTCACAGTATTTGTGAACAAAGTTCTTAGTATCGCTCTTTGTTCATTTATCTATTGAGTTTGATTTGGAGAACCTTTTAATTTTATATTTCGACCAAAGATACTATGAGGAATATGGTTTCACACATACCCATTACATCCACTTTAATTTTTTTATCCCCTCCCAAAAAAATCTAATTTGTGAGAATACTATTATGATTTCTCTTGATTTGATGACATTTGAATATAAAATTTTAAAATAAAGTTCACATTCTTTTTCCATGCTTCCACATTTTATAGATATATTTAGTGGAGCAATTGCAATTGTGACATGTGACAAAGATCCTTGCCAATTACACTTTGATTACTATCCATACGTTGTTTCAAAGCATCTATTTTGGCACAAACAAGGATAAGAATGTGTAGCACTTCCTTAAACATTCTCTCTCTCTCTCTCTCTCTCTCTCTCTCTCTCTCTCTCTCTCTCTCTCTCTCTCTCTCTCTCTCTCCATATAATATTGTGAGAGATATTAGTAGTGGACTGTAATAAAAATTTATTGTCGTAATCAACATATATAAAAAGTACATTGTTTCTTAGCATGTAACCACATTTACTTAAAAGTTTATAAATCATTTTCAATGAATAATTTTTGAGTAAATTTCATATAAAAAATGTAAATGTTATCATAGGTGAAAATAATTTCAGATTTTCACATTATATCTATGAATTTACCTTATGTTACTAGCATGAACGTTCTTTGGAAAGGATTATGGAAATTGCTTTATGTCTGCAATCTATATCTATTTGAAATATTCAAACCTATTTCAAAATATATGTTGATGTGTTTCTACAAATTGATCTATCTCCTCCACTATAAATTAATAGACATCCCTAGCCTAATAGAAAGATCCTATCCATTATGGTGCTTACCAAGAAAAGAAATAGGGAGGAGGTTACTAGTATAAAGAAATCACAAGCCATATGGAATCTAAAATCACACCTGAAATTTATATCTACTTAAAAAATCTCCAACAAACCTCTCAAAAAATTTATTTAATGTATATCTTATGCAATCACACCATCTTAGATGAGGGCATTTCATTCTCAAGCAATTTGAAATTTTTTTGTGGGAATTTAAGATTTATAGCTACATTTAAACTTTCCCTACATACATGTTTGTATGAAAAAGTCCATGCGTGGAATGAAACTCTACACATTATTGTGGACTTTATCATTCTTCTTCGAAGTCACATTTGGAGGAGTAATGAGGGGTGTAAAATTAATTAAGAATCCTGATAAACAATGCCTCTCCTTATAGGAATGTGGAAATTCATGTTTTATCAATATGAAACATGAAAAGTAAAGCACCCTAGTTTGTCTACAAGGTCAACACCCTAGTTTTTATTCTTATTAATATCAAAAACATAAAAAAGTAAAGCAAACATAAAATAATAAAATCAGACCTACATTAAGAATCAAAAATAAAAGTATAATGGTATTGCTTGACATATGTAATGTTAGTGTTATGTTGAAAATAAGGCACAAGGACTTTAAAAAACTCATTTTACTTTTTAGAGAGATCCAATCATACTCTACCTCATAAAAAATGAATAGAGCATGCACATACCATTCCCTCATAAATGAAAACAAAAAGTAGAATGATGTTTTGATAAGGACTTGATCTAGATTACAAATGTCACATAAGAAAATTCCTAGAGTGAAAAGAATTCTTCTATACAAACTACTAGAAATCCTTTTTACTCTTGATAAATATTCAACCTATAATTGGGTGATGATGGGATTTGAACCTCCAATGGTTCATCTCTAACCCTAGCATGAAGATTGGATCATTAAGATTACTATTAACCCCTATTTTTAGTGCTATGGAAGTTGAGGGGTGCTAAAAATAGATATAGATAAAATGATAGAGCCAATGCCTTCACTTGACAAATAAACACATAATTATTTTAGAATGAAATAAAACACAACACAAAATAATCTATTCATGTATATATTCCCCTTAAAATAATCTTATGGACTCTCGTCAAGTTGACTCATCAAATACCAACATGAATGCAACTTCAACTTAATATGGGTTTGATATATCCTCACCACTATGGACATGGAGTGGGCTTTAAACTCCACCACCACCCTTCACTGATGTTAGACCTAATATATATAAGAAGTTTAAGATATGACATTAGAAGAATTCGCAAAAAAAAAAAAAGATGCTAAAGTTTTGAAACTAGTAGATTCCATTCTTAAGGTGAAATCTAATTGTAACTTCCTATTGTTAGCATAACAAAGTTTCAAGCTACCTTCCATCTTTGAAACCTCCCTCATCAAAGACACCATAACAACTACATCATCATAGAACTTAAAATAAACTAGTTCAAAAAATAATTACAACACAATTGTTGGCATTGTTTGTTGTCATTGATGTCAACTTAATGTTTGACAATATGTGTTGTCATTGATGTCTACTTAATATTTGACAATATGTGATGTCAACTTAATGTTTGACAATTTATGTTGTCATTGAGGAGAATAATATAATATGTGTTGTGGTCATTGATGAAGTAGATGATGTGTGTCCAGTATATTTGAGGGTAATTGTGCCTCTAATATAGATAGTGTCTTGAGATTGGCATGAAGGACATTCCAGAAGTCCAACAATTTTATCCATATCAATAAAATTAGTCCAAAAGTTCATCATAAGTATATGGTAACACATTGTTACTTATGCTTTATCTTTTGGTTGTGGGATGTTTGTGTAGTAGCTAGTGGCTACTTGTTGTAGGGGGTTGTTGGCTGGCATTTGTGATTGGATTCATACCTATGCTACTATTAAAATTTGTCTAAGTATTGAACAATGCATTTTGCCAAGTCTATCAGTTGATATTATGGTTTGCATTCTACCACATTGCATGATTTGGTTATGCAATTATGGAGTTAAGTTGAGTAGATTTTAAGGTGCCTATGTCTAGGATTTTATGAGACAATCTACAACAAAAGTTATAAGTGTCTATTCTTTGGGTTATAGATTGACAATTTATTGTGTCGTTGTTGAGTCACTAGAATACCTTGCATTCTTCTACAGTGATTGGTATGACATTGTAAAATTGAGCATTTATTAAAGATGGTGAAAGTTTTTAGTGGTGCAAGTTTCAAATTAGTTGGTTTCCTGCAATAGAATATTCATTATGTTAATGTGACATAATCTGGTCGGTTTTCACTGTGTTTACCAGTTCAATGAGATTACTCTTTTTTGCTTAGCTTTTGGGGATTGATTTATTTAGGAGATGATTGAAGAAAGGTTATAGATGATTTTAATTTCCTTTATTTTGGTTTGTATAATGCTTTTGGTATCTCTTTGGTGGTGTAGAGGCTAACAATTAACAATTTTGACAATGTTGTTGATATTTGGGCCGACAGATTGAGTTTGTTCAATTGCGGTTGATCCTAACCTATTCTAATTTCTTTGAAGGATGCGATAATATGTGTTTAAGATTTATCTATGTCTTAGGTTGATCCACAACCTAATCTTTGTGTGTGATATATATGTTTGGATTTGTCTTATATTGGGCTACATGTTTCATTTTCTAGGTCTTATGGATGCCTACCTAATTAATGTTTTAGTATGTTGCAGAGGGTATATAAGAAAGGATAAATCACTCGTGAATAAATAAGTTGGGTGTTGTAATGTGCAAACTAATTTGGTGATGATTCAATTGAGAATGAAGTATGTGAAATGAGTATGACATTAATTGTGTAACAAAGAGGACTACAACTTTAGCATATGTCAAATGCTTCTACTATAGCAATTCATGTTACACATCTCATTGTAATATTCATGTATCTTTCTAGGAGATCTAATGTGTATTCTCAATAAGCCTTTTGTATCTTTCCTTGGGGTAGTGAACCTCAAATTGCAAGTCCTTTCGGGAGTAGTGAGCTTTCTTGGCAGCGTGTCTAAAACAAACATTGTAATACTTGTTTCTTATAATGTGAGTTAACTCTCACCATGGTTTTTACCTCCTTGGGTTTTCCACATAGCAAAATTGGGTGTTTTGTGTGGTGCATGTTTTGGTTCCATTATTTCTTTCAATAGTTCTGATTTAATGAATGAATGGTAAATAAATATTTTTTTTTATTAATGCCAATTCACCTCCCTCTCAAAATCCAAGTGTGTTAAAAAAATGGTATAATAGAAAGTTTCCTAAGATAATAGTCTAACAACTTAGGTAGATATCGCATTTGAACACAAAGAACAATGTTGAATAATGGAATTCTTTTGGAAGCAAATTTATCAACAATGGAACCTTAGGATAATTAGGATATTGATCTGGTTGATTGTGACATAGATTTTGAAGGAAAATTTTGGTTTGCTCTTGATGACCTACATGTTGCAAGGGAAGAATGTGAAGAATACATAACCAAATTCTATAAGGTAGAAAGGATGATTGTTAGATTGAAAGATCAAATTGTAGAAAGCAAGGAATATAAAGACAAACTCAAAATTGTAGGAAGATGAACTTGTCGAGCTGAAAAATAAAAATGAAGAAAGTAGAGAATGCACGATGTCAAACTCAAGGAGGTAGAAAATGACATAATTAACCTAAAGATCCAAGTTGAGGAAGGAGAGAAGACTATTGATTGATTGGAGACCAACCTTCATGATAAATTTGTTAAATGTACCAAGCTTGAGGCTAATATTGTTTCTTTGAGAAAATAATTGGAGGATGCAAAAGAGAAAATATAGAAATGCTTTAAACTAAAAGGTGGTAGTGACCTGCTTGATGAGATGCTCAACTATCAAAAACCACAAAAGAACAAGGGTGGCCTTGGTTTTGAGAATGGGGAAATTTCTAAGACTATAGATAAGAATTAAAAAGGAGAGGAAGTGTTATAAGATGAATCCAAGAAGGTAGAAGGAGATAAGAATAATTTCACTCAAGTTTGGAACAAGAAGAAGAACCTCAAAAGGTCAACACCGATTCAAACTACTCAAACTAGGTATTCTCAAAATTTCAATGGTAATTGCTTCTTTTGCAATAATGTATGACATAAGGCTGATGAATGTAGGAGTAGAATGATTGTGAACTAATTTATGCCTCCAAGGCCTTAACTATTTAATAGTCAATGCTATAGTTGCAATAAATTTGATCATAAAGCTAGTGAATGCAAAAGTAAAATGATGCGGAGTGGTTTCATAAGAAAGAACAATGCCATGACTTCCCAATCCTTCTATGGTTATTGTTACACATGAAACAAGTTTGTCCACAAGGATATTGATTGTAAATATAATATGAGAGGAGGAAATGGTCTACATCATTGTACTACATGTTATAATTACAACAAATTAGGACACATTGCTAAATTCGATAAAGGAAAGAACGTCAGAGCTTTTGTTTCACATAAGGAGGTTGATTAGATTCAAATCAAGGAGGTGGATAAAATTTGGAAGAAGGAAGAAAGTAATGTGATGTATTTGTACCTCAGGGTGGTGCAAATTGTTCTTTCAAAAACTAAAGAGAAAAGAGATTGGTTTAGGGGGAGTTAAAATTGTGTACTTTTTCAGAGCCCTTATGAAGCATAGGTTTTGGAAACTTCAAAATGTTGTTTAATGATGATGTGGATGGGTAGTGATATTATGTCTTTAAATTGTTTTTTTGGAGGAAATACCTTCCTTATAGAGGTTTGTTGAATTTTTTATGCTACCTTGTTATCACGGTAAGGTTAAAAAGTTGCTAAAATAAAAATACATTCAATGTGGATGTGATAGGGAACCTGGAGGCTATTTAATCAATACTTGGTAATTTTTAATCTCACCTTATGCAATCAAGAAGCTACAAAAATATGAAGAGCAAATAAGGTTTTTACAGTGTTACTGTTTTCAAACCCTAATGGTTGGATTTCTAGGTATGTTCAAGTTCTTTCTACAAACCTTAAGTTTCAAAAGTTGATCATGGGCACACCTAAGATGATCAAAATTATGAAAAATCCAACACCAAAATTCAAGAAATACTCATACAAATCCATTGAGACAGATAAGGATGGTGCATTTTCTCTCATCCCCATCAATGTACTATATACTAAAGATATTCACATCTACATCTATTCACCTCTAAATGAGTAAAATCATCTAAAGATGGAAGAATTCAGAAGAATTTTTTTTATTATATGACCTTTTCCAAATAAAATCAAAATATGCAAGTATCAAAGAAAAAAGCTTAGATGTTTGGAAGGGTTTCCCCAAATTCACCCTTGAAAATGAGTACCTATAAGAATAGCTTTGACTTAAATTTATAAAGAGTTTATATATCTTGATCAACCTTAAATTATCTTAAAAGGTGTTATTAGGTACATTAATTGGTTGTGCTCCACTAGAGAAATACCTACACTAAAGATGGTGAATAATGATGAAGTTATTAAGCTTACAGGAGAAATATTCGACAAGAGAACCTTTAAAGTGAATGATATAGTTGACTTAGGGGTCTAGTATACAACAATGAGTATATCATAGAAGATATATTATACAAACTGAGAGGGGCCTTCTACAACCACTACAATATATGTTACACATCAGATGCTAAAGGAAGGTATGGATTATAATCTCTACGAACTCATGTGGCAGCAATTGATGAAGAACCCACATAGAAAAAAGGAGACTTAATATAACTTCTAGTATGGGTCTATGATTATTTGTCTTATATTGTACTTTATGAAATAATTGCTTGATGCAAGGAATGTGGTTTGGAGAAGAGATATCCCTATGGATTTCTATATTATGGATCACATGCACAGTTTTCTAGACACTAAAACATGTGATACAATGTTTAATGAATTCTTTAAAATGTTTCAAAAAGAGATGCAAATGAGATGGAGGATTCCTTTTGAAGTAGTGGAGAATTAGAAGAATGTTGTTACTTTCATGGTCGATAAAGATAATTGTTATGTGGAATCAATTGAGCCTAGGACTATCTAGATGCCTAACTTACCCTATGAGATCTCTAGACTTGAATGGATTTCCTATGTTGACATCTTGGTCAACAATCCTAAGGACCTGAATGCAAAAAGATTTCGGACATATGATGAGATAACTCAAAGGAAGAACATGAAGAAAGAAGAAGAGAGTGTGGAGAAGATGAAGATAAGGATTGAAAAGGAATTTTGGCACATTTAAAGGCACTCTGAAGCACCACAAGTTTCATCTATCACTCCATAGTCTCCATAGAAAATAAGAATAATAGGCTAGTTAACTACCACTATAACTGCACATTCAAAGCCTTTGAGACTTTCTTAAACACCACCAAGAAGGAATATATCTTCCACTAAAGTAATATAGAAGATAATGAACATTGAGAAGAAGATACAAAGACCAAAACAACAAGAAAAAAGAGGAAGGCTTAAACTAGTGAATGTAGATAGTGATGATCAAGAAGAAGAAGAAAAAGAAAAGGAAGCTTTTGTACTAAAGAGAGAGTGAAGAGAATATACCTCCTCTGGGGAACACAAACCGAATTAAAGAACAAAACATTCTATAGGATATTGAGAATGTTAGTGCAAAATATAATGCATTGGAGATGAAAAGGAAAAGGAAGAGGAAAATCCTGAGAATTCCCAAGATGGAGCTAAGAGGACAGATGAGAAGCAAGGTGCTTCTTCTAGAAAACAAAGATATTGGTGAGGGATCCTTCTCTAACTCTTTTGAAAACCTATTGGGTCTGAAATGCAATTTGAGCTTATGGTGACACCACAATTATTATAAATTCCAACCCATGAAGGGAAACTTTACTTGTCAAACATTTTACCCCTTCATACGTTTCAACTTGGGGACATCTTGCATGCATGTACAAGAAAATAAATGTTGTGGGAACTTGTGAAGAAGAAAAACCTAATTGATGATGTTGTGAAAGTAACATAACAAGGATTACCAGAGGTGCATATTAATTCCTCTTTAGCTTCAAAATGAAAACTAAAGTTACTAATTGACTCTTTTCTCTTGAGAAGAAAGTAGAGCAAGAGACCTTAAGGAAGAAAAATGAAAAAAGAATGGCTAATGTATTTGATTGGTGTGCCAATGCACACAACAAATTGTAGGAAAACATAAAAGAATTTAAAGGTTGTGTTGATGAAGCTACTAATCTTTATCAATTTTTTTCAAGGTGGCTACTATTTTTTTGTTATGTTGCAAGATGCTTGTTTACTAGGTTTTCATCAAGGTGACTATACTTTTGTATTTTTATGATTCTTTTGTTCTTTTTGATATTTTTTTCACTTTTTCTGCTAGGATTCTTTAACATTTAAGTGTAATACTTCTTCAAGTACATTTTGTTGATTGGTTCGAGCAACAGTTCACCTTCTATGTTATGGTCCCAACCAATTCAGTTCAAATTTTCTTGATCATTCTCTTTTTGATAGATTCCTCTGATTTTATTTCAAGACTAGGTCTCCAATGTCAAAGAAGTGGAATCTTACCCTCTTATTATATCTTTTCTTGAGGCTATTCTAATATTCTTCAAGATGAATGAGGATATTTTGTCATTTCTCACCAAACAATTCCAACTCATGCAACCTTGCAACTCGATACTCTTCATTTGGAATGTGATTTTGTAGTGAAACTCAAAGTGAAAGTAACTCAATCTCAATGGGGAGTATGGCTTCTAATTCATACACAAGGGAAAATGGTGTGGTACCTATGAGAGTGCAGATGCAAGTTTGGTAAAACCATAGGGCGAGATTGATTTGTAGGTGTCAGCCATGACCAATGTCATTGACAACTTTTATGAGGATTTTAAGAGTGGTTTTATCAGCTACCTCATCTTAACCATTACTCTATGGGTAGTATGGTGTGGAAAAGTTGTTTTGGATGTGAAATTACTCACAAAATTCATAGGAATATTGGTTTTTGAACAGATGACTACTATATGTAACAATAGATTGTGGTACTCCATATCGACATATGATGTAGTTGAGGAGGAATTTGGCAATCTATTTTACCAATTATGCAAGTAAGTGGAATTTCTTCTACCCACTTGTTGAAGTAATTAGTAGCAGTGAGTATGGACTTATGTCCAATTAAGGAGGTTGGGTTAATCTTCCCCATGAGGTTGAGTCCCATTAGGAAAAGGATCATGGAGATGTTATTGGTTGTAGATATTGTGCCAGTGCATGAATGAGATATCCATGCATTTGACATTGTCGACATTTTCAAACAAACTAGTAAGCATCATTTTCCGTTGTCAGCCAATAGTACCCAATTCGCATGATATTTTTAGCCAAAGTGAGTTTGCTAGACTGAGCCCCACAAAAAACTGTGTACTTCTCTTAAAGCCATTATGTAATTCTCCTAAATCAAGACATCAATGGAGAGTTTTGTGAAGACATTTCTAGTATAGGTTTTTTACGATGATGACATATTAGGTGGATTATGAATAAGGGTTTTGTGTTGGTTGCATAACAAATCAGGGAATAGGTGTTGGTCATGGAGGTAGGAATATACATTTGTACACTAGGGTCATTCAGGATGAACAATTTCACACATGTATTAAGATTGTAGAACATCATAAGTACGGACCATGAGCTACTCTACCAAGAACTCTAATGTGTCACATTATTCAACATATCAAGTAAATACATTACTGTCACCATTGCATTAGATGCCTTATTTTGAATAAAGGGGATTTTCTCATACACAATATGATTAGAGTATTGATTGAAATCATCAACCATAAATTTCTAAGGTAGAAGATTGTCATCCTTAGTGACATAGTCATTGTTGACTTATTTCATGACCAACTAAGAATCATCGTAAACATGCAAGTCCTTCATTTTCTACTGTATTGCTATGTGAATCCTAATGATGAGAGCTTCTGTAATGCCCCGCCAGGAAACCCTGAAGGGATAAAGCTAAAACACACAAATGGAATGCAATAAATTTTTTTTTTAAAGATAAACACAACATTAAGATACAGCGAGATATCAAAATTCAGATTACATAGCGAAAGACACCGACTAACACCTAAAGGGTTTCCCAACGTGATTACTTAATTACACATTTAACTTAACTCACACTAATAAATCCAATAAGCTGATTATCTTATAACGAGATAATTCTTAACAAGGATAATTTCTTTCAAAAGATGAGAATATAAATCACAAGATAAGATTCATCCATTAAGATTTATCTTTATCCTTCATTCAAACTTTTCAATAAAATTTAAACAATGCATCTAAAATTCTAACACACTTTAATTTCATCATAAACTAATGAGTTCTCCCCATACATACTTAATTTCCTTAACAATAACTGAATGTATTCCATTATACTAAGCTACATTCATTCAAGATCCAATTTACTGCATCTAAGAGAGGACTGCATACATGCATTTAAAATTAATTTCATCTTATCCTCTTATGAATTCTATCAAAATGTCATTCATACATGCTAACACTAAACATGAAACTTAAGAACAAAAGCATCACATAACACCAGGATGATCTTGGAGTTCACCCCTAAAGGGCTACATCTCCGGGTCTACTCAACTACAAGACCCCTATGATAATTAATAAAGTTAAGAATACATGAGGTTCTCATTATTTACAATCCTGCCATCAAGGCGAAACATACCCAATATACAAATGACCACATTAGTCAATAAATACATAAACGATCCCTGAAAAGGAAAGGATCCAACTGAACATAATCAAGCAAATACAAAGGTCCACTGGAGCATCAGCAAAAGTAAGTCATCACCACCCAAGGTCTAACATGAAACTAGGTTCTCACAAGGGCATAAGCAACAAGACGACTCCACAATAGTGCTCCTATCAAGACAATACAACAATACACTAGCGAACGTAGGGACAAGTGTCATCACACAACCTGGTATGGTTACCATGGCAAGTCTTCATAGGTTCTGGCCCCATACACTAGGTTACCCTGGCAACCTAATCCGAACCTCCGACCCATCCAAGCCTCATGTGGACCCACACATTCTTTCGTGAAGACAAGGATGATGGTTTCCCATTTTAGGCCTTCTCACAGCATGTCGAGTCTGTGTTAGCACTCGTCCCATGTGTGAGGCACAATTATCTTACTTAGAGATTAACATTCTAATCTAGTGTTAGGTTATCACTTATTAGACTCACTTTCGATGGGTTACTCAGCAGCCACTTTGGGCGCAGCCCCCAATCGAAAGCCACTTTCCCATACGACACTAGACTATACTCAAGCAACCTTAGAAACCAAGGAACACACATGGTCAAGCAAACGGAGTTCAAAAAGGAGGGAACAACCATTTGGTCAAACACAACTCAATAGAGGTGCACTTACCGACGGTACTCTAACCAGAGACCTGACCAACTATGGTCAACCACGAATCATCATTCGACACCCACATAAAGGATATGACCAATTACAACACCACCACAAACAAGAGTCAAACTCGATACTGAGGACATAAACAGGTACCCAAATCAACCATATGACAGGGTCCAATCAAACAAAGCAAGGCTTGCCATTACTTAAGCAAAAGCGAATACATAAATTAAACTCGCATAGGCAATAACCAGCAGATATAATCTTTTCTGAATTGATTTAAACATTAAATGTCGATCAAGTTTTCTAAATAATCTAAGTTAGATTGCAGTTATCCACCTCATCTAGGTAATATAACTCTCTAAGGTTCATTTGCATCGAACATACATAAATACGCCATTATGAGTTCTTAAACCAATTTCACATAAATATAATTAAACAACCATTAACCAACTAAATATGATATTTAATCTTCAATTAAAACATCATTGTCATATTGGTTCAAAAATAATTCCTCCAAATTCGTCTTTTCTAGAACCAAGCTACACTATACATATCAAGAAAATATATATTTAAAGGAACCAAATATAGATAATCCATTCCCAAATTAACAGATTATTTCCTTGTGCACATGAAGAAAAAAAAATACCAAAATTAACTATTAATTAATATATATCTTTATTAATCCGCAATTAATAAAATATGACAAATTAATAATTAAAAACCAATATTAACAAATCAAGTATTTAATTAGAAAAATATTCATTAATAATAAAATAGAATTTGAATATTAATTAATATACATTTTCCATTATACAAATAATTAATAACAAATTAATCATAATTTATTACTTAATGAATAATCAATTATAACTAAAAAACTTAATTAAAAAACTTAATTAAAATTACATTTATTATAATATTAAATTATTAAAAAAAAAAATTGATTAAAAAAATATATATATAAAAAAAACACGTTTAAAAAAAAAATCATATAAAATAAGGGGGGGATACCCACCTGGACCCCACATGGGTCCCCCTTGGCAGCCCACGCTTCCTACGGCAGTGCTGCTACCTTTTGGTAGCAGTCCGCTACCATTGGTAGCGATGCTGCCAATAGGTAGCAGTCGCTACCTTTGGTAGCGATCTACCTCCCACCTGGTGGGGGTTTGTGCCCTGCCACATGGGTAATATATTTTTATTTTATTTTAATTTGATCAATTTTTTTTTTAACATTGTTTACTGTGAAAAAAACACAGTCAGTCTCCCAAAGACTTAAAACTTATTTCTAGTAGCATGTTTTATTTTTTATTTTTTTTGTTTTTATAAAATACCCAGATTCAAGAAGGGGAATTTCTCCAAAACAATGCCATACTAGTAAAATAAGATTTATTTACACATAATTAAACCACAAATCTGCCAAACCCCAATATAAATTACAAATTAAAACTTAACCAGGGAACCTTTAATGGAAATTTTAACCAAGTTTATCAAGAACAGCCAAACCCCCAAAATTTGGTTTTAGAAAAAAATAATCTGAACAACCAAATTTACAATCTGAAAGTTGGGGAAGAAGCAAGGTGGGTTTGAGTTTGTGATTTCATTACAACTCTACCATTTTCCACAAAATAAGAGATTATTTACAATCACAACCAGATTTCTACAAAAACACCAAAAACAATCTTTTTAAAAAACATAGAAACCAATGAAATTAACCAGAGGCCTACCTATTTAAGCAATCCTGGCAAGATTGAAGAAGAGCCCGATTCTCCATCTCAATAAATTCCTTCTCTTCCCAAAACCCCCAAATTTTCCATCCAAAAATATTTTTCCAAAAATATCAATCTCCCATATTTTTCCAAAAGTCTAGGTTAAATGGGAGAAGTTTGACCAAAATTTTATTTTTGGATTTAAAATTTTTATTTAAAATAAATCACAAAAATCATTCTTTTCCAACTATATCAATATATTAACTTGCTTTTCAATCTACAAATTGATTTTTCCAAATAACTAAATTTAACCTTTCTATTTCCAAAATGCCAAGAAGATAAAATTAATTATGTTTCAATTAAATTTAAATCTTTCTTTTCATAAGCATAAACATAATAAATTTAACATTAAAATTAATTATTTAATTGAACTTGCTCCTAATTTAAATCGAGCAATTCAAATCAACGATAATCGCATAAAGAAACCTTGTTTAATTTAGTCCCTTAATCTTTAATGCACAAACACGTATTTAATCAGATTTAATAATAAGGACTAATTACTCAATTTAACCATACACACAAAACACGCAACCCAAGAAGCCAAATGGATAGACAACCCGCAAACCCAACCAAAGGGAATACCGACGATGACTGACGATGCTCTCTTGAGCACGACTATGGTCAAACGAGGGTCTTATGACCACCTAATCCAACTCTAAGGATCAAAGAGGTAAACTCAAACCTGCAAATTCCAGGTGGAGATGAACCTCGCACCCATGCAGTATTGTACCTGAAATCTCCTGCAACCAAGAGTCATACATGCATACATATATAAACTTAATGAAAGCATTAACCCGAGATAATAACACAAAATAGGGGAATTAATAACTTGCATACAAATTGGTGCGAAAACCACATTAACAGATATGCACTAAAATCAAAACATCTGACTATAACATTATATTATGATAAACTAACCAAGGTCAAACCGATATTAGAAATTGATTAGGGCAGGGGTACTACATTCTTCCCCCCTAGGTTCTGACTTACTCCCGGAAGTCGTAAGGCTAGATGGAGAACATGTCGCACGCATAAGCCCCGAAACACATTCAACCAATATTAAATTGCACATAGGAATCTTTCCATAAATAAATGAACTATTATTGTTAAATTCTTTACGAATGTCATTATCCATTGACAAGATACATCTAAAACCATACACTTCTTAAAATATTCTAGGAATTATCAATAATCACAGCAAAGAAACAAGAATTTTTCTTCCTTTCATTTTACCAAGTTAATGCATTACAAAGAGGTAAACAACAATTACCATACTCATCTATCAAACATGACAAGAAGACATGCCATCATGATCAATTTCCTTTACCAATTCCATCTTTTTCATAAAACTTTATTGCATAGAACTAGCTTCAAATATCAATTTCTACAACCAAGTTAACTTCCAAGAAATAAGAGCAACATATAGTACACAATTGTTTACACTTGCCAGGCATAAATGAAAACCTTTCCAAAGACTATGTCCCATAACATAGTGACAAGTAAACACCATTTACTTCATGATACAAATAACAACCATCCACAAACTGGAATGCATAACTCAAAAGGCCACATGTGATCATGTCTAATGCTCGGTCAAAGATAACATGCACGATCAACATCTCTATGTCTGATCTCAGAACAACAATATGATCATAAATATCCAATATCTCACTCAAGGCTCGATGGTGCTAGGCACACCATAGCAGTGCTACCTTCCATAGAAGACCTTCGTGAACATCCCTTGTTGAATAAGGTGGTTAGCCTCCAATAGATAGTCACCACACATAGGTAGGTAGTGGATCCTAGCTGCATCATAGCCTCACATACTCCCATCCTCAAGGTTCCTTATGTCTACTTCCTCATACACACTCTACCAAGACCGTCTCATACGTCCTTGGAGAGGAATTTCACATTTCAACACAAGACCAGCATACGAAAACAATAAGGATAAACCAGTTTAGCCACCAAAGTACAGATGAATAAAGATAATAAATCATCAATTCCAACAATAAGGCAAGAAAATAATCTGGAATTTGCAACACCAAATCAAGAATGCAAAAGATCGCAAGACCATGGCTAAACCTTCAAAGTCAAAGTAAAATAAATTGCTAGTCCCCAAAGAAATAAATAAGAATATCACAACTGCACATAACATCACTATGTGACTAGCGTCTAGCCACCAACGAGGAAGGAAGGAACAATCATCTAGCTATCACAGTAGCTCATCATGTGGTGCGACGTAGTCACACTACCCACATGGCATGGCAATGTGCACCTTGACATCACCCCGCATCGTGTTGTCACGTGGCATGGACATACCCCAAGCGGAGAAGACACGCAATGGACGCATCCCGCATGGTAGTGTACCTTGCGGAAACAAGCACGCACAGGTCACGTCCCGCATAGCAACATATCTATAAGGATACTCGCCGTAAGCCAGAGGTATACATGACTAAGGTCCACCCACATGTCCACCAACACATACTAACTGGCAGCTCATGTGGATAAACCTACCTTTCATGAAGACAAGGCAAAGGATCCTCCAAAATACACCATAACTATGCTCAAGAATCACCATCAAAATGCTCAAATAAAGGAAAGGAATAGGCTGCCACACATAAACCTATAAATAGATTCATCAAAAGGGAAAGTATTGAGTACACCTTTGACACAGTTTTATAGTATAACTATATCATTCCTCGAAATAGAGAAGCTAAAGTCGCTTCGCACCGACATTACTCATACGCCAATCCATACTATTCAAGGAATGGTGACTTCGAATACTACCCCTTAACATACTGAATTACCCACAACCTGAGGTTTGGTACTCAGTAGGGAAACAAATAAGCAACATCACATGAACAGTATGGTTTCCCATACTCATAAGCAACATATCCTCCATGGTTGATTACTTCACCAATCCATGGGCACATACAATAAGTACTGGTTTCTTACAATACACATGAATACACCAGTACTGGTTTAGTCACATTTACGGGAAGTACTTTTAGTACACTATCATCTACTCAAGGAAGATTTTAATTATGTTTCCCACATGAATAACTGAATCAAGTTTACTCTAGATACAAGTACTGAAATTATTAACACTTCACAATTACATAAGGAATAACATCATTCCTATATCTTTCTCGAATTTCACTAAGAATTCGTAACTAAATTACTAACTATGCAAATTATTTTCCAAAGAGGACTTTCATCTATCAATATGAAGCCAAAATGCAATAGTACAATTCATATGCACTATAAACATTCTATTTAAATCAATGCATTCTTCATAGCATCTCTAAAAATCTTACGATTTAGGCAAAGAGAAGGGAAAAAGAGTTTGATAACCAAACTATTTCCTACAAGGACACAAGATCAACAAAATCACACTACATGCTAAATTTTCTCACTAGAAACCTATCATTTCAATTTCACGGTTTTCATTTCGCTACTATTTTAGAAGGATGCCAAACAACCTAACATGACATATCCAATTACTATGGTTGCAACAAAATGTTCTAGTTTTCCAAACAACAGAGATCAAAACACACAATCTTTTTGATATTACCTAACCTCTTGTGAACACTCACTACTTTAATACAATACATACACATATCATAATTTGCAACCTATCATTGAAAATCAAATTACGATCAGAAGGTAAGCGAGGAGCTATCAACGAAGTAATACATCTTAATGCATGTACATCAAACAAGCTTTTCATTCGCACTTTCTAAACACATTAAGGCAAATAGATATATTCAAAAGCAAGTTCAATGGAGCATTGCTAAAATAGATCCTCAATCAAGCTAGTTTAATGAAACACATATAACAATCTTTCGTGGAACATGTTATCACACTCTCGAAGCTACTATAACATGTTCCCTTTAATACTTCTTTTACAAACAAAGCAATTTCACATAACAACTATCCACATATTAATGTACATTTCTTAAGATAGAATTTAATTATGTTACTTCTACAAAACACAAGGAGAATTCTTTAATGTAAACATACAGTTTTCTCCCAATTACCAATATTAACTTTCAAGCCGAAGCCCTTTTATAATCTAAAAACACATAAGCGTCATAGGGTTCACACAAGGGTTTAAGAAGTCACAACCTTTCTCTCACACAAAGAAAACTCAAATTAGAGATAATTACACATATCCCAAACATTTTAATTTCTAAGGAGAGAGAGCAAGAATGGTCATAATCATTCAATTTGCTACAAAATAAGCATTCAATATCTACCATACAAGTCCTTCAAGCGAATAACACTAAACTAGATCATAATCTTAAACAAGCACATTTCGTACTTTTAGATTCAAGACAAGCACAGACCAACCCAAATGGATTAGTCTAAAGAGTACGACAATCAATAAGGAAGGTACATATGACTCTCTTTCAGAATCTGAGTAATCGTAGACCAAGACATCAATAAGCAAACAAAGCACAGTTATTCACTCAAAACACCAACATCAAGAAGGTGAAAACAAGGTGTGAACACACACGTTACACACAAGTAAGGTCTGCTCAATCACTCACATACAAGAGGGAGGACAAGCATACACATAAGGTTGATACACCTTAGACCAACTAAGGGCACAAGCGACACCAGAGATCCTAGTGTTTGCAACATGGGCTCTGATACCAAATGTAATGCCCCGCCAGGAAACCCCAAAGGGATAAAGCTAAAACACATGAAAGCAGTGCAATAATTTTTTTTTTTTAAAGATAAACACAACATTAAGATACAACAAGATATAAAAATTCAGATTACATAGCGGAAGACATAAACTAACACCTAAAGGGTTTCCCAACGTGATTACTTAATTACACATTTAACTTAACTCACACTAATAAATCTAATAAGTCGATTATCTTATAACGAGATAATTCTTAACAAGGATAATTTCTTTCAGAAGATGAGAATATAAATCACAAGATAAGATTCATCCATTAAGATTTATCTTTATCCTTCATTCAAACTTTTCATTAAAATTTAAGCAATGCATCTAAAATTCTAACACACTTTAATTTCATCATAAACTAATGAGGTCTTCCCATGCATACTTAATTTCCTTAACAATAACTGAATGTATTCCATTATACTAAGCTACATTCATTCAAGATCCAATTTGCTGCATCTAAGAGAGGACTGCATACATGCATTTTAAAATTAATTTCATCTTATCCTCTTATACATTCTATCAAAATGTCATTCATACATGCTAACACTAAACACGAAACATAAGAACAAAAGCATCACATAGCACCAAGATGATCTCGGAGTTCACCCCTAAAGGGCTACATCTTCGGGTCTGCTCAACTGCAAGACCCCTTTGATAATTAATAAAGTTAAGAATATATGAGGTTCTCATTATTTACAATCCTGCCATCAAGGCGAAACATACCCAATATACAAATGACCACATCGGTCAATAAATACATAAACGATCCCTGAAAAGGAAAGGATCCAACTGAACATAATCAAGCAAATACAAAGGTCCATTGGAGCATTAGCAAAAGTAAGTCATCACCACCCAAGGTCTAACATGAAACAAGGTTCTCACAAGGGCATAAGCAACAGTACGACTCCACAATAGTGCTCCTATCAAGACAATACAACAATACACTAGCGAACGTAGGGACAAGTGTCATCACACAACCTGGTATGGTTACCATGGCAGGTCTTCATACATTCTGGCCCCATACATTGGGTTACCCTGGCAACCTAATCCGAACCTCTAGCCCATCCAAGCCTCATGTGGACCCACACATCCTTTCGTGAAGACAAGGATGCTAGTTTGCTATTTCAGGCCTTCTAACAGCATGTCGAGTCTATGTTAGCACTCATCCCATGTGTGAGGCACAATTATCTTACTTAGAGATTAACATTCTAATCTACTATTAGGTTATCACTTATTAGACTCACTTTCGATGGGTTACCCAGCAGCCACTTTGGGCGCGGCCCCCAATCGAAAGCCACTTTCCCATAGACACTAGACTATACTCAAGTGACCTCAAAAACCAAGGAGCACACATGGTCAAGCAAATAGAGTTCAAAAAGGAGTGAACAACCATTTGGTCAAACACGACTCAATAGAGGTACACTTACTGACGGTACTCTAACCAGAGACCTAACCAACTATGGTCAACCACGAATCATCATTCAACACCCACATAAAGGATATGACCAATTACAACACCACCACAAACAAGAGTCAAACTCGATACTGAGGACATAAACAGGTACCCAAATCAACCATACGACAGGATCCAATCAAACAAAGCAAGGCTTGCCATTACTTAAGCAAAAGTGAATACATAAATTAAACTTGCATAGGCAATAACCAGCAAATACAATCTTTTCCGAATTGATTTAAACATTAAATATCGATCAAGTTTTCTAAATGATCTAAGTTAGATTGCAGTTATCCACCTCATCTAGGTACAGGTTGTTCTTGGTTTTCTAACTCTCTAAGGTTCATTTGCATCGAACATACATAAATACGTCATTATGAGTTCTTAAACCAATTTCACATAAATATAATTAAACAACCATTAACCAACTAAATATGATATTTAATCTTCAATTAAAACATCATTGTCATACTGGTTCAAAAATAATTCCTCCAAATTTGTCTTTTCCAAAACCAAGTTACACTATACATATCAAGGAAATATATATTTAAAGGAACCAAATATAGATAATCCATTCCCAAATTAATAGATTATTTCCTTGCGCACATGAAGAAAAAAAATACCAAAATTAACTATTAATTAATATATATCTTTATTAATCCGCGATTAATAAAATATAACAAATTAATAATTAAAAACCAATATTAACAAATCAAGTATTTAATTAGAAAAATATTCATTAATAATAAAATAGAATTTGAATATTAATTAATGTACATTTTCCATTATACAAATAATTAATAACAAATTAATCATAATTTATTTCTTAAGGAATAATTAATCATAATTAAAAAACTTAATTAAAATTACTTTTATTATAATATTAAATTATTATATATTTTTTTTGATTAAAAAAATATATATAAAAAAAAACACGTTTAAAAAAAAATCATATAAAATAAGGGGGGGGGATACGCACATGGGTCTCCCTTGGCAGCCCACGCTTCCTACAATAGCGCTGCTACCTTTTGGTAGCAGTCCACTACCATTGGTAGCGCTGCTGCCAATAGGTAGCAGCTGCTACCTTTGGTAGCGAACTACCTCCCGCGTGGTGGGGGTTTGTGCCCTGCCACGTGGGTAATTAATACATATATATATATACATATATATATACATGTATATATATATATATGTATATATATATGTATGTATATATATATATGTATATATATATATATGTATGTATACATATGTATATATATACATATATGTATATATTTATATCAAATACCTAGATTCAAGACGGGGAATTTCTCCAAAACAATGCCATACTGGTAAAATAAGATTTATTTACACATAATTAAACCACAAATCTGCCAAACCCCAATCTAAATTACAAATTAAAACTTAATCAGGGAACCTTTAATGGAAATTTTAACCAAGTTTATCAAGAATACCCAAACCCCCAAAATTTGGTTTTAGAAAAAAATAATCTGAACAACCGAATTTACAATCTGAGAGTTGGGGAAGAAGCAAGGTGGGTTTGAGTTTGTGATTTCATTACAATACTACCATTTTCCACAAAATAAGAGATTATTTACAATCACAACCAGATTTCTACAAAAACACCAAAAACAATCTTTTTAAAAAACATAGAAACCAATGAAATTAACCAGAGGCCTACCTATTTAAGCAATCCTGACAAGATTGAAGAAGAGCCCAATTCTCCATCTCAATAAATTCCTTCTCTTCCCAAAACCCCCAAATTTTCCATCCAAAAATATTTTTCCAAACATATCAATCTCCCATATTTTTCCAAAAGTCTAGGTTAAATGGGAGAAGTTTGACCAAAATTTATTTTTGGATTTAAAATTTTTATTTAAAATAAATCACAAAAATCATTCTTTTCCAACTATATCAATATATTAACTTGCTTTTTAATCTGAAAATTGATTTTTCCAAATAACTGAATTTAACCTTTCTATTACCAAAATGCCAAGAAGATAAAATTAATTCTATTTCAATTAAATTTAAATCTTTCTTTTCATAAGCATAAACATAATAAATTTAACATTAAAATTAACTATTTAATTGAACTTGCTCCTAATTTAAATCGAGCAATTCAAATTAATGATAATTGCATAAAGAAACCCTGTTTAATTTAGTCCCTTAGTCTTTAATGCACAAACACATATTAGATTAAATAATAAGGACTAATTACTCAATTTAACCATACACACAAAACACGCAACCCAAGAAGCCAAACGGATAGACGACCCGCAAACCCAACCAAAGGGAATACCGACGACGACTGACGATGCTCTCTTGAGAAAGACTATGGTCAAATGAGGGTCTTACGACCACCTAATCCAAATCTAAGGATCAAAGAGGTAAACTCAAACCTACAAATTCTAGGTGGAGATTAACCTCGCACCCATGCGGTACTGTACCTGAAATCTCCTGCAACCAAGAGTCATACATGCATACATATATAAACTTAATGAAAGCGTTAACCCGAGATAATAACACAAAATAGGAGAATTAATAACTTGCATACGAATTGGTGTGAAAACCACATTAACAGATATGCACTAAAATCAAAACATCTGACTATAACATTATATTATGATAAACTAACCAAGGTCAAACCGATATTAGAAATTGATTAGGGCAGGGGTACTACAGCTTCATATTTTGTGATGTTGTTTGTAAAAGAAAAATTCATTCTATAGAACTTTAGAATGGCGTCCCCTTGAGGTGTTATGAAAAAAATCCCTACCCCTTCTCCATGATTAGTGTAGGACCCATAAAAATAGAATTTCCATTTTGTGAAGGCATCCACTATGAAAGTAAAATAACTTATCAGGTGATCTTCTTGAAATAGATCTTCTTCTAGTTAGTTTGTAATGATGTGTCCCTTGATTACCTTTGTGTCCATGTACTCATTGTCAAATTCACTTGAGAGCATAACCCACTTAGCTAATCTTCTAGTGAGAGTTTCTTTGTTAAAAAGGTAGTTAAGTGGGTCAATTTTTTCTATGAGCTTCATTTTGTGACTTAGAATGTAATGTCATAGCTTTTGTGATGCAAAGATGACTATAAGGCACACATGCTTAATGTGAGTTTAATTCAGCTCATAACCAACGAGTGTTCTACTAATATAGTAAATTGTTCTCTTCTTTGGTCATCATTTTGTGCCGAGTGGTCTCCTAGAGATGACTTGGTAGCTAAAATATATCAATAAAGGTTTCTCTGGAGTAGGTGGTACCTATACTGATGGTGAGAGTAGATAATCCTTAAGTTCTTGAAAGGATTCTTAACATTGGTATATCCACTTGAATGACACTCCTTTTCTTATTACACTTTGAAATGGTTGACATTTATCTATTGGTTGGGCAATGAAACTCTTGATTGATTGGAATTTTCCTTGTATGTTTCTTAACTTCTTTAGATTTGACTGTGGAGGCATTTCAAGATTAGCTTTAACTTTGGTTGGGTCTACTTCAATTCCTCTATTTGACATAATGAATCCCAATAATTTTCTTGATGTGACACCAAATACATATTTATTCAAATTTAGTTAGACTTTGTACTGTTCTAATCTATGAAAGATTTTGGCAAGTACAACAAGATGATTGTCCCTTGTGTTTGACTTACCCATAAATCCTCGACATAGTCTTCCATTATGTTTTATATTATGTCATGAAATAATGTTTTCATAGCTCTTTGATATGTTGTAGTGGCATTCTTGAGACTAAACAACATTACATTCCAATAGTAGGTTTTCCACGAGAAAGTGAAAGCAACTTTATGTTGGTCTTCTGGTGCTATTTATTTGATTGTATCCAAAAAATCCATCTGTTAGTGAAAGCACTTCATGTTCAGCTGTGAGGTCAATAATCATATCAATATTTGGCAGTGGGAGGTCATCTTTTAGTAGGCTTTGTTTAAATCTCTAAAATTGATGCAAATTATAATACCCCCATTCAATTTGGTGATAGGTACCAAATTTGAGATACATTCAGCATAATCTATAGGCCCGATGCATCCCACATTTAGTAGATTCCTTAGTTTTACTTTGACCAATAGAGCAATTTGAGGATGCATTTTTCTTAAGTTTTGTTTATATGGATTATCCCCTAGCAGTAGAGGTAGGTGGTAGAAAACCATTTCGGGATCTAGAATTGGCATTTTAGCATACAACCATGGGAAGTTTATTTTTCTTCTTTTGAAAAAAGTGAAATTTTATTTTCCTTCTAGCTTGACAGACTTTGCAAAATGGACCTTTCTTACCCAGGTTTACTTCCTCTAATTTTTTTATTAACAATTATGATCTCTCTTGATCTATAGGTAGCCTATCTATCCTTCAATTATATAGTACCTCGAATGGGTTTTACCATAGGATACATTTTGTTTTTACAATTTTACGATCAGAAGATGCCTTTTGGTTTTCACCTTGAGATTGAGTATTTTCATTTTCTTGATTTTCATTTTTATTTTCATGGATAGGAGTACTAGCCTCTCCAAACTATTTTGTGTGGTCAAGGTCTATAGAAAAACCAACCTTATTGTCCCCAAGTGGTATTCCTTCTCAAACTCCTACAAATTTGGCAATTGCTTCATCATTTTCAGACCAATCAAAATGTGACAGATTTTGTTGGTTTCAATTGATAAATTGTGGCTATACAAAACATATGCCATCGTCATTGTTGTAATATGTTATAGGGGTAGAAGTAAAGGTGCAAGCACATATCAACATAATTTCACCATGAATTAGGGTCAAGTTCTTTGTCTTCATAGATAATATCATCGTCAATTATTTCCTAGTGGTCATAGCATTTATCAATAACATAGATACTTGAGCTGGTAAAGGAGTCCCATTCATACTAATTTGAATCAATTTCAACATAATTGTCCTTGTTAGACTCTTCATTGTTACTAGTGCTAACTTCTTCAATGAGAGGCAATTGAGCAATGGTGGTTTCCACAACTATTTTTCTATTTATTTGGCTTGTAGATCGTTCCTTTATTTGTGAATATCCCAATCCTTGATTTCTAGGGTTACGTGTAGGTAGAATTTTTTCAACCATGCCTTGTCATTATGCTCCAAGGCCACTAGTGCCATAATATCCATGTTTTTATATAATTGTGAATCCCCTACCATAGTGTTCTAGAGGGAGTTGGACTAAAGGTTTGTCTTCCTTATCTCTATATAGCCATTTTGAAATGTCTTCCTTAAGGCATTCATCATTCAAATCGCCCCATCTGACAAATGTAGTAGAAGGAAAATATTAGATAATGGATTTTTCTTTGCACTCTTTATTGTTTTGTTGAGGCCTCCCAAAATATCTTAGTGATATTGGTAACTTCCCTATACGAAAGGTTTTAGTGTATGAATATTCTCCATATCCCTTTTCATGCACACATATTTTGATGCCAAGTCCAGAAATGGATGGTGAAGATGATGTTGCAAGTGATAAGGATTATTGAAAATGGGATGTGGATGGAGCTTCTTGATTGATTGGAACCTGATTGCCAGTGTTGGATCTTAGGTTGTTGCAATAATGGAAAGGATTGGGATCTCCTATTGTTGTAACCTCTATGCCATGGTGCATAAATTTGACACATTGATGATAAGTAGATGGGACAACTTTCATAGCATTAATTGAGCTCGAGATCAAGAACTTAAAACACTGTGCCTTTAGCCACTGGGCCAACTCTTATTAGGAGAGTAGTGATTCCTTTAGATGGGTACTCCACATCATCATAAGCTTTGATATTTATTTTCTTAGAAGCATCCAAACTATGCTTAGAGAATCCTACGGCTTTAACCAGCTTTAATGTACAAATGTTAAGGCCAACTCCACCATCTTTTAGAAATCTTCTAATTTTATGCTTATGGACATATACCTCAAGGTGGAGTGGATAATTATGTGAATTTTTATGTGTTGGGACATCATGTTGGGTGAAAGTGACATGTGTTGTAGTGGAAATATTACCAACCATGGTTTGAAATTCATTAACATTGATGTCATTGGGTATCGTAAACTCATAAAAATATTTGTTCAATACTACTTTATGACTTGACAAAATGCATCCAAGAGCTCAAAGATAGAAATTTGAGCAGGGATTTTCTTAAGATGGTCCATTAGGTTATACAGACTTGTTGGTTGGGAAGTAAATGGTGCACCTTGAAGGGTTACTTTAGAGCAACGTGTGGCTACTGTGCAAACAGGTTTCTTTCTTTTAATAGTGATGGTAGCAACAATTTCATTATATTAACATATGTGATTGATGGTATAATTAGCCTTGTTATTTTGAGTTCTTCCCTTTGTCATTATGTTGAAAAGGATTTTTAAAGATTGAGTGATTACTATTAGATATTTCCTTTAGATTGTTAGTTGATATCTCACACTGGTTGATTAGATTATGGATGAGATTCTTAAGATTATAATAGTTTGAGGTCTTATGATCTTTGATTCTATGGTAATTGAAAAAATTATTGTCATTACACCAAGCTAGCTAATTGCTAACTCGATTGGTCCTCCAAGTAGAGTATAGGTCTATCTTAGATTACTAGTCCTTAGTGTGTGTTATGGATTGGATTGAGCCGCATTATCTAAACTATCATTGTTAATCAATTGACTTTTATTAGGAGTTGGTATGCTTGTACTAGTAGGGCCTTGAAGACAAATCATAGGTTGAGCCTGGTTTTTTCACATTTTATCCCTTTTCAATTATTTGGTGAAACGTGTCCAATCATTGCATCTGTAGCAAATCTATTATTTGTGGAACCAAGTTTTCAATAAACATGTAAACTTTTTGTTTCATGGGTATGTGACACAAACTCTTTCAAGAAAGTGACTACCAATGCCATTGGAACCGAGTTTTCAAGAAACATATAAACTTGTTGTTTCATGGGGGTATGTGACACAAACTCTTTCAAGCAAGTGACTGCCAATGCTATAAGAAAGCAGTGAAGGATTCTCCCTCTTTTTGCTTGGTGGCACATAAATCTATAATCCATTTCTTGACTCCTTAGACTGTAAGGGAAGAGGCACATTAGATCATTAGTATTATTGTCAATAGTTCCTCTATACAAGCAGTAAAGAACTCATGAATGTGGGTCTCTTGTGTTGCCTTTTCCCTTATACTTTTTAAATTTTGACACTTGAAATTTTGGTAGGAAAGGCAACATGTACATCATTTAATCGAAAGGGTAGGCACACAAATAATCCATTGTAGTACTCATTACCGTGGAGGGTAAGTGGGTGAGAGGTAGTGGAGGTAATGAGTAGGGAGGGAGCCTTAGAGGTCAAGTTGCTTTCAAAGAGGGAAGCTTTGTTAGCACTAAGGTTCTATAAGCGCTTCTTTTTTCTTTTGTGTATTCAAAATAAATAAATAAAAATTTAAAAGAAATAATATTATATAAAATAAAAAATTCAAATATCATGCATTTCTAGATATTAAATTTGAACTATTTTTATACCAAGTTGATTATATTATTATAAGATAGAACTTTGTTTAAAATTTTATAGGATTTAGTTCTCTTATATTACTAATATAACACTTTTGGGATGCACAAATTTGATGAAAATAAGGATTTTTTATTTTTTATTTAAGAAATAGAGAATGCAAATATTTTTATTTTTTATCTTATTAAAATCTTGTGTTCAAGATATATAAATAATATAAATTAACGTTAATATATTATAAAAACATGATATATATTTTTATTTTATTTTTATCAGTAAAAGGCCGAAGCCAGAGAGATTTTATTAATTAAAAATGATAATTACAACTCCATTCAGTGTGGGCACCAGTAGGAAAGAATGGAGGGAAGAAAACCTCTGGTCTAGCCCAGATCCATTAATGGATCAGAAAATTAATGCTAGAGAAAGCTAATAATAAAGAACATGATACATGAATCCCTGGATAATGCATATCCAGGGGAATCTACTTGAAAGAATACTTAGGGATCATCCACACTTTCCTTAGTGTTGCGTTTCGACCCTTCCATGATAATGATAGCCTCGATCATGATTATCAACACAGCTCTAACTTGAATTCTTATTTTACCCGGTTTGGATCTAACCATTCCACTGTTCTGCATAAGAACATTGTCACACCTTATAGCCCAGATCAACGTTAGAATGTTTACAATAATTACTTACTCTAAAAAATGACAATAGCTTGAAACATAACTTTCTAATTGATTATTAAAGACAACTTCCCTCATCAGGTATTGAACCCTTAAGCTTGTCGAGATAATACCTGCAAGAACCCTCATTCCTGCCATACAGCAGAATACTGCAAAAAATGTTAGCCGAAAAATATACCCCCATCCATAATGCCCAACCTATACCAAATCATCCGCTGAATAGCTTTAGAATTGAAAGCACTACCTTCACATCCAATATTGAAGGATATGCAATCAGAGACAAAACCTATTAAGAACGATGGTCAGACATTTATTTCTAGACAGCCCACCCATATAAAACACTAAAAAGGATTAAACAGAGAGAAACCTTACAACCATCATAGATCTAAATCAGAGCGGTCATCCATCTTAATTTGGAAAACCTTCCTTTCATAAGACACAAACATCTTTGCTTTATAAAATCCTGCCAATAGAAGTGTGATTACAAGAAGATGACCAAATATATATATGTGTGTGTGTGTGTGTGTGTGTAAATCTCTACATAAATATAAGCAAATATATATATATATATATATATAAGTAATTAATAAAGATAAAGCAGAGTAGAGCATTATCATATCTAGCCAAGAGCTAAAAGAGCTTCATGATGAAAAATATTTCGTCAAAAGGCTCTTAGAATTACCTCACTCCCTACAGAGAAACCTAGTTTAAAACACTAAAGAGAGATTTTGAAAATCTTCCCTTTTAGACGGAATACCATCTATGCTCAGACATTTATTTCCAGACAGCCCACCCATATAAAACACTAAAAAGGATTAAACAGAGAGAAACCTTACAACTATCATAGATCTAAATCAGAGCAGTCATCCATCTTAATTTGGAAAACCTTCCTTTCATAAGACACAAACATCTTTGCTTTATAAAATCCTGCCAATAGAAGTGTGATTACAAGAAGATGACCAAATATATATGTGTGTGTGTGTGTGTGTGCAACTCTCTCTCTCTCTCTCTATATATATATATATATATATATATCTATGTATGTATGTATGTATGTATGTACATACATACATACATACATACATACATACATACATACATAGATATATATATATATATATATATGAATTTAGATATAAGTAATTAATAAAAATAAAGCAGAGTAGAGCATTATCATATCTAGCCAAGAGCTAAAAGAGCTTCATGATGAAAACTCTTTCGTCAAAAGGCTCTAAAAATTACCTCACTCCCTACAAAGAAACCTAGTTTAAAACACTAAAGAGAGAATTTGAAAATCTTCCCTTTTAGATGAAATACCATCTATGCTTAAGGATAGTATACTGCAAATAGAAATACGAATACAAGAGGATATATATATATATATATATATATATATATATATATATATATATATATATATATATATATATATATATATATATATATATATATATTGTTGGAGCCGATTTGACCATAAATTAAGAGAGCAGAATAGAGGCTAAGATGACAAATAAAAACAGCTAAACCCATAAGCAGAAATCAGTGAGCTAGATAGAGAAAATCATAACTAAGTCGAGAGAGAAAATATGATATATTTTTAATCCCATATTATAGTTTAATTTTGTATATGGATGACATTTTTTTTCAAAATTTATAAAATATTTCTATAATAAACATATGCTTTTTTAGAAATTATGGACCCATTGCAATTCACAATTTTTCAATATTTAAAGAAAGAAATGTCTTATAATGAAGAATCAAAATAATTTTAAAAAGGAAAAAAGAAAAAAGTACTCAGTATCACAATTTTAATCTTATGTGCTTTAGATGTAACAAATTTAAAAATAATACAATGTATAGAAATAAATTCAATAAGAAAAATACTTTAAGATGAATATCTTTAAGAAACAAGGGTTGCAGGGCTGCGAAGATCCTGCCCAAGATTGGAAAAATAATTTTGGTTTTGTTTGGTTTGTTTACATTAAAAAAAATACAACAATTCAAATGGCAGAGCAAGAGCAAGAGCAACCAAATGTGTAAGGAAATTCTAGGATAGAATCCTTTTGGTATGTGGTTTTCAACATGGCATCAAAGACATATTAATTGAACTAGAATATTTGTATTTCGAAGTTAGGACCAGATGGTCAGTCCATACTCCAGAATCCTCAAGCCAAAACACCCAATCTAAATAGATCTTAGAAGTCATAGCAATTCTTAATAATTTGCTTACATGTTTTGAAATCGATTTTAGACCTGTAAACTAGAAAGGTAAATATTAACACAAAATTTGCATATTGTGGCTATGGTAAGTGGAATCAATGTACACGTCCAAGATTAAATCTGTGAAACGTCACCTACGCCATAACAAACTCAATTCATAAGGCAGAAAACCCTAAGACACAAATGTTATGCCCAATTAAAAGAGTATAACTCCCTTCTTTCAAAACATTTATTTGAAAAAAATAACACTATTGCAGCATAAACTTTTGATTTGTTATAAACTTACTCATCAATAAAAATTAAAATTTTAAAATAAAATCTTAAATTGCAATATACAAGAGCTTTATGAAAAAATTACATCACCGCATCCAAAAGACATTCATAAAAGCATGAGGAGCTACTAATTTAAAAAAGTTGTCAAATTTGTTTACTCAAAATATGCAATTAGTTATGTAAACAATGTTTTTCAATTGTAGAATAGAAGTCTTGATAAGCATGAGGCAAACAAAAGTTTTAAGTTCAACTAAGAAAAAATGGCCCAAATTCGATTTTTACTTTTTCCTTTTCTGGGTTTTCTCATGAATCTTACTGGTGTCTTTGGCCATGTTTGCATTTCACTTTCAAATACTATGAAAGATGATACCGAGAAGCAATGCACACTACACAACCTAACTAAGTCATGGAATTTAAACTAGAATAACGGATGTTAATCAAATATGAACTAACAATTATATGCAGATTTAAATACAAAAGATAAAGGAATAAAACAGGACACAGATAACAGATAGATTTAACGTGGTTCACCCAGAATGGGTTACATCCACCATACACAGTCGTCCAATCTTTCTTATTATCCATCAAAAATAGTACATCAACCTCACAATGCCTTAAGCATCCCAACCACTTATAACATGCGTTTTTAGGGCACCAAACAAAGTCAACCTTTTTAGGGTTTTATTACAATGTCGGTTTTCATCAACAAAAAACATCCAAAAAAAAAATTCCTCGGGGGCTACCACCTGCATTCCTGGGGCCCGGCCCGGCCCTGGACCCCAGCGAGGATACGTGCTGAGTATACAGTACTTTGTTGATCAGTCGCCACATATCAACAAGAAGCAATGCACACTACACAACCTAACTAAGTCATGGAATTCAAACTAGAATAACGGATGTTAATCATACTCTGGTTCATTTTAGAGCTTTTCTACTCAATTCCTGGCACAGCTGACAACACTGCAATGAGAAAAACAAGAGCTTTTAAAACACAATCAAAATGTATTGGATGAGTAAATTTTGAATAGTTAAAGAAGACAAAAGAAATAAAATAAAATAAACTCTTTTCAGAGATGATATGTATTGATAATATACCTGAAATAGCAAAATTCAATGTCAATTATGAGAAGAGTCCTCTGAAATACAACACTTGTCTAAAGCAATTGCTTTGTTTTGGAGTTGAAATTGCTCACACGATTTTGACTTGAGTATTGAAGACAATTGAATTGGCTGCCAGCCTTTTGGCCAACATTAACATACCGAGATAACAAAAAATAAGGTGCAAATGTGCCCCCTGAAATCAATAGAATTATGGAGCTGAGATAAGTTGGTACTTAATTGAGAAGATCAGATGAAGTAGTAATGAATATAAAAACCCTAAATCAGTATCATATTAAAGGAAGGCTTATTGATATAAATATTAAATATCTCCATCTTTCAAGAAATACCTTGACTAATATAAAGCCTATTAGACAAATAAGGGATATTGAAACTATTTAATACTTATCAAGAAAAATTTGCTTACCTTCTGATTCTAAAGTGGAAAAAATGCAAATAATTATTAGAAGGTGTGTTTTGCTTCGTCATATTATTTGACCAAGAGCATTATCAATGTTGCCAGAACTGAACCTTTGACCAAGTTACTGTTTTCCTTCATAAACTTCAGACGATCTGCAGAGAGCAAAGCCAACAATTCAATGTGATGCTCCGTTAATTTTAGAATTTTATCAATTAAGGGTAATAATATAAACTCTCATGATAAAGTCAAGCTTAAATCCCATTTATCGAAATAAGATCCTACTCAAGTTTGACGAGAAAAATAATGGTTACTGGAGAACAAGATATCGTCCGAATTATACCAAAAAAATAGTAGTTTCAATCCAATTAAAGACCTTGCCTACCAGGAAAAAGGATAGTTCCAAATATTATGGAATTAACAATTTTTTCATAAAGAATTTGTTTGGCAGTTAGTAGGCTTTAGTTTTTAAATTTGAATGAATGAAAGATTTTAATGATGTCCACGAGACTAAACAGTCTATGCGATCAAGGTATCCAGCTTTAATTTCTCTTGAAAGTCTGTTCCATGTCGGATCTCTTGCTATTAATCTTAACTAGTAGGTTGGCTACCTGATTAATCCTATCTTCTTCAAAAAGCTGATGCATGTTGTTAACCTTCAAACTATCTTTGTACTGATTACAAATATCCTCATAAGCCACGCATTCCATGATGAAATGTCATTCTGTTTCCACTGCTCCCTTATTGGAGAAAATGCAAAATCTTTCTTCCCAAGTTTCTTTGGGCCTCTTCCACCTACAGGTTTCAATCATAAATGACAGTTTAGCTGTAAAAGGGCTTCACTTTTTGGAGTTTGATAGTGAATTCTTTGAGCAATACAAGAATGATGAAAATCATAAATGACAGCTTAGCTATAACATAGAAGGCAAAGAATTATTGTAGTTTTGTGGTAGGAATTTGTTTCTAACCTTGAGCATCATTGGTAGAAGAAGAATCAGAAGTCGACTCATTATTAACTAAGACATTAAGGCGCGAGCAGTCCTCCTGGAGTTCACCTATGCAAATCAATATTATGGCAATTAAAAGAAAATTTATATAGAAATTTAAATTGAATTAATGTAAAATTACAACCTTTTAAACACTGTATACATTGGTACTCAATTGCTAATGTTGTTTCCTGAACCTCTGCAATTTCATTTTGCAACAGACACATATTCTGATTAGTGTGACATTTAAACTGGGCAGTATTTACCATTTTGAATTTTGTTCAAACATGTCTTGACCATTAACTGTGAATTGTTTTTACATTTGGAAAACCCCAAATTGTAAACTCATCAATTGTAAAATAACTTTTCTGATAAGAGCCTGAAATTTCAGTAGATAGAAGTGAAAACATCTGATTTTATTTTGCATTCTTGAGTGAGCTTACATGTGCAAAACTCTAAACAGTTATTGATGTAGTCCTGTTTGAGCATTCATGTCTTCAACATCGAATCGAACCTGCCCAATGCCTGCACAATCCCAAAGGACAATACAACAGTAGAACAAGTTTGCATGGGCTTTTTCCTATTCTTTCGCCATGCCGAAGCTTGTAAGAAAAACTGATTTCAAACCTAGCAAGGAGAAGAAAAAATGAAGCAGAGCAGTTAAGTTGTACTTGAAGATGTGAACCATATCAATAATGTCCTTAACCCTTCTTTGAAGACTTTGTTAATAGGGAAGAGAATTAATGTCTTGCATTGTGTTGACCTTGTTTGCACGCTTAGAATGTTGATACACCCACTTAAAATGATAGAACACTACAAAAATCCTAATCTGGAATAACATGCTCCAGCTTCACAGTGTTGTGATGGGTTTTATTTTGACATGTGTATGGAATTGTTATCCAGTTAAACTATTCCACCTCTTTGATTATCATATCAATTGCATTGTATGAGTTTGCTTCAATGCCATTACTTCGTCCAGAATTCAATACTGGAAAGCTAGTGAAATGCTCCTCAAGAGAGAAACTGTCATTTCACTGTCATCCACAGAATAGACAAATGGTCACAGTATCACTTGAGAGGATGAGCAGAGTGTTTGTGTTTTAATTTTGATTGAGATTGCAGTTACATTACTGATTTTCTAATTTTCCTAGAGAAGGGTTTTGAGGAGAATCCTATGATCAGAAGGAGTAACGTTACACAATCATATCAGAATGCATGATATTCTGAACTTTGAAATCTATGAATTTTATATGAAATACATGTGGAAATTTAAAAACTGTAATTATGGTACAAATAGATTGATGAACAATGCAATTTTCTAGTTTTTCATGACACAATGCCAATAAAATCCGTTGCCCTTCTTAATCTGAGAGCATTATGTGGGCAGGGTGAGTTTGAGGATGTGCTACACATTTCGAAAAGGCTTTAAAGACTACAATAAAATGTAATTGGTAGGTATAATGCTAGACTTTACAACCTTTGCTAGCATCCTCCCAGCCTGTGTCAAATGGGAGCTTTCGAACAGGGTATGGAGATCCAACAAAGCATAAAGGATAGACAAATTTTCTCCTAGGCAGTTACAACTATTTTGGTTGACATTTATGCAAAATCTAGCTACTTATTCATAAGTAGTTTATTTTTTATAGCATAGACAATTGTATAGCTATAATTCAAAATACAACATACAAATTAGTGAAAAATTTCTAAGTTTAAGAAAGTTGAAAAAAGGTTTAGATAAGGTATATGTTTAGGTTGAAACTAGTGAAATGATATTTTTTTGGATGTGTGTTATGTGTGTGTCTAACTTGCTAATTTATTAAATTGAGATGATGTACATTCAAACTAGAGTTCTTAGTTTAAAGTAGGATATTGTTTACTCATACCCATATAAGTACTAGCAATATTTCTTGAACTTTTCCTCCTTGCTATCTATGAAAACTCTACATTTATAATTTGATTTTTCTTATCACTACTATTTCATTCCCTCTTACCTCCTACTCTTTTTAGACATCCTTCATTCTACACATGCTTATCATCCCATTACTACTTGCATTTCTAAACCTTCAATACATTAGTGAAGTAGTTTAATCAACTCAAAAAAAAAAATGTAGTTGTAGTTCTATTATGTATAATTCTCCACATTGCACACCTTTTTCATTTGAGGTTGTTACACACCCATTTCCCATTGGCTTTATTGTAGCTATATTCAAATTATATAATCGAAATGGTAGTCACAATTGTCACCTAGAAGCGTTTAGTGATACATGCCTAGATATTACATATGAAAATTAAAATCTTACCTAAATTATTTGTATGAACCCTAAGGACTATGCCCTTGAATACTTCTAATCCTTAGCTCCTATTTGTATCTATTATTTTGTCAAGCTAACCACCACTTTATTTCAATACTTCTGCATCAAAATAGGCTTATAAACAACTAGCTAATTTAGCTAAATGTTCCCAAAGACATAATGAATCTGCCAAGGACTATGGAATTAGCTTCCAATACTTATATGGTAAAATTTGTGTGCATGTAAAATATCTTGAAATTTAACTAGTTGAATCTAATGGTTGGAATAATGGGGCCTCTCTCACTTCCTTTAATACTTCATAATGTCAAAAGAATAATACATTTCAAAAAGGAAATGACAAGAAAGAATATTAGAAATCTAGTTGGACAATCAAATGTCTACCACATCTGATTTTGCATAATTTGACATTAAGGGCCTAGAAAAATTACAAATCTTAGCAAACCATTGATAATGTTCTTCAAAGCTTCCTAATATTTGGGTTAGCCTTAATTCCATCAATCTATTGGATTCCTCTAGATGATTATGTAAGAGCTATAATGACTAATTATTTTGCAATTTTCAATTTAATGGACACCACATATATACGTGTATGGTATTCAAGCATGAAATCATAGATCTCATTGATCTAGAAATGTGATTTATGTCGATGGTGTGAGTAATGAGGTAAATTATTTGTTTTCTCCAATAAAATAAGGTTTGAAAATTTATGTTAGTAGCAAATATAAAAGGTGTTCTTGTGAAGATGCAAATGCATACAAGATTGCAGTCAATGGATCAACAAAAGATAGTCTAGTGACAAAGCTAATTTGCAGCAATGGACAAAACAGAGATCGCAACATTTTTAGACTTCAGAGACAAAGATAATTTGATGATACCTTGACAAGTGAAGAACAACATTTTATATTAGAGACATAAAAGACAATGGCATAACAGGGAATTAATCTAAAGAAGAAAAATAAATAGTGATGGTGGATAGATTGTTAACTCGGCAGTGATAGGTGCAGTGTGATTAGAATTCTAAACATATATGATGATGCAAAATAGTAAAATACAAAATAAATGTACATAATTACTTGGTAATCTCCATTGTGTAGTTTTTGCTGATGAAAGCTAGGGACTTCGGAATAGGATATTGACATCGATCATAGCATGAAGAATGAGGAATTTTGTACGGTGTATTTGCAAATACCATTTCAGGCATGCGTACAGTATGTGGAAACATATATTAACTACACGAAGTACTTGTAGAGATAGTGATGGATAGATATTGGTGTTGTGCCTAATCCACACCACTTAGTAAATTTTAAGAAATATTTATCTCATATGTAGTTAAACAAAAGAACATTTTCTATAAGAAAATGCATGCCAAAATGTAGTCATAAGGCTAATAACAGGAATGACAGCAATCATGATACATCAATCGTGATAAAAGTGGTCATCTACCACAGATTGAAAATTACACACTATAGAGTACATTAATCATTCAAATCATAAAAACAAATTTATAACTTCCATATTTCTCTTATTGAGCATCCCAACTCATAGATGAAATAATAGGTGAATCACGTTTCATAACTTATTATTAGTTTAGTTAGTCTTTAAAATTTGATGTAAAAGATGTCAACGAATATCTCTTAATGTTTTCAAGATAAAAAATAATTAAAGATACATATATTAATATAAAATTATACAATGTGATTTAAAATATTATCATAAAAATACTCCTACAAAATTAAATTTAAAAACACTCTCAATTCATTTAATTTTGTTAATCAAAATATAAAAACTTATTTACAAGACTGAATTGACGATAGTATACATTCATAATTGTACATATTATTAAAAGATATCTAAAGAGTAGTTTGGGAATAAGACTACAGATGCAATCGACATCAACCAAAATCTAAAAAATTTACTTTAGTTTTGTTTTAGTTTGGTATCTCTCCATTTGTTTGGAGAAGTATCCTTTGAAGAAGCACCTAATGATGATCTTTTGGATCTTATCCCATAAAAATGTCTGATCTTCTACTTCCTTGATTTAGTCTTTTGTAACTCACAAGAAACTTCAATTGCATAAATATCAAATCACACTTGATCATTGGGCCTGTGGAGTCTTGAAACTAGACAGGGGTCAAAACATAATGGATTTAGAATTTTGTGAGTTGTGACTGCCCTGGTAGACAGGTATGCAGAACGTGGAAGCATAGACAGGTCATGCAAACTATTTAGAAATGGTGACGGATTGCACTACTTGCAGCTATGCACAAAATGAACATATAGAAATGGCCCACTAGCTTTTAATAGCTATCTCATAAGAATTTTGAACAAAAGTCCATCGAAAAAACCATTGATCTACAAGAATTTCCATCCATGAATTGTTATCTAAATGCTAAAACCTAACAAATACGTGGTAAATAAATCCAGAGAAAAATAGAAAAACATCCAAACTCTCTTGCAAAAGAAGACAACACAAAAATAGAGGAGGGAAATAGAAGGCCAGATGGAATGTGGATAGAAGGAAATGTAAGGACCCGCTTGTCCTAACCCTAGTTAAACCAAACTTAAACTCACTGTTTTAATTAAAAATTAAATTAACCATTATTGCACATGCAAAAGCAATAATTATCAACATGCAAGTAATAGACAAGTAACTGAACAACCATGCAACTCATAAATAACATGTAGAAATTAAATGTGCATGCGAAAAATAACAAACTAAAATTACGCATGAGGATCAAATAGAATTCAAACCATAATTAGTTACGATGTTGAGTTACGTGTGCACATGAGTAGCGTAAATCGTATGCATGGAATTATTATGAATTAAATTAACATGCAAAAACTCGTAATTAAATAATCTACCAGATAATTAAATATGACCATGCATGCATGTGTAAATGAAAACTAATCTAAGAAAGTAAATCATGCATGTTAGTGGGTTAGTATGTTAGTAGCCTTTTTTCTTCTTTTTTTTCTTTGTTAGTTACATTGCATGGCGACTTCTTGTCGCTTTACATCATGTGACCTTATAGGTCCTTTTTTCATAACTTCTACATGCTACCATTCTGGTCTTTACAATGAAATAAAATATACATCTTCAATTATTACATAAAATTTTATCTGAAATCTCTGACTTTCTTTGTCTCCGGATGTGTCGCCTCTGTTTGACCTAGATAACCTCTTCTTGCAAACCGGATGACAGACATATGACCCAGGCGTTTTATCCGTCCAACCAAATGAAGCATAAGCTTCCTGGTGCTCTTGATAAGCTCTCGTCCCTCACGATGGAGTATCCTAGCAAGCCGGTACCAACTGGTAGTAAAGGAATCCTGTGCAATCATGTAGAACTAACAACCCATCCTGGTTGAACTAACTACATGTGTTATGGCAGGGATAAAAATAAATAAATAAATATGATGGCCATCATTACCCTATTGGGAAGGTGAAGAAAATCACCCTTCCCTGGTTAGCCCATAAACAAGCACTCTCGTTCCATAATCATCCCTCATAGACAGAAAAATAATTAACCCTCCGCGGATTAATGTCAGAATAATATTATTATATGTTTTCTTTATAAATTTTTATAAATTTTCCCTTTATAATATAATTTCCTCAAATCAAAATTTAATTTTAATATTTTCAATAATTCTAAATTAAGAATCTCTATTTAAGTTAATATAATCTTTAAAATCAATTCCTAATATATATATATTAAATATTTTTATTGCTTTTATTCTTTTCTTAAAAATTCTTAAATCAATATTGATGTTAGAATTTACCACTATCAAGACTTTCCAAATACAGTCGTAATGTTTTAGTCATTTCTTACAAACCCAAATCCCAATTTCTCTGAAATTTTCACAGTAATCAGAAATATTTCAAACGCAAAAACCCAGTAAATTTCCCCGAAACCCAGTTTCTACTTTAGATACATCGAGAAGATGGCATTGACAACACAAGTGACACATCAAACAAACAAGCATTAAATCCACAATATCCAATTTTTAAAGAAAAAGATCAAATTAAGACTCAAATTAAATATGAAAAATAAATGAACCTGGCTGTGAGAAAGAAGAATGCCAAGCGTTTCCCAAATTTCAGACAATCTCTTCAATTTATCTTGTCGACTTCATAACAATCACACAAATCAAGAAGCTCAAAAAGAATTGGAATGATCAAATAACAGGTTTATTCCTATATATATAAACATTGAATTCTCTAAAAATAAAATTTAATTGTTTGCATGATTAAATTCTTAAAATAAAACTGATTATTAAAATTAGAACTCACAAAATAATTAATTGATTTTATTAAATTACAATTTGTTAAAGATTTAGTTTTTAAGAAAATAATTAATTATTAGGCTTCTCACATGTGTCTATATTTTTAGTACATAAGTTTACTCCAACGTTGTATTTTTGCATGCCTTGATCATTTATTTAAATTTATTAACTAATATTTTAATTAATTTCTTGAATTAATCTCATTTTTTATTTTAATTAGTCCTCTAATTTTAGTATTTATTTATATCTTAAATAGTTTTTTTTATGTTTTATAATTTAATTATCAAATAATTCTATTTTTAACTACTCAACTAATTAATTTATTTACTCTCTTTTAAATAATTATATTGTAAATAAATTTCTAGCTTGATTTAATAATTTATCCTTATTATCATAATTTTATTTTATGTTATCAATTTATATTAGACTCCACAATTTAATTTATTAATTGCTTATCTAACTGGGTACTTTGCACAGGGTTCCAATACCAATACTTAGGTTGCTACTGGCGAGCTAGAAAAACCCCTCCTCGGTCATATGTCCGCCTTCTCCTCGGTCATATGTCCGCCTTCGATGGTTACCCTGCAACTTATACTTGACAAAAATTCGTCAGATCCCATTACATTAAAGTCTAGCAAAATATTAACATCATTAAATATCATAACAATATTATTTATCATCATTAAATAACGACATCATATCAATAAACATCATTATTAAGTATTATTAATCACAACGGTAAAGTAGCATTAAAACATTATCATCATAAAATAACTAACCATCATTATTGTCACTAAACCACACAATATCATCTATCATTATTAAAAGTTAACCAAAAGGTATCTGACATAATAAATAAATCTAACTGAGATCTAATTCGAGTCTGACATAATAAATAAATCTAACTGAGATCTAATTCGAGTTGTGACAGAAAAGCCAGCACCGATAGAATAGCGCAAAAGGTTACAAGCCTTATAATAAAAGATAGAGAAAGGCTGCATGACAGTGAAAAAGCAGTGTGGAGAAGGGGTGTAATGTGTTGTATAATTGCTTTTCAGCATGACAAGCTAACTAACCATGCTGATTTTCTAATTTATTTGGGGGTGAAGGTATCAATTTTATGCGGCAATCTAAAGGAACAAAAACTTAACGGTGACATTTAATAGACAAACAAAAAAGAATTCGAAAAAATATATGAAAGGAGCTTGAAAAAAATAATTAGAGCTTGGAAAACGGTTACCGTTGGTTCTGAATTCCATAGCTCGCAACTAGAACGACCCTGCTTTTGCTTATACTGTGAGAAAGGAAGAACACAGTGTAGACCCTTCTGTACAACACATGAAATACATTAACATGTTTTGCATTCAGTGAAAGACAGCGCCAAAAACCCATATATACAAGACAACATAAACTATTTCCAGCTTCTTCAAATAGCACCAAACAAAAATAATCGTTACCTAGATTATGGATTATGTATTACCCTGCAGAATGCATTCAAAATGCGAAAGCACAGACAAGGCACGTGGATTGTTCATCCAAATGCCTAGAAGTGGTGTGTCCTCTTCGACTACGGTGATTGCAGAATTTGAATATTCCCCAGACCAGCGAAAAAAATGCACCTTTGAAGATCTTTAAAAAAAAATCTACTCATAACATACCTGTGAAGCAACACATCATTCCCCAACTGGAACTCTAATTGCCAGCTGTGTCCAGCAACCTGCAGAAACGGTAATCCCAAGATTTTGGTTTTTGCCCCCTTCCGCTTTATCTGCGCCTTCTCTTGCATTGAATCCTGATACATGTCCTGACCATTAACTGTGAATTGTTTAAAACAGGGTACTACATTGTTCAACTAGCAAGACGTATGCTACGGTACAACAGAAAATATAAGATCTTCAATCTAAAAGGGGTTGCAGTAAGATCTTGAGTCTAAAAGGGGTTGCAGTATGTGAAGCCGAAGCCAAATCCATCGCTTCGAAATTTGATTTCATTTTTAGAAAAAGCTAAAACTGTAATTTCATTATTGATTTACTAATTTATGTACAGATAAGTAATCCATTGATGAAATTTGGAAATGACTTAAATGCAAGGGCACAATTCCTATGGTCTCACGGGCTCATATGTGATCAGAGCTACAAGAGAATGGTTTATACCTGCAATTATAGCCGCTATGTTCATGAATTTTACCACCACAACTTATCAGCGGACTGCAATGAGGTTAATAGTTTGATTAGCCAGGAAGTTGGCCATTTTTTTCAGGCATGTAAAGAATGTACAAGTTCTGCATGTTCATACCTGTGTGATATTGCAGCCGCTTCCCCTCCTTGAAGGAGGCACAAAAATTTTTACCATGAAAACGACCCAAATGAATGTGCCCTAACGCAACTGACCTAATCACCAACTGTCCATACAATTGATTATTTATGTTCGTTAAGACCACCAACATCGTCCAGCTCTCCCCTGCATGCAACACAAAAAAAACTCAGTCACTGACAGTTATCCAATCCAATCCATCATTGTTTGTATGTAAGCTTGAAAGAATCGGGTGGCTCTCAAAAACCTTACAGCCTTGAAAATTTCAAAACCCTATAAAATTGAAAAACATCAATAAATATACAAAACAATATCTAGAGAGAGCACATGCATGGACAATTATTAAAAAAAAAACGTGGACTAGAGAAATTGCACAAACCATTATCTCTCTATAGTAGTTGGAGAAACGCCGGCTTGGACTGCTTGAACTTTTGTATGGCAATATATTTCTCTACGATCGAAAGAAAACAAGTTATATGAAAGAAAGAAATAAATTATTTTAACGTCTACGAGGCTAAGTATAGTTTATGGGGCAGACCCCAATAGCAATCTGCAAGAGTGGTTTCATATAGCGTCACATTCCAGAATGAAGTGTTTTTGTTTTTTTCAACCTTACCTGAAGTGCAGAAAATGCACACTCTTTCCTCCCAATTTTCTTTTGGTCTTTTCCAACGCCTAGTTTCGCATTAGAGCTGATGGGAGTTAGTTCTTAATTGAGCAATGAGGATTTTGGCTTTCCACGATAAATTGGCCCCTATGTACACTTTTTGTTGATGGTTACACGAGGGTTAAACTCTTCAATATAATACTTTTTTCTTTCTCCCTAACTCCTTACCCCAAGTGCGCTTGTCAAACTTATTTATAACATACGCCTCTATCTCCTTGCTATTCATGGGGGTACATGTTCAACTATATATCCCATTTTATAAGCCATTTGCTATTTTGTCACATCCAAGTCTTCTTTCTTTTGTATAATGTGTCATTGAAGACGACCTTAGGCCATCTACCCTCATCCATTTGCTCAATTCTTTTCAAATAACAAATGCTACAAATATAAGCCTTCCCCAATTTTGCCCATCATTGATAATGCTACACAACTATTGTACTCTGAAATATACAAGCCAAATTATAAAAGTATAGGTATTGTGTAAATTATCGATTACATAGTGTTGGGTAAGTAGCAACGTGGAAGATGAGGAGTTTTTACTTTTCCAACACCTGACTCCAAGCAGTATCTCTCACTGCAACGCACTGATGATTCCTGCACAACTCAGAACAATGTCTTGACTGAAGTGCCTTCTCTTGTGTTGGAAACATAAAGCTTACCTAACATCCCTGCAACCAAAAACAGTAGCAAATAATAGTGCGCCAAAAAGGTTTAATTAATATTTGCATTAATAAATATACAACTTCATTGGGAAAACTAGTATATGAAAATTTGTTTTTTTTAATTGCTAAAGTCTGATTGGATGTTTGTGCAGAGTTTAATCACTATTAAACTGAACCCTCACCAATAGTTCCTAGTGGAGGAACCAATAATAAAGCTCACAAATTAATTATAGATCACAAAATTCTATAAAATAAGTGTTTTCATTTGTTAGTTAGTGAGCAATTTTTTTTGGTTAAATAAGCATTTTTCTAAACTATTTTAAAGTATTAACAATATTTTTTTCTTTTCCAACAAAAATTTATGATAAGAAAATAGTACGTTTTTATAAAGAAATAGTGTTCCTTTCATTTTGAGTAATAAAAATATAGTTTTAAAATTAGTGATCATTTTTTTTTTAATATTATAAATTATATCTAATATTATTTTAGCATTAAAAAATGTCAAATTTAATATTTGTATTATATTATTATATAAAATATAGAATATATTTATTTGTGTTATATGTATGTATATACATGCATGCATACATGGGTGTGTATGTGAACAACATGATTATAAAATTAAATTTTCTTGCTTAGTTTTTTATTTGAATGTAGCAGGCCATTCTACTTTCAATATAGAGGACACTCAATCATTATAGTAGGCATACAACAATGTCAATACCAAGAGAATTTGCATCAAGAAATCTTCCTTCTTCTTTTGGATCCATCACAGGTAAAAATTCATAGAACTTAATTTTCTATCTATATAATTTTTCTTGAAGAAATATATCTTTAGAATATTATTTTGTATAAATAAAATAAAATAGTCTTATGCTTATTTTATTTTAATCTTAACATATAATTTAAATTATTTAATAAAATATTTCTTCTAAAAACATAAAAGTAAATTAAAAATATATTAATTAAAACTATACTAAAATATATTATGGATACTTCCAACATTGATGTATTTGTAACTTAAGTAAAGCATGCTAATAGAATGATAACATTTTTCAAGCTTAAGGAACCCTTCTAATATGTTAGATCCCCAAAGCTATTTATTAAAAAAATTGGAGATAAGAGCGATGTAATTTTATTGTAAAATAAAAAATAAAAATAAAAAATCTAAAAGAAGATGTAAAAATCATTAATATGAATATTCAACTAAAAGATAGGCACAATAAATTTATTATATTAGAGATAATATATTTAGCAAGATTAACATATTCATATAAAACACAATATTATGATAGAATTACAATAGACACATGATAAACTTAGCTTGATAACTAAATATGTATAAGTAATGGTAGATTTTTTTAAGTTGGGTGCCCATTCGGCAAAAAGGTCTCTTTAGCAATGTAATACCCTATCTTTTGTGTAAGAAATATACTCTATCTAGGCTAAGTCCAAGCCTACAAGTCCTTTCTACATCCATATATTCTTCTTCATGTATATTTTTAATTTTTATGTTTTTACATTGTCACTCTCTATTGCATTGAATTCATTTTTATTTGTTCTACACTATTTCCTAATCTAAAAAATAACGATATTTAGAAATACATTTATAGTATTATTATTATATCACAAAGGAACATGTTATGCTAGGTCAATCCATTTAAATATGCATAAAACATTTATAGATTTTGAGTAATGCACTAGAATGAATGTCCAAAATTATTTCAGTGCACCAAATTGAAATGTTCATACATTGATTTCTCATTAAATACTTCTAAGATGAAAGGGGATCTAAAATTAATTATAATGAATATATTTTAAATACACATAGTAATGTATAGGAATGTGTACACATAGCAGTAGGTGAAGGCTAGGTTAAATATTGTGACTTCACACGAGACTGAGTTATTAGGTGATATTTAATCATATTAATGAATTCTCTAATTTGTTAATATATGTTACTATAATGATGAAAATTAGGGTTTCACCAATTAAGGTAATAAAATCTCTAATTTTACTTAATTAACCATCACATTGAAAGAGGGATGGACCTAATAGATCTAGGCTTAATCCCTCTAAGGAAAAAGCTCTAAAATATTGATTAGGTTCACCTTTGTTAAGGTTTTGGTTCCCTCTTTCTAAGTTTAATTGTAAAAAATATTGAAATTTAGGGTAAATGGGTGAATATTGAAGAGATCGGGCATAAGCAATGAGCTACAGTCATTGTACACAGACACCAACCTGGATATGGGCAAAAGAAGATGTTTTAGATTTGTTTCTAGAAGTTCGACTTGATTTTTTGGGACTGTGTTGCTCCAATTCAACCTATTGCTTTGAATTTATTGTCATCAAAAGGTGAACCTATCCGTCTTTACAAATCATGTCGATCCTCTCAAATGCAACTCTGTACCTATTTCCAACATATAGAGAGAAGGGGGAAATTTTTGGGAATAGGGGTTTTCCGAAGTCAAACCCTAGTTTAGGAATTAACCTTGAATGAAATAATCCAAATATTGCAAAGATGTACATCTAATCTGCAATTGTTGATGATGATGATGCTTTAATCTTTGAATGTAATCACATATTTTGTATGAAATGGCATAACAAAACCCTAATCACACACATGCTTGCATGGAAATTGATGTGACTTTGCTCCACAATGCTAGATGATGAATATGCAGCCTTGAAGATCTTTGAAAATGCTTGATAATGAATGCTTCATGGATGTAAGAATTTTTTAGGTAGATAATGGATGGATACTTAGTTCTAAAATGAATTGATTAATGTCTTTATATAGGAGTATCTAGGTAAATTACCGATTAGGCAACCCCCAATTGATGGGGCTTCATAGAGTATGCATAGGATATATATAAGTTATTCGCATATTATTATTTTTATTAGTTTTATCCTATGCAAATGACAAAAATAAAAAGTATAAAAAGTAAAAAGTAATATGTTAGTTCCTAATTGTTAGGAGATTAGCATAAGTTAGTATTTTGTTATTTTATTTGTTAATTGGTTTTTGTTTTTTTATTCGCGTGAGATTTGGAAGATATTCCAACTCATCCAAACATGGCATATTATATGCCTACATAATTGTATTTTCTCCTCACCTAGGGGATATTGGAATGCAAGTTTTACAGTGTATTATTTTGTAGAGATTATTTTCAATTTGTTTTGTAGAGATCTTTGGTATTTTGTGTACAAATTTTCATCTTTGACTGCTGGTTAGCTTGCGTCTTTCCATATCAGTTGGTATTAGAGCATTCTTTGATCCATGGGTTTGGATTGTTTATTCAAATCCAATTATCAAAAAGAAAATTTTCAGTCTTGAAGCTCTCCACACTGGCATGTTATTTTTGAATAATTTGCACTCATTTCAAGAGAGTTAGTCATCTAGAAGAAACTAGAGGTGTTTGCTTGAGAAAGTGAGCACTTCTCTTTTGAATTTTTTATGTTTTTTTCTTTGAGAGCTCGTGCTATTATTTAATTAATAGCTTTCTACATAAGAATTATTTTTTAAAATAGTTTGTGGATCTAGAAGCACCTTTCTGAGAGCTTTCCAAAATATTTTACCGTTCTGAATTTCGTTATGTTTTGAGAAAGTTATGGCAATTTTAAAACTACTATGGTAGTTGCTAAATTCAAATGACCAGGTGGTTTTGTAGGTGGATTTGAGTGCAAAAATGTGGTATTGAGTGTAAAAATATGGTTTCTTCTTATTTTCATAGTTTTTCTCTTAAAAAAGTAATTTATATTCTTTATAAGAGTTTACTATAGTGCTCCCAAATCTTGAGAAAAAAATTGTGCAAAGCTTACCTTGGCGAATGGTAATTCTATATGTTGTGATGTAATGGGTTTTTTCCTCTAAAAATTTGTTACATTGTGTCTAGTGGTATTCAAAACCTCCTTGAAAATTGGTTTCATTCCAACACTCATTGATCTCCCGATTCAATTTTTTTTTTCCAAGTTTGATAGAGTGTTGGTCCATAGTGTTTGATTATTTTTATTGTTGGGAGGTGTAAAACACATCATTGGCTTTAACTTGCAATAATATGGACGCTAATTTGGTTGAGCAAGTTGTTGAGCTTGCCAATGTTATAACCACTTTGATCGATAAAGTCAATGATATTGCAAGTTAGTAGCTTCCTGAACCTAAAAGCCACCGACCTTCAGCCAACTGTGAAGTCAAAATCTATGATGGATCTCGACATCCTGATGTGCTCCAAACTTGGATCCTTGACATGGAAGACATGGTTCGCCTATAATAAGACTACCAATGTTGATAAGGTTTCATTTTCCAAATTGAAGCTCTCTGGTGTCACTAAGGTTTTGTTCACTGAGTGGCAATATGCTTAGGACCCTATCATAACATGGAATCAACTTGTCACAGCCTTAAAGGATACATTCTATCCTTCAAACTATGAGCAGTAATTGCACTTCAAGTGGCTTCGCCTATGACAAGGATGACAAATGTCAATGCAACATTATATCTACCACTTCAAACAACTAAGATTACTACTTTAAGTGCAAGAACCAACTATTTCTCTAATATTAAAGTTCAAGAGCGGCTTACAAGAACATGTGTTTAGGGAGTTGAAATAACTACCCTAGAATCTCTAGATGTTGCATTCAACCAAGCAAAATTGGTAGAAGAAAAACTATTTGCCCAGTCTCATGCATCTTGACCCTCATTTTAGGTAGGTCCTCCAAAATCTTTGAGTTCTTGGCCACAACAAAAAATTTACAAAGATAAAAGTTCTTCTCCCCCCTCTTCTTTTCAGTCTCCTCCTTCTAATACTAAGAAATCTAAGTTTTGTACTTATTGTAAAAATAAGGGACATGAAAAGTCCAAATTCTTTAAGTTGAAGAAGAAGAATCTAATAGTATTGTCACATGATGAGGAAATGAAAAATATTCCCATTGAGACTTTTAGTGATGATAGGAATTATGATGATTTGAAAGGTAGAATCCACAAGGTCACCTTAATGAACCATCATTCTACTTTAGGGGGAGGTGACAATTTGTTTGTCACTCGTGCACATTTAACATATAATTTGTTAGTAAACTGTATCACTGACAATGGCTCGTGGAAAAATTTGATTGTGAAGTCCATTATCGACAAACTCCATTTTTTAATGAATCCACATCCTCATCCATATTCACTTGGATGGAAGGATAATGATTCATCCTCACAAATAACACATGCTTGTACTATCTATTTTGCATTTGGTCCCAAGTTTATTGATAAGGTCACCTATGATGTGACCACCATGGATTAATGTGGTTTGTTGCTCGGAAAACTCTATCAGTATGATAGGAAAGCTCAATATGATGCCTTTAATAACACCTATACATTGCAACAAGATAATAAAACATACTTAATAAAATGCACTAAGAGAATTGAAAATCTAGTACTTGGTTGCAGACAAGCAAGAAAAGCTATAAATCAGGCACAAGAGCTTGCATTAATTTTTATAAGGCCATAATATGAAAATTCTGAAGCAAAAATCATTATGTCTTAAGCCACATGCTACATTAGAAAAATTGTTGCGAGAATTTTCACATGGATTTAAAGAGCCTAAAACACTTCCCCCAGAATGAGCAATCAATCACTCTCTTGATCTTGTCCCTATTTCATCTCTTCCTAATACCCCAATGTATCGACAAGCAATTCTTCAAAGCAATAAGATAAAAAGACAAAATTCAAGATTTATTGTCTAAAGGTTTTATTAAGCCAAGTACAACCCCTTGCGCTTCACCAATTTTATTATTGCTCAAGAAAGATGGAACTTGGTGTATTTATATAGATTTTCGGGCATTAAATAAGATCACCATCAAAAATTGGTATCTGCTTCCATGCATTGATGACCTTTTGGATCAACTTCAAGGTGCAAAATTCTTCTCTAAGATTGATTTGAAAAGTGGGTTTCACCAAGTTTGAGTTCAAGCAAAGGACACATGGAAGATGGCTTTCAAAACCAAAATGGCACTTTTTGAGTAGCTTGTGATGCCATTTGGTCTCACCAATGCTCCTACCACTTTCATGCGAGATGCATGAGGTGTTTCATGATTGTATGGACAAATTTATTATCATCTATTTAGATGATATTCTAATATTTTTTTAAACTTGGAAAGTGCATCTTTAGCATTATGAACATGTTCTTCGCACTCTTTAGCAGAATAGTTTGTATGCCAAATTTTCCAAGTATTATTTTGGTTAAACATCCATATCCTATCTTGGGTATATCATTGATGCACGTGGTGTTCAAGTGGAGGATCCTGTAAAAGTGGAAGTTCTTCTCAAGTGGCCTACTCCTTCAAATATCACTGAATTGAGGAGTTTTCTTGTTCTCAATGCCAACTTCTACTGCAAGTTTATTCTATTTTACTCGGACATTGCCACACCTTTGCACCAATTGATAAAGACCAATGTTGCATTAAAGTGGACACAAATTCACTCTAATTCTTTCAACACATTTAAATATGTTCAACACATGTTCTTGTTCTACCAGATCTCTCACGGCCTTTTGAGATTGAGACAAATGCTTCACAACATGCACTTGGAGTTGTTTTAAAGAAAAATGGTCACCCAGTGGCTTATCATTCAAAAAATTATTCTGGTGCTAAAAAGAACTACTCCAAATATGATAAGGAATTATATGCATTAGTCCAAGCTATCAAGTATTGGAGGCATTATCTTTTGGGGAAAGAAACCATTTTTCACACTAATCACTTGCCTCTACAATTTCTTCAATCTTAGACTAAAATTGAAGAAGCAAGGCAGCATATGAAGTGGGCTTCATATTTAAAATAGTTTCACTTAGTCATCAAGTATAAGAAGGGAAGCACCAACAATGTTGCAGATTATTTGAGTCAGCCTCCTACAACACATTCTTTAACTATAGTGACCACTTTTCATTAGGGATTTTAGACATGGTCTTCTCAGTATGCTTAATATCCTGATTTTGGCATGACATACACAAGTATTTTGAATCTTTCAGCTTCCAATTTAACACCTTTTCAAGATTTCCATATCAAGGAAGGGTTACTCTACAAGTTGGATAAACTTTGTGTTCCTCAAGATCATCGAGCTTCACTTCTCAAAGAAGCACATTCTACTCTTTATGATAGTCATTTTGACAAACAAAAAACATTTTATCATTTGCAGCAATTCTTCTATTGACCTCATATGCAGTGGGATGTTCTACATTTTCTCAAGAGATGTGTAGTTTGTTGCTGCTCCAAACCAACCAATAGAAAAATGGGCTTGATTATTCCTTTGTTTATTCCTTCTTGTCCTTGGGAGAGCATTTCCATGTATTTAGTTAGTGGCTTTCCATTAATCAATCATCATCATGATTGTGTTTTTGTGGTTGTTGATCGATTCAACAAGATGGCTAAGTTCATTCAATGTTGCAAGATAAGTTTTGTGCATGACTTATCCCAACTCTTCTTTGACTTTGTTTGGGGAACTTTTGGGTTACCAACTAGCATTATTTTTTATCATGACTCACGTTTTCTGGGCCATTTTTGGCAATCTTTGTGGAAGATTTTGGTAATTTCCCTTAACTTCTCTACTTCTTTCATCCTTAGTCATATGGTCAGACTGAAGTTGTGAACCAAACTCTTATACAAAGTTTGAGGATTTATCACCATAGCTCTCCTGCCAAGTGGCATTTGATCCTAACTGATGTAGGAGCATCCCGATTCACAACAATCTTGCATCAACCAAAAACATTTTCCTTTCTATTTTGTTTGTAGTTTCAGTTTTCCTTTGTGTGTCCTAGTTTTGGCTCGCCAGATCCTGTGGAGCTGGATTCTACTTGAAGACTTGATCATCTTTCTTTCTTTCAAACCACATCTCATTTGGATTACTTTTCAAAAATATATCGCCACCGATTTCCATGATGGCTTCTTGTTACCGGTTGTTCCTTTGTTATTGGTTGCCTGAGACCTATTCTGGTGATCCACTGAAACCCATTCTGAAGCTTGCGGAGCCTTGAGAGTTGATATCGATGTTTCCTGACATGTGGATGACCTTCTACATTTCTTCCTTTGGATTTTCCGGAGGAATCTCTTGGCAGAGGCCGACCTTGTTCATTTTGCACGTTAGGTCTTGTTCTTCGAGTTTTGATCCTTTTTGGGCCAACTGGATCCTTTGGATCAATATATATATTTGTAAACATTATTTAGAATGTAATCAAACTAGAATCAATTAGAGTATCAGATAGATAGGTTGTGCCTAGAAGATAAATCTTTCGATTCAAGGTCCTAGTTGTGACCTATTCTATCAAGCTTGTGTGCTGATATGCTGTAACCCGGTTGTTCCTAGTTGAATGTAATAAAGTTTCATGCAATAAAAACTATATGTTATGCATTGCCTCCATCATATCTATGTGTTTCTATTGTGTTTACTCTTGTTGATTGGTTTGGACTGATCTCCTTGAGGTCCCTCCTCGTCGGTGACTGCTTCAAGTGGTATCAGAGCGAAGTTTTATTCCAGAGGTCGCGTGTCCTGAATTTTGTTGTAGGGTGGTGGATTGCGGATCCGACCTGCAATTGCAGAAGACTAGAGTGAATATATGGTGCAAAGAGGAAGTAGGAATGGTGGAGTGCGTGGGAATGCAAACCCTACTGTGATGGAGATGTTGCAAGGAATAACAACCCGATTAGAAGCCATGGAGACAGCCCAAAGAAGAGGTTGACATATTGAAGATGTAAGCGAAGATGAAGGAGAAGAAGCCCCGACAAAACAAGTAAACCTACCGATAGTTGATCCGAATGAAGAAAGGTTTTCAAGGGTTTTGAATAGGGCAAACACTAAACCTCATTTTACCCCACTGAAATATGATGGGAAGTTAGATTCGGATGAATTAATGAACTAGATCTCGTAGATGGAGAAGTATTTTGATTTTGAAAACATTGTAGAAGAAAGGAAGGTGAAATATGTCTCTACCCGGTTGAAAGGTCATGCATCTCTTTGGTGGGAGCATTTGCAAGTTGATAGACAAAGGAGAGGTAAAGAAAATATTAAGACATGGGATCAGATGATTGCTAAGTTAAAATCAAAGTTTGTCCTGACGAATTATCAAGTGGATTTATTTTGGAAATTGCAGAACCTAAGACAGAAGGAATCTCGTACATGAAGGAATATACCGAATCATTTTACAAGTTGAACATCAGATCTAGACATGTTGATGATGAAGTTGAATAAATTACAAGATATTTGAATGGATTGCAGATGTCTATACAAGATGAACTCAGTATGATCAAATTGGAGAGTGTTAAAGAGGCTTACTAGTATGCACTAAAGGTTGAAGAGAAATTGAGAAAAAGACATGAGCAGAGACAGAGAGGTAGAGGTGGAAGGTTTACCAGAGGAATATTTCAAGGAGGAAGAGGAACCAGTATAGATCAAAACAAGGACAATGAAGTGATCAAAGAAGGTAATTCATACCAGAAGGATGATAGAAATTTCTACCAAAGGAGAGAACCAGATGGTTACCGAAATGAGAACTTTGGAAGATAAGACAAGAGGACATTTAGAGGAACTTGCTTTAAGTGTGGAGAAGAAGGACACTGTGCATTTGAATGTAAGAAGACAGAGGCTATCAGAAGAGCAGAAGTGGTGGAAGAAAACCCCACTAGATCAAACAATAAATCGAAAGATGGAGAACTATTGATGATGAGGAGAGCTTTGTGTCATATCGAAGGAGATGAAGAACCCTTACAGAGGAAGAACCTGTTCAAGACTAGATGTAAGGTATCCGGTAAGTGTTGTAAAGTTGTTATTGATAATGGTAGTCCAGATAATCTTGTTTCAGAAGAGATGATGAATAAGTTGAAATTGGAGAGATTGAAACATCCTAAGCCTTATCAAATAACATGGATTTAGGATGAACATAAGTTGTTAGTAAGTGAACAGTTTTTGGTAAAATTGAAAATTGGGAATTACCATGATGAAGTTTTGTGTGATATTATGCCTATGGATATTTGTCATCTTTTGTTGGGAATACCTTAGCAGTTTGATAGATAGGCTATACATGATGGGTGGAAGAATACATACACTATTGTGGCCAATGGGATAAAGCAAACCTTGTTACCTTTTGAGGAACCTTTGAAGGGTGGAGTCTGTACAAATTCCAAAATCTATTTAGTAGATGGAAGGAAATTCATGGATGGAATGAGACATGAGAATGTGTGTTTTGCCTTAATTCCTAAGAAGAGTGAGAGACCGAAACTAGAAGGAGAACACCCGACAGAGCTAAATGTTTTGCTGACAGAATATGAGGACATCATTTCAGATAATGTACTTGATGGATTGCTGCCTGTTAGAAGTATTAGTCATTGCATGGACTTGGTTCCCGGAGCTAGTTTGCCTAACAAAGCTACACACCAGTTGACATCGGTAGAGAATGAAGAACTAAATAGACAAGTGCAGGAGTTGTTGAAAAAGGTTTGATCAGGGAGAGTCTGAGCCCTTATGCAGTACCAACAGTATTAGCACCTAATAAGAATGGAGAATGGAGGATGTGTACTGATTCAAGAGAAATAAACAAGATCACAGTGAAATATCAGTTTCCTTTGCCTAGGATGGATGACATAATGGACTATTTTAGTGGAGAAAAATACTTTACAAAGATAGATTTGAAGAGTGGATGTCATCAGATCAGCATCATAGAAGGTGATAAGTGGAAGACAACATTTAAGACAAATGAAGGACTATATAAATGGTTGGTGATACCTTTTGGATTGACTAATGCACCGAGCACTTTCATGAGGCTGATGAATGAGGTATTAAATAAATTATTGGGTAAGTTTGTTATTGTGTATTTGGATGACATTCTGATTTTCAATAGAACAAAAGAGGAGCATTTGTTGCAGTTAAGACAAGTTTTATAGAGGTTGAGAGAAGAAAAGTTGTTCATCAATATCAAGAAGTGTACTTTTATGAAGGATGAGTTAGTCTATTTAGGATTTGTCATATCTGAGGATGGTTTGAAGATGGACCCTGAGAAAGTGAAAGCCATTGTTGAGTGGCCTACACCAGAAAGCATTGGAGAGGTAAGATCATTTCATGGATTGGCTAGTTTTTACTGGAAGTTTATCAGAAATTTTAGTTCATTTTGTAACCCTATGACTGAGACCATGAGAGGAGATCGAAAAGAATTCAAGTGGACCACCAGAGAAAAAAAAAGTTTTGAATTGTTGAAGCAGAAAGTCACTAAGTAGCCTATGTTAGCTTTACCAGATTTCAATAAGCTATTCCAAGTGGATTGTGATGTATGTGGAACAACAATAGGAGAAATTTTGAGTCAAGAAGGGAGAGTAGTAGCATATTTCAATGAAAAATTGAATGATGCCTGGAAGAGATATTCAGTGTATGATCAGGAATTTTATGCCATAGTTCAAGCCTTGAAGAAATGTAGACACTACTTGTTGCCTAAGGAGTTTGTGTTGTATACAGATCATCAAGCTTTGTAGCATTTGAACAGTCAAAGTAAGTTGAATTAGAGACATATGAGATGGTTAGAATTATTGTAGAGTTACACCTTTGTGTTGAAACATAGAAGTGGAAAATCTAACAAAGTTGTTGATGCATTGAGTAGGAGAAGGAATTTGCTAACAGAAATGAGAGTGACAGTATTAGGTTTTGAATATTTGAAGACCTTGTATGATGAAGACCCAGATTTTGCAGATCCTTGGAAAGCATGTAGAGAACCGGTTATTGTTGATAGGAGAAAATAGTTGGATTATTTCATTAGGGATGGGATGTTATTCAGGGGAGTTCAGTTATGCATACCTAAGAGTTCCATGAGAGAAAACCTAATCAAAGAGAAACATTGTGGAGGTTTAGCTGGACATTTTGGCATTGATAAAATAGTTGCAATGGTGAGTGAGAAGTACTTTTGGCCCCAGATTCATAAGGATGTATAGAGATATGTGCAAAGTTGTAGAGTTTGTCAAGTTGCAAAAGGTAGTAGTCAGAATGTGGGATTGTATAAACCTTTGACAGTACCGGTAAGACCTTGGGAGGATATAAGCATAGATTTTGTACTTGGATTGCCTAAGACACCGAGAGGGAATGATTCTATATTTGTGGTAGTGGATAGATTTTTGAAGATGGCTTATTTCATACCTTATAGGAAGACATCAGATGGATTGCATATAGCAGACCTATTTTTCAAGGAAGTGGTGAGATTGCATGGATTACCTAAGAGCATAGTTTCAGACATAGACACTAAGTTTGTTGGCTATTTTTGGAGAACACTTTGGAAGAAGATGAAGATGGATTTGAAGTTCAGTTCTACTTTTCATCCACAGACTGATGGATAGACAAAAGTAGTTAACCAGAGTTTGGGAAACTTGTTGAGATGTTTAGTGGGAGATAAAACCGGAAGTTGGGATTTGATCCTTGCACAAGCAGAGTTTTCCTATAACAATTCAGTGAATAGAAGTACCAAAAAAACACCTTTTGAGATTGTTACTGGAATGCATCCTAGATGAATATAAGAATTGAGAGACATTAATAGTGAAGACCAGAAGAGTTCAGAAGCAGAAGATTTTGCAGATGACATGGCAACATTGCATATTCAGGTTAATCAACATTTGGAAAACATGAACAACAAATATAAGGAGAAGGCAGATGAGAAGAGGAGACATAAGGAATTTGAAGTTGGCGATGAAGTGATGGTATACTTTAGAAAAGAGAGATTCCCAGTTCGAACTTATAGTAAGTTGCAGATGAAGAAGTTTGGACCCTGTAAGATTTTGAGAAAGTTCAGTTCTAGAAATGTATATGAAGTGGAGCTACCAGATAGTCTAAGTATTTCATCTATATTCAACATTGCAGATCTTCATGAGTACCATGAACTAGAATTCAGTGAGGACAGTGTTGCAAGCTTGGAGAAGCAATTGCCTCGGAAGGAACCAGATCAGATTGAAGAGATTTTGGATAGTAGGATTGGGCATAGTACTCGGAACAATAATTACAAAGAATATCTTGTGAAGTGGAAGAGTAGACCAGTTTAAGATTCATCTTGGATTTCTCAGGAAGAGGTAGATCGCCTTAGTTTCCCTCTGACCCCAGCAAAGTGAGAGGCTCACTTTTCATTAACCTCAGATGTCTGATGCAGGAGCATCCCCGGTTCACAACAATCTTGCATCAACCAAAAACATTTTCCTTTCTATTTTGTTTGCAGTTTCATTTTTCCTTTCTGTGTGTCCCAGTTTTGGCTCACTGGATCCTGTGGAGTTGGATTCTACTTGAAGACTTGATCATATTTATTTCTTTCAAACCGCATCTCATTTGGATCACTTTCTGGCAAGATATCACCACCGATTTTCATGTTAGCTTCTTGTTACCGATTGTTCCTTTATTACCGGTTGCCTGAGACCTATTCTAGTGATCTACCAGAACCCATTCTGAAGCTTTCAGAGACTTGAGCATTGATCTTGATGTTTCTTGGGGTGTGGCTGACCTTCTATGTTTCTTCCTTTGGATTTTTCGGAGGAATCTCTTGGCAGAGGTTGACCTTGTTCATTTTGCACATTAGGTCTTGTTCTTCGGGTTTTGATCCATTTTGGGCCGACTAGATTCTTTGGATCGATATATATATTTGAAATCATTCTTTAGAATGTAATCAAACTAGAATCAATCAGAGTATCAGATAGATACACTGTGCCTAGAAGATAGATCTTTCGATTCAAGGTCCCGGTTGTGACCTATTCTACTAGGCATGTGTGTCGGTATGTTGTAACCCAATTGGATGTAATCAAGTTTCATGCAATAAAACTCTATGTTTTGCATTGCCACCATCATATTTGTATGTTTCCATTGTGTTTACTCTTGCTGACCGATCTGAACTGATCTCCTTGAGGTCCCTCCTCACCGATGACTTCTTCACTAACCCACATAGAGCATGCATATAACTAAAAATTTCACTCATCTACATGTCACTCACCTTTCGAGTTATGTCTTGGTTTTTAGCCTTTGGCTCCGTATGAGTTTCCCTTATCCTTTCCATCTCCAACCACTATGCATATTCAGAAAGAGAAAGATAAGGCCCATGCCTTCATTCAACATTTATGAAATCTTCAATCCAAAGTAGTTCAAATTATTCAAAAGACTCAAGAAAAGAAGAAAACAACTTATGGATCGACATCATTTCCCTCATACTTTTCAAGTTGGGGATAAAGTTTGGCTATACTTGGACAAACGTCATTTATAGGAGAAATCACATAGAAAGGTTAAGCCACTCCATTATGGGCCTTGCACTATTCTTCAAAAGGTGTTCGATAATTCTTTCGGACTTGATCTTCCATCTCAGTTGGGAATCCATGATGTTGTTAATGTTGATCTTCTCAAGCATTACCATGAGTCAACACTAGAAACTGAACCCCTTGTCAACCATCTTGCAGATGTTGTTCCCGATTTTCAGCTTCCTCTTTATTCTGATAGAGTTTTTGATACAAAGACTCGTCAGACATGACATGGTTCCACCACTTCCTACCTTGTTGCCAAGCAAGGTCAACTTCTACATCAGGCTCATTGGATCTCTCATCATCAACTATCTTAGGATTTTCCTTCTCTTTTGTGAGCATTGGAGTCCAATCCCAATATTGTTGGGAGGAATGATGAGGATTTATAGGGTATGCATAGGATATATATGTTATTCGCATAGTATTATTTTTATTAGTTTTATCTTATGTAAATGTCAAAAATAAAAAGTAAAAAGTAATATGTTAGTTCCTAGTTGTTAGGAGGTTAGCATATGTTAGTATTTTGTTATTTTATTTGTTAATTGGTTTTTGTTTTGTTTTTGATTAATTAAAAATAGGTTTTATTTGTTTGGTTTTTGTTTTGTTATTCACATGAGATTTGGAAGATATTCCAAATCATCCAAACATGGCATATTATATGCCTATATAATTGTATTTTCTCCTCATGTAGGGGATATTGGAATGCAATTTTTACAGTGTATTATTTTGCATAATTATTGTCAATTTGTTTTGCAGAGATCTTTGGTTTTTTTATCTGCAAATTTTTATTTCGAACTGTTGGTTAGCTTGCCTCTTTTCATATCACTGATGGTCATGTAGAGCCCTGAATATCAAATCTCACCATTGAGACAAAGCCCCGACCCCATTTCAAATCGGAGCTTAATTAAGTGGGACTATGCATTTTGGGGTGCCATGGTCCAGACCAGGGAATTCCATGCCTTGGTCCTACCTCAATCAGGACCATAACAAAATTGAAACAGGGTGAGTATCCCATCATAAGACCCACAAAATGCTATTCATGGCCTCAAAGCTAGAGAATAGGAACAAACAAACCCATAAAGGTGATGAAGATATGACATGTTGAAGTAGGGGCACAAACATGAGGTATAAATTGGCTCCGTGATAATTTACAATGCTACAATTACCTATAATTAGTTCCATTCATAGGAGGTGAGGAATTATAGAAATTT